>NC_138869.1:53068337-53668337 GCF_965194805.1 Balaenoptera borealis | reverse complement strand
TGACAAGAGATCCACTAGAGAGTTAGAAATGTAGGCTTTGATTTTGGTCAGAGCTTGAAATGCTAGATTTGAATCATTCTCGTTGGCTGATAATTGAAAATATGGAGTAAACAGATGAGAGGAAAGGCTGTGTATAGCAAAAGGAGAAGATTAACTACATTTGGGGTAAAGTCATGGTCAAAGAAAAAAGGGAACCAGAATGGTACAGTTTCACAGAAAAGAGAGAATCTATGCTAAATTGAAAAATCACAGGTTAATTCGTCCAAAGTAAACTTATTATTTGCCTAAGGATATGTTCTTACACTTGGGGTATAAAGATATAAGTTGTGGCAACATAGTTAAGAGCGTTAACTGGAGTCAGATTCTAAGGATGTGGATCTCAGTTCGAATACTTGCTGGCCAGGAGATATTAGGCAAATTACTTAATCCTTCTGTACCTCAAGGGGTTACTTTGTGGATTAAAGGAAAATAAGCACCTAGCTTTGCTAAGTGTTCAAATGATGGTAGTAATATTAATGTGAGGTCTCATCTTTTCTGTCATCTTGAAAGTTTGGGTTTTGATTCTATGAAGATCATTCTCAAAACATTGTTTAATTTTATAAATATTAAGAACAAGGGTAAGGTCCCCCCCTAACAGAATTAGTACAGTTTGAATTGGGTCCTGATATATTGCCAGAGCTTAATCATTATTTCCCAAATGTGTTCCTTGGAGCATGATCCTTGAAGAATTACTTAGGGCTTATTTAGTAATGTGGTTAGGTAAGTCTGTGAAATGCTTTTTTATTTTACCTTTTTCTTGGCAATTCATAATGTGTATTATTAAAGATTTTAAAAAATTTAACCTGGCATTTTCCAGACTTACTAGATCATAAGATTCCCTTTCTCCCATTTTATATACTGAGTTTTATGTGTTGGAGTTTTGCATATTTTACTATTTATTTAATTTAGCATTATATTTTTTATTCACTGTCTCATTTATTTAAAAAATTTTTAATTGAGATATAATTCACATACCATAAAATTCACCATTTTAAAGTATACAGTTTTTAATGGTGTTTAGTGTATTCAGAAGGATGTACAACCACTGCCACTTTCTAATTACAAATTACAGACATCTCATCAGCACAGAAAGAAACCACATACCAATTAGCAGTCACTCTCCATCTCCCCCTTACTCCAGCCCCTGGCAATCAGTAATCTACATTCTGTCTTTGGATTTTCCTATTCTGGACATTTCATATAAGTGGAATTATACAATATGTGGACTTTTGTGTCTGGCTTCTTTCACTTAGCATAATGTTTTTAGGGTTCATCCATGTTGTAACCTATATCAGTACCTCATTCCTTTTTTTTTTTTTTAATTTATTTTTTTAATCAGTCATCAATTTTATACACATCACTGTATACATGTCAATCCCAATCCCCCAATTCAGCACACCACCATCCCCACCCCAACGCAGTTTTCCCCCCTTGGTGTCCATACATTTGTTCTCTACATCTGTGTCTCAACTTCTGCCCTGCAAACCGGTTCATCTGTACCATTTTTCTAGGTTCCACATACATGCGTTAATATACGATATTTGTTTTTCTCTTTCTGACTTACTTCACTTTGTATGACAGTCTCTAGATCCATCCACGTCTCAACAAATGACTCAGTTTCGTTCCTTTTTATGGCTGAGTAATATTCCATTGTATATATGTACCACAACTTCTTTATCCATTCGTCTGTCGATGGGCATTTAGGTTGCTTCCATGACCTGGCTATTGTAAATAGTGCTGCAATGAACATTGGGGTGCATGTGTCTTTTTGAATTATGGTTTTCTCTGGGTATATGCCCAGTAGTGGGATTGCTGGGTCATATGGTAATTCTATTTTTAGTTTTTTAAGGAACCTCCATATTGTTCTCCATAGTGACTGTATCAATTTACATTCCCACCAACAGTGCAAGAGGGTTCCCTTTTCTCCACACCCTCTCCAGCATTTGTTGTTTGTAGATTTTCTGATGATGGCCATTCTAACTGGTGTGAGGTGATACCTCATTGTAGTTTTGATTTGCATTTCTCTAATAATTAGTGATGTTGAGCATCTTTTCATGTGCTTCTTGGCCACCTGTATATCTTCTTTGGAGAAATGTCTATTTAGGTCTTCTGCCCATTTTTGGATTGGGTTGTTTGTTTCTTTAATATTGAGCTGCATGAGCTGTTTATATATTTTGGAGATTAATCCTTTGTCCGTTGATTCGTTTGCAAACATTTTCTCCCATTCTGAGGGTTGTCTTTTCGTCTTATTTATGGTTTCCTTTGCTGTGCAAAAGCTTTGAAGTTTCATTAGGTCCCATTTGTTTATTTTTGTTTTTATTTCCATTACTCTAGGAAGTGGATCAAAAAAGATCTTGCTGTGATTTATGTCAAAGAGTGTTCTTCCTATGTTTTCCTCTAAGAGTTTTATAGTGCCTGGTCTTACATTTAGGTCTCTAATCCATTTTGAGTTTATTTTTGTGTATGGTGTTAGGGAGTATTCTAATTTCATTCTTTTACATGTAGCTGTCCAGTTTTCCCAGCACCACTTATTGAAGAGGCTGTCTTTTCTCCATCGTATATCTTTGCCTCCTTTGTCATAGATTAGTTGACCATAGGTGCGTGGGTTTATCTCTGGGCTTTCTATCTTGTTCCATTGATCTATGTTTCTGTTTTTGTGCCAGTACCATATTGTCTTGATTACTGTAGCTTTTATATAGTCTGAAGTCAGGGAGTCTGATTCCTCCAGCTCCGTTTTTTTCCCTCAAGACTGCTTTGGCTATTCGGGGTCTTTTGCATCTCCATACAAATTTTAAGATGATATGTTCTAGTTCCGTGAAAAATGCCATGGGTAATTTGATAGGGATTGCATTGAATCTGTAGATTGCTTTGGGTAGTATGGTCATTTTCACAATATTGATTCTTCCAATCCAAGAACATGGTATATCTCTCCATCTGTTGGTATCATCTTTAATTTCTTTCATCAGTGTCTTATAGTTTTCTGCATACAGGTCTTTTGTCTCCCTAGGTAGCTTTATTCCTAGGTATTTTATTCTTTTTGTTGCAATGGTAAATGGGAGTGTTTCCATAATTTCTCTTTCAGATTTTCCATCATTAGTATATAGGAATGCAAGAGATTTCTGTGCATTAAATTTGTATCCTGCAACTTTACCAAATTCATTGATTAGCTCTAGTAGTTTTCTGGTGGCATTTTTAGGATTCTTTATGTATAGTATCATGTCATCTGCAAACAGTGACAGTTTTACTTCTTCTTTTCCAATTTGTATTCCTTTTATTTCTTTATCTTCTCTGATTGCCATGGCTAGGACTTCCAAAACTATGTTGAATAATAGTGGTGAGAGTGGACATCCTTGTCTCGTTCCTGATCTTAGAGGAAATGCTTTCAGTTTTTCACCGTTGAGAATGATGTTTGCTGTGGGTTTGTTGTATATGGCCTTTATTATGTTGAAGTAGGTTCCCTCTATGCCCACTTTCTGGAGAGTTTTTATCATAAATGGGTGCTGAATTTTGTCAAAAGCTTTTTCTGCATCTATTGAGATGATCATATGGTGTTTATTCTTCAATTTGTTAATATGGTGTATCACATTGATTGATTTGCGTATATTGAAGAATCCTTGCATCCCTGGGATAAATCCCACTTGATCGTGATGTATGATCCTCTTACTGCACTGTTGGATTCTGTTTGCTAGTATTTTGTTGAGGATTTTTGCATCTATATTCATCAGTGATATTGGTCTGTAATTTTCTTTTTTTGTAGTATCTTTGTCTGGTTTTGTTACCAGGGTGATGGTGGCCTCATAGAATGAGTTTGGGAGTGTTCCTTCCTCTGCAGTTTTTTGGAAGAGTTTGAGAAGGATGGGTGTTAGCTCTTCTCTAAATGTTTGATAGAATTCACCTGTGAAGCCATCTGATCCTGGACTTTTGTTTGTTGGAAGATTTTTAATCACAGTTTCAATTTCATTACTTGTGATTGGTCTGTTCATATTTTCTGTTTCTTCCTGGTTCAGTCTTGGAAGGTTATACCTTTCTAAGAATTTGTCCATTTCTTCCAGGTTGTCCATTTTATTGGCATAGAGTTGCTTGTAGTAGTCTCTTAGGATGCTTTGTATTTCTGCGGTGTCTGTTGTAACTTCTCCCTTTTCATTTCTAATTTTATTGATTTGAGTCCTCTCCCTCTTTTTCTTGGTGAGTCTGGCTAATGGCTTATCAATTTTGTTTATCTTCTCAAAGAACCAGCTTTTAGTTTTATTGATCTTTGCTCTTGTTTTCTTTGTTTCTATTTCATTTATTTCTGCTCTGATCTTTATGATTTCTTTCCTTCTGCTAACTTTGGGTTTTGTTTGTTCTTCTTTCTCTAGTTCCTTTAGGTGTAAGGTTAGATTGTTTACTTGAGATTTTTCTTGTTTCTTTAGATAGGCTTGTATAGCTATAAACTTCCCTCTTAGAACTGCTTTTGCTGCATCCCATAGGTTTTGGATTGTCGTGTTTTCATTGTCATTTGTCTCTAGGTATTTTTTGATTTCCTCTTTGATTTCTTCAGTGATCTCTTGGTTATTTAGTAACGTATTGTTTAGCCTCCATGTGTTTGTGTTTTTTTTGTTTTTTTCCCTGTAATTGATTTTTAATCTCATAGCGTTGTGGTCACAAAAGATGCTTGATATGATTTCTATTTTCTTAAATTTACTGAGGCTTGATTTGTGACCCAAGATGTGATCTATCCTGGAGAATGTTCCGTGCGCACTTGAGAAGAACGTGTAATCTGCTGTTTTTGGATGGAATGTCCTATAAATATCAATTAAATCTATCTGGTCTATTGTGTCATTTAAAGCTTCTGTTTCCTTATTTATTTTCATTTTGGATGATCTGTCCATTGGTGTAAGTGAGCTGTTAAAGTCCCCCACTATTATTGTGTTACTGTCGATTTCCTCTTTCATAGCTGTTAGCAGTTGCCTTATGTATTGAGGTGCTCCTATGTTGGGTGCATATATATTTATAATTGTTATATCTTCTTCTTGGATTGATCTCTTGATCATTATGTAGTGTCCTTCCTTGTCTCTTGTAACATTCTTTATTTTAAAGTCTATTTTATCTGATATGAGTGTAGCTACTCCAGCTTTCTTTTGATTTCCATTTGCATGGAATATCTTTTTCCATCCCCTCACTTTCAGTCTGTATGTGTCCGTAGGTCTCTTGTAGACAGCATATATATGGGTCTTGTTTTTGTATCCATTCAGCAAGCCTGTGTCTTTTGGTTGGAGCATTTAATCCATTCACGTTTAAGGTAATTATCGATATGTATGTTCCTATGACCATTTTCTTAATTATTTTGAGTTTGTTTTTGTAGGTCCTTTTCTTCTCTTGTGTTTCCCACTTAGAGAAGTTCCTTTAGCATTTGTTGTAGAGCTGGTTTGGTGGTGCTGAATTCTCTTAGCTTTTCCTTGTCTGTAAAGCTTTTGATTTCTCCATCAAATCTAAATGAGATCCTTGCCAGGTAGAGTAATCTTGGTTGTAGGTTCTTCCCTTTCATCACTTTAAGTATATCATGCCACTCCCTTCTGGCTTGTAGAGTTTCTGCTGAGAAATCAGCTGTTAACCTAATGGGAGTTCCCGTGTATGTTATTTGTCATTTTTCCCTTGCTGCTTTCAATAATTTTTCTTTGTCTTTAATTTTTGCCAGTTTGATTACTATGTGTCTCAGTGTGTTTCTCCTTGGGTTTATCCTGTATGGGACTCTCTGCGCTTCCTGGACTTGGGTGGCTGTTTCCTTTCCCATGTTGGGGAAGTTTTCGACTATAATCTCTTCAAATATTTTCTTGGGTCATTTTTCTCTCTCTTCTCCTTCTGGGACCCCTAAAATGCGAATGTTGTTGCGTTTAATGTTGTCCCAGAGGTCTCTTAGGCTGTCTTCATTTCTTTTCATTCTTTTTTCTTTAGTCTGTTCTGCAGCAGTGAATTCCACCATTCTGTCTTCCAGGTCACTTATCCATTCTTCTGCCTCAGTTATTCTGCTATTGATTCCTTCTAATGTAGTTTTCATTTCAGTTATTGTATTGTTCATCTCTGTTTGTTTGTTCTTTAACTCTTCTAGGTCTTTGTTAAACATTTCTTGCATCTTCTCGATCTTTGCCTCCATTCTTATTCCGAGGTCCTGGATCATCTTCACTATCATTATTCTGAATTCTTTTTCTGGAAGGTTGCCTATCTCCACTTCATTTAGTTGTTTTTCTGGGATTTTATCTTGTTCCTTCATCTGGTATATAGCCCTCTGACTTTTCATCTTGTCTGTCTTTCTGTGAATGTGGTTTTTGTTCCACAGGCTACAGGATTGTAGTTTTTCTTGCTTCTGCTGTCTGCCCTCTGGTGGTTGAGGCTATCTAAGAGGCTTGATAGGAGGCTCTGGTGGTGGGTAGAGCTGACTTTTGCTGTGGTGGTCAGAGCTCAGTCTTCATTCCTTTTTATGGCTGAATAATATTCCATTCTATGGATGATACCACATTTTGTTTATCCATTCATCAGTTGATGAACATTTGTGTTTTTTCCATTTGGGGGGCTATTATGAATAATACTGCTATGAATACTTAATGTACAAGTTTTTGTGTGAACACGTGTTCGTTTCCCTTAGGTACATATCTAGAGGTGGATGCCGGGTCTTATGGTGTATGTTTAATGTTTTGAGGAACTGCTAAACCATTTTCAGTAGCAGCTACACCGTTTAACATATCCACCAGCAATGTGTCTGACTTCTCCACATCCTTGCCAACACTAGTTATTTTCCATTTAAAAATTTTTTTGTTATAGCCATCCTCGTGGGTGTGAAATGGTATCTCAGTGTGATTTTGATTTGCATTTCCCTAATGACCAATGATGTTGAGCATCTTTTTGTGTGCTAATTGGCTACTTGTATATCTTCTTTAGAGAAATGTCTATTCAAATCCTTTGCCCATTCTAAAATGGAGTTACAGTTGACCCTTGGACAATGAGGAGGTTAGGGGTGCCGACCCTACCTGCAGTCAAAAATCCCCCTGTAACTTATAGTTGGCCCTTCATATCTGGGGTCCCTCCGATCTGTGGAGAATGTAGTTCTGTAGTATTTACTATTGAAAAAAATCCGTGTATAAGTGGACCCATACAATTCAAACCCATGTTGTTCAAGGGTCAGCCTTATTTGTCTTTTTATTGCATCTCATGTATATTTCTTTTTTTACATCCCCAAACAACATAATACAAAATTCTGATGGTAGAGGAAAAGTCCCTAATGTAGAAGCACTCAAACCATAGTACATGTTTAGTCCTCATGTTTTCCATTGTATGGTTCCTAGTTATTAGTTGAGTGATAAAGTGAACATTCAACAAATTTAGAAGGTTTATGATTTAACACAATCTAAAGCGTTTATTCCAGGGGTGATCAAGGCCCATGATTTTTGCTGTCATTTTGTTTTTCCACTTGCCCCAAGCATTTAGTGAGAAATAGATTTAATTCTATCCAAATATATCTTTATTTTTTGTGTTTTCATTTTCACTGCTCTAGGAAGAATAAATTCCTATACCTATCCAATTACATATTATTTCCTTTAATCAGCTTTTATGTGCCTAATATTTGAAAGCATAATGATCAGAATAATGTTTAGAAACCTGGTCCAGTGCTTACTGGATTTCACAGGTAACTTCTGAACCTGAATTTCCAGTTCCTGAATTTTTCTATTAACTTTATTTAAAAGTTTGGGTGTCAGCCTAAAGACCATACAAATACTTAAATGATTTAGGCTCCCGAATACTTCTGATTTCATTCATGTCTTATGCTAACTTCTAAGCTAACTAACCTTTTTTTTTTGAGGTAAAATAAACGTAACATAAAATTTATCATTTCCATCATCTTTAAGTATACAGTTCAGTGGCATTAAGTACATTTAGATTGCTGTGCAGTCATCACAACTATCCATCTTCAGAACTTTTTCATCATCCTTACTGAAACTCTGTACCCATTAAACAATAACTCCCCATTCCCTTGTCCCCCCCAGCCCCTGGAAACCACTGTTCTACTTTCTATATCCATGGTATTTGACTATTTTAGATCCTTGAGATAAGCAGAATCATTTAATATTTGTCCTTTTGTGTCTGGCTTATTTCACTTCATAATGTCTTCAACAACATTGGAAAACAACTATACTCCAATAAAACATTTTTTTTAAGACTCAACTTCCTCATATATTTTATTTATTTATTTGTTTGTTTGTTTATTTATGGCTGTGTTGGGCCTTCGTTGCTGTGCGCGGGCTTTCTCTAGTTGTGGCAAGCTGGGGCTACTCTTCGTTGTGGTGCACGGGCTTCTCATTGCGGTGGGCTTCTCTTGTGGCGGAGCACGGGCTCTAGGCATGCGGGCTTCAGTAGTTGTGGCATGCAGGCTCAGTAGTTGTGGCTCGCAAGCTCTAGAGCCCAGGCTTAGTAGTTGTGGCACACAGGCTTAGTTGCTCCGTGGCATGTGGGATCTTCGTGGACCAGGGCTCGAACCTGTGTCCCCTGTATTGGCAGGCAGATTCTTAACCACTGCGTCACCAGGGAAGTCCTCCAATAAAATTTAATTTTTAAAAAATGTGTTCAGAATTCATCCATGTTGTAGCATGTGTCAAAATGTATTATTAAATTATTATTATTATGTAGCCTTTTAAAGGCTACATAATATTTCATTGTATGTACATAACACATTTTGTCCATTAATCTGCTGATGGACGTTTGGGTTGTTTCCACCTTTTGGCTATTATGGGTAATGCTGCTATGACCATTGGTGTACAAATATCTGTTTGGGTCTCTACTTTCAATTCTTTGTTGTATGTACCCAGAAGTGGAATTATTGGATCAAGTGGTGAGTCTATGTTTATTTTTTTTTAACCAACTTTGTTTTGAACTCCGTTAAATCCTTGTGGTCCTTTAGTTTTTTATCTTTTTTATTTTATATCTGTGAGGGTGGGTTAAAACAAATTTGCAGTAGCTCTTTTACGCAATAGTATTCTGAGGGGAAAGTGCTAGTGTTGGTACTTAGAAGTATGCTTTGTGTACCTATAATTTGACTATTTCAAAATATGTCAGTATAAGAATAGAGTACACGTCTTGTCTTACCAGATTGGAATCACCGTTAGCTCCTTGCTACTCCTCCTGTCAGGCACGTGGAAGCAATGTACAGAAAAAAAACAGATAAAGTAATTTTAAATCTTCTTTACCTTTTTAAAGCTTGCCTTATTTAATACCAGCTCCAAGGGAGGTAATATCTGAGTTTTGCATAAAGTTGGCTAAGTAACAAAGAGAAGGATGTTTTTCTGGCTCTGAAGCCCATGTTCTTTCTGTTATACAGCAGTTAGGTCCCTTCCTTTTTTTTTTTTTAATTTTTAAATTTAATTTTTTATTTTGCAGTATAGTTGATTTACAGTGTTGTGTTAGTTTCAGGTGTACAGCTAAGTGATTCAGTTATACATATATTATACATATATCCATTCTTTTTCAGATTCTTTTCCCATATAGGTTATTACAGAATATTGAGTAGAGTTCCTTGTGCTATACAGTAGGTCCTTTTGTTGTGCAAGAAGTTGTATTAGAGAATAGATTTCAATTACCTATAATTTAGGTTTGGTGAGAGAAGTCCCATTTTAGAATAGATTGTGCAGAATTGGCCACAGATCTCAGGAGGATGAAATTGGCATTCTCAATAAATTTCTAAGGGAAGCTACAAGTGCAAAGCTAATATAAGTGTAAATGAAAATTCCTACACATTGCTGTGGCTTTCTTAAATTAAAAAAAGAGAGGTTTGAAAATTTTTCCCGGAAAAATGATACTTTGTAATTTTAAAACGTATTTGTTATCTGCTGAAGCATAACTTAGCCTTGAAGTCTTTTTCTATAAAATACAAACTCTGGTAAGAAAATGGTGACCATTCATAGAGGGGTAAAGAAGGTGGGGAATGGAGGTTTTTTAATGATAGAGGCCAATGTAAAATTCATGTGAGAACACTGATTGCTCTGGTGATGACAGTGTGAGAGCTTGTGGTTGGCAGATTGCAGTTCGCTTTGCAGGGTTTTTGCTACTTAAAGGTCAGTTAAACAGACTAGGAAATTGCCAAAATTGGGATAGTTGAATAAGTAGTAACCATTAAACTGTCTCCTCTTCTTAGAAGCCTGATGTGACCTTGCCAGGCAAAACTAATTGCTCCTCCCTGCATGCTTCCTTCCCTTTAAGCTTGTTTCATGTGGTGCATCAAGCTGTTTCGTTGGCTCATTTCCTTGATACTTTGGCCCATGACCTGAAAATCTCTTGTTTATTTAGCAGGCACTGAGACATGAAAGTTGTGGGGTGATAGAAGTATGTAATTTTAATACCGTATAATACCATGTAGTACGTTTAATACAGTGTAATAAGCCACAGTAGGTACATGTCCATAGGGTATTACTCTGTGAAAGAGGGACTGGGGGAACCCTTCATAGAAGGTAGCACGGTAGCTGAAGAAGAGAGAAGGGAGAATACCTCGTGCCAGCAGTCTGTGAAGGGAGGCTTAACCTCCCAGCACAGTAGAGAGAGTCCAGGAGCGGAGGGAGGCGGATGCAACTGGCACAGGTGGGGCACGTAATGGGAAATAAGGTGGAGAGATGACTGGGAGAAACCTTAATCTCTGCTTTTGCTTTTCGTCTCCTGTCTTCTCTTTGTGCTAGTCTATGGAATTTTTGCTTTAACCATGAGTAATGGGGAGCCACTGGAGTATTTTACACAGCAGAATGATTGACATGATCAGAAACAAAGGCAGACTGGCAATCATGTAACCACATAGAGGATGAATTGAAGGGCAGAATCTGGAATTAGGTAGATGGATTTGGAGACTGTTGCAGTATCCAAGCAAGAGATAAAGAGTTCCTACTGTATGATTTCATTTATATGCTCTGTCCAGAAGAGGCAGATTCATAGAGACAGAAAGTAGATTAGTGGTTGCTAGGGTCTGGGGTTGGGTAATGGGGAGTGACGACTAATGGGTACAGGTTTTCCTTTTGGGGTGATGAAAGTATCCTGGAATTAGATAGTAGTGATAATTGTGCAACTTTGTGAATGTACTTGAAAACCCATTGAATTGTATGTTTTTAAGTGGTGGATTTGATGGTGTGTGAATTATATCTCAATGGAAAGAGAGAGAGAGAGGAAGAGTTCCTGAAGCAAGCAGGAACAGTGAGCATAAAGAAACCTGAGATGCGTTGGAGAGAAACTCAGTGGTCGAGAATTGACAGGACTTGGAGAGCGAATACTGGCAAGGTCCAAAGTGAAGCAGAGGCTGGCCCTGCAGTTTCTAATCTGTATGATTGAATTGCTGGGGAAGAAAATTCTGGAAAAACCAAGTATGGAGAAACATATAATGAATTGTGTGAAATGTTTTGAATGTGTAATCAAGGCAAGCAGTTGACGGTAAAGGCCCAGATTTCAGGAGAGACTCTGGGACTAGAAAAAGAAGTGAGTACGGGCGAGATGTTGATGGAAGAAGTCAGGCTGCTGGTGGACCACATCTTGTCCCCCACCCTCTTTGGGAAGTAATGTCCCATTGGCTCCTTGTCCTCCAAGCTGACTTACAGGTGTGGTGCTGGTAGTGGTGGTTTTTAAATAAAGCTGAATCTTTATATTACTTTTCAGGCAGAGGCAAGACTGGCAGCAAAACGGGCTGCCCGAGCAGAAGCAAGAGATATCCGCATGAGAGAACTGGAACGGCAACAAAAAGAGGTAATTTGGGTGGATAACCCTGACTTAGTGTCGGTCTCAAAAATATCAATACTTGGCTAGTTTCCGTCTGAAGTAAATCTGGTTCCTTCTGAAACACTGGGACTAGAATAACCTGATGTATATATTTTAACAAGACATTTATGTCAGCAAGTTAAATGCAATATTTGTTTTAAATCATAACAGCAAACACATACATAGCTCTTACTCGTTATAAGTTATTATTGTGTAATAAGTGCTTGTAATAGCTAAAGTAGGCTTAGCGATGACAAAGTTATTTACTATGGTCCTAAATGTCCTAGAATTTTGATTAATTATGTTACGATATCTACATAGTAAAACTCTGTGAAATCATACAACCTTACAGTTTGTAAGCATATTTAATAATAGAGGAAAATATTCATCTAAGAAAATGAAAAAAAAAGCACAACTGTAGACGGGTGGGACTCCAGTTTTGTGTTACAAAAACTAGTATCTGTATATAGGTCAAAAACTACTGGAAAGAAGTGATTACTACCAATACTTTGGTTTATCTATGGTGGAATTATGATTGGTTTTATGTTCTTATGCTTTTCTATAGTTAATACATTTCAATATGTTTTAATTATCGGAAAGAAAAGCAAAAAAAAATTTTTTTCTAAGTAGGCATATAGAAATTGGGTTGCTTTAAAATGAAACAAATACTCTTTTTTACTCTTTCCTTCTGACATTGACCTAGCTCCAAAAATTCCCATAAAAAATATTTCTGATGTTGTATTAGTACGAAGGGGGGCAGAAAACCTGCAGGGCAGTATTAAACACTTTATTTTGAAGTTGGTGGTGGATCTTCTGTTAATGTGTTAAAGAGATGTGTATAGAGTACATATTGTCACAGCTCAAAAACAAAACCAAAAGCAGTTAATATATTGCTAATCTTTTTAACCTCATAGCTTCAAATATGAATGCAATTCTTGGCTTGAAATGAAAATGTGACAATGTATTATCTTTTATACTCCTAAAATTATAAGGATACAGTTATTAAGTATAAGTTTTATTTATAGTTCTCTAAACTACAGAGGACCATATATCTCTATTATTGAGCATATTTTTCTTAGTATGTTCTGTATTTTGAATGTGTAACAACTTTAAATTAACAATCATTGCTGTTCAGGGCAAATGTATGTGATTAATTTAAGACTTTTCATAGAATGCAGTATGTTGGATGCTTTAGTTTATGAAACTTTTGCATTTGTAGCACTCTTATCATTCCTTTGATCGGAAATGGGGACAGATTCAGAAGTGGCTGGTAGGCCAGGATTGCCTGCCCTGCATGTTGTGATCAGTTGCTGAAATATGCAGTCTCAAAGTAAAACATTGACTAATCGTTTGCCAAGTAGGAGTGTTTGGCATGTTTGAACCTAAAGGTCAGAGAGTGTCTCTTCTGCCTATAGTGGACCAAGTGTGTGCTTGGAGTCCAGCCATTTCTGTTGTAGTTACAGCCTCACACTCATCTCATGAATGCTCCTGACCAAGAAAGATTGAGTAGATGAATGTGTTTTCTTTCTATGGGTTTGTTCTTCTGTCCCTCAGATTTGTCGCTCTACCCCTCTCATTCCTTCCACCGCCCTGCACCCCGCCTCTCCTTCCCTGTTCCCTTCTTCCTTTCTCTCTTTTTTAAAAAAAACTAAGTCAGCAGGGTTTTCATTGAGGGATGACCCAAGTCATTCTTTCATCTCCTCTGAAAATTACTTTTATTTTTTGTTTTACCATCACTCCCAAATTTGTTAGCTACAAGAGCAAATTGCAACCAGTAGAGTATTAGTTACTGTGAGTCATTCCTAAATTTGAACTTTTTTCAGTGTTGGTAAGTCTCCCAGCTGCCTCCTATTGCAGGGGTTCTTAGCTTGGTATGTGAATAGGCGTGGGGGATGGGGCATGAAGCCTTAAAATCTCAGGCAAGGATTTGAGTATATGTATGTTTTCATGTGAAATGCCCACAGGCATTTTTATCATCAGATTCTCAAAGGAGTCTGTGATCCTCAGAGGTTAAGAACCGCTATCTAATTGTTGCTGAACAAGCAACTTTCATAAACAAATCCCTTCTAGAATAGCATTCTGAGGTATAACCAGAATGAAAATATTTATGACTATATTGACCTACACATTTAAAACTTTATCATACTTCTCATTGTGATATTTTAGAAAAGAGAGAAAAAAGATGTTTAGTTGCTTAAAATTAAGCGACTCCTCATGTATGTGTCTGTTATTTTGGAGTGGAACCTGTCCTTTCTTGTTACTAAAGCTAGCTTAATTATTTTTATTTAAAGTGTCTTCTGCATGTAACTGGCTTAATATTACTGATGATGTCTTAAAAATGTTTGGTGTGAATATAAGAAATCAGTTTTACTTACAAAAATGGAAGTATTAATTTCTTCTTTTAATTATGTATAATAGTTCTCAAATTAAATTGCCTAAGATTTTAATGTCTTAGGGCAGACCAAAACATTAAATAAGAAGAAAAGCCTGAGTTAAAAGTTTAATATTTGATTCCTATGTTTAAAGGCCATGAAGATAAACATATTTTTTATCTCTGTGAAAGGTGTGCAGGTCAGGCAGTGAACGTGCTAGATTTTCATGGAAGGGGGTTAGAGGCTTAAAATGCAGGTGGCAACTAACCCAAGTCTTCAGTAATAGGTAGGATTTGGACATGCAGGGAAGGTGGGGTTTAGTTTCAGATGGGAATAACACTCTAACCCCTTCTGACACTTGCTTTTACTGCTTTAAAACTGATTTTTCCTCTCACTTCTTATCTTATCCTTGTCTCTCTGGCTGCTTTCTGTCTATGAGCTTATAGTAGAAGTTGGCATGTGATAGTCACAATATAAAATATAAATTACTAATAAATTTATAATGAAATAAATAATGTATATACAAACAATTGGATTGTCAGTTATTAGAAGGAAGAATCTTCCTATATTAAAATTTCTCCTAATTTTATTACTTTTTTGTCTGGGGGTAGGCTGTTGGGATGAGAATAGGGAACCCAAGGGCGTGAGGCTCAGGAATGAAGCTGTCGTTGAGTGCATATCTGTGTGCCAACACTGTGCTCATGCTTTTTATATATGTGTTCATTCCCCATTATAAGATAGGTACACTATCTCCATTTTATAGATAGGTGATAAAGGATTGGTGAAGTAAACAACTTGCTTCGTTGTGACAGACCCAGAATTCGAAGGGATGAGAGGGTGCCCCATGTGCTAATCATGGAGTGGGAGGTAGAAGGACCAAGAAGAAAAGGGCCTATGTCTTTCCGGGCTTCCAATTGGTCTTAGGTTAGCCAGTGCTTCTGTTTGTAAACTGGATGTCTGAAGCAGTGGCATGTTGGTGACCTGAAAGAGTAAATGCAGTTTCTGAAGTTTCCTAATTTAAAACTGAGGGAATGGCTGCAGGCTTGAATTAAGTATTTGTTGTCAGAGAAGATGGCCAGGTGTATTCACAGGGCTGTGGGCTTTTTTTTTTTTTTTTTTTTAAATAAAAGCACTTCATCCTCACTCCAAGTGAACTTTTAAAAACAGAATATGTTTTATTTCCATTAATTTAACTTAAATGTATCAAAACATAATTTTCCAGAAAGCTTTAACAGATAAACATCTGTCTTTTAAGGCATTGTCCTGTTCATTCAGCTTTGGATCCTTTAAACTAATAAGGAGACTCCCAGGACAATGAAAATGTTTTGTTTTCCTGACGTGGAAGAGAGGGATACTCTGCCTTGTAATTGGTACCTGAGAACACAGTTTGCTGAAATTTTTTCTATTAGCTTTCTGATGCTAGTAATTCAAGAAAAGCCAATTGGCAGTTTTAATACTACTCCAGAAATACCTGCGAAAGGAAGCTTTTTTTTCTTCTTTTTTTGTATTCCAGAGGAGGAGAAAGCTCTGAGTAAAAACCGGGATACCTTGCCATTTTCTTCATGTTCTTTCTATGTAATCAGTCTGGATTTAGCCGCTGTAGTTTCAATGGTCTGGTGAGTCAGAAGATGTGAATGCTGATCCCAGCTTTCTGACTTTGTTGATTCCTAATCTTTTTGTGCTGCAGGGTTTTTTGTACTGTAAAATGAAGGGATCAGACTAGATGATCTTTAAGAATCCTCTAGCTTTTAAAAATAATTCTAGAGTTGGTGCTAGGGTCTTTTCTTTTATACAAGTATTTCCTTCTGTTTCTTCCTATTTGCCACCGTGCAAAAGTATTCCAGGTAGAGGGAGTAATTTAAGACTACCTGAATACCTGCCTTTCTGTAGAAGAGTGGTGCTCCATGGCAGACTCTTAGTAAAATATGTGCTTTGAGTCTTTTTTGGTATAATAAAAATTTGCTTTGAGCTTCCCTTACTGTGTGTATGGTTGCCACTAGCCATGTGTGGATAATTAGGTTTGGACTTAAATTGATTAAAATAAAAAGTTTCATTCCTCAGTTGCACTTCTAGCAGTTCAAGTGCTCAGTAGCCACATGTGGCTAGTGGCTACCATACTAGACAGCACAAACATAGAACATTTCCATTGTCACAGAAAGTTCTGTTGGATAGTGGTTGTTTAAGGGGTCGTTTATGACTATGGAATAATCTGTATTCTCTCAGTTTAAATTAACCAGCCTGTATGGGCTTACATTTTATTCTGTAGTTCTTCTGAACTCTTTTTAGGCCATTTTTTTCAATTGGGGCTAAAAAGAAAGCTGTGTAAATCTAGGGGTATATCAATACTTAATAAGGTATTGTTATTTAGGATTATTTTTATAATAAGTATAATTAAGAATAAATATGAATTCATCTGTCTGCTGCATCTTTAATGGGCTGTGCTCTTTAGAGGCAGGTTTTAAATTTCTTTTTAATTAATTAATTAATTTTTTGTTGGAGTAAAATTGCTTTACAATGTTGTGTTAGTTTCTGCTGTACAATGAAGTGAATCAGTTATATGTATACCTATATCCCCTCCCTCTTGGACCTCCCTCTCCCCCTTCCCCCACCCATACCATCCATCTAGGTCGTCGCAGAGCACCAAGCTGAGCTCCCTGAGCTATACAGCAGCTTCCCACTAACTATCTATTTTACACATGGTAGTTTATTTATGTCAAACCTAATCTCCCAATTCATCCCACCCTCCCCTTCCCCCACTGTGTCCACATGTCCGTTCTCTACGTCTGCGTCTCTATTCCTGCCCTGCAAATAAGTTCATCTGTACGATTTTTCTAGGTTGCATATATATGCATTAATGTACGATATTTGTTTTTCTCTTTCTGGCTTACTTCACTCTGCATGACAGACTCTAGGTCCATCCACATCTCTACAAATGACCCAGTTTCTTTCCTTTTTATGGCTGAGTAATATTCCATTGTATATATGTACCACATCTTTATCCATTCATCTGTCAATGGACATTTAGGTTGCTTCCATGTCCTGGCTATTGTAAATAGTGTTGCCATGAACATTGTGGTACATGTGTCCTTTTGAATTATGGTTTTCTCAGGGTATATGCCCAGTAGTGGGATTGCTGGGTCATGTGGTAATTCTATTTTTAGTTTTTTAAGGAACTTCCATACTGTCCTCCATAGTGGCTATATCAATTTACATTGGCACCAACAGTGCAAGAGTGTTCCCTTTCCTCCACACCCTCTCCAGCATTTATTGTTTCTAGATTTTTTGATGATGGCCATTCTGACTGGTGTGCGGTGATACCTCATTGTGGTTTCGATTTGCATTTCTCTAATAATTAATGATGTTGAGTATCTTTTCATGTGTAGAGGCGGGTTTTTTAAAAGTGCTCTTGTGTAGTAGGTGGAATGAAAAGAAAGGATGGAATAAAGATTGAGCATTAAACCATGTATGTCACCCTAGTACGCCAAATAATACTGGGAGGGGGCATGTAGAATTAACTTGCCTGTGTAGCACAAGGCTTTTTATACTAACCAAGCTAACTAGCCTAGAACTGGTTACCACTTAATAAGCTGTACCTACTCTGCTGGGCTAACACACATGCCCCCCAAACTTTTGTGGTATCCCACCTGATAGTCAAAGAAAGGGAAGAAACTTGCTTGGCTCCTTACAGACTACATGTGTCTATTACATAACAAAAATGTGAATCGGTGATGAATTCCTAAAGATCAGAACACCATATTGGATATTGAATCATTGAATCATACTGGTGCTTATAAACAGACTTCTGAACAGATTTGATCAAATGCATCAATGTGCACAGCACATGACAACCAAGAGTTTTTTGGACTTGTATTCAAAGATCATGACCAAAATAAAACATTAAATTGTGGTGTTTCAGTTGAATTACTGTTTCTGGATTTGAGATGAATGGTCAGGCATAGCCGTCTGCTCTGCCTGCATGATGATCGTGCTGTATCATCATGGGGTGTTGAAGTATTGATGCATTTTGGAAAAAGTGGTGTTGATTAGCTATGAACTCAGTTGGACAGTTTTGTGTAGATTCTTAGTCAATGCAAATTACTTTAACACTTGGGACTTTGAAATTCTGATCAGGAGTTTCTTAACACGTGATTAGGTTCTAGGGACTAGTCATTTAATTTCACGACTCTGTACTTAATGCTCCAGTGCTAATAGCTGAATATGGAAAAGTTTAGAATTACATTTAATTAGTCAACTGTTTGGAGGTTGGTTTTTTTTTTTGGTCAGTTTTTTTTTTTAACAATCTTCATAAGGCATAACTTTTGAGGTAACTTTATCAATTCTGAAATATTTATTTGATTTCTTCTAATTTTAAGTAGTTTTTCATATTAACAACACACAGTCAGGGGCTATTTCATTTAGTTGTTCTTTTCTTTTCCAGTTAGAGTGGTAAAAGAAAAAGAAAAAAATTTTTTTGCAATGAGCACAAAATTATAACCCAAATCTTTTTAAAGCAACACATTGCCACCTTAAACCACATCTGTAATAAAATAAACATTTCTTCCTGCCTTGGGTAAACATCATAATGAAAAAATAGATCAAAGTCTGTTTTTAATGCTGACCTCAATTTCTGTTTAAGTATACTTGCTTATTTTTATCTTGGTGTATTGAACTCCCTTGGTCATATATAGAGTACATTCTACAGGTGGTCAGATATATCTATCTATCCATAGATAGATACATAGATAGATACACACACACTTGTTCAAATAAAAACATTGTCAAGATTATTTCTACTTTCTTTCCAACTGAGGGACATGGCTGCCCCAAACTCAGCTTTTGAGGCTGAGCTGTCCGTTCCGCCTGCTGTGGGGAAGGTGCTGCTGTGCTCAGCTGTTCTGACAGACAGCCCTCCGCTGAGTGATTAACTCTCCATGTACTTTCTCCTTTCCCAGGATGAGTCGGAAAGGGCCAGGTATTCCCACCGGTCCGGTCATCGTCGTCCTTCTCTGGTTTGTAATAACCTACAAACTTGCCTCTAATACTTTTCCTCATCAACTTGCCATAGTCACTCACACACCTTTACTATGTTTGTTTTTATTTTTATCAGGGAGTTGAGGATGCCTTGTCCATTCGAAGTCTTGGCAGTCACAGGGTTGGTATTTTAAGTTGTTTACACCCCCATAGCAAAGCTATCCCTTTGCCTTTTTTTAAAACACAGAAATATTGGCAAAGCTATTTCATTGGAAAATGATGCTTTCAAATTATTGCTATAAGTAAATCAGTTCTAAAATCATGAATATTTTCATCTATTAACATATATATTCACTTTTTCTATAAAAGGACCTTTGATTTTGGAAAACCATCACAAAATAATAAGGTTAATTTTATAGAATAACATCAGCATGCTTCTAACTTTCAGATTTTTCCTACTTTCATATTTTTTTAAATGACAATTTATTAAATAAAATTTATTATTTTGGGGCTTGGGTGACTAATTATAGTTTTATTCAGTGGGAAAATTGAGCTTCTGATTTTAAAAATGCCTGTCTTATCATACTTATAGAAATTATCATGCTTCAACATTTTGATTAACATTTTGTAGTTTGTCTCAAGTTTTTAGCGTACATCATTGTAAATCAAGATAAATGAGAAATCGCTCATCAAAGGCTTGCATATTGTGCCAGGAAACTGACTCTCTTCTTAAAGAATTGTGCTTTAAACCTTAGAGCAATGCCTTTTTAATTTACACATTGATAATATTGTATATGTACTTACATCTAGATTTTTCATCAGTAAAATTATCTTTCTTTCTAAGGTCTATATTTGTTAATTCTCCCCAGGTCTAGTTTTCTTCCTATCTTGTATAATGTATAAAAATACACTATATTAAACTGAGTGTGTTCTGGTATACTAATTATTGATGTGTTTGTATTCTTAAATAGTCTTTTGCTCTGGTTATATTTCTTATTGGTGAATGTAACCTACTGTCTTTTTAGAATAAGTTAGTAAACTAATTCTTGAATCATAAGTATTTTGGTTAATTATAAAAATTTAGATTTATAAGAATATTAAAAAGCCTTTATAGAAATCTAATCAGTAGGTTAAGAATGATTTTGCAGGGGAAATACTTTTGTTTTTGTTTTTGTTTTGTTTTTTAACATCTTTGTTGGAGTATAATTGCTTTACAATGGTGTGTTAGTTTCTGCTTTATAACAAAGTGAATCAGCTATACATATACATATATCCCCTTATCTCCTCCCTCTTGCATCTCCCTCCCACCTCCCTCTCCCACCCCTCTAGGTGGTTACAAAGCACCAAGCTGATCTTGCCGAGAAATACTTTAAGAAAAACTTGTCATGCTTCTCCCTGGAGATATTGTTTTTTTTCTCACAGGGAGTTAGTCAACAGAAGCTTAAAAGTTGAACCTTAAGGGCTTTGAAAATAATCCCATCTTTCCTCTTTTTAAAAAAACATATGAGTTTTCCCTTTACTTTTCATTGTAATGTTCATAGTGTGAAGTTTCACACAGTTTTTATCAAGCTGGTTATTTGTAAATTTGTATGGAAAACTTGATTATATATTAGTTTAACCTAATGCTAAAACCTTCCAAGTTCAACCTAATTTAGGGGCCTTTAAAACATCTGCAAACAAACAAAAAAAGAAATCTGCAATTAAATAAATAAGGAATTGTTTATCCAGGGTGTCTATAAAGTAATGAGGTTTATTTTCATTTCATGGAAATTATATCATTAAATAAATTTAAGATATAACTGAACTCTCACAGTATTTTATTTCATTATGGTAATTATGAAAATTTGCTGTTATGGGAAAAAGAGTTAAGCTCCTAATTAAAAAAATCAGTATGCAAACTTAAAGATTAATAAAAAATTTTACACTGTAGAGGAGACTTTGGAACTTTACTGTGTGTGAGTGTACATTTAGCACATTTAAAATATTTAGACTTTCCTGGAAATGTCTGATTTGAAATGAAAGCTCACTAATAACATAGTTTAAAAGAAATGTAATTGAGATAAGATTTTTTTTCTTTTTTCTCTTAGCTAGATAATATTGGGAGTTCTAAGTTTTCGTCAGATTATTTGCTTTTTAAAGTAACTTTACCATCTACATTAAACTGAATATGTAGACAACTTTTGTTCTCTGTAAAAATAATTGTAATGGTTTAAAACACTGACCTAAATTTTATCGGGATTTGCTATATTATTTGGGGGGTTTTGGTATTTCTCTGCCAGTTTTCTTTTTAAACTTATGAGCTGTGTATTAAAAAGTCTAAGGCTTTTGGACCTTGTATTTGATATATGAACATTAGATATATGTACCTGGATATGAGGCAGATGTATTTATGGTTTTATGCCACATTCTTAGGACTTTGATCTTTCCTTTTGTCCAGTTAACTTTCAGGTACTGCTTTCTTGAAAGGTGTCCTGCCAGAAGCTATTTGGGCTGGAGATGGTAACAGTGTTATAGACATTCTCCATAAAAATAGAAAGAGCAAAGATAGTTCAAGACTGAATGGTAGGTTTGGGGAAGGAAGATTAAATCAACGCCCTGAGTCTAGAATTGAAACAATCTGTTTCTTTAAAAAACATCTACCTTAAAAAAAAAAAAATCTTACAAAGTGCTTGGTCACTGCTTTATACAGTGAAATACAAGAAGACTCTAAGGAGGAGATCCAAAATTAGAAAATGAGGTGATCTTGAATCAGAGTGGTAGAGATACATTGCAGTTTTAATTGGTGGAAATTTTTACTGTTGTTTTTAATCAGTTCCTATTTATATATCAATTGCCTTAGTATAATTTTAATGAAGTTAATTTTAATATGCTTGCAATTTGTGTTTTGTCATTTACTCCTACACTGTTTAATTCCATGGAAGAACCCATCGAAGGACGTAATGGGGACACATTGGAGCAGAGCCAGTACACCCAAAAGGAAAGACATCATGGTGTGTAGCCCAGAGAAATGTGCCGTGTTAGTATTGTGCGTTCACTGTTGACTCACAGAGTCCTGGGGGCTTGAGTAATAGGTCCATTCTAACAGAAATGAACACTTGCTGAACTTTGTTTCTGCAACCTGTTTTCTGTACTTTTTAAAAATTTTATTTCCAAATGAAAACTTAGAGGTAACTTTTTCTGAGTGTTAAAAAAAAAACATTTTTGGATAGATTATAATAGCAAGTTTGGAAACATTTTATTTAGCTAGAGCCCGTAATATTTTCAGTTCTCCCTCTTTTGATGAATCATTTGTTTTTAAATAACATAAATACCAACTGGCACGTATTGGAGGATTCTTTTTGTTTACTCAGTTGTTCTAGTGGCAGTTGGGGTGTCCAAGTTATGGATTTTCCTACCAGATTCAGCAATTTTTAAAACTATCTGAGGGAATTCCCTGGCGGTCCAGTGGTTAGGACTCCGCTCTTCCAATGCCAGGACCTGGGTTCAATCCCTGGTTGGGGAACTAAGATCCCACAAGCGGTGCAGCATGGCCAAATAAATAAATAAATTAAATAAAACTATATGAGCTCTGCATTGTATTTTGGAAAAGGAAAATCAAAATAGGTCAGTTTCATTCAACTTGTTAAATCTTAAGCTTTTGCAAAAGGCCATTGGTGTTAACAGAGAGGATGAGAAGAACTAAGACATGACTGATCCCTTCAATGAGCTTATCTGGTTGGGAGAATGGAATAGTTTATATGCAAGAATGTGTGACTTGAGTAATACATGTTTTGGTCATGGGTTTTTTTTTTAAACAAAAAAGATATTTTGTTAACTGAGAAAAGATGTTAAGTGAAACTTCCATAGAGAAGGAACTTTATTTTCAGTGAAATGTTATTCACCACAGCGACATTTTACCATTACACATCATTTACCACCAAATGCACACCCTTAGGCATTTTAGAAAATTCTGGATAAACAAGATTTTTTTTTCACATGTAATAACACTCTTTATATTCTGTTTTCAAGATAATATAAGGAAAGCATGCAAATGCAGATATTTTGCTCCAGCACTTTCTAGTATTTATTGCAGTATCGTTTTCACTGAATTTACACTGGTGGTAAAATTATACCACTTAGCCTTATACTTATGAAGTATATTTTGGGGGGTTTCTGCAGTATCTTTTGTAAATGACCATCTCATTGGGCATGAAGGGAGGGCCTTTGTTCTGTCTGAACTATTATTTTAATGCTTTATTAGAACTACACTATATAATTTGATCTTCTAGTGTATTTTAAGCTTTTTAGAATTGCGACCTCTATAAAAGGAATACATTTTACACCATAATCCAGTATACATATCCAGGCATACAGACATATGCCTGTGTGTTTGTATGTATATAAGTATATAAAAAATATTATAGAAACAGAAGTTTCACAAAATAATATTTACTCTTACTGTACATGATACACTCTAGTATTTTCTCTTCTATTTTATTTTTTTTTAATGCTGGTTGAACCCATAAATTGATTTTATGAACTACTAATGAGTTGCAGTCCACACTTAGGAAAACATTACTTTAGATCAGGTTTTTGAATAGTGTTCCCTAGAATCCTAAATGGGTATAAAAGTTGCAAAAGAAAGATATTTTAGATGTTAAAAAAAAAAAAAGATATTTTTACCAAACTACCTGAGGAACTTGTTTATTGCTTTTGTTTTATGCATTGTTTTATTGTTTTATACATTGCTCTTCTGGGTCAGATTGCTTAAAAAAATCTGAGCTAGAATGCTTAAAAAATAAAGTTAGGAAACCACAAATCTGAGTAGTTAGTTACTATTTAATTCAGTTTCTTGGATTTGAAATGTGGTGTTACACATATTATTTTTGTAAAGACCCTACGTGAATGTGGTTTTTCTGGTCTTGTCATAAATGTATGTAATCCACACTTTACTCCGGCCAAGTTTCTAGTTTTGTTCACTGTTTTCCATAGGCAAAGTTCTTGAGGAAGGAAGTTTTTCAGGTGTGTGCGCAAGCAGATACAAGGGAACTCTCCCCCTTTTGATGCTGCAATTGTTTTTTTGTTTGTTTGCTTTTTGTTTTTGTTTTTTTTGTAAACTTTATTTTACTAGTTATGTGATCATGCTTCATTGCCTCTCCATGCCTTGCTTTTGCCATGTTTCAAATGATGGAAAACGATGGTGACAGACACAATAAGAAAAAGTAAAACATCTTTTGACTTCAGAATGCTTACTTCCTGCGTTTAAAGGCTTCCTTGGGTGTTTTGTGCTATAGTATACTGGGATGAATCATCTCACCATTACTGATTATAAATTCTGTTTTTGAAAGAGAACATGCAGTTTTTCCTGTACGTATAGTTTAGCAATAACCTATACTAGGAAAGAATGAGGGGGAAGAATATTCTTTAACTCAAATGTCACAGCCTTTGTGTTTAATAATTTTAGGCTTTTAAAATAGTGCTGGATTTTTAATAACTTTATGAATGTTACTTTTTCCCCTCTTTATATTTCTGATTTTGGAAATACAACCAACTTTCACCTTTTCCTGAAATCCAGTATGATGCTTTCAAGGATAGATCGTCAAGACTTTCATCATTAGTATGTAGTGCATAACTTTATGTTAAATGTAGAGTTTTACTTTATAAACACCTGATGGTGCTAATCATAGATTATGACTTTTTCATAGGTTTGTTATGATGTTTGGGGGAAATGTATGACTAACAAAGCAAAATCTAGTGTTGTGCAATTGTGGCATAATTTAGCACTTGAATAACTTTGTCTTTTAGAATATCAGGATCAGATAAAAATTATTTGCTTCCCTATTCAGGACTAAGATTGGTAGTAGTATCTTTTGTTAAAATAATGAGCCACCCAACTGACACATACTCATTGCCCTGGAAGACATGTTTTCAGCAGTGTTTTGATACATACTGAACTACAGTAGCACAGGCCCTACTGTGTTTCATGTTCTGTGTCACAAGCCAGCAGGTGTGAAGTCATCCAGCAGTGACAGATGCCACCTGAAGCATCAGTTATGTCCACTCATTTTTTGCTTGATTTGGTTTTTTTATGGTATGTCATTTTGGCCAAGGAAGTTTAGTTATCGCATGTTTTTCTTGGGTTAATATGTCAATAGATTGCCTGAGTTGCTAGACTATATCAGCAGCTCTTAAATGTTCAGGGTAATGTATAAAAGGAAAGATATGCATATTCTAAAAAGAAAAATGAGTGTATAATTACTGATTCAGGATCTAGCTGTGCATGTCTCAGATGATTTGCATAGAGCAGACTGTTAGCTAGGACCCTTCTAGCTGCACCTCCTCATTACAGGCCAACGGTGCATACCTAGATTGGACTTCCTGTCTACCAATTGACCTGTTTAGTAGTATTGCTGTCCTCTATCCCCTCACATACACTTGGCTCTGTACTCCTAGGAGAAGTTATGTGTTGAGACAGAGCTATCTTCAAAGCACTCAGATGTCGGATTATTGTCTAATGCTGCTGCTGCTACTCGAGACAATCCATACCATGTTGGCTGCGTTCCTCTGAGCAGCACATGCTGTGGGACCACTAACGGGTTAAGAGGACTGTCTTGGGCAGTACAATGTTATGTTTTCTGTTCTCAATCTTGTTTTGATTGATGCACAGGATTGTTTTTTGGCCTTTAGGTAAGGAGGACTGTGGAAGGAAGTGGACTCTCTTGTCACTCATACCTTTTTAAAGAAGATAGTCCCATGGGCAGGGACTCAAATGAGGTGTGGGGTGAGGGTTCCCACAAATATCCTGCCTGGCTCTGAGTCCTAATTAAGTTTTTAGTTGACTAGACACTGAGCTGGATGGCACAGGGGAGGTGAGGGGGAATGCAGGTGTGTAGAGAGGCTGTATGTCTTAGCCAGTCAAGGGCAGTGAATCATTTACTAACAGGTGGGAAATAGAGTGCATGTAGACTACTCTGTCTCACGTGGATCTTTCTGTGTATGATTTTAAGATGAATTTTATTAAATTATTTTTAAACTTCACTATATGATCCTTGTATTCAATATTTACTTCCAGAATCATTCTTACAGTCACTCTGATGGAATGAAGAAGAGATCTTCTGGTTCTCATAAAGACCCACTGGTTAGTTCTGTTGTGTCTCATATCACAGTATTTTGTGTGGCTGTAAAATTCACTGATTACTTTTACGGAAGTTAAGAATTATGACTGCATTGGTGTGCTCTTAAGGCATTATTGAAACTTGATAATATACTGAAACATGACTTATCAGAACTTATTTTAAAATAATTTTGTTTTCATTTACAAGATTTAATATCAAGTTAATATATCTAACCCTAGTGGCTAGCGTTAGGAAAGTGTCCCACGAAGTTCATTAACAATGTATTTTCATTTATGAACTGTCCTTTGGAGGACTATACCTTAAGAATAGGCTTAGTGAGATTCGTATACCTATTTTAGAAATTTGAATTGATTTAGTTGTGGTATTATAAGTAGTACCAAAGTCACATATAGGTTTCATTCTGAATGATTGTTTTTATAGATTTTATAATTTTGGGAACTTGAAATTGATTTTCTGGTAGAAACAATAAAGTACGCAATGGCAGAGTTCCCATGCTGTCTTCCAGAAGACTCTTCAACCAATAATGTAATTAAACTATGGAACTAATAGTGCTCTCCATTCCAGCCGACCTTGCTAAACATTTCTGTGGAGGAAAAAATGTCTAGAATGCCCATTTGGGGTGCTAGGAACACCTCTTTCCTGTCAGGTTGCTTACAGCAGTGTCAGAGGAAGTACAGTCCTAAGCTCCCTGCTAACTCAGGGTTCCCATGGGCAGGGCTCTGACCATTGGTGGGGTGGAGAGAGGGTTGGGAGGCTTTGGCTGGTAGAAATGAGGAAGGGGGAGAGAATGAAATGGAGAGGACATTAGTGAGACGCCCTGGTGGGGGCAGTGTTGGGAGCTCTGGGGAGAGGTGAGTCCTGGTGCCTCGGGCAGGGCCAGGAGTTTTGAAAAAAATAACCTTAATGATTTCTGTGGCATTGCCAAATAGATTATAAAAGTGGTAATTATTCATTCATCCTGGGTTTTTCAAGGACATTCCTAAGTATGACATGAGAATAAATCATTTATTATTTCCATTCCATTTTGTCTGAGGGTTTATACTCTTGTTTTTAAAGTAAAAAAAGAAAAAAAATTAGCAATGACTTGGTTTGAAAATAGTTAACCTTTAATATTAATCTTTTTTGAGAGACCTGAAATAGTTGTTATTTTCACTTTTACCTAATATGATTCAATGCTTTAAAATCATTCTTTTGGAGGAGAAGGGGTTTAGCAGTATCCGATTTTGCCTCTGTGTTTTTAGGTTAACAGCATTTAACCTAAGAAAAATGTGTTTAATTTTGCTTTTTGCAGAGTGGCCTCTACTTTGACCAGAGAAACTATAGCAGTCTTAGACATAGCAAACCCACCTCTGCCTACTATACTAGGGTTTGTCACAAGTTTTTTGGCTTCTTGTGTTTTATCCAACTTTAACACATTTCTAATCCCCTGTTTTGCATTTTGACTAGTTAGAACTCATCTGTGAATGGCTGTGTATATACTAGTTTGTGGTAACTGGATTCACATAGTCTGTGTGAGTGTATCTTTAAATAATGGGAACTATTGAATCACCATGTTTAAAATGAGTACCATTTTTTTCCAGTTTGTTTAATGAAAAATATTTAACATACAAAAAAAGTTTAAAGAATTGTATAGTAACCACCTGCGTACCTACCACTCAGATTCTACAATTGATATTTTACTATATTTCCTTTATCATGTAATTATCTGTCCAGCTGTCCCTCTAGCCATCCATCAGTCCATCTTTTTGGGGGGGATGCATTTCAAAATAAGTTGTAGGCATCAGTACATATCACAGTGTATGCCCTTTTATTAAAAACATACATGTGAAAATTTAAACTGTACGTGGGATGAGAAGAATGTAATTATATTTAATGTTAGAATCTCTTGTTTTTTCAAGGCATTTGGCACATCATACATTTAAAACACCTATTTAAATATATGGCACATAGTACATTTGAAATAATTCACTTGTCAAAACATAACTTAGATATTTATGTATCTTATTTTCCATGTCTGATTGAGCTTGGTGAAAAAAACCTGAAAATTGTGTCTTGAGATGACATCAGGAAAAAGATTTAATTCCTTTTTTAAAAATGCTGTGCTTTGTTAGTGTGTGGATTCATTGTGACCAGTACAATTTATCTAATTAAACTAAGGCACTTGGTCCATGGCTTGTTGTGAAATACACGTTTTCTAATCTATTTGGGAGAGTGTTTATAGCAATAACTCAGAGCTCATTTACCTGGTTCCCCAATAATCAGGATAAGCCCATTAGATGTCGCAGGAGCTGCTGGGGCCTGGGATGTGGACACTGTTTGCCACGCTCCCTGTGCCATGGCCCTCTTTTCCTGAGTATTTTCTTAGGTGCCCATCCCATCTCCTAACACTAATGTTCAAAGACCAATAGGACTTACCCATTTATAGAAAACTATTCCAAGTGTTTTTCTTTCTTATCCCTTAAAATTGGTATTCAAAGAGATTTCTAATGATTAAGTTTTTCTCACATTGTGTGTCACTTAACTGCCTTAAACACTCAAGAATTACTAATGAATTATGGAGTATAAAATAAATATGTCTTCTACTCGCATGGTGGTGAGGCTGATTCTCCCTTTCTTTTTTCCTTTTTTTTTTTTTTTTTTGCTTGTTTTGTTTTGTTTCTTAGCAGTCTTCTTCCCTATACAGTGACCCTCTGGCAACATCTAAGAGCTACAGGGTTAGTACTTCTTGAGGAGTATGGCGCCTTCATAGCTACCAGTTGCTTTTCTTTGGGTTAAATCATGTGCTTTCTCCATAGGCCTCCCCTACTGCAAATTCTGGTCTTCTGAGAAGTGCCAGTCTGGTGTGTATTTTCCTCTTCCAACATGTGTACTCCTGGTGGGACCATTGCCATGGTCCTGACTCTGGCTTGCCATCTTTCCTCCAGAATAGTCAAGGACACATGGCTTTAATGCTGTGTGTACTGCAGACTGTGCTGCCTGTGCTTAAAATACAAAACTTTTGGGGAGCAAAAATGAGCATACCATAGCGGTAGATACTGCTGGCTGTTGGTAGGCCCTTGCTTAGAATTGGCTTCCTGTAGAGGAGGTAGACTTGCATGGGTTGCACTACACTTGCATACTTTTGTGAGATGGCTGCCCATGCATGGGGTGTCATATTTTGGGGGGGAACAGCTGTGGCCTTGGCCATGTTAGTACTAGGCTCTAATGGAGCCAGCTGACTAGAAACACAAAACAGTAGCTCTGTGTAATGTGCGAGTTGGAATTGGTTGCTTTCAAGCTGTTGTTTGTTGTCTTGTGACCTGTTCTAGTGGACTGGGAACCTGAGGCTTTGTACTTAATTTTATCGTAACAGTGGGCAAAATGCTTTCTGTACCTCACTTTCTTTTCTGTTCTATTTCCTCTTTTGAGAGAATAAAGTCGTAAATGTTCTCCTAATTTCATAACATGATGATGAAAGGCAGTGCTGTAACCAGTGGTGCTTTTTAAATGAAGTGTGAGTTTGAAGTTTTAACGAGGCTGACGCGGGAATTTATGCATACGTAAATGAGTGTTACCACCTCGGGAGGCTATACACGTTAACGCCATTCTTCAAAACTTTTTTGGAACTAGGTACTGCAAAGAAGTTATGTCATTTTCAAAATAACTTTGATGCTGAATGGATAAATGGCATTTCCTTTGTTCTTTAGGCGTCATTGTATGATGGTGGATTATATAACCCTTATGGTTCTCGAACTGTAAGTCTAACCAGGCGGAGGTGGTGAGGAGGGTGGTGTGTAGGTGGGCACAGTTTACTTACAGAGTCATTTAATCTGACCTATAATTACTCTACAAGCTGTGATCCATCAGCTTGCCAATGGTGGCTCTCACCCAAGCTGTGAGAAGACACCTGCTGGCAACTGTGGCTTAAAGTATAAAGGCAATACAAGTAGAGAAGCCTCTTTTCTGGCTCAATTAGTTCCTCAGGAAGAGGCTGGGAACAGCGCTTCTCAGGGCCTTTCTTCTCCCTCCTGCCGTGGGCTGCTGGATGGTGAGGGTGGGAGTGAAGTGGAGTTCCAGGCTGGGGAGGAACAGTTATCTTCACCTGGGAGCCAGGGGCGAGTTAGGTCCAGGGGCACTGATGTATTCCCAGCAGGAAAAGGAGCTGATCGTTATTGTAAAACCTTTCTTCTTGGAAACCTTATAGCCATCTGAATACAGTTTTCACTCATCAAGAACGAGTTCAGCCCGAAGCAGTCCTGTGGTGAGCTGTCTAGTCTCTTTGCATGCTTTATAGACACTTTTGATTGTTTCATTAATCTGTACTCACCATTCAGAATATTGAGGATGTGGTGTGTTTCACTCTATTGTGCATGTATTATCGTTTTCCTTCAGTACACAAACTCAGGAACTAATTTGTCCTAACCGGTGGTTTCTGTATGAATGTGACTTTAGCACGTAATTTCTTAAATGAGTCTGGAACCAGTGCCATTAGAATTTTTAAAAAAATTATATGTAACTGTCATTTGTGTGGAAATTCTTCTCTTTTCAGTGGTGATAATTCAGACTATGAGTTGGTTGCCCTATCCTTTTCCTTTCTCCTTTTCATCTCTACTTCCTACATTGAACCATTTCACTTACTTACCAGCCTGTCAATCAGTGGAGTGAGAGAAGAAATCAAATAAGTCAGCTTTTAAAAATTGCTACATAAAACAGAAAACTGGGACAATTCTAATCACCCAGTCTTTCTGGAGTATTAAAACTTTTTTTTAAATTTATAAATGTAATATTAGCTTAAGGAAAGTACAAAGTAAAAGTTCTCTGACCCTTTCCTCCTATATCCATTCCCCAAATGCAACCTCTGTTCTTGTATATCCTTTCAGAGATATTTTATGTATATATGAGTGTCCTTTATTTGAACAGTATGTAAATGATTTGTATACATACTGCGCTTCAACTTGTTTTCTTTACTCAAAGTATCTTTTCAAATCAGTATATAAAGATTTATTTCATTTTTTTTGTCAGTCTTTTTTTTTTCATTCTTTTTTTGACATTTAAAAGATTTTAAAAAGTAAACCGTGTCCGTTACTGTTTCCACTGAGTGCCTCTTGGAGATAGTTTTACGTCAGCACATTTTTTTTTAATGGCAATGGATCATTCCATTAGTGCCTGGGCTGTAAATTTGAAAAATTGCTCCCGTTTTGATGGACATTTAGGTTGTCAGAGTTTTGCTACTACAGACGCTTGTACAATGAACATGCTTATGCAAGTATATTTTTGTGGGCTTGTATGAGTAGATCTGCTTGGTAAATTGCTAATCATGAAATGATGGGAATCAGAGTATTTACATTTAAATTATGCTATATATTGCCATATTACCCACCAAAAATCTCTAGTAATTAACATTTTCAATAACAAATGATGACTTTAGGAACCACCTTGTTATTCTTGACAGTGTCAAAATTGGAGAAATTATTAAGCAGTTTCTTAATGGTCAACATAGGTTACTCTGTGGAGTGAACAGGTGAGATATATGGACTTCCTTCTACATATATGTTTGGCTCAGTTCTTCTGCCATTTCCAAGTGGCACTTATCAAGAATTCTACTCTAACAGCTAACAAAAAGTTATTACAGGGATGTTTTTCACATAAGGAGGAAGTTTACTTTTAACCCACGGGGTAATAAAATTCCACTTGGCAATTCTTGGGCCTGGTAGCATTTTTAGTGTCCCAACTGTGATGGTCCCTTGCAAACAAAATTATGGTAGTATTTTCAGTCAAGTGTAGAATCTTGTCCTTGTGTGCTGGCTAAATGCTCTTTCATTTGCAAGTTGGGCTCAGAGGTATTATCCCAGTGATGCCAGAATGGTTTCTTAGTGATGTCAGAATGGAGGCAACCTACATATATTGAAGGTGAGTCTTCCACTGCTGGTGAAAGAGGAAGTAAACTGAGTGGTGATATTAGAAATATCTCCACCTGCTGCATAGGAATGAATAAAGGACAATAAGAATCATCATTTCAGTGTCCTTGCCGGTAGGAAATTCTGTCTTTGACTTATATTATTTCACTTAAGAAGATTCTTTTATTTTCGCTCCCAAACTGAAACATTAAGTGTATTTATTGACCCCTGATAGGACCCCAAAGGGCCTAGAGGTTTAAAAAGCATGGAGTCCCTGGCTGGTTTCGGCCAGTTGAGTCATGCCCCGCCCCCTTTTCTTTCATTTAATGTAAATAAAAGATGAAGTACTATTTTATTCTTTGTGCTTTTTGGAAATATCTTTTGGTTTTTAATGATCGTTCATTATGCCTTGAAACAGCTTTTTGGTTTAATGGTGCACAATAGATGGTGCTAATTATTATGCTCATGGAGAGTGTTTGTGTGCTTCCCAAAGCCTTACCTCATGTGCCTTCAGTCAGGGAAGACCTGTAGTGAAATTGCATCTTGTTCATTATCTGATTTTAATATCTATAGTTTATCGACGATGACACTGCAAGCATTGCTTCTTCTGGTCGTGCCAGCCGTGGGCGAAGGGAGAGTGTGGTGAGCGTGATTTGCATGCAAACACATACGATGAGTTTTAAAATTGCAACACTGTGTGATCACGTGAAATCTGTTGGAAAATGAAATTTGCACTTGACAAAATGAGCGTTTTCTTCAAATTTAGTTTATATGAATAATTTGCCTTCAGAAATGTATTCCTGAGACTACATTTTCTTAGTGGGCTATGTAAGCTTTCCTAGTGACACCTCTTATGTGCTAGTCATTGTGTACTTGACAGATTTTCACTCTTAGTTTTTTGTTGCTATTTTATGCGCGTGCATGTATGTGCACAATTCACCAAAACCAAAAAATTTCTCAAGCAAAATTAATGCCTCCACATTGTTTAAAACTCATTACTATGGATTAGAAATCATGCTGCCATTAATTAGTTGTTTTCTTCGCTATGTATTTAAATTTAACCATAGTTTATACATCTTTTAAGGCCCACGAATACTTTGAGTTGCTGTGGGCAAAATTTTAAAATTTTGGTCTTAGAATTCAACTAGAGTTACAATTATAGAGGTAACAAATAGCTATGTTAGAATACAAATTATATAATTTCAGGTTATTCTTTTGATGAAGCAAGAAATTTTAGAGAGCTGATGACATTTTTGCTATACTTAAAAATTGATTCGAAAATTACATTGGTGAGGATGGTGTGTCAGCTTAGAGCTAAAACAAAAGAGCCCAATAACTAAGAGGCTATAATTCCTTTAAGAAAATAGAAGGCCATTTAATACAAGTCATGTTTTATGAAAGATTGTAAACCCAAAGTTTACATAGAAAAGGGGAACAGCAAGAGTTTGTGAGCTTTGTTGCCAGAAATCCAGTGATCTAATTAAGACAGTTGTGGTCCCTTGGCAAGCCAGTTAATGCTCATACTCAGAGCTGCAGGAGAAAGAACAGTCCATGACACCGAAAGCACCCCAGAAAGTGATGGAGTGGAAAGGGCAGGGGCTCTGAAATAATGATGCCTGGGCTTGAACCATTTCTCCAACCTGTTAGTTGTGTTAATAGCGATTTCTTTATTTGTACGATGGGCATGTAATGACTATCTTTGTAGGTAGGCTTAATATATGGATTAAATGAATTACTATCTAGAAAATAACTATCAAAATTCTGAGATAGTGGGTACCGTTATATTAATCTATGTAAATCTAAGTTGTATTACTGTGAACAAGAATACTATTGCTTGATTATCTCAGCTCTTAGCAAAACTTCATATCTGTAAGCCTTAAGGAAGGCATCTCTGTGGATGGGCTTGCAGATTCCTTTCTGGAAGAGCAGAGTTTTTGAGTAAGGTAATCAGACAGAGCTGAGGTAAAGGACAGCTGATGAGTGAGGTAAAAGATATTCATTATTTATTAATTCAACAAATGTGTATGGAGGGAGTACCTGTTATATGTGAGGGACCATGTTAAGTGCTGGTAATAATGTGGTAAGCCACATAGACCAGATTTCTGACTTCATGGAGCTTATATCCTGGTGAAAGAAATAGAAAATAAACTGATAAAGATAGGAACAAAAAAGAGAAAGTAAACCCGGGGACTGTGAAGAGAAAAAGCAGGTGATATTATAGAAGACATTGAGTGGTGTGTGTGTGTGTGTGTGTGTGTGTGTGTGTGTGTGTGTGTGTGTGTGTGTGTGTGTGTGTGTGTGAGAGAGAGAGAGAGACAGAGAGAGAGAGAGAGACAGAGAGAGAGAGAGAGATCCCTTGGATGGAGTGATCAGAGAAGGCTTCGCCAAGGGAGTTGACCTTTGAGCTGAGAGTTGAACTGCTTGAAGAGCTGGGAGGAGAGCTTCCTAGGCCAGTGCCAACGGCTAAGGTGGGAAGAGACTGGGTATGTTTGGGGAACCAGAAAGAGGCCAGTGTAGTTCTTTCATTATTTTGTTCTACAGTTCTCGGTCCTGAGGAATATGAAAAAGAGGGAACTGTGGAAATTGGTAAAAGGCACAGTAAATACTCTGCAGATAGTTCTGCATTCAGGATATATGTGCGTAACAGAGCTGATAGCTATAATGCATTATACATTTGTGAAATATAGTAGAGGCGTTAGGTAAATGCTATCCTGGAATCCCTGATGGTGAGGGTGATGCTGGTTCTCAGGCAGTACATGGATGATCTCTATAGCATAGAACTCTAGCTACGATGAATAATAAGAGCTTATTTTAGGGAGCTGTGATGTCATTTAGGAACCCTTTACATTTCTTTCTCACCTTCTTGAGTAGGTAAATCATAGCAGTTTCCTCATTTCATTTCATGATACTTTATCACACACCAAAAAAAAAAAAAAAAATTTCCCCCTATATGCCAATGTTCTTATCTTTTTCTTGTCTCTCTTCTTAACTTTTAAAGCATCTCATTTTTTTCCTGACTGAAAGGTTTCTGCAGCTGATTATTTTAGTCGCTCCAATCGTAGGGGGAGCGTGGTCTCCGACGTGGATGATGTCAGCATCCCAGATCTGACCAGCGTGAGTGCAGCGCATGGGGATTCACGGTCTCAGACTTGTGACTAACAGCTAACAAAATAGCTATTTTAAAATTAGGAACTTAATTTACTGCCTAGGAAATATTTATTTCAGCACACTAGCATAAAATACAGTTATTTGTTTTGTTTTGAAATGTATATATTGATACGTTCTGATTTTTTAAAACATTTTTCCTGTGGAAATTTTCCCCCATAGAACCCATCAGCAGCTCCAACAATTATCAATATTTTGCCAATTTTGTTTCATCTATTTCTTCCCCTTTCCCTCCTTTTTTTCCTGAAGTACTTTAAAGCAAATCCCATACATCATGCCATTTCCCAATAAATAGTTCAGTATGCGTCTCTAGTTGAGAACTTTTTTCTTTATTTACTGTGCCATTATCATACCTAATGAAATGAAAAATAACTCCTTAAAACCATCTGATACCTAGCCCATATTTAGATATTCCTGATCAGTCTTAAAATTTTTCTTCCCTTTTCATTTTGGAGAATCTATAAATTTTTAGGTAAACTTTGAAGGTTGGACAATAAAATATACTACTTAGCAAAGAGTCACTAATTTATAGTAACTGGGAAGAATCTGAATAGATTTTGAACATTTGGATTATGGCATTGTTTTGAAGAAATGCCTATCCATTGCTTTCACATTCATTGGGAACTGAATTTAGGAAAGACTGTCCAGTAGAAATGCCTTGAGGCATTTACCTTAATGAAGGAACCCAGACCTGCAGATGTCTACCTGCCTGATGTATGTAACAGCCTGATTTTCTGTCTGTGGCGTCTCTCCGTAACTGGCATTAGTGTTTTTTGCCCTTGGACCAACGCTGTCCTAATTATCAAGCGCTTTGAAGCAGTTGAGGCAGGGCTTCTTAACAAAAAATTAGACAGTTTTTTAATGAAGAGAGAATTATTTATATTTAGCACATCACTGATTGTATTTAAATAGCTATTTCTGAATGACTAATCCTAGAAAACAATTCTGAGTGTTGTCCTTAAGTATTCCAGATTGTTGGCGCTCAAAGCTGGCTGGCTGAGCAACAGTCCCATCTTGACCTTGGTCACATCAACAGTCTCTCTGCACACAAAGTTAGAAGACTGGCTCCCAAGTCCTTCCCTTGAAATATTGCCCATTTTATTAATTTGCTTAGTAACCTGTTTTTTCACAGATGTAAACAATTTAATTTATTGTGTACACCTTTTCTCTTAAAAACTTTGAATTCTTTTAGCATCTAATGTGATGTCTGAATTACTGGCTATGTCCTCCTTACGTTTATTTCTTGGCAATTTATTTTAGTAACTACACAGGAGTGAAAAGGTTGACGGTTATTTTTAATCTTCCACTGCCTCTACTAATTAAATAAAACTCTTCTCTTTTGTCAGGTAGTTATTTTGATTTATCTACATATTTTAATAAGAAGTATACATATTTAAGGTATATAGCATAATGATTTGATATACATGTATATAGGCTGTGTATATGTATATCGAATCATGCTGTATACCTTATAACATAAGCACAAGCTTCTCTAGAGCAGTGGTTGGCAAATCCGGCCAGCCCCCTGTTATTTTATAGACTACCAGCCAAAGTTTTCTTTGTTTTTTGTTTTTTAATGGTTATCTAAGTACCTATATAATATCCTTAATTTTACCTCTTGGCAAAGCCTAAAATATATGTTGGGCCCCTTTCTAGAGCAAAAAAATTTGGAATAAAATACATCTTTATTTCTAAACAACTCTTTCAAATGATGGTATTAAAATGTGTTCACGGGGCTTCCCTGGTGGCGCAGTGGTTAAGAGTCTGCCTGCCAATGCAGGGGACACGGGTTTGAGTCCTGGTCCGGGAAAGATCCCACATGCCACGGAGCAACTAAGCCCGTGCGCCACAACTACTGAGCCTGCTCTCCAGAGCCCGCGAGCCACAGCTACGGAAGCCCGTGCACCTAGAGCCCGTGCTCTGCATCAAGAGAAGCCACCGCAATGAGAAGCCCGCGCACCGCAGCAAAGAGGAGCCCCCGCTCACTGCAACTAGAGAAAGCCCGTGCGTAGCAACGAAGACCCAACACAGCCAAAAAAAACAATGTGTTCACAACTAAAATTCTGTTTCCACTCAAAAAGGTTCAAATTGTATTTTACCATTTTAGTAGGATAAAATTATCTGTCAAAATAGCCATTTGCTGAAACGGAGGTCAAAGGGCCTCTTAATCAGAGAATAAGAAATACCTTTCTTTTAAGAAGAAACCAAGAGTTTCAAAGATTTGACAAGATATGTATTCTAAGAAATATTTCTCATGTACTAATTTCAACAAATAATCAAGGAGTGTAGATTTAAAGAGAAACAATCTATACTCTAATGTCAAGAGCAAAGCATTTTCAGATTTCCCAGACATAAATAAGGCAAAGGCATTTATCACTGAAATATGGAAAAGATGATATTTAAGACTTTGTTTGCGAGTCGATAATTTGAAATTCTTAAAAGAAGCAATAAAGTTTGCCATCATGTGCTCTTCTTTGTGCATTAATACGAATATGAAATATTATTGATACGAGCCTGTCAGCAAACTTTCCATTTCCAGCTATCAAGGGAACCCTTTTCTTGATTGGAAAATTACCTATTTAATTATTTAGGAGTGTAATGGCATAATATTTACTTGAAAGTTTTTGAGAATAGTAGGCTGTAGTCAGTATTCATGAGCAAGTCCTGAGGGCTTTACTAAGGAAAAAAGCCTTGCTTTCTGTTTTGTTGTTGTTGTTTTATATTGTAGTCTACCATTTTGTTTAGCCACTTTTTTTTAAAGCAATTTGATGACTTATTTTCCGTATTTTTCTCTATCTCAGTTTAATTTGCTTGTTTTACAAAAATATGACTATATAGTACATATAGCCTTTGTTTTCTGATTTTTCATATTATTGCGTATTTATTTTTTCCATGTTAATCATACGTAACAATTTTTAAAAATCAGCTGTAGTCACCATGTTTTACATTACATCCTCAGACCTTATTGATCTTCTAGCTGAAAGTTTGTACCCTTTTACCAACATTTCCCTCTTTTATACCTTAGTATATTAAACATGATTATATCTTATTCCACTTAAGAGCCTTTTGAGGATCTGGCAGACTCTTTTGGTCATCATTTTGAACACTAGCTTATCGTTGCAATGCAGCTATGTAGACCTCCCAGCGCTTTTAGAGTACCAGGTTTCAACTAGCTTTTCGTCTGAACGGAAGGCTGCACATAACTCAGCATGAGCCTGAGAAGTGAGCACTGAAGAGTCCCTGGCCAAGTCCCTGCAGCGGGGCTGCTCTAGGCATTTTTGCTACCTCCACAATTCCTGAAGTTTGGCACATGATCAACTTGGGCAGGTGCGGGAGTTAGGATCTGTCAGGAGATAGCGAAAGCAACAGAATCAATCCTGCAGTGGACTGGGTCAGCGATGCAGCCTCTGAAATGTACGTTTATTCTCAGGTGACTGTCTATTAAAAAATGGGTGGGTTTGGGGGTCATTTGTGTGAGAGTGGGATAAGAGACAGGATTTCAAATGGACCTGGAAGAATGTTTCTGAATGCTGCTTGTTTTTCTCTTTAACTCATTAGTAGAAGAGAGTTGGAAGATACTCTAAGGAAAATAAGTCAGTTTATTTAGATATGGTATTTCTTTCACTCTGAGGAATAACACATTAAATATTAGGCAATATATTTTACTAGTATAGATGTGAGGAAGATAATTCCTTTTTATGGCAATAACTGCCAATATTAAAAACTATTGTCATCGCCTGTTTTAAAACATTTCATATGTGGTTTAAAGAAGTCAAAATGAACTAAAATCAGTTCTTTTTTTTTAAAGTATTACAGTAAGAAGTAGCAAAAAAATTTGAAGTCTGAGATAGTATTTATATTCTGATTTGGTACTTATAATAAAAGGTGTTTACTGAGACAGAAAATGAACACAAATAAATGTGGGTATTGAAAAAAAACAGAAAAAACTGTCAAATATGAGGAAGCTAGAGTGAAGTGATCTGAACTGAGCCAGAAATAATGACATTTTGTGTTTTAATAATTAACTAAGGAAGGTTTTCAAATCTCTTCTCTAGATTGGGCTGGGAGGGTTGGTCTGGGAGTTGGAGTCTGGGTATATTTTCATTTAGTTAAATTTTTCTGTGACTTTTTTCCCCCAGTGGTAATTGGGACAGTATATACAGGTAAAAACTACGAAAAATTCACAAAACTGAGGTCTGGATTCAGCTCTGACATTTAGTAGTTACGCATGCTTCAGCAAGATCTTTCACCTCTGAATTTCTCTTTCCTCAGCTATAAAGTCAGGGTTTTAGACTAAACCTTTTAGGTACTTCCCTTCTTGAAACACCAACTAAAACAACCGTAAGGCCTATCTGTAGAAGATAGGATAACTCAATTATGGTATGTCCAGATAATAGGTTACTATGCAGCTGTTAAAATAAATGAGGTAAGTCTATAAGTACATATGGGATATAATTCATTTATTCATTCATCCAACAAATTTTGAGTCCTGTATGCCAGGTGCTGTTCTTTTTTTAAAATTTATTTATTTATTTTTGGCTGTGTTGGGTCTTTATTGCTGCGCGCGGGCTTTATTTGCGGTGAGCAGGGGCTACTCTTCGTTGCGGTGCACGTGCTTTCTCATTGCGGTGGCTTCTCTTGTTGCGGAGCACAGGCTCTAGGCACACAGGCTTCAGTAGTTTTGGCTCGCAGGCTCTAGAGTGCAGACTCAGTAGTTGTGGCACGTGGGGTTAATTGCTCCGCGCCATGTGGGATCTTCCCAGACCAGGGCTCGAACCTGTGTCCCCTGCATTGGCAGGCAGATTCTTAACCACTGCACCACCAGGGAAGCCCCAGGTGCTATTCTTGGTGTTAGGAATACAGAAAAGAACATACAGACATAGAGCTTACATTAAAGAGAGAGAGATCAGACAATAAGTAAGTTTGTTTATTAATAAATAAGTTAATAAATATCATGGGGTCAGGGAGTGATAAATGCCATGAAGAAAAATAAAGTACTTTCTCTGATCTCTGAAACATGGTAAGGGGAAAAAGAAGATATGGAATGTATTTGGGCCACTACTGTTAGAATTTTTTAAAGACTGGGTGTAGGTTGCCCTTGAAGATCCGGGTATGGTGTACCTCTAGAGAGAGGCTTACTTTGCATACCCTTTGTGCTGTTTTTTTCTTTTTTTTAGATACGTGAGCATGTATTACTTAAAAAGCAAAAACAAAAACCAGACAACCAATTCCTTAGTGCTGTGGGGAAATTTTTTTGATGATATATTTTACATGCTCTAGTCCAATCTGAACTTTTTTGGCTAAGTGTGCTACTCTTAATCTGTGTGTCCTGTGTCAGTAATGCTAAGATAATAAAGTTTTTTGGCTTTTGATTTTATCAGAATTTTCTTTTTGATGTATACACTTTTGTGTGTGTGTGTGTTAACTTTCACAATGATAAAATTTAAGTTTATATATAGTTTTCTTTAATATGTTTCAAATACCATGAAAAGAAAATCTGTGTAAAAGTTCTAAATTTTTTCATAAGGACAGCTTGCTTACTCCATGTCTTCCTTAGATAAGAATTAAAGTTCTTAACGTCTTGTTTTATGTGTCCCAACTTTTATTTCAGTTTTAGTATGTTTGCTTTTAGGTTCCAAATATCGATTGAACTTGGAGAACTCAAATGAGGTCACTTCTTTTTTTTCCCCATAAAAAAATCAAAATGCTAAGCATCTTTTCTGATTTTTATCTCTGTTCTTTTCTAGTTGGATGAAAAATCTGACAAACAATATGCTGAAAATTACACAAGGGTGAGTATCTAAATTCCTAAGGAAATTAAGTTCTCAAGGTCAATAACTTACTGTCTACTATTTTATTCTTGATTTTACAACAGTTTGACTGATGGAGCTACTCTTCCTCTCTTCATCTACTTCCTGTCCTTGACCCCCAAATTCCTCTGTGGTTGAATCATGTGAAGCACTGGGAAGAGAAAAGACACTGCATTTTATTTCCTTGAATGTCACCTCTTAAACTTTTGGCTGCTCTTTTGATTTTCATTCCTCTAGAATTTAATCCTTAGAAGAAGCCATTAAACACTAAAAATGAAGAAGTGTCTTTAGGAATGGTGGTGACAAACTCTGAGAGTTTTGTTTTTTTCCTATTATAGATAAATAATTCTTCAAAGTACAATAAAATAACTCCTTTCTAAGAGTTGCTTTGTGTTTAAAAAGTCTCTAAAAATATTTCTTCTAGAAATATTTTTAGAAAGTCATCTTAGGGAAATTATCAGGATTAATTTTGTGCTATGCCCCCAAAAGGTGTACCAGTTCTATCCAGCAGAAATACAGTGCAAGCCACAAATGTAAACCACATATGTAAGTTTAAATTTTCTAGCAGCCACACTAAAATAGTAAAAAGAAACAGATAAAATTAATACAAATAATATATTTTATTTAACCCAAATGTCCAAAATATTTAAACATAATCAATATGAAAACTTATTAATGAAATATTTTACATTCTTTTTTCCACACTAAGCCTTCGAAATCTGATGTGTATTTTACACCTAAAAAAAAATTCTCAATTTGGACTAACCACATTCCAAGTGCTCAGTCACTGCATGTGGCTAGTTGGCTGCTGTATTGAATAGCACAAATCCCTGCCATTTATTAATTCAGTAGCATGATGTCGCATTTAAATTCACTGTGGGAAGAGCAGTCTAAATTCATAGTGATACACGGTATTGTTGCTGTCAGCTGCAAATAGTTATCTCCAACTTTATCAGCAAAGTATTAGGAAAAGAAAAGATTCTAAAGAAGCAGCTTCAGGAACTAAATAGGAGGACTGCTAATTAGCATACCAACTATAACATTCTAAAACTGTTTAAAATCAAGCTGATGTACTCACCCCAGTGCTGTTTACAATACAACAAAGATAAACTTAGAAAACAGACAACTCTCACACGAACCATTTCCTTCTTAGTTATTATGAACTCTAGATTCCAATAAAGCAAGCGCACACAGTTGTGCTTAGTATGCCTGGGCCTGTCTCTGGGTACCCTCTCCCCAAAGCCAGTCTAAATTGCCTGTAGATTGCATTCGGTAACTTCTTGTCCACACTGTGTTAGATCTCTCCCCGCCACCCTGGCCCACTTTTAGTTTCCACAGCAAATATAGTTTTAAAGAAACAAGACTTAAAAGTGCCATATTTCTTTTTCTCTAGCCTTCATCTCGAAATTCTGCCTCAGCAACAACCCCTCTAAGTGGAAACTCATCCAGACGAGGAAGCGGGGACACCAGCAGCTTAATAGATCCAGACACCTCATTAAGTGAATTGCGGGTAAACCGCGATTTTTGGTTTGCTTTTTATAAACAATTTTTTGGCTTCTTTGTAGTCTACTGGAACTATTTAACATTTAATGTGTCTTGGTAGGAAGAAAAAAGTATGGTATGAGTTCTTTAAAAAAAATTGGTAGTGCAGTTCAAGAATGTGACTAGGGTCTGAAGGGAAGGAGATTAGTTAATTCTTCCATTCTCTTTCCTGAACATTTGATGATATTGGAATGAGTTCTGCTAATTTACAAATGCCAAAAAAACTTTCTAATGTATATAAAAGTAATTATCTCAAATAATTGGCCATATTTTAAGTGGAAAATATGTGGATGTACAAGGAACCAGATTTGGGGAATTATTAGTCTTTTGAGCTGTTATGGTGTTATTTGGCTGCCTGAATACAGTTATCTCTCAGTGTTTCATGATAAGACAAGTATAATAATATTTGGGATGACAGAAATACCTGAGTAATGTAAGCTCATTTAACCCATTAGTTGAGTCTCCATTCTTATTAATAACCCTTTCAAAATGTATTTGAATGTCTATTTGCTGAACATGCTCTTTTTGAGGAATGAGGGAAGGGCAGTAATAAAAATTGCATTTATTCATTCGTTCAGCATTGTTGAGCACTTGGCCCCACAGAGTCAGGCAGTAAAGCACACTTTGGACTTAAGGAGTTCGCTGTTTCATAGGGAAGACAAATGGATATAAACCAGTAAAACCAGGTGGTGTGATGCCATGGTAGTAGCAAGAATAGGGCTGTTAAGGGAATTCAGAGAAGCATCATCTAAATTAGACTAGAAGAAGACATAAAAAAAAAAAAGGCTTTTCGGAGGAGACAAGGGGTGAAGGAAGAATAAAAATTAACCAGGCAAAGAAGCTGAAGGGTGAAGGCTTTCTCAGATAGTTAAATTCAGAGAACCACAAGATTATCTGTATAGCAAAGTTGCCAGAGGGTAGGATGAGAAGTGAGGATTCGTAGTGGGTGAGAGAGAAGGCTGGAGAAGTAGTGATGGGCCATATCACAAAGCACCTTGTGTGGCAGGAATTCAGGTTTACCCTGACAACTATGGGGTATTAAATAGCAGAGCAGTACTATCTGACTTGCATTCCTAAAGATTGACCACAGACTGGAAGAAGCATTGGAGGCAAGGAGAAGAGTTACCCTGTGGTTGAACAATGGGGATGAGATGAGCAAGTCAAAACTGTGATGGGAGAAAACGTAGGCAGCGTGCTCTGAAGAGAGTATTGGAGAATGGAAGTTGTTTGGTCAGTAGAGAGGGAGAGGAAGTTAAGAGGTTTTTGTGTTCTTCTAAAGGCAGCATTAGTTGTTGTTTTCATTGGTTGGATTGAGCCAGTAGAGAGAGACTATGAAGGTTAAGGAAGGAGAAGGGGTAGCTGACTGAGAAAGTGCCCGAGTGGGTGCAAGGAATGTCCAGGGATCAGAGGGATGGAAGGTGGCCGCCCCTTCCCACTGACGCAGTAGAGGAGGAGGGAGGGACCAGTGGTGACTGAGTAAGATCATGGGCGGGGTAGGAGCAGGAGTCTGGCTTGTGAAATGGGCAGCTCGTAAAAGTGGGCTGAGGGTTAGGAGAGGGCGAGGAGGTTTGGAACAGCGGCAGTGGCACTGCAGAAGGAGGCCCAGGTCAGCCTGGCTCTGACTTTGAAGGGGTCAGTGTTATTGAACTCTTCCTAAGTACCAGGCGTAAGCACAAGGGTGCAAAGTTGAATAAGCTTAACTCTTGCCTTTAGGTGCTATTTTCTAGTGGGACAAAAGGATGGGGCATTCCAGCCTCAGACTTAGCTTGCGCTCACTGTTTACTTGTATTTCTTCTTTGAGAGAACAACCTACTTGAAGGAAATGAGATTTTTGTATCCTAGCATTTGGCTCCTAATAGGCACTTGATAAATGTCTGTCGAATGAACCAATGAGTAAAAGGCAAACCTACCAAGGAGGGAATTAAGGGGGCAGGGGAAATGTAATACAGAAACTCTGTGTAATGGGCCTTTGATAATTGATCCTGCCTGTAATTGTACAGTTATGTTCAGGGCCCTGTAGCAATTATTTCCCCCCTAAATCAACCATCCAGAATAGACCTCAGGTAGCAAGGTCAGGTACAAGGGAAACAATATTTTCCATTTAAAATTTGACCTGCTTCACTTTTCTTATAAGGATTATGGTAACATTCGGAGCAAAGGCTTTTCTCATCATTTAAATAATGTCCTCAGGATAGACTCTCTCATTTGACATTGTGTTTAAAATATTTGTTTAATACCCCTCCCTTTACTTATCTTTCTCCCAAATTAATTGTGGTCAGTAACCAAGTCATTGAAAGACAACTTTGTTCATATCTAGTTTTACATTTTTAAAAACTTCTGCATGACTCAGTAAAATCTTCAGCTTATAATTAATTTGCTACATACTTTACTAGTTCTCGGTGGAGTGTTATGCTAAAAATTATTTGAATGATTGATACAGTTTTTTAAATTGTATGTTAAGAAATGTTATAACTTATATAGCTTTTGTACACAGCCCCAGCCCCATTTGCTAATGTTTTTTCCGCAAGAGTTAATGTCAAGGAAGTATTTGATATGTTAGATTGATTACTCCAGGCCTTCCCCAGCCCCACCATCACCTGCCTGTTTGCCCCTTTTAGCAGTTTGCAGTGGCAGTTATGTTTGTGTACCTCAGTTTCTCTGCTTTTAGTCTGGAATATGCAAAAGTAATTCACATTTTCATCTGAATGCTTTGAGACTTTGTGTGTGGTTTTATGCAATGGTTCATTCCTATGTCCTGCAGGATATCTATGACCTTAAGGACCAGATACAGGATGTAGAAGGGAGATACATGCAGGGGCTTAAGGAACTAAAGGTATCAGGGCCCATTCTGCAGCCCAAGCATGTTCTCTGTACGCAGAAGTGTTGGTAATGGTGGTTTCACAAATTCTATTAACCCCACTGCACATAGCTTTACTAACAGTGTTTGTCTTTCAAGCATGTGCTTAACCTGCAATGCATAGGAAAGACGAACTTCCAATCTCTGCTTATGTTTAAATGTGTACTGTAGTTTTTGGAATATTCAGGAAAAGCTATTATGCCTTACAGTTTTTAAACCTTATAAAATACTTACGTATCCCTTGTGTCTTAGCCTTACAGAATTGAGTTGGGCAAAAACCTAAAAAGTATTCTAAGAATATTTTTTATTGAGAATTAGACCTTAAAATTCTTCCAAGCTAAATGAAAGAGCATTGCCTGTTTCTGTCACCAAATTCAGTTAGTATTAGGAGTAGAAGGAAGAAGCATCTAAGAGAAAGAGCATTATTATAAATATTCCTTCTGGAGGAAGGACCCTGAAGCGTGAGGACTGTGTTTTCTTTTTGTTTTGATTTTTTTACACACAGATCAAAAAGGACTACACAGATTCGGTGCCTTAAAGAACTTGGAGGTAAATTTAAATGGGCCTTATTTTTTCCAATCGAGGATGGCTACCAGTTTTCACTAGAAGTGTCCGTGTGAGGCAGACATTTTAGTTGTAAATGGCACTTGATGATCATGCTCTTCCCTATGTTTTCTTATGAAGTTCAAACCTAATATTATGAATTACTGTAAGTTTCTCTGAATACATGTGGGTCCCTATTTGAAATAGAAATACACACCAGGCCTCTAAAAATGCGTAAGCAAGGCATTCAGAAAGGTGACTCAGGATATGCGCAAAGGACGCAGTGTAGACCTAATGGTCAAGGCTTTGCTCAGCCGTCCAGCATGATTGGACTTAGCCCAGCTACCAGCCAGAAACTTCATGCAGGTGATTATGGTCCAGAAGGCATAGGACCAGAAAGGGTGGGAAGGCGTATGGAGGGCGCCCCCGGGAAGCCTGGACGCTGTCGACAGCAGTGTGTGGTTGTCGGTAAACATCAGGAGGATCCCAGAGTTAGTGAGCTGATGTGCTCAGTTCGTCTTACTGCTCTCATCTTCAGGATTTAATCCCCCTTTTAAGGCTTTAGAGATATGACTTGGAAATATCTTAGATCAATGGAACAAATCCAGTACATTCAATAAATACATTCATTTTAAAGTCTCATACGTAACATAATGTATCAGGAAAGCAAGTGATTCAAAGGCATTCTTACTCGTTTTTTATTTTATTTTAAACATTTTCCCCTTACCTTTTAGATCTACCATTTATTTCATTTTTTGAAGGATACAAAAAACAGATTAACCTTATTTGAGACCCTGAACAGATAAGTCCCCTTTTCTTAATTCATGGTTAGTGTATAATTGAACTTGACTTCAAATTATGTTAATCCTTGAAATGACTCTTTTAAATGGAAGAAAAAATCTTTTAAAAAATTATCTGGTTGGTGGTCAAAGCATGGTGGTGTGATGTATCTATATTCTATTTAAAAAGGATGCTCGGTCATTGCTTATGACATTATTCTTAAGTATGTCTGCCTTTGAGGTGCTTTTTCCCCCCTCTACCCTCCCTCCGCAGTCACCTGGGTCTTGTTAACACAGGTTGCTGGGCTCTGCTCCCAGATTTTCTCATTCAGTAGGTCTAGGATGGGGTGGTTGGAAATTTGCGTTTTTAGCCCCAGGTCCCAGATGACGCTGCTGCTTCTAGCCAGCACCTACGCTGAATGTCGCTGCCCTGGACACGTTTAAGTAGAACTCATTTCTTATGGGTGTCACTGTGTGAGCTAGATTCAAATCATTCAAACCACCTTGAGGGAGTTTGCTGGCGGTCCAGTGGTAGGACTCCGAGCTTTCACTGCTGAGGGTTCAGTCCCTGGTTGGGGAACTAAGACCCTGCAAGCCGTGTGGCCAAAACAACAACAACAAACTACCTTGACACTTAAGTTTAAAATAGTCTTCTGTGGTCTTTGGTTTAAAGGAAAAAGTACACTCCATACATTTTATGTCAGTTTTATTGTGTTATATATTGTGTCCTTGCAGCTACTGCTTGAACTGTCTTAGATTCTGGTGTTCATGCAGTCATGCCCCATTTTGTATGGGACTGAGTTGTGAGGAGGACTCTTTTTTTTTGCTATTAGTCTCTGAGATGGATCAGAATCATTCTAAATTCTGCATTGTGTTAAGTTACCTACTGTATTTGAACCATTATACAGTTAACTGGGCTTATGTTCTTTATTTTGGGTGTATTTGTTCTCAATCATAATATAAATCTTGCCTGTTAATACAGTCCTGGGTTGTGAAGAATTATTAAGTGTATGCATATGTGTTTGTGTATGCATATGTGTTTGTGTGTATCTTTATTGAGATATAAATCACATACCATAAAATTTACCCATTTAAAGTGTACAATTCAGTGGGGTTTTTTGCATAGTCACAGAATTGTGCAACCATCACCAATTTTAGAACATTTTCACTACCCCAAAAAGAAACCCCATACTAATCAGCAGATGTTTCCCACTCCTCCACTCCCACTCCTGCACCTAGCCCTGGGTAACCACTAGTCTGTGTTGTCTTTCGTGATTGGCTTTTTACTTAACATAATGTTTTCAAGATTCATCCGTGTTATAACACGCATCAGTATGTGTGTGTATATATACGTATACACACACATATGTATACATATGTGTGTATACATATATGTACATATATATACATACGTGTGTGTGTGTGTGTGTGTGTGTGTGTGTGTGTGTATAAAATGGCTGAGTAGTGTTCCACTATATGGATTTACTACATTTTGTTTATCCATTTGTGAGTTGATAGGCATTTGGATTGTTTCCAGTTTGGGGCTATTATGAATAATGCTGCTGTAAACATTTGTGTACAGCTTTTTGTATAGACATATCTTTTCATTTCTCTTGGGTAGATTACCTAGCAGTAGAATTGTTGGGTCATATGGTAACTCGATGTTTAACATTTTGAAGTACTGCCAACCTGTTTTCCAAAGCAGCTGCAGTATTTTACCTTCTTCCCAGCAATGTATGAGGAGTCTAGTTTTTTCATATCCTCACCAGCACTTACCTTGTTTCTCGTTTTTTGATTATAGCCATCCTAGTAGATCTGAAGTAGTATCTCATTATGGTTTTGATGTGCATTTCCCTAATCACTAATTATATTAAGAAAGTTTTTGTATTCTTATTGTCCATTTGTACACCATCTTTGGAGGAATATCTGGTCATATCCTTGCCCATTTTAAAATCGAATGATGTGTCTTTTAATTATTGATTTCTAAGTGTTCTTTATATATTCTGGATACAAGTTTCTTATCAGATGTAAGATTTACAAATATTTTCTCCCATTTTGTGGGTCATCTTTTTACCTTCTTGGTATTGTTTGTAGCATAAAATTTTTGATTTTGATAAAGTCTACTTTTTCTTTCATTGATACTTTGGTATCGTATCTGAGAAACCATTGCCCACTCCAAAGTCATGAAGATTTACTCCTGTGTTTTTTGGGAAGGGTTTTATAGTTTTAGCTTTTAATTTAGGTCTCTGATCCATTTTGAGTTAATTTTTGTGTTTGGTGTGAAGTAAGAGTCCAACTTTATTTGCTTGCATGTGGATCTCAGTTGTCCCAACACCATTTATTGAAAAAACTACTCTTTTCCCACTGAGTTGTCTGGGCACCCTTGTCAAATATCAGTTGATCATAAATGTAAGGATTCTGGACTCTCAGTTCTGTATCACTGATCTTTTGTTTGTTAAACATTTGCATTAATATTTTAAAAATTTTATTTCCTGGGATTTCCCTGGCGGTCCAGTGGTTAAGACTCTGCACTTCCACTGCAGGGGTGTGGATTCAATTCCTGGTTGGGGAACCAAGATCCCGCATGCCGCATGGCCAAAAATTTTTTAAAGTAAAATAAAATAAAAATTTACTTCCAGAAGTGATGACTTTTCCTATGTGAAATGTTTTTCTTTTTAGTTTTAAAAATACTGCGAGGTAGTAGTAATCTACCAAATAGATGTAGTTATTAAGAAACAGGCTGTAAGCTATTTTAGGCAGAAAACTTTGAAGTATATAAAAATTTAGGCATTGAGTGGTAGCTCTTTTTTCTTAAATAATAGTTTTTATATTGCTTACTTATTTAAAAATGGCTAATATTTGAAGTTGCTAGACAAAATGTTTATACATTTACATTAATGTTATGCAGACCAAGAAAGTACTGAAAACACAGGTCCAGGAAGTGGTGCAATTCAAATAAGTATGAAATTTACTTGAGTAAAGAGAGGCTGTCTTCTGTTGTATCTGTATTCTGTTGCAAATAGCTGTTGTTAAAAACTACAGGAGTAACATTTCTGAAACCATTAATGATGCTGTATTTTATGATTTTTACACTATGACTCTCATATGTTGTCTGCACCCCTTTTCATCTTTCAGAGGCTACACTGCTGCTTGAATTTGTTTTCTTGGATAGCAGAGAGCCCATAAAGTGCTTATAATGATGCGCTCTTGGCTTATTGTCATCCTCCTGTTTTATGTGCATGTTACTAAACAAAGAGTTCCCCAAACTGCTTTTATTTTGCAAAAATGCATCTTCATGTGTTTGTGCCAGTGCTATAGTTTCCTGTTATATGGCATATAGGCAATGAACATATTTTAGATATTAGGCTGATGACTTTGACTTTCATTTAGGAGTCTTTGTCTGAAGTGGAAGAAAAATACAAGAAAGCCATGGTTTCCAATGCACAGTTAGACAATGAGAAGAACAATTTGATATACCAAGTAGATACCCTCAAGGATGTTATTGAAGAGCAGGAGGAACAGATGGCAGAATTTTATAGAGAAAATGAAGAAAAATCAAAGGTAATTGCTCATCTTACATCATGCCTTTCTCTGGGGTCAGAAAATTAAAACCTGCCGTTTAAGAAGTACTGGGTTTGATGGAAGAGCACAGCATCCCCGCGAATGATATTTCCATCACAACTGACTGGTGCAAGGAAATTGACAGAACCTAAGATTGCAGGTCCTGAAATGTTTTCCTTTCTTAATTTTTATAAGATTTAACTTATTTTCATAAGGGGAAGCTTATGACCTCCTTTAGTTTCTGAAAATAGAATACAGCTCAAATTTTATCTTTATTTTCTATCTCTTAATTGGGACAATTGCAGTGAATTACTTCTTCCTGCTATAACTGGCTGGAATTCCACAAAGCTCCAAAGGCTTTCATTGAGGTGGTTCATTTTATTCCCTTTTCTTTTCTTTTCTTCTCTTTTCTCTTCTCTCATTTTTCAAGAGAATGTGTTTTCTAAATGGTTGGAGAGACGTCTTTAACCAGTTATTTAAAAACTGCAGTGTGGAGACGTGGGTCAAAAATCGACAGATGTTTTCTTTAGAGGTTTGTAAGCTATATTGTTAAAATGTGCAGATGGAAAATAAAAGCCACTGCCCAAGGCCTGGATTTGCCTTTTGACAACTGCAGAAAACAAGTTGGGTTCTCTTAAAAGCTTATTGGGTTTTTTAGAAGCGTTTTAGTCAGTCCAAGCAGAGGACAAGTGGATATTACTGTCGAGAAATGAGTTGCCAGTACATTGCAAAAGTTTTAAAAATAATAATAATAATAATTTAGGAGATGAGCTTTGGTGAATTGTTAGAAACAACAACAATCTGTATTTGTACATAATAAAGGGAGAAAAGCTGTTAATATAACCTCTAAGGGACCAGCATTATCACTGTAGACTGTAGGGATTTCTTTCCTTGAGGACCAAAAATGCTCATTCCAGCCTGTTTTGGTCACTTTTAAAAAGTGTTAGGAAGTATTTGTAGTGGGTTTGGGGAAAGGAGGGATGAAGAGGCAGAGTGCAGGAGATTTTTAGGGCAGCAGTACTATTCTGTATCATAGTATAATGGTAGATACATTATACATTTATCAAAACTCATAGAATGTACAGCACTGAGAGCGAACCCTAATGTAAACTATGGGCTTTGGGTGACAATGATGTGTCAATGTAGGTTCATTGATTGTAACAAATGTACCACTCTGGTTTGGGATGTTAATAGTGGGGGAACGCTGTTCCTGAGGGGTGGGGAGAGGAGTGGGAGTATATGGAAACACTGTACTTTCTGCTCCATTTTGCCATAAACCTAAAACTCCTCGGAAAAAAATAGTGTCTATTAACAAAAAAGTTAAGAAGTAAGAAAACTTGTGTCTAGATAAAGTGACAAAGAGGCCTCTGGGTATTTTCATATTGATGACAGTGGCTCATTGAAGATTTGGTGACAATAGATGTTTCCTCTTTGATTCTTCCTGTATCTCATAGGCTAATTGTGGAGTGTCTGAGCTGTCATACTTTTCTTAGTCCTTGGACTCCTTTTCTGCCTTCCCACACATTTTTCATAGCTATTTCTGGCTCTTTGCTTCTAACAGATTAGAAGAAAATCTCATGCTAAGTATTTAATAATCAGTCCTAATACGAGTTCTTATCTTTCCATCTTCTCAAATGTCCTTGAGCATTTTTAAAATAAAAAAAAGTCCCTGTGATAAGCTATTTTAACCAACTTCATTTTTCCCTCCTATAATTTTCTAAGATGCGGAGATGTCTTAGTATACAGAGTTGTGGTTTTTCAATTTGTTTTTGTTTTTAAACCTTGTGCTTTTTGAATTTGAAAAATCTGTATGCTTTTTTTAATACCCTGGGGATCTGCTTCAGGTACTGCGATGCAGAAGACTTTGTGGTCGTGTCTCTCTCTGCTGTACCTTCACCCTGAGCTCTCTTCTCCTAAACAGATATTGCCTCGTGCAGTAGATGTTCCTGTTCAGAGACATACAAAGAGGTCAGGCACTCTGGTATGTTTCATTATAGCAGCAGATGGTGAGGTTAGAGAATGATATTCATACCATTTTTCAAAATGTCTTTAGTGTTTTCTGCTGGAATTATGGTAACTGCATCTTAAATATTGTCTCTGTACCTACTTCAGGGACAGAATGCCTGATGAGGAATGTCTCAGGTGTATTATTCTTTTCTTAATAGCTATTCATTATAGTAGGGAATTTTCTTCCTTTTTTTTTTTTTTTTTAAGCTTATCTGAGATTTAATAAAATCTTTTATGGCAGATTTTAAACATACAAAAAAAAAAAAAAAGAAGAAGAGTATAACAAGCTCTCCTGAACCCATTACCTACCCCTAACAAACCATCAATGTATGGCCAATTTTGCCCTGTCTACTTCCCCCACTCACATTATTTGAAGCAAGTCCTAAATACCCCACATTTTAATATGAGTTTAATATGAACTTAAATGACATGGACTCTCTTTTTTTAAAATATAACCACAAGACCATTTCACATCTGAAAAATTAATAATAATTCTTTCATACTACATATCCTGTCATTGTTAAAATTTCAGTTGTCTCAATGTCATAAATGATTGTTCTTTTTCACACTTAAAAAAACAATCAGGATCTAGATAAGTTCCACACGTTGGAATTAGTTGTCATGTCTTATAAGTCTGTTTTTATTTATAGGTTTCCTATCACCTCCTTTTTTCCCTTGCAATTTATGTGTTGAAGAAACTGGATTGCTTTTCTTTTAACAGTTTCTGACAGTCTTGGGGATTTTGCTGTTTCATTACTGTCGTTCTTTACCATGCTCCTTTTTCCTCTGTATTTCCTGTAAATAGTTAGTTAGGTTTAGAGGTTTAATCAAATACGGGTTTAGTCTACTTCATAGAGAAGTAGACTAAACCCTTCAGGAGGCCCAGATGTATGGCACCTCTCTCTGTGATGCTGTAGCTGGATACTTATATCCATTAGTGGATTAGGGGTTGCAAAATGAGATATTCTAATTTTATCATTACTGTTTTCTTTCATTTTCTTTTATTGTTTTAAAACAGCTTTATTGAGATATAATTCACATACCATACACTTCATCCATCTTAAGTGTACAATTCAGTGGTTTTTTTGTATCTTCACAGACAAATTCAACCATCACCACAATTTTAGAATATTTCATCACGTCAGAAAGCAATCCTGTACCCTTTAGCTATCTCTCACTCCCCTGAGCCCTAAGTAACCACTATTCTACTTTCTGTCTCTATAGATTTCCCTTTTCTAGACTTTCATATTAATGGAATCATATAATTTGTAGTCTTTTATAATTGGCTTCTTTCACTTTGGTTAATATTTTCAAGTTCACCTGTATGGTGCATGCATCAGTACTTCATTCCTATTTATGACCTAACAATAGTCCATTGTATAGGTATACCACGTTTTGTTTATCCATTCATGTGTTGATGGACATCTGGTGTTTTTTCACTTTTTGTCTATGATGAATAACGCTGCTATAAACATTTGTGTACAAGTTCTTGTGTGGACATAAGTCTTTCTTTCTCTTACATATACACCTAGGAGTGGAATTGCTGGGTCATATGGCAACTCTGTGTTTAACCATTTGAGGAATAACCAGACCCTTTTCCAAAGCGACTGCACCATTCCCTCCAGCAAGTGTATGCAAGTGTAAGCAGGTTCTGATTTCTCCACATCCTCACCAACACTTGTTTTTATCTGAGTTTTTTCCTAGCCATTCTAGCAGGTGCGGTTTTGCTTTGCATCTCCCTGATGACTAATGATTTCAAGTATATTTTGATATGCTTACTGACTCTTTGTACATCTTCTTTGGAGAAATGCCTGTTCAGATCCTTTGCCCATTTTTAAATTGGATTATCTTTGTGTTACTGCATTGTTAGAGTTTGTATATTCTAGATACAAGTTCCTTATCAGATACATGGTTGGCAAATATTTTCTGCCATTCCATGGGTTGTCTTTTCACTTTCCTATGCTTTATTTATTAGTGTAAGTCCGTCTTTAAAGAGAAATTTCCCCTCATCTCTTATTACTCAATGAGACAGTTTACATAGGAAAGGCAAGATAAAAACTTGATTCTTTTCCTTTGTTTATAAGTTTTCAAATTAAGGAACTGGTTGTTAGGCATCTTCTCATAGTGCCCAATTATTTTTTAAAAAATCATTATGAAGGCAAGAATTCAAGCATTTGATGATTTCAATCCATTGTAGCTTTTATTCTTATTGATTTTCAGGTTGTCCCACCTTTAACTAATGTGAACATCTTCCGGGTTGATTCCCAACTAATTTTGATGTGAGTCTAATTGGTTGTGATAGCTTCTTTGCTGTCTAGCGCAAGTAAGTGTTCTGGACTCGTCTGGTACATTTCCTGCTCCAGACCTGAAATCAGCTGTTATTACAAGGAGCCCTGGTTCTCTTTTAGTGGAGCAGTGTGGGTGCTAGGGGTGTACTTGCCACCAAGATGGTAACTGTTTATAGACCTTTTTAGTGGTTATATCAGGGAAATATGTATATGGGGTATTTTTTTTGTTTTTAAAGTCAAAATATGTTATGCTTATAGTTCTAGTTTATATTCAGGATGTAGGGCTTTTACTTGACCTCTTCTGTCTTATATATGTATATCTCCTTCTTCCCACACTACCACTCCCAGTTCTCAGAGTCACTAGGGATGCTAGTAATTATGTTATAGTCTATTTTCATTGCTTTGTCCCACAATACCTAGAATAGCAATACCAACATTACCACCAACAGTATAATTACTGAAAATAGTTAAAAGTTTTTTTGTTTTTTTTTCTGTTTGGTTCTTATTTTGCTTCTAGGTTATGTATAGTACAACCGTTGTTTTTAAAAGTTACTTGAAATAGTTTCTCTGTGCTTATACTACTAACTGGACGTATATAGCTAGGTTCACTACATTTTATTTTCAATACTTAGGAATTGCTTTTTAAATTTTTATTATGAAATTACCTTTAATTCTGGTAAAAGCATATGACAAAATCTACCATCTTAACCATTTTAAAGTGCACATTTCAGTAATGTTTATTCACATCGTTGTGTAACAGATCTCCAGAACTTTTCATCTTGCAAAACTGAAACTCTGTACCCATTAAACAACTCCCCAATTCCTCCTCCTCCAGCTCCTCACAACCACCATTCTACTCTCTGTCTCTGTGAGTTTGACTCTTCTAGGTACCTGATATAAGTGGAATCATATAATATTTGTCTTTTTGTTACTGGTTTATGTAACTTAGCATAATGTCCTCAGCATTCATTCATGTCATAGCATGTGTCAGAATTTCCTTCCTGAATACTATTCCACTGTATTTATGTACCACATTTTGTTTATCCATTCATCTGTTGATGGAAACTTGGGTTGCTTCCACAATGAATTGCTTTTAAATTTACTTTTGTTTTACAATTTTGTGAATTATTTACACAGATCTGAATCAAATCAATAAAGAAAATATATTCAAAGAAGTCAGTCTTTTGTCTCTTTCTCTTCATCCTGATTTCTTCCTTCCTTAAGGAAATTTTTTTAACATATTTATTGGAGTATAATTGCTTTACAATGGTGTATTAGTTTCTGCTTTATGACAAAGTAAATCAGCTATATGTACACATATATCCCCATATCTCCTCCCTCTTGCATCTCCCTCCCACCCTTCCTACCCCACCCCGCTAGGTGGTCACAAAGCACCGAGCTGATCTCCCTGTGCTATGTGGCTGCTTCCCACTAGCTAATAATAATAATTCTTTCATACTACATATCCTGTTTTACATTTGGTAGTATATATATGTCCATGCCACTCTCTCACTTCATCCCAGCTTACCCTTCCCCCTCCCCGTGTCCTCAAGTCCATGCTCTACGTCTGCATCTTTATTCCTGTCCTGCCCCTATGTTCTTCAGAACCGATTTTTTTTGTTTTTTTTTTTAGATTCCATATATATGTGTTAGCATACAGTATTTGTTTCTCTCTTTCTAACTTACTTCACTCTGTATGACAGTCTCTAAGTCCATGCACCTCACTACAAATAACTCAGTTTCATTTCTTTGGTGGCTGAGTAATATTCCATTGTATACATGTGCCACATCTTTATCCATTCCTCTGTCGATGGACACTTAGGTTGCTTCCATGTCCTGGCTATTGTAAATAGAGCTGCAGTAAACACTGTGGTACATGACTCTTTTTGAATTATGGTTTTCTCAGGGTATATGCCCAGTAGTGGGATTGCTGGGTCTTATAGTAGTTCTATTTTTAGTTTTTTAACTGTTCTCCATAGTGGCTGTATCAATTTACATTCCCACCAACAGTACAAGAGGGTTCCCTTTTCTCCACACCCTCTACAGCATTTATTGTTTGTAGATTTTTTGATGATGGCCATTCTGACCGGTGTGAGGTGATACCTCATTGTAGTTGTTGTTTTTTTTTTTAATTTTTAAATTTTATTTATTTTTTTATACAGCAGGTTCTTACTAGTCATCAGTTTTATACACATCAGTGTTTACATATCAATCCCAATCTCCCAATTCATCACACCACCACCACCCCCTTTCCCCCCTTGGTGTCCATATGTTTGTTCTCTACATCTGTGTCTCAATTTCTGCCCTGCAAACCGGTTCATCTGTACCATTTTTCTAGGTTCCACATATATGCGTTAATATACGATATTTGTTTTTCTCTTTCTGACTTACTTCACTCTGTATGACAGTCTCTAGATCCATCCACGGCTCAACAAATGACCCAATTTCGTTCCTTTTTACGGCTGAGTAATATTCCATTGTATATATGTGCCACATCTTCTTTATCCATTCGTCTGTCGATGGGCACTTACGTTGCTTCCATGACCTGGCTATTGTAATTAGTGCTGCATTGAACATTGGGGTGCATGTGTCTTTTTGAATTATGGTTTTCTCTGGGTATATGCCCAGTAGTGGGATTGCTAGATCATATGGTAATTTTATTTTTAGTTTTTTAAGGAACCTCCATGCTGTTCTCCATAGTGGCTGTATCAATTTACATTCCCACCAACAGTGCAAGAGGGTTCCCTTTTCTCCACACCCTCTCCAGCATTTGTTGTTTGTAGATTTTCTGATGACGCCCGTTCTAACTGGTGTGAGGTGGCACCTCATTGTAGTTTTGATTTGCATTTCTCTAATAATTAGTGATGTTGAGCATCTTTTCATGTGCTTCTTGGCCGTCTGTATGTCTTCTTTGGAGAAATGTCTATTTAGGTCTTCTGCCCATTTTTGGATTGGGTTGTTTGTTTTTTTAATATTGAGCTGCATGAGCTGTTTATATATTTTGGAGATTAATCCTTTGTCCGTTGATTCGTTTGTAAATATTTTCTCCCATTCTGAGGGTTGTCATTTCGTCTTGTTTATGGTTTCCTTTGCTGTGCAAAAGCTTTGAAGTTTCATTAGGTCTCATTTGTTTATTTTTGTTTTTATTTCCATTATTCTAGGAGGTGGATCAAAAAAGATCTTGCTGTGATTTATGTCAAAGAGTGTTCTTCCTATGTTTTCCTCTAAGAGTTTTATAGCGTCTGATCTTACATTTAGGTCTCTAATCCATTTTGAGTTTATTTTTGTGTATGGTGTTAGGGAGTGTTCTAATTTCATTCTTTTACATGTACCTGTCCAGTTTTCCCAGCACCACTTATTGAAGAGGCTGTCTTTTCTCCACGGTATATCCTTGACTCCTTTGTCGTAGATTAGTTGACCATAGGTGTGTGGGTTTATCTCTGGGCTTTCTATCTTGTTCCATTGACCTATGTTTCTGTTTTTGTGCCAGTACCATATTGTCTTGATTACTGTTCCTTTATAGTATAGTCTGAAGTCAGGGAGTCTGATTCCTCCAGCTCCGTTTTTTTCCCTCAAGACTGCTTTGGCTATTCGGGGTCTTTTGTGTCTCCATACAAATTTTAAGATTTTTTGTTCTAGTTCCGTAAAAAATGCCATGGGTAATTTGATAGGGATTGCATTGAATCTGTACATTGCTTTGGGTAATGTAGTCATTTTCACAATACTGATTCTTCCAATCCAAGAACATGGTATATCTCTCCATCTGTTGGTATCATCTTTAATTTCTTTCATCAGTGTCTTATAGTTTTCTGCATACAGGTCTTTTGTCTCCCTAGGTAGCTTTATTCCTAGGTATTTTATTCCTTTTGTTGCAATGGTAAATGGGAGTGTTTCCTTAATTTCTCTTTCAGATTTTTCATCATTAGTGTATAGGAATGCAAGAGATTTCTGTGCATTAATTTTGTATCCTGCAACTTTACCAAATTCATTGATTAGCTCTAGTAGTTTTCTGGTGGCATCTTTAGGATTCTCTGTGTATATAGTATCATGTCATCTGCAGACAGTGACAGTTTTACTTCTTTTCCAATTTGTATTCTTTTTATTTCTTTATCTTCTCTGATTGCCGTGGCTAGGACTTCCAAAACTATGTTGAAAAATAGTGGCGAGAGTGGACATCCTTGTCTTGTTCCTGATCTTAGAGGAAATGCTTTCAGTTTTTCACCATTGAGAATGATGTTTGCTGTGGGTTTGTCGTATATGGCCTTTATCATGTTGAGGTAGGTTCCTTCTATGCCCACTTTCTGGAGAGTTTTTATCATAAATGGGTGCTGAATTTTGTCAAAAGCTTTTTCTGCATCTATTGAGATGATCATATGGTGTTTATTCTTCAGTTTGTTAATATGGTGTATCACATTGATTGATTTGCGTATATCGAAGAATCCTTGCATCCCTGGGATAAATCCCACTTGATCATGGTGTATGATCCTTTTAATGTGTTGTTGGATTCTGTTTGCTAGTATTTTGTTGAGGATTTTTGCATCTATATTCATCAGTGATATTGATCTGTAATTTTCTTTTTTTGTAGTATCTTTGTCTGGTTTTGGTATCAGGGTGATGGTGGCCTCATAGAATGAGTTTGGGAGTGTTCCTTCCTCCGCAATTTTTTGGACGAGTTTGAGAAGGAAGGGTGTTAGCTCTTCTCTAAATGTTTGATAGAATTCACCTGTGAAGCCTTCTGGTCCTGGACTTTTGTTTGTTGGAAGATTTTTAATCACAGTTTCAATTTCATTACTTGTGATTGGTCTGTTCGTATTTTCTATTTCTTCCTGGTTCAGTCTTGGAAGGTTATACCTTTCTAAGAATTTGTCCATTTCTTCCAGGTTATTCATTTTATTGGCATAGAGTTGCTTGTAACAGTCTCTTAGGATGCTTTGTATTTCTGCGGTGTCATAACTTCTCCTTTTTCATTTCTAATTTTATCGATTTGAGTCCTCTCCCTCTTTTTCTTGATGAGTCTGGCTAATGGTTTATCAATTTTGTTTATCTTCTCAAAGAACCAGCTTTTAGTTTTATTGATCTTTGCTATTGTTTTCTTTTTTTCTATTTCATTTATTTCTGCTCTGATCTTTATGATTTTTTTCCTTCTGCTAACTTTGGGGTTTTTTTGTTCTTCTTTCTCTAATTGCTTTACGTGTAAGATTAAGTCGTTTATTTTTGAGATGTTTCTTGTTTCTTGAGGTAGGATTGTATAGCTATAAACTTCCCTCTTAGAACTGCTTTTGCTGCATCCCATAGGTTTTGGGTCATTGTGTTTTCATTGTTATTTGTTTGTAGGTATTTTTTGATTTCCTATTTGATTTCTTCAGCGATCTCTTGGTTATTTAGTAGTGTATTGTTTAACCTCCATGTGTTTGTATTTTTTACAGATTTTTTTCCTGTAATTGATATCTAGTCTCATAGCGTTGTGGTCGGAAAAGATACTTGATATGATTTCAGTTTTCTTAAATTTACCTAGGCTTGATTTATGACCCAAGATATGGTCTATCCTGGAGAATGTTCCATGAGCACTTGAGAAGAAAGTGTATTCTGTTGTTTTTGGATGGAATGTCTATAAATATCAATTAAGTCCATCTTGTTTAATGTATCATTTAAAGCTTGTGTTGCCTTATTTATTTTCATTTTGGATGATCTGTCCAATGGTGAAAGTGGGGTGTTAAAGTCCCGTACTATGATTGTGTTACTCTCGATTTCCCCTTTTATGGCTGTTAGCATTTGCCTTATGTATTGAGGTGCTCCTATGTTGGGTGCATAAATATTTACAATTATTGTATCTTCTTCTTGGATTGATCCCTTGATCATTATGTAGTGTCCTTCTTTGTCTCTTGTAATAGTCTATTTTAAAGTCTATTTTGTCTGCTATGAGAATTGCTACTCCAGCTTTCTTTTGATTTCCATTTGCATGGAATATCTTTTTCCATTCCCTCACTTTCAGTCTGTATGTGTCCCTAGGTCTGAAGTGGGTCTCTTGTAGACAGCCTATATACAGGTCTTGTTTTTGTAACCATTCAGCCAGCCTATGTCTTTTGGTTGGAGCATTTAATCCATTTACATTTAAGGTAGTTATCGATATGTATGTTCCTATTACCATTTTCTTAATTGTTTTGGGTTTGTTTTTGTAGGTCTTTTACTCCTCCTGTGTTTCCTGTCTAGAGAAGTTCCTTTAGCGTTTGTCGTAAAACTGTTTTGGTGGTGCTGAATTCTCTTAGCTTTTGCTTGTCTGTAAAGGTTTTCATTTCTCTGTCGAATCTGAATGAGATTCTTGCTAGGTAGAGTAATCTTGGTTGTAGGTTTTTCCCTTTCATCACTTTACATATGTCCTGCCACTCCCTTCTGGCTTGCAGAGTTTCTGCTGAAAGATCAGCTGTTAAACTTATGGGGATTCCCTTTTATGTTATTTGTTGCTTTTCCCTTACTGCTTTTAATATTTTTTCTTTGTGTTTAATTTTTGATAGTTTGATTAATATGTGTCTTGCCATGTTTCTCCTTGGATTTATCCTGTATGGGACTCTCTATGCTTCCTGGACTTGACTATTTCCTTTCCCATATTAGGGAAGTTTTCAACTGTAATCTCTTCAGATATTTTCTCAGGCCCTTTCTTTTTCTCTTCTTCTTCTGGGACCCCTATAATTCAAATGTTGGTGTGTTTAATGTTGTCCCAGAGGTCTCTGAGACTGTCCCAATTCTTTTCATTCTTTTTTCTTTATTCTACTCTGCAGTAGTTATTTCCACTGTTTTATCTTCCAGGTCACTTATCCGTTCTTCTGCCTCAGTTATTCTGCTATTGATTCCTTCTAGAGAATTTTTAATTTCATTTATTGTGTTGTTCATGATTGTTTGTTTGCTCTTTAGTTCTTCTAGGTCCTTGTGAAACGTTTCTTGTATTTTCTCCATTCTGTTTCCAAGATTTTGGATCATCTTTACTATCATTACTCTGAATACTTTTTCAGGTAGACTGCCTAAGGAAATTTTTTTAATTAAATGGTTTATCCTTCCATTTTTTTTAATCTTAAGAAGACATTTTTTTGCCATTCAAAAATATGTATGTGTGTGTTTGTGTGTTTATATGCGCATACACACACACACACACACACACACACATACACATATTTGTATCCCTCCATTCTTAGAAAATGGAAGCATACTATATTGTTCTGCATCTGGATTTCATCACCTGATGATTGTAGTATAGAGAGCGCTTCCTTGTTCTTATCACTGTACAATTATTCCATTGTACTATAGTTTATTCCACCAGTTCCCTATTAATGGACGTTTGAGTTGTTTGCAGTCTCTTGCTGTTAAAAATAGTTCTACAAAGACGAATGTACTGCATAGGTCTTTCTGTATTTTTGCTGGTATCTATGGGAGTCAGAAAAGTGAGTTTGCCAGGTCAAAAGGTGTGGTAATCCTGCTAGATATAACAAATTCTCCTTTGTAGGGGTTATACAATTTTGCATTCCCACAAATGAGAGGGTCTGTTTCCTTCTCCACACTACTTTTCCCTGAGTATATTGTCAAGTTTTTGGACTCTTACTGGTGTTTCAGTGAGAAATACAGTTTTAATTTACATTTCCCTTAGCATGGGCATCTTTTCATATTCAAAGCAATTTGTTTCTTTCTCTGTGAACTGTCCATTTTTTTAGCCTATTGTTCTATATAATAGTGGGTTTTTTCCTCTTTATTTCTAATTTTAGAGGCTCTCTATATGGAAAGATAGTAAATATAAATTGTAAAAATTTTTTATTGTCATTTGTCTTTTTGCTTTGCTTATAGTGTTTTTTGCCATTCAAAAGTTTTAATTTTTATGTAGTCTTATTTGTTACCCCTTTCCCCTTCTTGCTTGTGGATTTTTGAGTCATTTTTTGGTAATTCTTACCCGCTCCATGGTTATAGCAGTTCACTCATCTTTTCTCTAGTAACTGTATGTTCTTACTTCCTTTCTTCTTTCTCTCTCTCTCTCTCTCTCTGCCTGTCTTTCTCTCTCTCTTTTCTTTCTGTGCATTTGTTCTGGTGTATGGTACGAAGTTTGGTTCCAATTTTCTTTTTCCATGTGTATATCCAGTTATACCAACATTACTCATTTAAAAGTCTATCTTTTCTCATTGATTTGAGCTGCTCTCTTTGTTTTGTTGTTGTTTAATGTACTTGTATATGTAATTGGGTCTTTCTGGATTTTCTATTCTACTCCATTGGTCTGTATTCATGAGCCATTACAACATTGTTTTAATTGTATAATCCTTATAATATGTTTTAATATCTAGTAAGGTTAGCTTTCTTCGTTTTCATTTTGTGTTTTTCTAGCATTTTTTTTCTTGTTTTTCTTCCAAATAAACTTTATAATCAACTTGTCTTACTCTGATGAGGAAAACCTGATGGTATTTTTATTTGGACTGCATTAAATGTATAGATTAATTTAGGGCAAAACAGGTATTTTTGTGATGCTGAGTCTTTTCATCCAAGAAGATGCCTTTCCATTTGTTCAGTCCTACTTCTCTGTTTTCCAGGAATGTTTTATATAATTTTCCTCATATCTATTTTGGGTATATCTTGTAATTTTACATGTATGTATTTATTTTATTTTTTGATATTGTGTTTATTATATCTTCTCTCTAGGTTTCATTTTGATCTGTGATGATTATTGAATTTTGTATGTTAATTTTATAACCTGTTACTTTACCAAGTCATTTCATTGTTCATTGTAATTTTGCCATTGATTAGTTTGGGTTGTCTAGATATATAATCGTATGAGATGAAAATTGAGAATTTTCAGAGCCTTTCCAAAGAATACAGAATTTTTCTAAGTTAACAACACATGGGCAGTGCAGGTGTGTTTCTGGAGATCACACTTAGCTGCTTAATGGTATATTGTAGATGTTCCAGTCTGTCATGTGCCATGATCTGTGTTAACTGTATCATTTGTTTAATAACAGGAGTTAGAAAGGCAGAAACATACGTGTAGTGTGCTACAGCATAAGATGGATGAACTTAAAGAAGGCCTCCGACAAAGAGATGAGCTTATTGAGGTATGTACATGAACTGTGGAAATACTTAATTTTGGAAAAAAAATGCACTGAATTGGATGAGGGCATGTGTGTTGGGAGGGAAGGGAGTTAAAATGCCACAAACAAACTTGTCTCTTCACATTTGGCTGTACCCTAAAATCTTACAAACGTGAAACATGAAGGCAGGCTTAAAAAATTAATACTGTGAACCCTATAAATATTTCGCCTTTTAATAGCAGAAGCTTTTATAATTGTCTTTTATTCCTAAGCGTATTGTTTCCTAAAGATATCTTAGGAAATGGGCAAAAGGAAACATTACAGAGTACCGTGATTCTTTGGAATGTAGTGAATGTTATATTTGGGGGCATGATTCTTGGGGAATAAGAAGTTTGATCGTCGCTCAGGTAGGTGCATTTCTGAGATGGCTAAGTGAAAAGAAGAAATTGTGTCAAGACGCCTGGTAGCAGACAAAAGGTGAAGGTTGCCCGGGGCTGTGACTCAGGTTCCTGAGGTGGAGGAGCTCTGAGGGCCACAGCAACATCCTAGGAGGGAAGGAGGAGTGTGGGACTCCAAGAAATCTTTGAAAGCATGTATCATCCTTTTGTGCCTGCCAGCTTGCATGCATCTCTGTTTTTCTTTAAATGTGGTTTTCCTCTTGAGATTGTCATTTTTTATAAATATGGGGTGAGGTTTGTTGGGAAGGGGTCATGCTCACTTTCTTGGTGAGGTTATCAAGCATGTCTAATGTTAACTTAGTGTTGATGCCGTGGTGATATCAGGAAGGCAGCTTTTTTTTTTTTAAATAATCTATTTCTGATTCATTTTTTAAATTATTTTTTATTTTTTGGCTGCGTCAGGTCTTCACTGCGGCACACAGGCTCTTCGTTGTGGCGCATGGGCTTCTCTCTAGTTGTGGCACGTGGGTTTTCTCTCTCTAGTTGTGGCACGTGGGCTCCAGGGTGCGTGGGCTCAGTAGTTGTGGCACGTGGGCTTAGTTGCCACGGGCATGTGGGATCTTAGTATCCCGACCAGGGATCAAACCTGTGTCCCCTGCATTGGAAGGCGGATTCTTTACCACTGCACCACCAGGGAAGTCCCAGGAAGGCCAGCTCTTGACAACCCCGGAGATGCCACATGCATCACGCTCAACTCAGCCCTGTCCCTCGTCCTTCAGAACCACCCCCCCCTTCCCTCCCTCTTTTTCTCTTCCCCCATGGGCCTGCCTCACTTAATCTCTCCCCCTATAAATGACTTTAAAACCCATTTAATAGAAGAAAAGAAGTGACTCTTTTTGTGGATTTGTGTTACTTTTTTTGTCATTCTTGAGAATAATTGAATTGAACATAGCCTGCTGAAAGCAGATAGAATTTTTGAATTCTAAATGCAAACACAGATAACCCTTTGAAAATATCAGATTACATGTGAAGTTAGTTGTCTTAGTTTTTCCATATATGGCAAGAAGCATATTATCCAAACTCTGTATCCTGCTGGCAGTTAAAAATCACGTGAATTCTTCTCCCTTTTTGTCCTCTTTTGTGTGTGTCAATATGCCAGCCACTTGTTATTTCTTTTTCTAATTAAAATATGTACTTTTCCCCATATGATTTCCAAAGAATAATAAAACTACTTTGGGAGCTGCTTCTCAAGTTCAGTAACTTATGTTAGAATTGGTTAAGTGTTCTAGTTTTTAGTTTGATGATTGCATTTAAGAGCTATTTTAATGCTTGATTTTTACAATTTGTCAGTATGGTTTCCAATTTAAAAGCCCAGGGTGCTGGGTGTACAAACTTTTAAAACCTTAGTTGTAAGTATTCTTTATGTTTAGAGTTAACATCCTTCAGATGTTAATATGCACATTTACTTATAACTGAAGAATCCTGACTATGCCAAAATAATGTTTTTTTGGTCTTTAGAATGGAGAACCACGTGGTAAAGTAGATGAGAAATGTATGAGTAGGGAAAGTGGAAGATGATAATTTACCAATAATGCATAAAAGAACCTGCTAAATATAAGAGAGTATAAATTGAACATCAGTGCCTAGTCAGAAGAGTTAAGAATTGCTAAATGCTAAAAATCTAGTTTTTCTCAAAACTGATGTGAAATGTGTAATTTATGATGTTCTTGCTATCATAGATTCTGCTAACAGGAATTCAAAATGATTGAGCTATGTCCCTCTTGTAGTTTTTTAGTTCTTCTTAAAAAAATAGGGTTCAAAACTACTGCTTGTTGTCTGTGATAAGGATCATTTGTTCATAAGAAAATCTGAATTTCCCTCTCTAAAAGTGTAAGTTGGCCAGTGTTTGGGGGAAAGGCACTTATGAGAGGAAGAGTACATGTGTGGAGCTGGGTGTACACAGAAGCCCCAGCTGGCTTGCTGCCTCATAGCTGTGGTTGGAGCAGCTGCCCCCAGTCCCCTCGCTTGCTGTCATAGCGACACGGCGCCAAGACGCTGGATGTCATCTTTCCTTCTAAGACACTGGATGTCATCCTTCCTGTTGGTCACAGACTTTCTGCTTTTGTTAAGTTTCTTTATCAGCTTTATTTTTGTTCTGTTTTCCTCCCTCTAACCCTGTCCTCCTTTTCTTTCTGCTCTTTTATTACTTCTCTTCCCCTTTCCTCTGCAGGAGAATCAGCGTATGCAGCAGAGAATAGACACCATGACAAAAGAGGTGTTTGAACTCCAGGAGACACTGCTTTGGAAAGATAAAAACATTAGGGTATGAGATGAAATTGGGCTTTGGCCCAAAGCTCATTGATGAGGAATAGACCAATGTAAATTTAACTTAGAGATTCCTAAAATTCTGTCCTTTGACTATTTTTAGAGCACTTATACAGAGTGAAATATGAATAAGCAGAAGACAGAAACTTCCATGGGAAAACCTGATCCTATGCCTGGAAAGAACTCTTCTCTCCAGCTGACTCTGGGCTTGTAAAACCTACAAGTAGGAACTTTCTAAGGAAGTTGTTCTTTATTTCCCCAGGATTTTTATGCAGAAACAGCCACAGGCATTTAATTCAAACTCTGTGGCTAATTTGATATCCTTACATTGTAAGAATTTAGATAAGAAGCAAGAGGATAGGGGGTGGGGGAAAAGTTATTAGCATCCCATAAATCTTTGGTGAATAAAATAGGAAGAGATTAAAATCATTTTAATTACGGAAGTGGATAGGAATGTAAGATTTGCTGGAGCTGCCAAACTATGATGTCACCTCTAATCATATCCTTGCAACTCCCCAAAGCAGGGGCCCAGATAAGGAAAAAGTCTTCAGTGCCTTTTTGCTAAGCCCTTCAGGTAGATTCCAAGGACACTGGAGCTGAAAAAATCCCTGCCAGTTCATCCCCTGTGGCCTTTTGACTGGCAGCCACCTACACCTCATGACATATGAGCTCTCTGTTCCACAGAGGCTTAACTTGTCAGGGAAGGGCAGCGTGGAGGGAAAAGAGAGAAGGAAACCCTTGGCCTGAAGACATAGTTAGGAAGCCTCCTTTCTACCTGAGGTTAGGTGGGGTAGGGAGAAGCTGGCCAAAATCCCTGAGAGCACCTATGGTGGACAGGCGTGGATGTGAAGCCCTCCGGATCACACCCTCCATAGTTAGGGGCATTCTGGTATCCAGGTCATTTCACACCTCCAAGGACCCTATCCTCTCAATAGACACTTGGGAAACAAAATTACTTGTTAAAGTGTGGTAGACCAAGAAGTTTTAAAGAAAGAAAGCTACCTTTTAGAGTTTCTGATGCTAAAATACCAAGTTCCTGAAATTCCATCTAAAGCTGGAAAAACCTTCTGAGGTATTAATTAACAACTCTGTTAAGAGTTTTGAACTGTGACTGTGAACTACTGATTCTATTTGAATTTTTTACTTGGGCAATTTAAAATGAGATGTGAACAAGTGTATAGCACAAAGCAGGTAATTTGTAAAGTTAAGTTGAAATCTGGTCACGATTTAGAATGGGCTTCTTTTAGGGTTTTACATAATTTTCTTTAGCACAGATCTGCAGGTCCATGATTTCTATTTTGTATACTTATTTTAGCATATTAAACTGATTATTTTGGACCAGCCATAGAAAACTCCCAAATCTTTCAGTCCAATAGCTATTCAAAATAAAACAAAAATTTTTTTCTACCCAAAAGATGTACTGATGGTTACAGGATAAATTATTTGACTTTTAAATTTTCTTGGTATTATTGAATGAATAAGTGGGTATCTTCTTTATATGTAGTATATAATAACGTGTTCATTTGGCTTTTTTTTTTTTTTGGCGCCATTTTTCCAACAGCATTTGCTTACTTAGTGTCTGTGTCACTTTTTTTTTTAATTTTTGAATTTTATTTTATTTTTTTTTTATACAGCAGGTTCTTATTACTCATCAATTTTATGCACATCAGTGTATACATGTCAGTTCCAATCGTCCAATTCATCACACCACCACCCCCACCCCCCCGCTTTCCCCCCTTGGTGTCCATACGTTTGTTCTCTACATCTGTGTCTCAATTTCTGCCCTGCAAACCGGTTCATCTGTACCATTTTTCTAGGTTCCACATATATGCGTTAATATACGATATTTGTTTTTCTCTTTCTGACTTACTTCACTCTGTATGACAGCCTCTAGATCCATCCACGTCTCAACAAATGACCCAATTTCGTTCCTTTTTATGACTGAGTAGTATTCCATTGTATGTATGTACCACATCTTCTTTATCCATTCGTCTGTCGATGGGCACTTACGTTGCTTCCATGACCTGGCTATTGTAATTAGTGCTGCATTGAACATTGGGGTGCATGTGTCTTTTTGAATTATGGTTTTCTCTGGGTATATGCCCAGTAGTGGGATTGCTAGATCATATGGTAATTTTATTTTTAGTTTTTTAAGGAACCTCCATGCTGTTCTCCATAGTGGCTGTATCAATTTACATTCCCACCAACAGTGCAAGAGGGTTCCCTTTTCTCCACACCCTCTCCAGCATTTGTTGTTTGTAGATTTTCTGATGACGCCCGTTCTAACTGGTGTGAGGTGGCACCTCGTACTTTTGATTTGCATTTCTCTAATAATTAGTGATGTTGAGCAGCTTTTCATGTGCTTCTTGGCCATCTGTATGTCTTCTTTGGAGAAATGTCTATTTAGGTCTTCTGCCCATTTTTGGATTGGGTTGTTTGTTTTTTTAATATTGAGCTGCATGAGCTGTTTATATATTTTGGAGATTAATCCTTTGTCCGTTGATTCGTTGCAAATATTTTCTCCCATTCTGAGGGTTGTCATTTCGTCTTGTTTATGGTTTCCTTTGCTGTGCAAAAGCTTTGAAGTTTCATTAGGTCCCATTTGTTTATTTCTGTTTTTATTTCCATTACTCTAGGAGGTGGATCAAAAAAGATCTTGCTGTGGTTTATGTCAAAGAGTGTTCTTCCTATGTTTTCTTCTAAGAGTTTTATAGTGTCCGGTCTTACATTTAGGTCTCTAATCCATTCTGAGTTTATTTTTGTGTATGGTGTTAGGGAGTGTTCTAATTTCATTCTTTTACATGTAGCTGTCCAGTTTTCCCGGCACCACTTATTGAAGAGGCTGTCTTTTCTCCACTGTATATCCTTGACTCCTTTGTCATAGATTAGTTGACCATAGGTGCGTGGGTTTATCTTTGGGCTTTTTATCTTGTTCCGTTGATCTATGTTTCTTTTTTTGTGCCAGTACCATATTTTCTTGATTACTGTAGCTTTACAGTATAGTCTGAAGTCAGGGAGTCTGATTTCTCCAGCTCCGTTTTTTTCCCTCAAGACTGCTTTGGCTATTTGGGGTCTTTTGTGTCTCCATACAAATTTTAAGATTTTTTGTTCTAGTTCCGTAAAAAATGCCATTGGTAATTTGATAGGGATTGCATTGAATCTGTAGATTGCTTTGGGTAGCATAGTCATTTTCACAATATTGATTCTTCCAATCCAAGAACATGGTATATCTCTCCATCTTTTGGTATCATCTTTAATTTCTTTCATCAGTGTCTTATAGTTTTCTGCATACAGGTCTTTTGTCTCCCTAGGTAGGTTTATTCCTAGGTATTTTATTCTTTTTGTTGCAATGGTAAATGGGAGTGTTTCCTTAATTTCCCTTTCAGATTTTTCATCATTAGTGTATAGGAATGCAAGAGATTTCTGTGCATTAATTTTGTATCCTGCAACTTTACCAAATTCATTGATTAGCTCTAGTAGTTTTCTGGTGGCATCTTTAGGATTCTCTATTTATAGTATCATGTCATCTGCAAACAGTGACAGTTTTACTTCTTCTTTTCCAGTTTGGATTCCTTTTATTTCTTTATCTTCTCTGATTGCCGTGGCTAGGACTTCCAAAACTATGTTGAATAACAGTGGCGAGAGTGGACATCCTTGTCTTGTTCCTGATCTTAGAGGAAATGCTTTCAGTTTTTCACCATTGAGAATGATGTTTGCTGTGGGTTTGTCGTATATGGCCTTTATCATGTTAAGGTAGCTTCCCTCTATGCCCACTTTCTGGAGAGTTTTTATCATAAATGGGTGTTGAATTATGTCAAAAGCTTTTTCTGCATCTATTGAGATGATCGTATGGTTTTTATTCTTCATTTTGTTAATATGGTGTATCACATTGATTGATTTGCGTATATTGAAGAATCCTTGCATCCCTGGGATAAATCCCACTTGATCATGGTGTATGATCCTTTTAATGTGTTGTTGGATTCTGTTTGCTAGTATTTTGTTGAGGATTTTTGCATCTATATTCATCAGTGATATTGGTCTGTAATTTTCTTTTTTTGTAGTATCTTTGTCTGGTTTTGGTATCAGGGTGAGGGTGGCCTCATAGAATGAGTTTGGGAGTGTTCCTTCCTCTACAATTGTTTGGAAGAGTTTGAGAAGGGTGGGTGTTAGCTCCTCTCTAAATGTTTGATAGAATTCACCTGTGAAGCCTTCTGGTCCTGGACTTTTGTTTGTTGGAAGATTTTTAATCCCAGTTTCAATTTCATTACTTGTGATTGGTCTGTTCATATTTTCTGTTTCTTCCTGGTTCAGTCTTGGAAGGTTATACCTTTCTAAGAATTTGTCCATTTCTTCCAGGCTGTCCATTTTATAGGCATAGAGTTGCTTGTAGTAGTCTCTTAGGATGCTTTGTATTTCTGTGGTGTCGTAACTTCTCCTTTTTCATTTCTAATTTTATTGATTTGAGTCCTCTCCCTCTTTTTCTTGATGAGTCTGGCTAATGGTTTATCAATTTTGTTTATCTTCTCAAAGAACCAGCTTTTAGTTTTATTGATCTTTGCTATTGTTTTCTTTGTTTCTATTTCATTTATTTCTGCTCTGATCTTTATGATTTCTTTCCTTCTGCTAACTTTGGGGTTTTTTTCTTCTTCTTTCTCTAATTGCTTTAGGTGTAAGGTTAGGTCGTTTGAGATTTTTCTTGTTTCTTGAGGTAGGATTGTATAGCTATAAACTTCCCTCTTAGAACTGCTTTTGCTGCATCCCATAGGTTTTGGGTCATCGTGTTTTCATTGTCATTTGTCTCTAGGTATTTTTGGATTTCCTCTTTGATTTCTTCAGTGATCTCTTGGTTATTTAGTAACGTATTGTTTAGCCTCCATGTGTTTGTGTTTTTTACGTTTTTTTCCCTGTAATTCATTTCTAATCTCATAGCGTTGTGGTCAGAAAAGATGCTTGATATGATTTCAATTTTCCTAAATTTACTGAGGCTTGATTTGTAACCCAAGATGTGATCTATCCTGGAGAATGTTCTGTGTGCACTTGAGAACATAGAAAGTGTAATCTGCTGTTTTTGGATGGAATATCTTATAAATATCAGTTAAATCTATCCGGTCTGTTGTGTCATTTAAAGCTTCTGTTTCCTTATTTATTTTCATTTTGGATGATCTGTCCATTGGTGTAAGTGAGGTGTTAAAGTCCCCCACTATTATTGTGTTACTGTCGATTTCCTCTTTTATAGCTGTTAGCAGTTGCCTTATGTATTGAGGTGCTCCTATGTTGGGTGCATATATATTTATAATTGTTAGATCTTCTAACAAGGGATCATAATGATCCCTTGATCATTATGTAGTGTCCTTCCTTGTCTCTTGTAACATTCTTTATTTTAAAGTCAGTTTTATCTGATATGAGTATTGCTACTCCAGCTTTCTTTTGATTTCTATTTGCATGGAATATCTTTTTCCATCCCCTCAGTTTCAGTCTGTATGTATCCCTAGGTCTGAAGTAGGTCTCTTGTAGACAGCATATATATGGGTCTTGTTTTTGTATCCATTCAGCAAGCCTGTGTCTTTTGGTTGGAGCATTTAATCCATTTACGTTTAAGGTAATTATCAATATGTATGTTTCTGTGACCATTTTCTTAATTGTTTTGGGTTTGTTTTTGTAGGTCCTTTTCTTCTCTTGTGTTTCCCACTTAGAGAAGTTCCTTTAGCATTTGTTGTAGAGCTGGTTTGGTGTTGCTGAATTCTCTTAGCTTTTTCTTGTCTGTAAAGCTTTTGAGTTTTCCATCGAATCTGAATGAGATCCTTGCCGGGTAATCTTGGTTGTAGGTTCTTCCCTTTCATCACCTTATCATGCCACTCCCTTCTGGCTTGTAGAGTTTCTGCTGAGAAATCAGCTCTTAACCTTATGGGAGTTCCCTTGTATGTTATTTGTCATTTTTCCCTTGCTGATTTTAATAATTTTTCTTTGTCTTTAATTCTTGCCAATTTGATTACTATGTGTCTCAGCATGTTTCTCCTTGGTTTTATCCTGTATGGGACTCTCTGCGCTTCCTGGACTTGGGTGGCTGTTTCCTTTCCCATGTTAGGGAAGTTTTCGACTATAATCTCTTCAAATATTTTCTCGGGTCCTTTCTGTCTCTCTTCTCCTTCTGGGACCCCTATAATGGGAATGTTGTTGCATTTAATGTTGTCCCAGAGGTCTCTTAGGCTGTCTTCATTTCTTTTCATTCTTTTTTCTTTATTCTGTTCTGCAGCAGTGAATTCCACCATTCTGTCTTCCAGGTCACTTATCCATTCTTCTGCCTCAGTTATTCTGCTATTGATGCCTTCTAGTGTAGTTTTCATTTCAGTTATTGTATTGCTTATCTCTGTTTGTTTGTCCTTTAATCCTTCTAGGTCTTTGTTAAACATTTCTTGCATCTTCTCGATCTTTGCCTCCACTCTTTTTCCGAGGTCCTGGATCATCTTCACTATCATTATTCTGAATTCTTTTTCTGGAAAGTTGCCTATCTCCACTTCATTTAGTTGTTTTTCTGGGGTTTTATCTTGTTCCTTCATCTGGTACATAGCCCTCTGCCTTTCCATCTTGTCTCTCTTTCTGTGAATGTGGTTTTTGTTCCATAGGCTGCAGTATTGTAGTTCTTCTTGCTTCTGCTGTCTGCCCTCTGGTGGATGAGGCTATCTACTTGGCTTTTTTTAATTAAACTTTTTTAAAATGTTTGAGATCATTGTAGATTCATATGCAATTGTAAGAAACAATACAGACATCTTGTATGCCCTTTATCCAGTTTTCCCAAAATGTAACATCTTGTAAAACTATAGTACAACCAGTGTATTGACCTTGATATAATCAAGATGCAGAACCTTTTTGTCACCATAAGGGGTCCCTCCTGTTGCCCTTTTATAGCCATATCTACTGCCTCCCCTTCACCATCCCACGTGCTGGCAACTGCTAATCTGTTCTCCATTGCTATAATTTTGTCATCTTAAGAATGTTATATAAATGGGATTGTACAGTATGCAGCCCTTTGGAATTACATTTTTTCACTCAGAATAATTCCCCTTAAGATTCATCCAAGTTGTTTCATGCATCAGTAGTTTGTCCCTCCTTTGACTTAAAAAATTTTTTTTAAATTGTGGTAAAGTACAAAAAAATAACAGAAAATTGACCATTTAAATTTAAGTGTAGAGTTTGGTGGTATTAAGTCCATTGACATCGTTGTGCTACGTCACCATCATCCATCCATAGAACCCTTTGCATCTTGCAGAACTGAAACTGCCCATTAAATAGCAACTCCCCAGTTCCTCCTCCTCCAGCCCCTGGCAGCCACCCTTCCACTTTCTGTTTCTATGAATTTGACTACTCTCGGTACCTCATAAAGTGGAATCCTATAGTATTTGTCTTTTTGTGACTAGCTTATTTCACTTAGCATATATCCTCAGGGTTCAGACATGTTGTAGCATGTGTCAGAAGTCCTTCCTTTTTAAGAATGAATAATATTCCAATGTATGCTTGTACCACATTTTTTTTATCCGTTCATCTGGACACTTGGTTGCTTCCACCTTTTTGCTGTTGTGAGTAATGCTGCTGTGAACATGAGTTTGCAAAACTCTCTTGGTGATTTCTTTTGAGTATGTACCCAGGAGGGGAATTGCTACATTATATGGTAATTCTGTGTTTAATTTTTTGAAGAACAGCCATACCGTGTTCCATAGCAGCTGCACCATTTTATCTTTCCACCAGCACTGTACAAGGGTTCAAGTTTCTCTACATCCTTGACAACATTTGTTTTCTCTTTTTTTCTTTCTTTCTTTTTTTTTTTTTTTTTGATAGTAGCCATCAAATGTGTGTGAGGTGGTCCTCCCTTGACTTATAAAAGACACATTTTTAAATATGATCTGTGACTACCTATCATTTGTCTCTAGCTTCATTGTCAAGATTTAAATTTAGTAACTCCATGAAGGAACATGGCCATTATTCTCATATTAAAGTTCAGTTTTCTTTAGTTCTTTCATTGATCCTAGTGGTCGTACCTCTAGCACCAGTGTAGTTCTGAGCACCCAGTGGTCATGTGTATAATCAGTACATATGAAGGGCTTGTGTATCCCTATAGCCCAGCATAAGGCTCACTCCCATTCTGACTAAAGATATTTGTGCCTGTATGTAATTATAACCTGCTGTGCAAAAGTTCAGCCTTTCAGGCTTCTTGACACTAGAATTTGAGGTTAGGTCAGGGGTAAAGAATTATTTAGATCTCCACAAGCATGTACTTTTTACCCTAAAAAAAAATCTGTAGGAACAATTATGGAATACAAACACAAGGGTAGTGATTATATGGTCAGGTAATACAGAGGATTTCAGATCCAGTGTGAATACATTTGGTCCAATTATAAGGTACTTTAGTAGTCTTCAAACTTTGTGGTGAAATGGAAGGATTTGCAGGATGTATTTTATTTTCCCATCCATAATTATGGGAAGATGAAATTTAAAAGTCCAAAAGTAAAGATAAAATCTGCTATAAGATTGGGAAGAGGAACAAATGGCATGTACTAGCATTTGGTAGAATTCTGAGTTTCAAATTGGTCTGTTCCTAACGGGTCTTTTATCTCCAGCGGTGCTTCTACAGAGCATGTTGTGACAGTGGTTGCTGACCCAGTTACGTGTGGTGACGCATGGCACAACTATGCACACAGATACCATAACCCAAAATAGCCAACGCAGCAGAGATGAGAGTGGCTGTCAGTAGATGGGATAGTATTGCTTGGGCTTTGTTGTCCTAATGTTACACTTGCTAGTAATGTAATGGAGTGTTAATATTAGCTTGGAGTGGTAGAGCAAATGCCTTATGGTGCTAGAAACGCAGATTGTTAACTTACACACAGACTGTAGACACATAGTATGAATGTAAATTGTTGAAAGGAAGTTAGATGTTCATGTTGCAGTTTGGGCAGGTAAGGAATAGGACTTGCCCTGTGAACTACTTTTCCAGTACTATCTGGGATGATAGTAAGGGAACATAATTGTGGCCTTCATGGGGCGACGATAGATAAAGAGTACGCAAAGGCTTTGGAACCAAAAAGAACTGGATTCATTTGCTGGCTTTACCAGTTACTGTGACTTTGGGTAAAAACGTAGCCTCTCTGAACCTCAGTTTTCTGATCTGTGAAATGGGCATAAGGAAAGTACAGGGTATATAAGGGAGAAATTAAATTAAAAATATATGAGAGAAATTATATGTATATTTAACACCTGGAGCTACACAAAGGCAGTTGCTATCATCCAGTATTTACTTATTGGTTGGAAAATAGGATTATAATGATTTAAAAAGTTGTCCAGCTATTCAGCAGTCAGTAACTAAGCAGTTAGCCCACTTCTAAACTCTGTAAACCAAGAGGGAAGTTACCCGTTGTAGTTTAACTTCTGGGATTAATGGGAATGCTGGTAGAAAACATTAAATATAGGAACAAATGTGCAGAGAAAGGCTTTTTCAAATAGCCCAGCTGTCAGATACCTGCACAGACTGCTTATCCTGGGTGGGTTCTGAAGTATGGGGTATTTTATTACATAGAGTAACAATATGTCATTGTTGACCAAACATGTGTTCCTGCTTCTGCACCGCTGTCCTGAGCTCTCACAGTGTGAGATTTAGGCAATGGTGGGAAAAATGGAACCCAGTCTGGCTTTTCCTAAGCCTTGCTTGCATCTTACACACTGCAGGCAGGGTGCTTGACACTGAGTACTCCTTTCAGCCTGTGCCCATAGGATGCTGCTGTTATTATCCCCTTTTCCAGTGAGGAAACTGAGGCATAGGTCAGTTAATAGGTGCCAGGACTCAACATCCTGATTCCAAACCCATATTCTGCTACCTGCCATAGGTGGGCTGTATTTATTTTGTCAGTATTTTATTTTGGTTTTTCACATTTTGAAGGTATATCAGAAAACCAAATAACCCTTAGTTATTATTTTGTTAATTAAGTTAACAAAAAACAGACCCTTGAGAATTTTGTGGGGGAGATTAGCTATTTTTAATTAAGCGGTATCTGAGGAATATTTTACCATACTACTTGGAGAACAATTACTATGGCCAGTATTTAATTAAAATACCTTGTATATATACTGGTTGTTTTCCTCCAGAACTAATTTTTATTTTTTAAAAAATCAAGTATATTCTTGAATATACTTTAACATGAAACGTGGGTTTTTTGGTCTACCAAACAAACATGTACTTAGGAGGTTTGTAAGGAAGACTTTATTTTAGTATTACTACTGTCTTCACTTCCTTTTCTTGACTGAAAAAGAAAGATTTGTTTTCTTGCCTGATGTGATAAGCATGTTTTGCCAAATTTATGCACGATTAACCACTTACTATTAAAACTTTCTTCTGGAGATAGATACCCGTATAACCGTATATTTCCTCCCATATCTAACTGCTTGTTTCCAAAGCTTTTAATGCTTCCTTGTCTCCTATGCCTTTATCTTTTTTGAATTTGAATTAGGTACTTCTCTGCTACCTTTCACTTGCTCTTTTTCTGTGCCGTTCTTTCTCTTGCTACCCTGTCTAAACCAGGCCCTAGAGAAACAGAAAGAATACATTGGCTGCCTTAGGAGTGAGCGGGACTCGCTCAGAGAGGAGCTGGCCGAGCTGAAGGCAGCAGTGGAGACGGGAGAGGTACGTGAGCTCCCCCGCGCGCCAGGCCCTCACTGCTTTGTTCCTCCTTCCTTCCGTCCTGTCCTCTTTCCAGCCTGAATACAAAGCACAGTGTTCACTCCTCAGCCCAGATTTGGTAGGTGTGAGTCCTGTCTCTGCAGAGCTAGATTCCGTGTAGCTAGTGCTGACCAGGTGTTCCCGTGGCAGGCATGTGTTGTCGCAGGGTCAGTCGCCTCACTGCCGTGTCCTCCTTCCCTGGGGGCCGTTTTTTGTGATGGTGGGTTTCTTCCTCTCCGCAGAAACATGGCTTAGTCATCATCCCCGACGGCACTCCCAACGGCGACGTCCATCAGGAGCCAGTGGTCGGAGCCATCACTCTTGTGTCTCAGGAAGCCGCTCAGGTCTTGGAGTCGGCAGGAGAAGGGCCACTGGGTAAGACACCGGCCACTGAATTGCCTTGGATTAATGCTGTCCTTTTGGACTTCCAGTTTGTTTACATCCTCTCTTGGAAAACAAAAACACACCAGGGCTGTCTGAGCCTTATCTAGATCCCTAACAGGAAGAAATCTGGGCACACTGTCTTCAGACATCCTTGACCTTGGGAAACCAGCATTGGGGTCATTGACAGGCAGTAAGTGTAACTGTAAGGCCCCTGGTTGGAAGCACTGTGGGTGTATACATGTTGCTTTTTCACTTAAATATAACCTTCTGCAAAGAGATAAACCAGCACATCCGTCCGGGGGAACCAGTGGGCTGGTCGACAGCTTCCAGAGTATGTGTAAGTTTCTTCTTCCTGGAGCATCTGGTTTTCTGTTCTGCTACTCATGCCAGGATTCTGTAGCTCTTTGCCACTGCATTTCTTAAGGCAACAAACAGACGACCAAGAAGATATCTCCTCTGAGTGTTATTCCAGAGCAGGGCTTCTGAGCCTCTTAAGGGCTAAGCCTCTTAAATTTGACCCCTTGAGAACCTAATGACACCTGTCTCAGGAAACCACTCAGATGCCCATCTATTGCCTCCACTAAGATTCCTATTCTAGAGAAGAAGAATGGCACAAGTAGATACTGTATCACCAGCTCACTTTTATATTAAAAAATGATCTTTTTTTCTTCTTTGTCTTATTTTCATATATATGTAGGTTTCCTAGAAGAATAGATATACTATAATATAAAGGGGGGCGGGCAGCCACAAAACGTTTTAAGGGCACATTCTCTAACGTACAGAATTCTGGAAGTGTAACTGTCGAGAACTTTGATAAAGCAGAGGATGCCGGCGAGGTGAGTGAGAGCTGCCGTGGGGAATAGACTGAGTGTACAGCCACGGGCAGCTCAGATGGTTTTCTCTGCCTGATGGGAGGTGCCGAAACATTTGGCCATGACCTTGGTGGATTGTGGGGAGGGCTGGCTGGGTGTCAGGTGCTTTTGTAAAAAACTCATCTGTAGGTGTCCCCTCAGTCCAAGGGGCCTATTTTAATGCATGTTGGGAAGAAGCAGCCCTCCCCTCAGGCCAGGAGCGAGCCCTAGCAATCCTGCTACCAAGCCTCAGATGGCTCTTGACGGCCCACGTCTTAGAGTTGGTCCCCTTCCCTCCCCCAACCAGCTTTGTGGGCCTCTGCTTCTTCCATCATTGTGTTCCTCTGTTTTCTTTGCTCCAGTACCCCTCTCAGGCCCATTCTTAGCCCCTGCCTTCTCTCCCATAGTTTGTTTTCTCCTGCTAAGGGCTTAAGAGCCTGTGGGAGTACCCTTGGCTTCGAGTTGTCTATCTACTGGTAAAACTTGCAAATTTTTGAAACAAGGAAATGATCTTTGTACTTCGTTTTGTCTTCAGGTGGAAAATCACTGCTCTTGGGAGCAAATGTTGTATTTAGTGCCCTGATAAATATCAGTTGTGTGGAAATATGTGTTGAATAATTAAGTACTTTTCCTTTCACCATTAAAGCCTTCATGTCTTGATATTCAGAGCTATGAACTGTTTATCAGATAATGTTTGCTGTTTGTGAATTTGAAGAATTATTTTAAATTGTTTATATATTACAACATTACAAATTTTTCATTTGTTTTAGATGTAAGGCTACGAAAACTTGCTGGAGAAAAGGAAGAGCTACTATCACAGGTAAAGGTATTCTTCTCATTGGAAGGGGATGTTAATTGTAACTGACTAAATCATATGGTAAAATGTTAGCAAACTAAAACGTACACTAGAAAGAAATGTGCTTGTTTCAAACATCACTGCTCAAGTAAGAGTTGAAGGATAAAAAGATAATTCATCTTTGTTGTCGCCTGTTCTTTAAAAAAAAAATTACAGGACACGAAGTTTAAGGAGTCAGATAGTTCTAAAAGCCTGTTCTGAAGACAGAAGTGCCCTGCCCTGCCCTCTCCCCGCCTCCAGCCCCGACCATCCCGTTTGGTTCCTTTAGCTGATTCTTGGGGTGTGTACCGCCCTTGTATGCTTCTATATAACATGCTTATGTTGCTTCTTGATTGTTCTGTTTAAGGCTGCTCTGTTGACATCCCTCTGTGGGACATAAGGATTTATCTTTCCTTCATCCCCTCTCCCTACCACTCGCATGTATACTTTCCACCCCCACATCCTCCTAATAAAGGAGCAGTGAGATCCCAGTCTGTTTACATTATCAGGACTCTGTAAACACTGCTCACAGTGGAGCCATGGAGCATTCTAGGATTCATCTCCTTCACAACTCCTTAGTTAGCCTGAAGTTAGTATTGTGGTTTTTCTTGTCATTTGCTTGGTTTCCTATGTATTTGTTACTAATCTAGCTGCAGACTCTCCAATAGTCGTTTCAGTCCACTCTTGGTGTTTTCAGATGCATCAAGTATTCCCTCAGTTCCATCTCTTTTGGTTCTTGGTGCATCTGACTCACCCCTTGTGAACTTAGAGGCTCGCTCCCCCCGTACAGAGACATGACCACCTTTCACCATCATCTAGAGTTTCCTTTGCCTGTGCTCCAGGCAGGAGCAGCATCTTATGCCTCCCTCCTTCTGTGTCCATTCTCTTATTCTGGTACATCCCCCAGTAGCTTCCTGAGGAAAGAGTTTGGGGGCTGTAAATTTTTCTTAACTTTGCAGGACTGAAATGTCTTCATTTTCTCCTCTTACTTGATTAACAGTTTGATGGGGTTATAGAATTCCTCGTTGTAATCATTTTCATTCTTTTTTTTTTAAACTTTATTGGAGTACAATTGCTTTACAATGGTGTGTTAGTTTCTGCTTTATAACAAAGTGAATCAGCTATACATATACGTATATCCCCGTATCCCCTCCCTCTTGTGTCTCCCTCCCACCCTCCCTATCCCACCCCTCTAGGTGGTCACACAGCACCGAGCTGATCTCCCTGTGCTATGCGGCTGCTTCCCACTAGTTATTTTACATTTGGTAGTGTATATATGTCCATGCCACTCTCTCACTTCGTCCCAGCTTACCCTTCCCCCTCCCAGTGTCCTCAAGTCCATTCTCTACATCTGCATCTTTATTCCTGTCCTGCCCCTAGGTTCTTCAGAATTTTTTTCTTTTTTTTTTTTTTAATAAATTGCTTCATTGTCTTCTGGCTTCCTGCACGGCTACTGAGAATTTCAAGGACATTTTGATTTTTGATCTTTTGTCTATGACCCGTTTTTCCCTCTCTGGCAGCTTGTACCATACTCTCCTTTCTCCCTAGGGTTCTGAGATTTCAGTGATTTGGTTTGGAGTTTTGCATGAATGCATTTATTGTGTGTGTTTCTCCAGGCACATGTAGCTGCATAGATATAGGCATGGAGTGGGTAGAGAGATTTTACCAGGTGAGCATAATAGGGCAGACGAGGTGAGGGCTTGTGTGAGAGAGTGACGATGATGGACCTGGAGATTAAACTGGGTAAGGAGGTTTGAGGGAAATCCAGGAAGACATCAAGGCACAGCAGAGAGAAGATGGAAAAAGTGGACTATAGGTGCCAGTGGGGTTGAAGGATTTTTGGAGTTGGGTCCAGAGAGAATGAGCTGGAAAGATCAAGAGTAGTGGTTAGAGAGAAGATACATGGAACTGAATTCGGTAGGGACTGCTGTTGTCTAGTGGTGAGATCTGGTATATGACGGTGGGAGCGAGAGGCTGAGGGCAAGGTGGGATAGGTGGCAAGATCCTTGCTCCAGAAACTAGAGATCCGTTGTAGGAGAGATCCTACTTAGACGTATTTTGAATTTGCCAACAATTAAGGCAGGAGTAGCCTGGAGAGCATGTGAGTTAGCAGCTAAAATGGTGACGAAAGAGTAGGGAGATGGCAGTGATGAGGGGGGTTAGTACTTATAATCTGAAGCGATGCGATTAGGAACTGCATTAGGAATTCAGGGAGGCTAGAGGGAGAAGAGTTTGTAACAGCAAGGTACGCAAGAAGACACCTGATCCATTCTCAGGCTCAGTGAGAGGAGGGCTGAAAGGACTGCCAGGCTGCAGAGGAAGCAGGCCCCTCAGGGGAGGGCAGGTCTCTATTAGAGCACTGACGGGACGGGGTAACGGGGACGCACAGAGAGGATGGAGGATGGTCCAGAGGGTGCAGTGCAAGAGTGTCAGGCTTTGGGAAAGGTTAGGAGATGAAGACAGAGTAGGGCTTATACCGGGCCTTTTGGGAAGGAGTGCAGGAAAAGGGAGGACAAGCCTTTTCGAGATGGACATTGAACAGGAATGATTGAATAGGAATGATGGGGATGATGAGATTAGTCCCGGTTGACCCGAGGCAGACAGTGATGTTGTGGTTGAAAGGGCAGAGTTGTCTGGGAAGCGCAGATTTAGTCCCAGTGCCGAGCTCCCTCTTTCTCCATCAGGGGAGGGGCAGACCTGGTCCCAGTACTGAGCTTTCCCTTTGACCCCTGTGGATGGAGCCAAGGACAGCTGGGGAAGCCACCTGGAACTCTGAGCATGCACTCACCTTTGACCCCTGATGATGAAGGACGCAGGAGGCGTGGGGGCGCTTGGTCTTGGTCCGGAGGTGGCCCCCTGTAGAAGAGGACAGACTTGCTCTGATTTGTGCTCCTTCCTGCATCTCTGATGATAAAGAGTTGTAGGCATTTGGAGAAACACGACTTTGATTTCTGATTTGGGGGTGGCGAGGGGGATTAGACCTCGGGACAGATATTCTTATTGTTTCTCTCCTGTTTTTCCATCCCTTTTCATCTCATTTGTTCTGCTTTCTGAAAGATATCCTCAACTTTATCTTCGCATTTTTATTGAGTTTCTATTTCTGCAGTCATTTCAAGGATGCAGATGTTTTCACTTATCTCAGAGGGTATTGATAGGCTGGTTGGTTTGCTTCCTGGTTCTTTTTTTCTATCTGCATAGTTTGTTTCCTTCCAGATGTTCTTTTATGTACATTTAGTTGGTCTTCAGTTTAAAAGTAGAGGACTAAAAAGCTGGTGGGCAGCTCTGAGCTTGTGGGTAGGGCTTGTCCAAGCTGTGAAGCTTGATGTGGCTGGGTGTCTTACTGGGAACCTTAGATGTGGTTATGTTGGTCTTTTATTTTAGGCTAGTCACAGTTCTAAAGAGAGAGATCCCGTCCTGTGCCTGAGCTACAGTCCTAGCTGTGTGCACTTTGGGAACTGAGGGTGGACCAGAGGCCTCAGCATGCAGTTCATTTCTGTCCGTCTAATCTTATTTTCCACATGTGAGGCTCTTGTCTCCAACTGGGCCTTCTTTTTTCCCAACCCAAAGTCCCTCCTAATTTTATTTTTTAGTTTATTTTGTAAATTAAAAAAAGAAAACCTTTATTAGGTTATAACTGGCATAAAGTAAGCTGCACATACTTAAAAGTGTACAGATGTACATACCTATATTAGTTTCCAAGGGCCGCCATAACAAAGCACCACAAACAGGGTGGCGTAGAAGAACAGAATGTCCTCTCACCTCACAGTCTGGAGGTCAGAAGCCCTGTGTCAGCAGTGTGGGTTCCTTCTGAGGCCTGTGATGGGAAGTCAGTTCCAGGCCTCTCTTCTAGCTTCTGGCATTTTGCTGGCCATCTTTGGGGTCCCTTGGCTTGTAGATGACATTCTCTGTCTTAGCACATCTTCCCTCTGTGCCTGTCTCTTCATGTGGCATTCTTCTTATAAGGATACCAGTCATATTGGACTAGGGGCCCACCCTATTCCAGTGTAACTTCATCTCAACTAAGTGCCTCTGCAGTGACTGTTTCCAAATAAGGTCACATTCTGAGGTACTGGGGCTTAGGACTGCAAAATACGAATTTTGGGGGGACAGTTTAACCCACAGCAATACCTGTGAAACCATCACCACAATCAAGATGGTGAAAATATCCATAACTTCGCCAAAGTTCCTGTGTCCCTTTGTAAACCTTCCTTCCCCTCCCACCTCCCTCCCTCTCTCCAGGCAACCGACGATCTGCTTTTTGTCCCTTCAGTTTGCATTTTCTGGAGTTTTACACGCAGCATATACTCATTTTGAGATTCACCTTGTTGCTGCACATATTAGTAGTACGTTCCCTTCTTTGGCTGAGTAGTAATTCCATTGTATAAATCGACCGCAATTTACTTATCCTTCTCTTGATGGACATTTCAGTTGTTTCTTGTTTTGGGCTATTAATGAATAAGCTGCTATGAATGGCCTTTATTTTGGGTAAAATAAGGTAGATTATGTAGCCGAACTCAAAAATATATTTCCAATTATTTCTGTATACAGTTTTTCTAAATAAGACTATTTAACCTAACTCTAAACAAGAAACCTCTAACTGCCTATGAATTTTCCATTTTTAATAAAAAAATAACAAAAAGAAACCCCTAAGATGTACTTTTCCACAGACCTACACAAATAATAAAATACAGCTGTTTTAACTGGGACACCTGGTCCTGGAGCTTGCTCCTTTTGATAATTAGTTCGTAGCTGATCTCCAGCACCTGAGCACAGCATGCCCCATGGCAGGCACTCCAGGAAACAGTTTCTGAATGAATGATTTGTGGCCTTATTCTAAGATGTGGCCACCAGGCCAAATACCTGTTTCATTTGAGAGACTGGATCTCACTGATAAGCCTTTATTTCCTCTTCAGATTAGAAAACTGAAGCTGCAGTTGGAGGAGGAACGGCAGAAGTGCTCCAGGAGCGATGGCACAGCAGGTGACCTGGCGGGACTGCAGAATGGCTCGGACCTGCAGCTCATCGAAATGCAGAGTAAGGCTGGGGCCGGGCCGCCGCTGACCCGCGTGGGGCTGTGTCCGGGGCGTGGTTGTGAGCAGGCTGTTAGAGCCTGTGGTTCTGAAGACTGGTTAGTTCTCAGCTGGACTAGAAAAGCCATCCTCGTCAGTCATGGAACTGAAGAGGTTTCTACCTCTTCTGTGTGCTTCCTGGGGTGACAAGGCCTGAGAGGTAATGCTCTCCCCACTTCTTGGCAAAGTGATTTCTAGAACATTTTGCAAATAGTGACATCATGACACTATCCTTTTCCACATCCCCGGGTCATCTGTAAGCACCCTTCCTAATGACAGTGTTTTTCTATGGAATTTATCTTAGATAACTGGAGGGATATATTTGGAACTAACTCAAACTACTCTGGAGTAGTTTCAGAATTTTCCCAGACGTAGTCTTGTTAACCCAAATTAATGTTTATTAGATGGAATTTAAACCAAGGCCACAAAGTAAGCTTACTCAGTTTACCCAAATTATTTCAGTTTTTCTGCCTTTCTACTTTTGACCCCATATTATTTTAAAGTGCCTACAGTATTCACAGTAATCCCCACAGCGGGGAGATTTTAGCAGCCATTCGTATACAGTTAGATAATGTATAATCACACAGGGGAGACTCTATTTTTCCAATTTGAATAAGGCTTTTCTGATAACTTATTTTAAAATATTGGTTATTCCATGGCCCTTTCATCTAAATATTCTGAGTTAGGCCAAATAGACAAGCCTTTTTGGACCAGGCTTATTAAAACTAACTTATTACTATTAACTTTTGAGGTTAGTATCATTTCCTCTATTGGATATCAGTTGGAACCCTTGTGATAGTTCCTGATAAATATTTTGTTCTAGAAATACCGATTTGGCGTGGAGGGTAGATGAAAAGAGGGGCATAACAAAAGGTAGGCTGACTAGTTAGGAGGTTGTAATAGTAACCAAAACAGTCCAGTGGCCGCCAACAGTCTTAGAGAGAGGGCAGTGCACAGATTTGGAAGAGTCTGGCCTAAAACAGCAAATTCAAAAGGAATCATATTGAGGAGGAATGGGTGTACACTGATGTGTGACATCTTCCCAGAGCAGGCACCACGACAGAGCTGGTGTCTGTGGCAGGCAGGGCAAGTGACCGGGGTGGGGCTGTGACCCAGATGAGCAGAGCAGGGCCGGGCAGGGCTGGGCTGGGCCTGGCATGTAGCGACAGAAGCAGGCAGCTCCCCTACGCCAGAGGCCGGGACAGGAACCTGGTGACTCTCAGTTCTGGACAGCTGCCTTGGCTTGTAGGCATGGTGTTTGGGGATGGAATTTCAGAACATGCATGAAATAAATGGCTGAGACCAGGGATTTATACTTTTGAAAACAGGAAGGAATGAGTGGTTTGGTGAGAAGGAAGCAGCACATTTTGATAGTAAGTTGCTAGAGTTAAGAATTAAAAAATATCCTAAAGTTTCAGTTTTGGCCCAGAAATGGGAGTAGTTCTCTTTCGTTACCAGAGGTGGCTTTTGGGGAGAGGCTTTTATAACCACATTACTTTTAGGGTGACAGTAATTATCCAACTAGAAAAACCTTTTGCATTAAAGATTATGTAGGTAGTTTTAACCTTAGTTTTATGGAAAAGTAGAAAAGTTCTTAAGTAGGGTAGATTTGGTTTATCTCCTGCAAGCCTTATGATATGATTCCTATTACAATGTAATTAGTTCAGAGTGATTTTTGTTAAATTTGGATTGCTGGAATTTTTCTCCCCCAGCATTTCTAAGCTTCTCATTTTAAATGGTTTGCTTCTTAGGTCAGATATACAGCTAATGATTTATAGCTCTATCCTTAACACATTATCACAACATATTACTGAAAAGCATTTATTTCAGTAAATATTAAGCGTACATTACGTGCAAAGCACTTGGCTAGAAAGAGCGGTAGATTCAAGAAGCTATAACAGGGCCCCTGTCCTTACATACCTATATCATGTTAAGAAAGCATGATGTCATAAAAGAAGAGTCCAAAAAGATGCAGCAAAGGAAGGAGAAGCTAGAGTTAACTAAGGAGAGTCATGAAGGAGGTGAAAATTTAGCAGGACCTTGAGCAGGACCTTAAAGGTTGGTTAGACTTAGATCAGAGGTGGGGAGAAAAGGGCACTTGGTGTGTGAGGGGAGCAGGATACCTGGGGAGATGAGAAGGTGCAGGGCTGGGAGCAGGGAAACCGGAGGGGGGGGCCCGTCCCGTGGGCACAGAGGCTCCCTGGGCCATGGGGCTGCAGGTAAGGTTGGCAGGGGCCCTGCTGCGCTGACAGGGCTCCTTGCTTAAACCTCTACCTGCACACATCATGGCGTGAAGAGAGAATTTTCTTCTAAAATGCTGTTGCAACACAAGTGCTAGAGCTTCTCATAGCATAGATGCGCCAGAACCTGCGCTGCAGGAGATACCGCAGTTGCCTGTGTGCGTTTGTGCTTTGTCTTCTTCCTCTGCACGGTCCTCTCCTGTGCTGCAGGGGGCCTCACTGCCTCACGTTCACACCTTCACCTCTGTGAGATGGTTTATTATTCTCTTCTGTTCTAGGAGATGCCAACAGACAAATTAGTGAATACAAGTTTAAGCTTTCAAAAGCAGAACAGGATATAACCACCTTGGAGCAAAGTGTAAGTCCTTCTTGTGTATGGTACCAAGTGATTTATGTCCCTTTTACAACACATCTGCTTCCTGCATCTCAGTGGTTAACCCCATGAATGCCTAGGTTTTTTGAGCTGCCTTTGCAGTTGGATCTCTATAAAAGCTCTAAAGTGGAAAGGCCAGCAGAGAACACCTGACAGGGCATTTCAGCCTTTTCTATGAATGAATGAGACTGAAGCTATAATTCTGTTTCTTGTAGCTATTTCAAGAGCCTTCAAGAAGACTGTGGTTTATAACATAATCCCTTATTGTACATTTCAGAAAGTCTATCGAGGAGTCTCCTCCTGCGATGTTACTGGGGCTTTTAAACAATATGGTTGTCGTAAAACTGAACATGGGAAATTGGCCCTATAATGACTCTACAGCTGTCATCCTCTCTAGGGACAGTTCTAGATGTATAAATAGCAGTTGAGTTCTGAGAGGACCTCTGACTCACCCTGAGGGGACTTGTTAGTGTTAGATTACTTGAAATCTGTCATGACATTGTATTTCCATCTTGGCTGCAAAAAAGTGGTGGTTCCTAGTGCCAGCACCAGAGGCCTGTTGTTCTCATATTTACAGATCAGCCGCCTGGAGGGGCAGGTGCTGAGATATAAAACCGCTGCTGAGAATGCGGAGAAAGTCGAGGATGAACTGAAAGCAGAAAAGAGGAAGCTACAACGAGAGGTACTTGCTTTTATTATGCTTCTTGGAATATGTTCCTAAAAAGAAAAAGTCCTTTGGAGATAAATTCTTTGCTGCACAAGGAATTTAATCCCGGCTCCAATCTTAGTGAAACAGCAGTGGAGTCACTGTTCTGTGTTGGTTTCTGACCTACACGGTGACTGCCATTTACTTTTATGTTTTGGTCAGTTAGATAATAAGAAAAAGAGTTTTTATTTTTGTTTTAGATGAGGTCTGTTTCTCCAGCTTCTCTGTGTCCTCTCTGTGATTAATGTTCAGCACCGTTGGTTAACACCTCTGGCTGCCTGAAAAACAGTGCAACTGCAGGATCGCGGGCAGTGCTTCCACTTCCCAGAAACTGGAGAGGAAAGTAGCGCTGGGTTTCGTTTTTGACCATGTGAAGTGACCGAGCTCTTCCTGTCTCCAGTTACGAACAGCACTGGACAAGATCGAGGAGATGGAGATGACCAACAGCCACCTGGCCAAGCGGCTGGAGAAGATGAAGGCCAACAGGACAGCACTGCTGGCCCAGCAATAGGGAGGCTGCCCTGCCGCCCGGGCCCCGCCCGGAAGGACTGATCTTTCGTCCACTCAGACCCCTTTCAGGACTGTTTGAGCTTTGTCATTAAAATAGCCACCTTTGTATTTTATAATTTATGAGAGAATGAAACAGGTTTGAATCTTCATGAATGAACACTTTGGATTTTGTTGGTAGTTTGATTCTAGACTAAGAACTGGTCCATGCCGTTATTATTTTTTATTTCCATAATTTTAGAATCAAGTTTACTCACCATTTTTCCCCAGCTGCCTCAGTGACTGGGCACTCGGAGGCTTTGGCACGGGTTCTGGAGGACAGCGATTCAGCGCTCACCGAGGTACTTCCTGGAGACCTCAGAAAACACAAGTGCCTTCTCCACAGTGCAATTCAGACGTCAGTGATCTCCAGTGGTCAAAAGACATTTACCCTTAATATCAGGTAGCATTTATATTTTAGTGAAGAAACAAGTTCACAGGTGGGGAATATATGTTTCACTCAAATTTATATGTTTGGAGGAAAAAGCCTTTTTTTTGTAAGATATTTAAATTTATATAAGAAACTGTTAGAAAAAGATACGGGGAGTGTATATAAAACTTGCTTTATTGCATGGGGCAGGGGAAGTCCAAGGCCTGTACTCTTAAAGTAAGAGTAGGGTCCTTGGTCTTCACATCAACTGTGCTGTATCTTGTAAAGTATTTCATCTGCTGCTCATCTGTGGAATGAAACCTCAGACCAGCCCGATGAGGGAGGGAGGGCAGGCCAGGCCAGGCAGGTGGGAAGTCGGCCTGAAGATTCTATTAAATACACCCTTTTGCTGACTACAGTTGGCTACTGACACATTCATTTTCTTAGAGGAGCCTTTAAAACTAGTCATTGGCAATCATGCCCTCCTAGCTCGCCCCTCTTTTCTCTCCTTAAAATAATCTCCTTAAAGAAAAATAATCTGGAATATAGAATTTCTTTTTTAAGAACTTCAGTTTCATGTTTAAAGGCACCCAGTTTAAGAGGATTTTATCATCGAGTCGTAGCCATGTTACAGTATTTGTGATTCTCTTTTGCTCTCAGAATTGAGGTGGTTTTATGGAAATGATTATTGTATCTTCAGTGTGTTTACACAGAAAAAATATGGGGGAAAGTCTAATGAATTAAGGCCACATAAGATAAAATTAGACTTGAAACTAGGTAATAAAGTTAACTTAAATATGAATAAAATCTCTAATAATTATTCCCTTCTTTAGAATAATTAGCTCTTTGTGTTTAAAACATGGAAACCAGGGGCTTCCCTGGTGGCGCAGTGGTTAAGAATCCGCCTGCCAATGCAGGGCACACGGGTTTGAGCCCTGGTCTGGGAAAATTCCACATACCGCAGAGCACCTAAGCCCGTGCACCAGAACTACTGAGCCTGTGCTCTAGAGCCCGCGTGCCACAACTACTGAAGCCCACGCACCTAGAGCCCATGCTCTGCAACAAGAGAAGCCACCGCAAGGAGAAGCCCACGCACCTCAACGAAGAGTAGCCCCCGCTCGCTGCAACTAGCGAAAGCCTACACGCAGCAACGAAGACCCAACACAGCCAAAAATAAATGTTTATTTTAAAAAATAAAATAATTCAGGAAATTGGTTTCCATATTTTGAGATGATTTCCTATAAGTTTTCTTTCAGTTGATGTGTGGGAGTGGGCAGTGAGGAGGCATGTTCTGAAATGCAGATTTATCCTAGAATCCCATACATACCTGGAACCGAAACATCGTGTAGTCCACCTCTTGAGGCCTTGGACATCCCTCTTCCTCTCCACCCACGGTCACTCAGCCTGTGCTCCTCCTGGAGCTGTTTTGTTGTCCCAGTCTTTTCCAAATGGAATGGTTCCACTTCTCATAAAATAGACTCTTCTGTTCTTTTCCACAGAACTTTCTTCACTGAGCCTTGTAATCTGGACTTTACCTCAAAACTATAGGCATTCTTCCTCCCTGTGCTGACTGCACATTTCTATTAATGCAGGCTAATATTAAGGTAGCTTATTTTAATGGTACTTAGTTTCAGTTTGTATTTTTACAATACCCTTCAAACAAGAATACCTAGAAATTCCTTTATCATAAGCTGGTAGTATTGATAGCCTTTAACAAAGTGAGCTAACTTAAAAACTCATGCCTGTTTTGGACTGGATAAGAACTATTTTCTTCAAGTTTTTAAATTAAGAATAAATTAATTAGCTTCGGTTACTGAAGGTACTAATAGAGTGACTCTGTAGAAAGCTGAATTGACAATGTCATCAGCACCTCCTATAGGTTCAGGACCTCTTTTAAAAAGGCACCTGAACCAACATTATATTTATCACCTGATATTAGAAATTCACTAGAACACAGAAAGAATCAAATCAACGCATGATCTATAAAGTCTTTAAGGCCCTTTTAGAATTCTTATCAGATATCCAGGAGGCTTTCAAACTACTTTTGGGATTCTTCAACACAATCAGTATACACTAAGTGAAGATGGATCTAGGAAAATTTCAAGTGTAATGAAATTAAATAAAAAAGCATGTTAGGACAAATTGGACTATTTATTTAGTCAATCCACCATGCATGAAGGAGTGCTACTAGTTAGAATGCAAGTGTGAGTTCAACCTACCAATGTCAGGATACAGAGGAAGAACGACCCATCCCAGAGGCCACAGATGGCCATAGTTAACACCTCTCGAAGACTTTATATAGATCGGGCAGATTAGCAAGCTGCAGGATGTTTCCGTCTTCTGTGAAATGTTTCGGAGGCAGAAGGTGTGAACGGAAGGCTTTATAGACGACATGCTCCACAGTCCACTTCCAGGGGTTTGGAGTAGAGCTGGGCACTTCACTCTGAAAGAGACATGTTAGATGTTCACATCCCAGTCTACACTGGTTTCCTGGCTGATGTGCACTGGGCCTGGAGAGTCTTGGTGGCTTATAATGGGCTGTGTGACCTAATGCTTGTGAAGTATCTTTTCTAGGCCAGCCTCTCAGGGATCCTACAGGCCGGAGCAGAGAGGTGAGATGGAGGAAAAGAATCAGTCATGGCTCTCGTGACACTTCCTCCCGTGGAAGCTGTTTCCATTCAGGGAGAGTGTGTTTACTGTAGCAGGATCTAACATAAAGTTTGGATGGCAGTAGTAGGAAGTACATTCCGTAATTACCACTAAATTTGGAGTCTCAATGTAGTTCTGTTTCCCAAAAAGCTCCACAGGTAAGAAAAGAAAAAAATAAATGAGGATTATTTTACTCCACCCTTCCCCTCCTACATCTAAGCCTTAGCTGCCTCATGTACAAGAAAATGTTCTTTCCCATCCATCCTTCCTCACCTTGAAGTCAGTGTTTCCAATCAAACGGGATGCTCTCAGCACAGTTTGGTAAGTGTGCTATCTTGCCGCCTCCATTGGAATGAGATGGTTCCAGGGGCTTTGGCCAGCACGACGTGGGACTGGATCTCCGCTCCACCACCCACAGGCTCTGGGAACCCTTGAGCACCCGCTGAAACTGTCCCTTAGTTTCCTCACCCATGAAGCTGGAGCAACAGCATGTCATCTCGGAGGAGGACCAGGAGCAAGCACCGAGACAGTTATGTGTATAACGTGCCTACCCTTCCATTCTTACACTATAGGCAGGCCTCATTTTACTGCACTTTGCAGACTGTTGCGGTTTTTCTTTTTTTCTTTTCTTTTTAAACACGAATGTTTGTGGCAACCCTGCATTGAGCAAGCCTATTGGCTCCATTTTTCTAACAGCATTTTTTAATTTGGGTATATACACTGGCTTTTTAGAGACAGTGCTATACTGTATGCTTAACAGACTACAGTATATAGTATAAACATAACTTTTATATGCACTGGGAAACAAAAAAATTTGTGCAACTAGTTTTACTGCAGTGGTCTGAAACGGAACCAATAAAATCTCTGAGGTACTCCTGTATTTCAGTCCCCTCTCCCCCACCCAGCCAAACCCTCCGAAATAGTTGTGGATTGAAAGAGCACTGTCATCTGACACAGAAACATGAGGAACCCAGGCTGACTTTCCGTAAGAAGAGCTGGGGCCCTGACCCAAGTACAGCCGTGTCCTCCTGGCACAGCAGTGGTCAGAGGCAGAGTGAGGCACAAGCCAAAAGAGACTGGGGAGACTGGCCCAGAACCTGAAGGCTGGGGCTACACACTTCCAGGCTCACAATGGGAGATACAGTCCACCCACTAGCCCTGAAACTTCCCATTTCTCACTGCGATGGCTTGTGTTTGTACATCTGACAGTGAGATCACTCTGGAGGTACCTTCTATATTTCAGAAGGAAATAAAACTCGTAAGAGCTGACCATTGTGTTTGAAGCTTATATGCAGCGGATCCTAGGAATTTAGAGAGGGCAAGATTGTGCGCCCAGTCCCGGGCACCAATGCGCACCCTCATACCTGCTGGCCCGAGAGGGTCGACTCCTCAGACACATACTGCTTCCGGATGGAGTAAAACATCGCACATTCTTTACCGAGGCTTTCAAAACATTCCTTTTCGTCATCCCAGTTCACCTGCTCCAAAGAGAGAATTCAATACCTTAACATAGGTACGTGCTTTAAACACATTTCATTTCTAGATGGAGATAACAGACGACTTAAAAACTAAACGTGACTTTTTAGGCATTAAAGCTGTAAGCTGGAACTGCTGAGTATTGCTGGGGTGGGCAGGGATGAGAGGGGCCTTAGCCGTGCTACCCTTTTCCTCTTCATCATTACAGACGACAGCAGGGCCATGCGCCCTCCCCGCCCCCACCACACACACTCACACACCCACAGGACTGTCATCAGGACTGGCTCCATCACTTGCCTCAGTGGCCAGTCGGAGAATGAAGATAGGCAGACCCTCCAAGGGGGGCACGTAGTTGTCGATCAGAAGGGGTAATCCAACCAGGTTTCCTTCCTGCTTGTGGAAAAAGGCCAGGACAGGGGACAAGAAATCATGCCGTTACAGTTTAGTTTAAACAAATTCTCCCTGGTGTTTCCTACAGGTCTTGTCCCCAGACCTTCCGTTCTGGGCAACCAGGTGCTTGACCAGGCTGGGCACTGGGAGCAGCAGAACTAAGCACTTAGAGCTTTCTGTCCTGACATGTAGCAGAGCCACCTTCTCTTTGGATCTGCTCACCAACCAAAGAACACATCAAGGAAGGCCCCAGAAATCAAGGGGTAAGAGGAAGAAACCTCTTAGGAGAGCGAGTGGCAAAGCATCATCTCCTTCACTGGGGCCTGCAGGGACTGTGGGATTCAGCTCTCCCTCCTGCCTGGGTCCTGCACCCTGGGGACAGGAATGTGCACGAATGGATGATAAAAGTTGTGGAACCTAGAAATGCAAATAGGGAGTGAAGATGTCACAGAGGTCACAGGCTGCTTCTGAGAGGGGGCCCAGCCTTCTTGTCCTGATCCTGGACCAACTACAGAACTTGACTCTTATCTGAATAATACAATGGAGGTATAAAAATGACCGTCACCCACCTCATCAATCTCCAAAGAGAAGTAGTCTGCAAGCATCTCAGCCTTCTTTTTCAGAAACTCAACAATGTATTCGGCAAGTCCTTCTTTGGGACCATCTTCCTCTGTCCAGCCACTCTCAGGACTATCTAAGGCAAGCATGGCGAGGTCAAAGAGTGGTGCTGGCTCCTAGGAAGGATCAAAAACGTTAGGGGTGAGCATAACAGGGCATCCAAACGCAGCCTGAATTCCCACAAAACCATCTTCACAACAATAGCAGGTGAGAAGTGACAAATCTAACACTCATTCCGCAGTTCCCCCAAAGAAAACACCTGAAAATCCACAACAGAAGCTCCTCCTCCTCCTCACCAATGGCCATTTCAACAGAGAAGGTGTGACCAACAAAAAGACCTGCTGAACAGGTGGGAAAGGTGAGGCCAGGCCGTGAGGCGGCACTTTCCTTCTGTGTAGCTTTAAGGACCCCAATTTCATATTTCTAGAAAATCACAAGGCAGACACTAAGCAGATCATTCATTTCTTCCTACTGCCTTACCCATAACTAAAGCAAGGGGGAGGGAGAGTAAGTTAAATCGAATGACATTTCAGGTAAATCATCTGATTAGATAGAAGACTGTAATCTATTGTGAAAAATAAGATGCCTAAATTTTCTTCCATTCCTCTCCTTCAGACATTGTAACTGTTGTCATACATTTTACATATTATAAACCCACAGTACACTGTTCTTACTTTTTCATAACAACAGAGGAGTCAATTAACAAAAAGACCTAACAATCCTAAATGTTTATGCACTCAATAATAGAGCTTCAAAATATATGAAGGATAAAACAGAACTGTAAAGAGAAATAGACACGATTACATGGAGGCTTCAATATCCTTTCCCCAATAATTGACAGAACAAGTAGACAGAAAATCAGGATACAGAAGATTTGAGCATCACTATCAACTTGATACACCTGCCATTTATAGAATATTCTACTCAACAAGCCCATTTTCAAGTGCACATAAAGTATTTACCAATATAGACTATATTCTGGGCCATAAAACAAGTCTCAGTAAGTGTAAAAGGATTCCAATATGTTCTCTGCAAAAATGGAATTAAGGGGTTCCCTGGTGGTGCAGTGGTTGAGAATCCGCCTACCAACGCAGGGGACACGGGTTCGAGTCCTGGTCCGGGAAGATCCCACATGCCAAGGAGCAACTAAGCCCGTGCACCACAACTACTGAGCCTGCGCTCTAGAGCCCACAAGCCACAACTACTGAAGCCTGCGCACCTAGAGCCCGTGCTCCACAACAAGAAAAGCAACCGCAATGAGAAGCCCACGCACCACAACGAAGAGTAGCCCCTGCTTGCAGCAACTACAGAAAGCCCACATTCAGCAACGAAGACTCAATGCAGCCAAAAAATAAAATAAAATAAATAATTTTTTTAATGGAATTAAATTAGAAATCAATACCAGATCTCTGGAAAATCCCCAAGTCATTAGAAACTAAGTAATATACTTCTAAATAATGCGAGGGTCAAAGAAAAAATCAAAAGGGAATTTAGAAAGTATTCTGAACTGAATGAAAATGAAAACAACTTATCAAAATGTGTGGGAAGCTGCTAAAGCAGCACTTGGGAGAAATTTATAGTACTTAACACCTACACTAGAAAAGAAAGATCTCAAATCAGTGACCTCAGCTTCTGAAACAGAAAAACAAATTAAAATAAGTAGAGGAAAGGAAATATAAAGATCAGAGCAGGTAGCAATGAAATCGAAATCAGAAAATTAACAGAAAAATCAATGAAACAAAAAATCAGTTGAGATCAAACCCCCAGCCAGACTGATCAAGTTAAAAAGATATAAATTACCAATTTTAGGAATGACAGAGCACAGTACATCAGTACAGATCTACAGACATTAAAAGAATAAAAAATATTCTGAACAACTTTATGGCAATAAATTTGAAAACTTAAACGGACAAATTCCTTGAAAGAAACCAAATACCAAGGCTCACTCAAGAAAAAGCTAACATGAATAGCTCTATATCTATGAAAGAAATTGAATTTTTAGTTAAAAATCTTCCTGTGAGGAAACCTCCAGGCCCAGATGGCTTCACTGATGAATTTTACCAAACATTTAAGGAATAAAACAATTCTACACAAACTCTTTTGGAATATGGAAAAGGAAAAAGTATTTCCCAACTCATTCTATGAGGCCAGCATTACCCCATACCAAAACCAGACAAAGACAATACAAGAAAACTACAAACCAATGTCATTCGTGAATGCAGATGTTAAGAGTTGTAAACAAGGGACTTCCCTGGTGGTCCAGTGGTTAGGACTCTGTGCTTTCACTGCCAGGGCCCGGGTTCAATCCCTGATTGGGGAACTAAGATCCCACAAGCCACGCAGCCCAGCCAAAAAAAAAAGTTGTAAGCGAAATTTTGACAAATCAATTCCAGTAATATATAAAAAGGATAATACATCATGTACAAGCAGGGTTCACCCCAGGAATGCAAGACCGGTTTAAAATATGAAAATCAATCAATGTAATTCACTATCTTAACAAACTGAAAAAAGGAAAACCATACAATTATCTGAACAGATACAGAGGAAGCATCTGAAAAAATTCAGCATCCATTCCTGAATAAAAACTCTAAGCAAACAAGGAATAGAAGGGAACTTCCTCAACCACCTAAGGGTCATCTACAAAAAACCTACCGACGGCAGAAAGCATACTTCATAGTCAAAAACTGAATGCTTCCCCCAAGATCAGGAATAAGAGAAGGATTTCCATTCTCACCACTACTGTTCAACCTTGTACTAAGCTTCTTGCCAGTGTAATCAAGCAAGAGAAAGTAAGAAAAGGCATCCAGATTGGAAAGGAAGGAATAAAACTGTCTTTACTCACAGATGCTATGATCATCTACATAGAAAATCTGCTGGAGTCAATAAAAAAGCTACTAGAACTACTAAGTGAGTTTAACTAGGTTGCAAGATATAAGATTAATGTACCAAAACACTTGTATTTCTAGATACTAGCAACAAACAATTGGCAATTTATAAAAATGTCACTTACAATAGTATCCAAAAAATATGAAATATTAAGGGATAAATTAACAAAAGATTTTCTCCCCAAATTGATCCATAGATTCAACACAATCCCAGTAAAAATTCCAGAGGGCTTTTTTGTAAAGTATGTCAAACGTAAAAAGAAAACATGAAACTACATAGATAGTATGATCTTTAACTCTAAATCAAAATTAGGCAATGACAAGGTCTTGAAAGAAATGGACTAAACTTGCTAGTTGGAATTGTGTTTGGGTCATGGGCTTTAAAGAATGTTTACTTCTATTTTTATCTCTTTCCAAGTTTTCTCAAGTAGATATGTATTAATTTCTATAATAATAATAATAAACATTTAAGTTGGCTACCAAATGACTGTTCTGCTTTGTATAAAACTATATGAAGATACCTCCATATGCAAATCATACAATAAACTATTCTAAGCATATTTAGAAAAATTTAATATACTACAAGATAATAAGGCAGAGCTATTTTCAGAAATGACCAGTTGTTGAAGTTTCAGAAATGAGAACCAGGAAATAAACTTACCGATAACCTCAGAACACCAAAATTGGCAAAATCATAAATGAGAATCTGGTAGAACAGTTCTTCACTGAAAATAAAAATGAAGTGACTTTAAGGAAAAGCTGAATCCATGCTTCAGAGCCAAGCAGTAGGGACAAAATGGGAGACATAACCCGAGACGGGTAGGACAGAGATGTGCTGCCTCGTGGTGGCCTTTCTAACAGTCCTGGGATCTCCTGCTCCACCAGGGCTTTGGTGGCCGGCCTCTGCACACAGGTCAGCCCGCTAAGACCATCTGCCTTGTCATCACCCGTGCTCTATCCCCACCCCTCTGGTGCTGTAAAAGGTTCTAACACTCAGTAGTGATAAAGTTAAGAAGGAGTTTTTGTTTGCTCACCTTTTCCCCACTTGCAAAGAATCCTATAAATCACTTCTTTTACAACTCCCCATTTAAAAAATATGGGCTGTATAGGGAGGGCAGGGATGTGACCCCGGTTTTAAATCCAATCAGCTGGATTTAAAGGGCTGAGAGTGGGCGATGCAGCGGACGTCCGCCAGAGCATCTCCCACAGCACCCTGCTGTACACAGCACACGCTGCAATGCTTCACCAGCACTAAGCCCTTAGCACCCAGTTCACAGCAGCCAACTTTTACTGAGCACCGGGCATCTACCAAGCCCAGGCATCTCATGTAATTTTACCTTCACAAAACCCTGCAAGTTAAGTAGTAATAACCTAAATTTCTCATCTTACAGATGAGAAATCCGAGACGCAGATTAGGAAAGTGACTTGTCCACGGTCACATAAATGGTAAATGGTTGAGCCCAGATGTGAAACGACATGTGACTAAAGCCAGGGCCCTTTCCAACTATGTCATCCTGCGCTCCCCGGCTTTTCCTGCCTCTGCCTCCAGGACTACTCTTCTAGCAGCTCTGCTTTTTTCACATTCACACCAATTTACCTAAGTTTGGTGGTGTTGAGAAGGTATAACTTGGTCTGATGCTGTGCCAAGGCCCACTGAGGATTCACACAGCCCACAAACGAGTGGTTACGCAGCACCTCCCGGAGAGCTGGAAAACAAGACACAGGTCAGTAACTGCACCCCACCAACACCTCTCTGCAGCCCAAAGCACCAGAACTAGAGACAACAAACAGGTACCTGAACGGAACCTCTTGCTGAAAGTACACACAAAGAAGGAATAAGATAGAACTAATCTTTCAAAATGCAACAAGGAATTGTCAAAAGATTTAGGAATACTCAAAGATCACAATCCAAGACAAAGCAGGAAGCCAGAGAAGTAACAAGAGCTCTGAAACCAGCTTTATCCAAAGACACTGGAGGAACTGCAGGTATCAAGAACTTCAGTTTTTGCAGGCTCTGAGGTGTAGAGAAAGAAAAACAGAAGCCTAGGAATGGTGCAAAATGTGGACTGTAACAGGAGGCCGCTTCCCCTCTTTTGCAGCCAGGATTCACACTAAGCAGGCTGCTTGACAACTTAAAGTGGAGATTTTAGTTTAAACTGATTCCAGGGCTGACTGTTCCTCCAGGTTCCTGATAGAATCAAATGCAAATTCTCTCTGGAGAAATTCATCTTCAACCCAGACTTCAAATAATTCCTCACAGATAAAGTACCAGGACTTAGTGGTCAAAAAGTTACAAAATACACAAAGAAACTACACACCAAGAATTAGAATCCAGAAGAAATCAGAGTCACATCTGCCAAGTTTTAGAGACTGGAAATATCGGCAAAGAGGATAAAATAATAAGCATGTTCAGTATGCTTAAGAGATATTAAAACATTGAATAAGTGGCAGGAGACTATCAAAAGTGATCAAGGAAAGACAAATATGTGATATCATTTACATGTGGAATCTAAAAAATAATACAAATAAATTTATTTACAAAACAGAAACAGACTCACAGACATAGAAAACAAATTTATGGTTACCAAAGAGGAAAGCAGGTGGGGATTAATTAGGATTATGGGATTAACAGATATACACTACTATATATAAAATAAACAACAAGGACCTACTGCATACCACAGCAAACTATATTCAATATCTTGTAATAACCTAGAATGGAAAAGAATCTGAAAGAGAATATATGTGTATGTGTGTGTGTGTGTGTGTGTGTGTGTGTGTGTGTGTGTGTAACTGAATGACTGCTGTACACCTGAAACTAACAATATTGTAAATCAACTATAGTGCAATTTAAAAAATAAATAGAAAAAGAAAACAGAAATAACACCAACCTTACATAAACTCTTTCAAAAAATAAAGGAAGAATAATTCCTACCTCACAAGGTTAGCATAACCCTAACACCAAACCTGAGAAGACATTGAAAAAAGGAAAATTTTAGACCAATATCCTTTACAGTCATAGATGCAAAAATCCTAAACAAAACATCAGCAAATTAAATCCAGCAATATATTAAAAAAAAAAAAAAGAATAATACAGTCGAGAAGAGATTAGCCCAGGAAAGCAAGGTGATTTAGCGTTTGGAAAATCTCACCATATTAACAGAATGAGAAATACATGATCATTTTAGATATAGAAAGAGTATTAGACAACAACAATTTATAATTAAAAACTCTCAGCAAACTAGGAACAGAAAATAACTTCCTTAATCTGAAAAGGGCATCTATGAAAAACCTCCAGCTAACATCATGTTTAATGGTGAAATACTGAATGTGTTCTTTCCACAATGGAAAACAAGATAATTAACACCCATATGCTCACTCATCCTATTTGACGTTGTACTGGGGGTCCTAACCATTGTAGTGAGGCAAGGAAACAGCATAAAAATATGAAAGGAAGAAAGTAGAACTGTTGCTATCTGCACCTTTGGCAAGGTCATGTGATAACAACGTCTTTTGTATTTTAATATGCTAACAGGTGGGGGTCAAAATACCATGGTAAACAATGGGGAAAATGATTTTATCCTGACTCAATCTTAATAATTAAAACCAAAGTTAATAAAAATAAGTTTATATTAAAAATGATCAAGGAGATTTCAAAAAAAACCAAATAAAATTTCAAAAAATTAAAAAATATAATAACTGAAATTAAAAATCAAGATAGACTGAACAGAGTGGACAAAGTTGGCAAGGTAATTAATGGTAAGGTAGATCTAAAAAAATTATCCAAAGTGCAGCACAGAGAGACAAAGAAATGGAAAATATGAAAGATGGATAGCTTATGCAATATGGAGAAGAACAAATATGTAAGTAAATCCCGGAAGGGGCGGGGGACAGGGAGAGACAGTAGCTGGAGACTCTCAAGACAAAAGATCAGAGAATATCCCAGAAGTGATGAAAGACACCAAACCTCAGCTCCAGGAAGCCCAACAAAATCCACACCTGAGATAAGCAGGACACTAAAGAGATCTTAAAAGCTCTCAGAGAGAAAAGAGAGATTACCCACAAAGTAGTAAAATATAAGACTGACAGCTGAATTTTCAACAGCAACAATAGAAGCCAACGACTGATAAAATAACACCTTCAATGCACTGAGAAAAAAATAATTGCCAATCTGGAATTTTAAACCCAGCAAAGAAACTTACCAAAATAAAGATGGATTAGACAAAGCAAAACTCAGCTTGCCATCTCAGGCCCCACAGAAGGAGGTGCTTAGGGCAGACCATGAAAGGTCTGAGGAAAAGAATTATGAGCAGAAAATATTGGCTAAACCCAAACAAACTGACAGTAACAACGTAATACGGAACAATGAGATAGTCACATGGAAACTGTGACAATAACACCATATACCAAAAATTAATTCCAGGTGAACCAGAGATTTAAGTATAAGCATTTTAGGAGATAATATAAGAATATAGATTTAATTATCCCAGAGAGAGAAAGAATTTCCTAAATAAGATTAAAAGGCCAATGTGTGGTAGAGGAGTGATCAAGATGGCGGAGTACTAGGACGTGAAGCTCACCTCCTCCCACAAATACATCAAAAATACATCTACATGTGAACAATTCTCACAGAATATCTACTGAACACTGGCAGAAGACCTCAGACCTCTGAGAGGGCAAGAAAATCTCCACGTAACCAAGTGGGGCAATAAACAAACAAACAAACAAATAAATAAATAAATAAAAAAGAAAGTGAGAAAGGAATTGGGACAGGACCTGCATCCCTGGGATGGAGCTGTAAAAGAGGAAAGGTTCCTGTACCCTGGGAAGTCCTGTCACTGGTGGGGAGATCAACCAGGACAGAGGGGGAGCTTCAGAGCCTCAGAGAAGAACACAGCAACCAGTTTGCAGCAGTTAGAACAGAGAAAGACATGCACAGACAGTCAGTACCACAGCTCTGCACTTCCGAGCCTGAGACACCTGTCTGCCAATACAAGCGAGGGCTGGGTACGGAAGCTTGGGCTTCAGAGATCAGACCCAGAGAGAGGACTGGGATGGGCTGCACGGAAACAGCCTGAAGGGGCTGGAGCCTGGTACAACCACACCTGATGGTGTATGCAGAGGAACTCTGGGATGCCTTAGAGGCCAGGTGCCATTGTGTCAGTAGTGCGTGAGGGGAGGGGCGGGAACCACCATTACAGCCTTTCTACTCGCACGAGCTCTAAGGCAGCAAGACACTGCCTACACGAGCTCCAGGAGCAGTCACGAGTCGCTGCTGCCCCCTGGACTTCAGGAGCAGTCTCGAGCTGCCCACTTTGCCCTCCCAGACTCCAGGAGCAGTCCCGAGCCACCTCCATTCTAATCATGTGCTCTGGGGGCACACGTGAGCTGCCACTGCCACTGAGAACTCCACGACCAGGCACCAGCCACAGCATCTGCACATCCACTATCAAGAGGTAACGGTCAGCACACACTAAGGAAAGAGGTGGCAGGCATCCAGACTAAAAACAGCCCTCACACCAAAAATCTTAAACCCACACAAGCTACACAGGGACACTTCCACATATAAATAGCCCTCCAAGACCACAGCAGATAATTGTTTCTCCTAAACTCATAGAGCAAGAGAACTATAAGTAAAATGAAGAAGCAGAGGAACCACTCCCAATTAAAAGACCAAGAGAATTCCCCTGAAATAACAAACAATGAAACAGACCTCTTCAGTCTAATAGACACTGAGTTCAAAAAGGAGATAATGAAAATACTGAAGGAATTTAGAAAGGCTATTGACAGAAATGCAGAGTACTGTAAAAAGGAACTAGAAGCTATAAAGAGGGACCAAGAAAAATTAGAAAACTCATTTGCTGAGATGAAAACTGAACCAAAGACAATGAATAGCAGAATAAATAATGCAGAAGAATGAATAAGTAACCAGGAAGATAGAATAATGGAAATGACCCAATCAGAACAGCAGACAGAAAGCCAAATGAAAAAAAAAAAAAATGAAAACAACATAAGAGACCTATGGGATAATATAAATTGTGCCAATGTATGCATAATAAGGATTCCAGAAGGGGAAGAAAGAGAAAAGGGGATCAAAACTGTATTTGAAGAAATTATGGCTGAAAACTTCCCAAACCTAAAGAAGGAAACAGATATCCAGGTACAGGAAGCACAGAGGATCCCAAACAAGGTAAACCCAAACAGACCTACACCAAGACATATTATAATAAAAATGGCAAAAGTTAAAGAGAGGATTCTAAAGGCAGCAAGAGAAAAACAAAGGAGGCAAGAGAACCCCCATAAGGCTATCAGCTGATTTCTCTACAGAAACACTGCAGGACAGAAGGGAGTGGCAAGGGATGGCAAGATACATCCAAAGTCCTAAAAGGGAAACATCTGCAACCTAGGATACTCTACCCAGCAAGATTATCATTTAGAATAGAAGGAGGGATAAAGAATTTCTCAGACAAGCAAAAACTAAAAGAATACAGCAATACTAAACCTATCCTAAAGGAAATATTGAAAGGTTTTCTCTAAATAGAAAAGAATCCATAGGAAAGAGAAAATCACAATCGGAAAGCAAATCACCTAAATAAGCCAGTACACAGATTTAAAAAAAAAAAAAAATTCTGTGAAACTAATAATAACCACAATGAAACAGCAAAAGAATGAACATGAAGATGTAAATAAGGACATCAAAATCATAAAATGTGGGGGAGAAAAGAAAATGCAGATTTTTTTTTCATTCCCTAGAATGTGTTTGAGCCTATATGACTACCAGTCTAAGACAAGTAGATATAGGAAGGGGTTAATATACTTGAAAAATGGTAACCACAAATCAAAAACATACAATAGATTCACAAAAACCAAAAAGAAGAGAACATAAGCATAATACAAAAGAAAATCATCAAACCACAAAAGGAAAAACAAAAAAGAAAGGGACAAAGAAGAAATATAAAATCAAAGGGAAAACAAAGTTTAAAATGGCAATAAATACATATCTATCAATAATTACCTTAAATGTCAATGGACTAAACACTTCAATCAAAAGACAGAGTGGCAGATTGGATAAAAAAGCAAGAGCCTACAATATGCTGCCTACAAAAGACCCACTTTAGAGGAAAGGACACACATAGATTGAAAGTGAGGAGATGGAAATAGGTATTTCATGCAAACAGAAATGAAAAGAAAGCAGGGGTTGTAATATTCATATCAGACAAGATAGACTTTAAAACAAAAGCCATGAAGAAAGATAAAGAAGGACACTATGTAATAATAAAAGAATTAATACAAGAAGAGGATTATTACATTCATATATGCACCTAATACAGGTCAACATATATGCAACTAATACAGGAGTACCCAAATACATAAGACAAATACTAAAAGACATAAAGGGAGAAATTGACAAGAATACAATAACAGTAGGAAACTTTAACATCCCACTCATATCAATGGACAGATATTCTGGACAGAAAATCAGTGAGGCAACAGAGATCCTAAATAATACAACAGAACAGTTAATTAGACTTAATTGGTATTTTCAGGACATTACATCCAAAAAAAAAAAAAGAAATTCTTTCCAAGTGCATATGGAACATTCTCTAGGATTGACCACATACTAGGGCACAAAACAAGCCTCAACAAATTTAAGGGTATAGAAATTGTCTCAAGCATCTTTTCTGACCACAACAGCATGAAACTAGAAATCAACCACAGAAATATGTGAATAAAAACAATGACATGGAGACTAAACAACATGCTACTAAAAAAAAACCCAGCAGGTCAATAATGAAATCAAAGAAAATTTAAAAATACCTTGAGACGAATGACAATATAAAAACACAACCATACAAAATCTATGGGATGCAGCAAAACCATTTCTCAGAGGGAAGTTCACAGCCATATAGACCTTCCTCAAAAAACAAGAAAAATCTCAAATAAACAACATAATATACCACTTAAAAGAATTAGAAAAAGAAGAACAAAACCTAGTCAGCAGAAGGAAGGAAATACTCAAGATCAGAGAGGAAATAAATAAAATAGAGATTAAAAAAACAATAGAAAAAATCAATAAAACCAAGAGCTGGTTCTTTAAAAGGTTAAACAATATCGACAAACCTCTGGCCAGGCTCACCAAGAAGAAAAGAGAGAGAACCCAAATAAACAAGGTAAGAAATGAAAAAGGAGACATAACAACCAACACCACAGAAGTACAAAAAACCATAAGGGAATACTATGAACATGCCAACAAATTCAACAACCTAGAAGAAATAGACAAGTTTCTAAAAACATACAGCCCACCAAAACTGAATCAAGAAGAAACAGATAATTTGAACAGACCAATCACTACTAACGAAAGTCCATGACCAGATGGCTTCACAGGCAAATTCTACCAAACCTACAAAGAAGAACTTATACTGATCCTTCTCAAACTCTTCCAAAAAATTGATGAGAACACTCCCAAAGACATTCTATGAAGCCACCATCACCCATGATACTAAAACTAAAGACACCACCAAAAAAGAAAGTTAGAGGCCAATATCTTTGATGAATATAGATGTAAAAATTCTCAACAAAATATTAGCAAACCAAATCCAACAACACATAAAAAAGATCATACACCACAGTCAAGTGGGATTCATCCCAAGTTCACAAGAATGGTTCAACATTCGCAAATCAATCAATGTGATACACCACAGAAACAAAAGAAAAGACAAAAACCACATGATCATCTCAATAGATGCAGAGAAAGCATTTGACAAAATTCTACATCCATTCATGATAAAAAAAACTCTTACGAAAGTGGGTATAGAGGAAACATATCTCAACATAATAAAAGCTATTTATGACAAATCCACAGCCCATATAATACTAAACAGTGAAAAGCTGAAAGACTTCCCGCTAAAACCTGGAAAAAGACAAGGATGCCCACTCTCGCCTCTTCTATTCAACATACTATTGCAAGACCTCGTCACTGCAATCAAATGAGAAAAAGAAATAAAAGATATCCAAATTGGAAGGGAAGAGGTAAAATTGTCATTACATGCAGATAACATGATTCTATATACAGAAAACCCTAAAGACTCCACACAAAAACTACTAAAACTGATAAATGAATTCAACAAGGTAGCAGGATACAAGATTAACACACAGAAATTGGTTGCATTTCTTTACACTAACAATGAAATATCAGAAAGAGAATGTAAAAAAACAATACCTTTCAAAATCACACCCCCAAAAATAAAATATTTAGGAATAAACCTGACCAAGGAGGTGAAAAACCTATACACTGAGAACTATAAAACATTAATAAAGGAAACTGAAGAAGATTCAAAGAAGTGGAAACATATCCCATGCTCTTGGATTGAAAGAATTAATATTGTTAAAATAGCCATACTTCCCACAACAATCTACAGATTTAATGCAATCCCTATCAAATTACCCATGATATTTTTCACAGAACTAAAAAAATAATCATAAAATTCATATGGAACCATAAAAGACCCAGAATTGCCAAAGCAATCCTGAAGAAAAAGAACAAAGCAGGAGGCATAACCCTCCCAGACTTCAGACATACTACAAAGCAACAGTAATCAAAACAGCGTGGTATGAGACTTCCCTGGTGGTCCAGTGGTTAAGACTCTGCACTTCCAATGCAGGGGGCCCAGGTTTGATCCCTGGTCAGGGAATTAGATCCTGCTTGCCACAACCAAGAGCCCACATGCCACAACTAAAGATCCCACATGTCACAATGAAGATCCCACGTGCTGCAACAAACACCCAGTGCAGCCAAATAAATAAATAAATAAAAACAGAACAACAAAAAAACAGCGTGGTATTGGGACAAAAACAGACATATGGATCAATGGATCAGAATAGAGAGCCCAGAAATAAACCCATACACCTATGGTCAATTAATCTTTGACAAAAAAAGCAAGCATATACTACGGGGAAAAGACAGTCTCTTCAGCAAGTGGTGCTGGGAAAATTGGACAGCTGCATGTAAATCAATGAAGTTAGAACACTCCCTCTCACCATACACAAAAATAAACTCAAAATGGCTTACAGGCTTAAACATTAAGACATGACACCATAAAACTCCTAGAAGAGCTCATAGGCAAAACACTCTGACATAAATCGTACCAATGTTTTCTTAGGTCAGTTTCCCAAGGCAATAGAGATAAAAACAAAAATAAACAAATGGGACCTAATCAAACTTAGAAGTTTTTGCACAGCAAAGGAAACCATAAACAGAAGAAAGGTAAGCTACAAACAGGGAGAAAATATTTGCAAACAATGCAACCAAGAGGCCTAATATCCAAAATATACAAACAGCTCATACAGTTCAATAACAAAAAAACTAAACAACCCAATCAAAAAATGGGCAGAAAACCTAAATAGACATTTTGCCAAAGAAGACATATATTTAGGTCTTTAACCCATTTTGAGTAAGACTGGATACTATAAAACTCTTAGAGGAAAACATAGGCAGAACACTCTGACATAAATCGCAGCAATATCTTTTTTGATACATCTTCTAGAGTAATGGAAATAAAAACAAAAATAAACAAGTGGGACCTAATTAAACTCAAAGGCTTTTGCACAGCAAAGAAAACTATAAACAAAACGAGAAGACAACCCACAGAATGGGAGAAGATATCTGCAAACAATGCGACCGACAAGGGATTAATCTCCAAAATTTACAAACAGCTCATGTGGCTCAATATCAAAAAAAAAACAAACAAACAACCCAATCAAAAAATGGGCAGAAGACCGAAATAGACATTTCTTCAAAGAAGACATACAGATGGGCAAGAGGCACATGAAAAGATGTTCAACATCACTAATTATTAAAGAAATGCAAATCAAAACTACAATGAGATATCACCTCACACCAGTCAGAATAGCCATCATCAAAAAGTCTACAAATACCAAATGCTGGAGAGGGTGTGGAGAAAAGGGAACCCTCCTAGACTGCTGGTGGGAATGTAACTTGGTACATGCCACTATGGCAAACAGTATGGAGATTCCTTAAGAAACCAAAAACAGATCTACCATATGATCTAGCGATCCCACTCCTGGGCATACATCCGGAGAAAAACATGGTTCAAAAAGACACATGCACCCCAATGTTTATAGCAGCACTATTCACAGTAGCTGTGACATGGAAGCAACCTAAATGTCCATCGAGAGATGAATGCATAAAGAAGATGTGGCACATACATACAGTGGAATATTACTCAGCCATTAAAAAGAATGAAATAATGCCATTTGCAGCAACATGGATGCAACTATAGATTATCATACTAAGTGAAGGAAGTTAGACAGAGAAAGATAAATATCATATGATATCACTTATATACAGAATCTAAAAAAAATGATACAAACGAACTTATTTTAAAAATAGAAACAGACTCACAGACTTAGAGAACAAACTTGGCAGGGAGGGATAGACTGGGAGTTTGGGATTGACATGCCCACACTGCTATATTTAAAATAAATAACTAATAAGGACCTACTGTATAGCACAGGGAACTCTGCTCAATACTCTGTAATAACCTAAAATGGAAAAAAAATTTGAAAAAGACTAGAAAAATATATCTATTCTTTAGATATATATAACTGAATCACTTTGCTGTACACCTGAAACTAACATAACATTGTTAATCAACTATACTCCAATATAAAATAAAATGTTAAAAAATAATAAAATTTAAAAATTTAAAAATATATATATGGTGGGGGGGGGGAAGCATTCATAAAAAAATGCCACATGAGCCCCAAACTGAAGGAAGATATTTTCATGTAACTGATTACTGTCTAGAATAAACATATAAAGAACTTCTAAAATCAGCCAACAGAAACATGAGCAGAAAACTAGAACAGGCACTTAAGAGAAGAGGAAATACACCTACTCAGCTTTATCAGTGATCAGGGAAACACAAATGAAAACCACCGTTAGACACCATTTCACAAACACCGAACTGGTAAAAAGTCTGACAATATCAAACACTGGAGAAACAGTGGAGCAAAGCAACTCTCCACACTGCTGGTGGGACCACACACTTAGCGACCCGTTTGGAAAACAAGCTGTCACTTTACAAGCCAGCAGTAACTCTAAGTGTGTGTCTTACCCTGCACAGAGCTTCCCGGCCAGTGTGCCAAGCTCCTGATCTGCTCAGGTCCAGGAAAGGGGCTGGGGGCTGAGAGGCAGGGGTGACGCCCCTGGACTCCCCCACATGTCCTTCCATAGCAGAATGAGTGACTAAACATGTGGCAAAGTCAGGAAGTGGAATCTATTACAAGCAGAAAAAGTAAACCGGAACGTAGCAAGATGGATGAATTTTAGGAATATGTGTATACTTATATACATTGCAGAAAAATATAATTCCCTTTATACAAAGTTTAAAATTTGTACAAACAATAAATTTTGTAGGGCTACAAATATGGGTGGTAAAACTGTAATAAAAGAAAGGAAATAATAATCACAAAATGTAGGGTCACAGTTACCCTAAGGGAGGAGGGAAGGGGCTGGACAGGGAAAGAGCACACAGGGCTGCACAGGTGATGGCAACGAGCTGTTCCTTTAAGTTAGCGTTCATTTGTTTTCTCCTGTAGATCCTACTTATGTTTCATAAGCATGATTTTGCGTCTACTACTTTATCTGAGTGTGTGTATGTGTACATACATATATATTTAATGGAAGAAGTAAACATACCACCGCAAATGGGGAGAGGGGGTGGAGACAGCAGGGCAAAGGTCTGGGGACAGCCATAAGCCTGTACATCACATTTTTACTGTACTTTTTTTTTAAGCTTGGACACCACACATGAGTTCTCACATTGTTACATAATTTCTGCAACACTCTCTGCTCCCCCCCGCAGAAAGAGGCTTATTTTCCTCATTTTTAGAATAAGTGTTCTCCTCTGTTCCCACTGGAAACTCAATGTCTCTACAGGATGTTCTGCGTAGGTGGAAAATGATTATCTTAGAAGCTGGAGAACATCAAATAATCCTGAATAATGAGGCACTGGACGAAAGAGAAGCAGTGTAATTTACTAAAAAAGGGTCAGAGATTTTTCCATACAGATTTTTCATCGAAGCTCTGACGCGTCCACAGGCCACCAAGGCCCAGCCTGGCCAGGTGGCCGCGAGGGGGGCGCTGGCTCCCTGCAGGGGCTCCATCCAGGCAGGAGGTGGACAAGGAGGACAAGCAGGGCTTCTCCTCCCTGGGCTCCGTGAGGCTGCTTGCACCCATTTCGGCCTCCGATCAGGACCTCTAGAACCTGTGCTTCATTCCTCTCCTAGTTACGCCCACAGCACTGGAGGTCTGCGGGCGTTTCCCTGCCATTCTGCCAGCAGCAAAATAGGGCCAAATCCTTTGTGCTTCAAAGCCAAACCACACATCCGAGTTCACAACGGCAGCCTAGGGTCTCAGCACGTTCTCTGAGAAGCAGCAAGTAAAGCCACCTGAAGGAAGGGTGAGCTGTCCTCTGGTTCCTAAGGGCCACGTGTGGAGCTTGCTTCCTGGCAGCCCCCCGGCGCCAGGGCCTCTGGCTGCTGCCTGAGCTGATCAAGCAGCCCTTCCAGTCAGATGTCACCCTGTCACCCTGGTGACACGGCCTCTGTCTCTGTTCCAGAACGTCCCTCATTCTACCTTATGTCACAGCCTGCAATTTACCAAACACCCCCCCCCCCCCAAACAGTGTGGACTCCTTTAAGACAGGGGTTTGAGTGCATTCAATGCATTTTCTGCCTTGGGGCTCGGCGTGGTGCAATGTCTGCTGAACTGACTTCTGGGGTTTTTTTTCAAGATTTTTTTAATATTTATTTTTATTAATTATCATTTATTTTTGGCTGCATTGGGTCTTCATTGCTGTGCATGGGCTTTCTCTAGTTGCAGCGAGAGGGGGCTACTCTTCATTGCGGTGCGTGGGCTTCTCATTGCGGTGGCTTCTCTTGTTGCAGAGCACGGGCTCTAGGCGTGTGGGCTTCAGTAGTTGTGGCATGGGGGCTTCAGCAGTTGCAGTGCGCGGGCTCTATAGCGCAGGCTCAGCAGTTGTGGCACGTGGGCTTAGTTGCTCAGCGGCATGTGGGATCTTCCTGGACCAGGGCTCGAACCCGTGTCCCCTGCATTGGCAGGTGGATTCTGAACCACTGCGCCACCAGGGAAGCCCCCGAACTGACTTGTTGAACCAAAAGAAGTTGTCACGTGGTGACAAACCACAGAAAAGTGTGTACACTTAAGGCCAGGACTGTTCACCAAAGATCAAGAAAATAAAGTTGTGGATGAAATGTTAAGCACATTTTCAGATTCAAGCGATAGCAAATAACTTATGACATTCCTCATCCTCCTTAACAGATCAAAATTATGTGACTGGCAATAAGTAACTTAGTCATTATTAATCCAGGATAAACCTAATTCCACGGAACACGTGACAGGATACTGGGCCGGAAATTAACCTCATTTGTTGCTCGAAAGTGTACCCAGGAGGACTGGGTAAATCCACAGACTCCAGAGTTGTCTGACAGAGCATTCAACTCTGACGTCCCTCAAAAATAGATTCCAGGGCTTCCCCTCCGAGGCGGCTCCTCCCAATCCCTCCTTCAGCAAAGATCTCCTGAGTCCCCGAGCCAGGCACTCTGCCAGGTACCACGATGAAATAATCACACAAATAAGTGCAATTAAGAATGTCGTTAAAGGAAAGCATCTTACTTCCTTCCTGGGCCAGGGTCACAGCTCTATGGGGGCACAGCCAGGCTCTGGCCTGCCTCCCCAGATCTGAGCTTCAGAGAAATCCCCGTAGGCATTCAACTCAGAGACAAGCAGCACCCCTGCTTGGGGCCGCATCAACAGATGCGGTGGGCAGAGCCCGAGGCAGCGCGCCCCACTCCCACCTTGGCACATGGCGTCTCAGGTGTTCGCCACAACAGCCCGGTAAGGGCGGTAGCAGGAGCACCATTTCACAGAGCAGGGAAAGGCCCCACAAAGGTGAACAGACTTCTGAGTGGCTACGGAATGGTGTAGCTGGCAGGGGCTTCAGCAGAGTCCTCCTGGCTCCAAAGTGCTCACCCCACTCCCCACACCAGGACTGGGACTCCCTCTGTAAGACCCTACCCTGCATGTCTGAAAACAGCCTCAGTCTGAGGGATCAGGGATCACACGCTGTGCTCATCCCAACATGTGATCTAGAGCAGCTGACCTAGTTTTGCACCTAAATACTGGGCTAGCGTCTCTGATTCAGGCCACACCAGTAGCGACCCACCCTCCACAGGGCAGGCACCCAGGCCAGTTTTGCCTTGTAGGGATGTTCCAACTAATCTGTCCTCTCCATCTTCCATTTTCTTATCTTTAAAACAGAGATAACAGTATCTGCTCTGCCTCCCTCACAAGACTATTCGAGAATTAAATGAGGTAGCACTCATGAACATACAATTTCAGAACATTTAGATTCATCAACACTTCATCAATGAACTCCAAACCTGACCAAACTTGGTGCAGGTTAGCTTTGTACTGCACTGAAAATAGTTTGCAACTATTCAGAAATTTATTGAAATTATAACTTTAAATAGCCTGTTTTGCATAAGGAATACAAATCCTTAAAGAAAACTCAGTAAATTCCAAATCTGAGGGAGTCTGTCAATTAAGCAACTGTGAGGAAGGCTGCTAAATAAATCAAGTCATGGCCCACCTTCCTCTTAATTATTTAAAATGGTTTTAAAAGCTCCCAGCTTGAAGGCCAATAACAGAGGGAAAGAGCAACGGGAGCAAATCTTAACAGAAACAGAAATCAGAAGCCAACTGGCAGCGCCGTCTGCAAGTTGCAAGGCCTTAGTCACAGGAAGTGTGTAGCCTTCCAAGGGAACAGGCCCCCTATGGCTTCCCCACATGCAGACACACAAAGGCCCAGAGTGTGAAGAAAAGAAAGAACGGGCAAGGAAAGGCAAACTGAGGCCTTCCTGCATTCATTCAAACAAGCAGTAACAGAGAGAGAAGACGTAAGGGGCCTCTGAGTCAGAGCAGCTGTTTAGGAGGCTAAGAGTCAGTGGGAAAGGCACTAAATTGCTCCTTGGCCACGCCGCACAGCTTGTGGAATCTCAGGTCCCTGACCAGGGATCAAACCTGGGCCCTCAGCAGTGAAGGCGTGGAGTCCTAACCACTGGACTGACAGGGGATTCCCCACTCATTTCTTTTAGAAGTCCAGGTTGTCATATTTTAAGATAAATTTCAACACTGCTATAAAACGTTAACTTGTTTAATCAAGAAATGTGTAGTAGATGAAAAATGGCAAGGCCAGGGCTAAACTGTGTAGACTCAAGTGCAGAGCCGCCCAGTGGAGCCCAGCAATGATGGCTCCACCTGGAGCACGACTGTGGCTCAGCAAGTGGGGTCAGGACTGCTATTATGGCCAAGACACTATCACACACCTCAGTCCCTGTGTCAGTTCATCCCTGGGAGGTGACGAGCCCCCTTTTGTTACTAAAACCATAAAGTTAGTTTTGGAGTAATGGGGACTCAAATGGAGTTCTATACTCAGGTGTTCTGAAAGCTATTTCTGAGGAAGATAATGATTTTTCACTTTATCTTTAGGATATAAAAATATCTATTGACTCCTTACTCTGTACCAAGTGTTTTACTTACATTTCTCTCTAATCAGCACAATAATCTTCAAGCGTAAAATTAATCTCATTTTACAGATGAGGAAAAATTGAGTCACGGAAAGATTAGGTCACGAGTCTAAGGTCACACAACAGAAGCAGTAGTGCCTGGATACAAACTAGGGCCCCCCAGAGCCTGTGCACTATCAGCAACAGCACACCCAGGGCAGGCCGTGCTGCTTTTAGCTAAGACAGAAATCAAACTGAAGATTATTTAAATGACCACTTTACTCTGACTCCTCTGGTTTAACGAGAGTACCAATTAATTCTAACTAAAGCCAGAGACTACTTTTTCCCTTCTCTCCCAGTTGAAAATTATTTTTCAGCTGCTGCTGCTGTGGGTTACTAAAGGAAGCGAGGTTTGCTCAGCACACTGCAGAAGCTGTCCCAACACAAATGCTTCCTGCACTTCCCAAACCTTCACATTAGCAGTTCTGGCCCTGGGAGTCGCAGGCAGCCCTCAGCACTTACGTACTCTCATGTCCCTGCTCACTGATTTCTTCCTGGAGACTCAGAATGCTGGTGAGGTTAATGATCCTTCTCCGGGGGGTACAAGCTGCTGTCATTTCCTTTCGGGATGCATCCTCCACCATTTCCACATCAGAGTTTTCCCGATGTCTCTTTCTGCAAAGTAAAAGAGGAACTGGCAGCTCATAACTATCTTAAAAAAACTGTTTCAAACTCAGTCAGATTTTGTGCCTTGCATTTTGGAGAAGGGAGCAGCTTCTCTGTGCCAGCTCTCCACATCTGGGGAGGGTTCCCTGTGCTGGTGGCGGCCAGCCAGATCAGGATGTCCTCCCAGATACTGCTTCTCTGACACCCCTCAGGCCTTAGCAGTGGCCACTGCAGGCAACAGGGCTCTGGAGTCTGGCTCAGCCCAGAGACCTGCAGGGCCTCGATCAAGTGCGCTGACCTCACCACATCTCATTCATTCAGCCCTCCATCCATCCGTCCATCGGGCACAGTTATAATACCAACCTCACACAGCCATGACAAAGTGCCTGCCCTCGCCATGCTGGCTTTCTAGTGGCAGAGTCAAATAGCAACTGAAGAAAGATCATGTTAGGTAGCAACAAATACTGTGACAAAAATAAAACAAGGTAACAGAATGAAGGGGAAGCGAGAGAACTTTAGATTAAATGGACAAAGAAGGTCTCTGGTAAGAGGCGACATCCGAGTTGAGACCTGGGTGACAAGAAGCCAGAGAGTTCCTGTGCCGAGGGACCAGCAAGAGCAAAGGGGTGAGAGCTCAGCGAGGTCGGGTCAGCACTGGAGCAGCGTGGCCAAAGCGCCACGAAGGGGAGGAGAGTGATGAGCTGGGGGCGGGCAGGCTGGTTTCACTCCAAGTGCTGCAGGAAGCACTGGCTTTCAGCAAGGAGTGAGACACCCTGGTTCCTGGTTTAAAAAGATTCCTCTGCTGTGTGGTAAATGGCTCGTAGCATTAAGTCCCCAAGTGATCAACAGAAATGTCACACTTCCCAGCAGGGCTGTTAAGAGCATTAACTGAGATAATGCATATTAAGTATCTGGCACACAGTGGATGCTCAGTGAACGTTAGCATCCTTTATTATTCTCTGAAAACAAATCCTTAGAAGGCATCTCCCTAGTCTGACTTGGAAGTGAGCAAACCAGAATTAAAAAACTCATCCAAGTTCCACTGGGCAATCAGAGCCAGGGTTTCGGTGGTCAGCCACCAGGGGGACGTGCGGCCTCGGGCAAAGGACTTCACCCTGAGCTCCGGGGTCAGTACCCGCACACACTAAATAAGGAACATCCACCTTACAGATGTCAGTGACATGTCCTTGAAGCACCCGCAGAGTGTACACTGAAGATGCTCAAAATTAACTGACAGTCACTAGTACGGCTGTTCCTGCCCCCTCTCTCTAGCTCTCGGTCACCACTAGCTCTCGTTCACCACTAGCTCATGCACTTCAGGGAGTTTCATAATTTGAACTGAGAAACTGTTCTTCTGAAAGGAGTGAAAGCAGCTTGGAGTAAGATGGAAGAATCCTCCAGATATTTTAGGCCCCCCTTTCCAGCCACCTCTGCTGTTGAGGCTTTATCAAAATTCAATACTAAAATTAAAGAATAAATCTTCTCATTTTTTTTTCTGATGTGTTTTTAAATAATGTTTGGAATCATGGACATTTAAGATATTTCAAAGGTCACTGTGATGGGTGACTCTAAAGCCATGGTCAAAGGCCAACAGTAGACCAGGCCAAAGCACCAACCCATTGGAGGGAGAGGGTGAATCAGGGAGAGAAGATGCAAGGGGTTTGTGACAGCCCAAGTTAGAAGGCAGTTTCATTAAAGAACGAAGGAGGCAAGCTGTGCTTTCCCACAAGGCCATACCTGGGGTTCTCGGGGCTGGAAGAGGGCCCTCTCTTCTCTGACGAGTCTGCAGTCCTCTTTGTTGCATCCTCCTCCAAGCCCTGATTCTCGGCAGCCACTTCAGCAGGAGCTGAGAGTTCAAGCATTTCTTCATCCTGCTGCCTGGCCCCACTACTAGAAGCAGCTGTCCTGTCCTCTAGGACAACAGCCTGGGGCTGACTGGATAGGGCCTTGCTCACAGGCTGCAGGAAGGCATCGAGTTTCTGTTCCCGGCAATCTGTGCGGACCATCTGGTGGGCATACACCTTGTCGCCACTTCCAGCAGTAGATGAGAGGGTCACACCTGTTGTGGATTTAACCACTTCCCCAGAGGGGCCAGTAAGACCTGGTAGTAAAGTCTGTGTCAAAAAAGAAGACAGTGGGAAGAGTCAGTGTATGAAGGAGAGAAGCACAGGTCCCAAAATGGAGTAAAAGCTAGAACCAGGTATATCATTACAGAATGATTATAGAAGCAATTCTGACCAAAATTTGAAGTATGAAATTAAAAACACACAAATATAAAATTCAAAAATTCAGCTAAATCCTTATAATTTAAAAACTGGTTTGAGGGCTTCCCTGGTGACGCAGTGGTTAAAAATCCGCCTGCCGATGCAGGGGACACGGGTTTGAGCTCTGGTCCGGGAAGATCCCACATGCAACGGAGTAACTAAGCCCGTGCACCACAACTACTGAGCCTGTGCTCTAGAGCCCATGAGCCACAACTACTGAGCCTGCGCCCCTAGAGGCCATGCTCCGCAACAAGAGAAGCCACCACAATGAGAAGACTGCGCGCTTCAACAGAGTAGCCCCCACTCGCCGTAACTAGAGAAAGCCCACGTGCAGCAACGAAGACCCAATGCAGTCATAAATAAATAAATTTATAAAAAAAAAGTACATGGCATCATCTATCACAAATTCTTGCAAACATTTTTTTTAATCTGAATATAATCATAACTCTAGATCTAATTTTCAGTTTATAGGAAATGTGGAGGATTGAAACAAATTAAAGGACACTAAGAAGAAGCAATTGGCTAACCCAAAATGTGCATTTTTCTACAGCACACCTTCAAAGTAAGCGAATAAGAACTATAACCAAAAAAGGTAGGGTGATATTTCTAGTTTCAAAGAGACATAACCAAATATAATGAGTGGAACTTGATTGGATACAGATTTGAACAAAGCTACTTTTTTTTTTTTTGGCCATGCCACACGGCTTGCAGGATCTTAGTTCTGCGACCAGGGATTGAACCTGGGCCCATGGCAGTGAAAGCACCGACTCCTAACCACTGGAGCACCAGGGAATTCCTGAACAAAGTTACTTTTATAAAAAGATCTTTTTTTGAACAACTGGGGTATCTGAATATGGACTGGATATGAAATGGTATTACTACTATTAATTGCATTAGGTGTAAAAGGACACTGTGATTGTATAAGGAAAAAAAATGTTTTTAGATGCATAATGCAGTACTAGGGGAAAAGTAAATGCCTGGAATCTGCTTTAAAATACTCCTCCCCAGGGACTTCCCCAGTGGTCCGGTGGTAAAGAATCCGCCTTCCAATGCAGGGGACTCAGGTTCAATCCCCGGTCAGGGAACTAAGATCCCACATGCCATGGGCAACTAAGCTCGTGCACCACAACTACTGAACCCGTGCACCTCAACTAGAGAGAGAAAACCCACATGCCACAACTAGAGAGAAGCCCGAGTACTGCAGTGAAGATCCTGGGTGCCGCAACTAAGACCCAACGCAGCCAAATAAATAAATAAATAATTAAAATTAAGAATTAATTAAAAACTACTCCTCCCCATCCCCCACCCTCAAGTGGGAGAGGGAGAGAGAAAACAAAGATGGCCAAGTGTTGATGGTTTGTTGAAACTGGGTGATAGGTACATGGAGATTTGCTGTATTACCTGCTTTTCTGTGTGCTTAGAAAGATTCAGTAATAAAGAGTTAAATAATAATTAAAAGTTAAAGTAGCAACTCTGCTCAAAAAGGAAAAACACTCCTGGGACAGTTTAAAAAGCCCTTGCGATGCACTTACTTCATTTGCCTGTGCAATTTCCACAGGTGGATTTTGGGAGGCAGAAAGTAACATAACTACTCTGCAGACAGTAGTTTTAAAGTCCTGAAAAGTGAAATACTTTGTCCAATATGACAGAGTTGGAACAAACTGCAAGAGTCACGAGGGTTCCCGATTTCCATACCAAATGGCCTCACAGCAAACCAGGGCTCTTGCTGTACTGGCCCCTGGAGTGGAGTGCAAGGCACAAGCTGGGGAGCAGGATGAAGGTGACCCACAGCCAGAAGGTCAGGAGCCAGGGCAACCTGCTGTTGGCAGAGCAAGAAGGTGTTCTGATGACCCCGCAGGAGCAGGGACAGTCTGAGTTTGGAGCCCTCCACGCAGAGCAATGCACCAACAGAGGGAGGCCCTCTGATCCAGAAACCCACCTTCCTTCTAAAGACACACTGGTCAGGACCATGCAGAGTTCTTTCGGGAAATAAAATGCAATCTAACTAAATGAATCTGCCTCACGCACGATCAGACAAAGAGGGAAATTGAGGCTCTTTTCCCAGTGGAGCGACAGACTCCTCCTGGCCTCTGGTGAACCCCTTCCTCTGGGCCTCTCCCCCAACTCCCCTCCAGCCAACCCATGTCCAGGTGCTGGCAATTCCATATTTTTAACTATTAGTGAATGGAGCCACGTCCTCTGCTCAGACCCCCTCCCCACTTCGCCCAAGTCGCTGTGGGTTTCCATCCACTCTCCAGGCCACAGCCAGAGAGCTCTTCATAAAATGCAAACCAGATCCCGTCAATTCCCATCAAGTCAAAGTCTAAACTCCTTAACTTACTGATAAAATCCTCTCGATCTGGCCTGAATTCTGCAGTGAGCGTAGGCCTTCAACACGCAGGCTCCGCGTTGCTTAACCCCGGCTGCACACGCCAGCACCCGGCAAAGCTTTTAAACACTACTGATGCCCAGTCCCCACCCCCTGAGATTGATTTCCTGGTTTGGGGCGGGCCCAGGTATTACCTAAACGGTTCCCAGGTGATGCTAATGGCAGCCAGCATCGAGAACACCGACTCAGCATGCTGAGCATTCAGATCCTCAACACCTGTTCTCTTGCACCCCCCCACCCCGCCCCGAGGCCTGTATCCTCGTCCTTTCCTCTGCCAGAAACGCCCTGTGCACTCCTCGTCCCCTTCTGCCCACCTAATTCCTTCTCAGCCTTGGGGGCCCAGGCTCCACATCCCTTCTTTCACATCTCTGAGGCCCAAGCGCAGGACAAGAGCCCCTCCTCCCTCCTCCCAAGTCTCTGTTTTTCTCTCTCGTGGGATGGAGACTCGAGGAGACCGTACCCAGCAGCACCTTGCCCATGGGGGAGCCCTAGCACATATTTGGGGAGGGAGCAGTAAAGGGCGCTGAGCAACAACAACGGATAAAAACCACCTGCCAGTTATGGAGCCCCCCCTGTACAGCTCCTGCTCCAACGGCTCACGTACACCCCACCCTCAGCCCCAGCAACCTCCGGGCGTGCGGGCCCCAGGGCTGCCCCAAGTGCGTTCATCTCACTGCTGGTCTCCCACCTAGGCTCTTTCCAGGTGGTAACTGTGAATGCTCTTATGGGAAGCACTCATCTGCTTGGTCACTCCGAAAGTTTTCTGAGAAGCAGGGCTCACAGAAGCCCGCTCTCTGCTTGCAGGACCCAGTGTAATTTAACAGGGAAAATGTTTCCATTTCTGTAGTTTTGGTGTCTGCTGTGCTTCTGATGAACCCATCCTCACTATGAATACAGTACAGGACTGCCCAGGAATGATGTCATCTCAGAACTGGGACAGGACACTAGAGATCATGTTATTAACCCACTATTTTACAGATGGGAAAACTAAGGCCCCAGAGAGGGGGAGCAGTTTATAATCAAAGCACTTAGAACCTGGATAATTGTAATAAGATGAACGGTGCCAGGTCCCGGACCAGACACTTTCCATCTGCTGTTCACCAACCACTTGTAACCGTCCTTGGATGTGGGGGTGACCACTTCCACCTTTACTGAGGGGGACATGGAGGCCAGGGACGGTTAGTCACACGGCAGTAACCCAGGTCTGCCTGACACGAGAGGCCCCGCCCTTCCCCCTGCCTCTCCAGAGCCTGGCCCCAGCACTCTGCCCTAGGTATGCGGAATCAGCCTCCTCTGAACGTCTCCAGTGGAGAACACAGGGGAGCGGCGCCCTACTCTGTTTCAGACAGCTCAGTTTCCTAGGAAGGCAGTCTAAGGTCAGAAGGAGGCAGAGAGAAGAGCTCAGGGCTTATGACTCCAGGCCCAGGAATAACACCACAAAACCTTCACAGTTGGGTTCAAAGAAGGAAATGCTGCTGAACGAAAGTCCTAAAGCAACCGTCAAAAACCTGGGCTCTCGTGTGACGGGGCACATTTAAGGTGGCAAAGGCACCAGAGAAAGAGCTGGGTGAAGCGCCCCCACCTGGGTGAAATAGGTCCTGGAGGCGTTGGAGCCCAGGAGCCTGCTCTCAATGTGCTGCTGCACCCGCTCCAGGATGCTGTCCTCGTGCAGGAAGTGAACTTCGTGCTTCGTGGGGTGCACATTGACATCCACATTCTGGGGGCTGATTTCTAAACTGGCAGGAAAAAAAGAGCAGAGTTACCTCACATGGTGAAGAATGGGGGCGGGCAGTTCACTCATGGCGCGTTATGTGGTGGGTGGAAGACTTGAGGCCAAATGACACAGCGGTTAAGACTTCAAGGTCAAGTCTGAGTGACCTGGGTTCAAATGCTGACTCTGCTACTTGAGAGCTGAGTGGCTGTGGGTAAGTTACAGCATCTTTCTATGCCTCGGTTTCCTCACTTGTGAACTGGACATAATACATGGTGGGGATTAAACTCGTGTAAAGCACTTCGCACGTACCCAGCATGTTTATCATACGTCAGCTGTTATTATCACCTCTCCAGAACTAGTGGAATTTCTCATTACATAACCCAGGGCCAAGGCACTTAACTTCTCTGGACTGGCTCTCCCGTCTGTAACCATGAACCTGTCCCTATCTACTGCTCAGTATTACGTGGAGATCAAAACAGTGTATGTGAGAGAACTTTCTAACATTAAAATGTAGTACAAAAGTCAGTTTAGAGGCTGTGCCAGCTATCAACTTATTGCCTCAGGCCAAATTCACCATTCACCGCTGACTCTGATAATGGAGCGTTGCAGTGTGGATCTTTGCAGGTAGAGGGCACTGGACAGACCCTGGAGAAGGAAGGGTTTCTCTGCCAGGTTCGGGCAGGTTCTTCCTGGTGCAGGGGCAAGACCTTATTCACCTTTGTTTCACTAACACACTGCCTGGCACAAGGGGGCCTCTCAGTGGGATTCTGCAGCAGTGAATAAATATAGGAAAACTGTGCCCTTTACCTGTGAAAAGGGACAGAACAACCTGTGCCAGTGGGGTATGGGATTCACTCTGACCAGGCTAATTAGCAAGTCCATCTCTTTCAAAGAGGACCGCTGGACAGAATTACTCTTCCTTGTGAGTCTTGGGTAAGGAGTTCAGAGCTGCATTACCTGAGGTACAGGAACGGGTGTGTGTTTTTGGGCAAATATGCTGCATACACCGTTTCTATGGCTTTTCTTAAGGAAGCTGACTCTACCAGACGATCTAGAAAATAAAAGTAATTAGCTCAAATCTGTCCCAAGGGGTGAGGTGACAGGTGCACACCTATACTATGCCATGACATCAGCTCAGGAAGAACGCCTCTGGGGTGACATCCACATCAGCCCCCTTGACCATTACGACTCCTCAGCATCTCACTGTGGCCTTGGGGCTCTCCTCTCACCCGAGTAGCAGGAACACGACAGGGCAGTCAATTCTGCCTCCCCACTCCCTTCCCCCTGCCGGTCCAGGTGGACCACGTGCCCTTGCTCAGAATTTCATTCTGCAAATACATCATGGGGACCTACCACACATGCCACAAGCTGGGAGACAAACTCTGGTAAATAAACCTAATTCCAACTCCCAGCGGTAAGGACCACAGGGAAGGGAGCAGCTACCTCTGCTCAGGGACCTCCAACAGTGGGCGAGCCAAATGGAGTACTTAAGGTTAACAGTGCGTTTTCCAGGCATTTCAGGTGGTAGAAATACCTGAATGCACACTGAAGGTAATTTAGGAAATGAGGCAGGCTTGAGGGGGTGGAAAACAATAAAAGCTGGGAGAGATAAAACTAAAATCAGGGCTTCCCTGGTGGCGCAGTGGTTAAGAATCCACCTGCCAATGCAGGAGACACGTGTTCAAGCCCTGGGCTGGGAATGATCCCACATGCCATGGAGCAACTAAGCCCATGCTTCAAAACTACTGAGCCTGCACTCTAGAGCCCGTGTGCCACAAATACTGAGCCCACGTGCCACAACTACTGAAGCCCATGCGCCTAGAGCCCGTGCTCCACAAGAGAAGCCACCACAATGAGAAGCATGTGTGCCGCAACTAGAGAAAGCCCGTGTGCAACAACAAAGGCCCAATGCAGCCAAAAATAAAATAAATTTTTTTTAAAAAGGAGCTTTCAAAAAAAAAAAGACTAAAATCAGAGGAAGATCTTCATACAACACAGCTCTCTTTTCCCCTCAGACCGATGACCTGCTGATGACCTGCTGTCCTGCGTTGGTGGAGCCAAGGATATGCCACATCTTTTTATTTCCAATGAGAAGACCGGCTGTGATCTTATCCATGAGGAGACTATTGTTCTGAGGGCTCACTACATCACCCACAGCTGCCTCAATAATGCTGCTGTACTGTGTAATCTGACAAAAGAACAGCTGGAGCCCCTCAGCTGAGATTTCTGAACTTGAGATAAGCCTAAGGAGTGTTCTTTGTCCCTGCCACCTGAGTGAGCCTGCCCAGTGTGTAGATAAGTGAATAACACACATAAGAGTCTGACCTAACCTCTCAAATGTCTACAAATAACAAATGCTGGAGAGGGTGTGGCGAAAAGGGAACCCTCCTACACTGTTGGTGAGAATGTAAATTGATACAGCCACTATGGAGAACAGTATGGAGGTTCCTTAAAAAAACTAAAAATAGAATTACCATATGATCCAACAATCCCACTCCTGGGCATATATCCGGAAAAGAAGAAAACTCTAATTCAAAAAGGTATATGCACCACAACATTCACAGCAGCACTATTTATAATAGCAAAGACGTGGAAGCAACCTAAATGTCCATCAACAGATGAGTGAATTAAGAAAATGTGGTTTAGGGACTTCCCTGGTGGTCCAGTGGCTAAGACTCTGCACTCCCAATGCAGGGGCCCCAGGTTCAATCCCTGGTCAGGGAACTAGATCCCACATGCTGCAACTAAGACCTGGCACAGCCAAATAAATAAATATTTTTTTAAAAAAAAGAAAATGTGGTGTATATATGTATATACACAATATTACTCAATCATAAAAAAGAATGAAATACTGCCATTTGCAGCAACACAGACGGACCTAGAGATTACCATACTAAGTGAAGTCAGAAAGACAAATATTATATGATATCACTTACATGTGGAATCTAAAAAATAATACAAATGAACTTATTTACAAAACAGAAAGACACACAGACAGAAAACAAACTTACGGTTACCAATGGGGAAAGTGGGGAGAAGAATAGGAGCATGGGATTAACCAATACACACCACTATATATAAAACAAACAACAAGGATTTACTGTATAGCACGGGGAACTATATTCAGTATCTTGTAATAACCTATAACGAAAAAGAATCTGAAAATATATATATAGACGTGTAACTGATTCACTTTGCTGTATACCTAAAACTAATACAATACTGTAAACCAACTATACTACTTTTTTTTTTGGCCGCTACGCGCAGCTTGCGGGATCTTAGTTCCCCAACCAAGGATTGAACCCAGGCCATGGCAGTGAAAGCGCTGAGTCCTAACCACTAGACCGCCAGGGAACTCCCAATCAACTATACTTCAATTAAAAAAAACAAACACTGCCTGCACATGAGATACCCCCTCCCTGTATCCTGCTGTGCAATTTCCGATGTTGGGCCTTGATATAAGGAGAGAACAAAGATCTGCCCAGGGCCTGCTGGTAAAGGCTCTGAGACCAGCAGATGAGCAGGCTGAACTGGCTCACAGGGGCCTGGGATGCCGTCTCCTGGGCACCCTCTCAGAGGCAAGAACCAGACTCCCCAACTGTCAGCCAACAATGAGCACGTGAGAGGGCTGAGCAGACTAAGGGCAGAAATTAAACCACATTTCGGCATGAGGTTTCCCTGGGTGTAATCAAACCTGTCCATGAGGAATTTTTCCATGGCCCCCTAAAGTTCCCTGTGGATAGATTTCCCCACGTGGCTCTTTCTCACTTACGATTGATGAAGAGTAAGAAGATACACTTCTTCACCGAGTAGTTTGCATTGGATATGTAGCCATTCATTTTGAAGGCGAGGGTTTTATCCTCACACCCAACTTCTATCAATTCTCTGATTGGAAAAGAGAAATTTTGAGGCTTTGGAAAAAAAATGGAAAATTCAAACTTTCTAAAGAATCAGAGTTGGAAAAACCAGGGCTCCTTCCCATAAACTGACTGCCAAATGTGGACCCCTGTGACTTGGTTCATTGAGATCCCCGGGGCCCGCCCATCCATCCGTCTGTCCATCCATCCACCCACCTACCCACCTAGCTAGTGTTTTCAAGCACTTACAATATGTTATATGCCAAGCGTCACCGTCACTGCTAGGACACAGCAAGTCCAGGCTCTGAGACCTTATTTTGCTGAAACTTTTATGTATCTTAGTAACTAAGTCCCAAAGATGAGATTCCAAAGAACTCATCTCTGCTGAATCCCTTACTCTGCTGATGGGCACCACGATGGGGCTCCTGTGTGGTGCTCCCCAGAGTGTGTTTATGGGGAGGGGAGGCCAATAGGTGAAAGGAGGTTCTCCCACAAGGCACACTCATGTCTGCCTGAGGGCCTCGCAAGTGCTGGTCCCTCTGCCTGGAAAGCTCCCACTGCTAGCTAATTAATTCCTCCTTATCCCCCGTAACTCGGGGACCACTTCCTCAAACAGCTTTCTATGACAATCCCTCTCCCCAACCACAGGAGATCCCCCCACCTTATACTTTTCCTTTGAGGCATACAGCACAGTCACTAATGAATGGAATAATTATTTCCTGTGTCTTTCCAACTAGAATATGAGTCCTCTGAGGGCAAGAATCCTTTCTGCTTTATTCCCTACTGAATATCTCTACCACACAGCACAGCACCCAGCAAGGAGCACTTGCTCACTGAGCACTTGCTGGATGGATGGAGGATGCTTTGAAGGCAGTGCTGTGTGCTCCCAATCTGAGTAGAGGGCACAGCTGGCCTTTCTTCCACCACACGGTGAACCAGCAAACCCTCTCTTCCCCAAAAAAGAGGCTGGTGTTCTGGAAACATATTTTGGGAACTGCTGCTCTCTTACAGTCCCTAGGAATTTCATAACTAATTCTGAGTCTTAAAATTTGGTCAATGAGCTCTTAAAAGTTTCACCGTACAACAGAGCTCTCTTTTTACTCTGGGAGCACAGTTGAAAAAAACAATTCCGTAATACTTAATTAGTAAGAAAAGGGTAATTAAAAGCAAATTGACTATTCCCTAGCTAGGAACGTGGTTTTATTCCAAGAGTGAGTAATTTGTCCTTCAAAGTAGAAAACTGAGTTCTAGGACTATTGCTCCTGCTTTTAAGATTATTGGAAAAAGTGAAGTCAGGGGCTGTCTAGTTCATCTGTGTACCCCTAGCATCGGGTGCACGCCTGGCATATAGAAGGCTCTTAGTATCTTTCCCCTCAGATTATGACACAGGCACTTTGGGCTTTGCAAAGTCCTGAGATTTAGCTCTGGATCTGTGATGGAAACAGTGGTTTTCACCCACAGAAGGGAGTACCGTGAAAAATCTATAAATAATACAAGCAATTTTCCCGCTTAGGCTTTCCTTGACAATGAAGATTTGGTGACACAAAACTGCTTGCCACCAGACAGGCAAGTGTTTAAGGGCAGAAACATTTTATTTGTCTTTATATCCTTAACTTCTGAGACAAAGACTGGAATATGGGAGGCTGAGCGTTAATAAACGCTGAATGATAATAAATGCAATCCTAAAGTGATGATAATGAAAATACAAGGACGAGAGGGAGCACTGGAAGATGACAGAATTCTCCTGTACTGGAGATATTGTCAAGACAGAGACCTAGAGAGAACACACTGATTCATAGCCAGAGCACCTAGATGACATGCACCCAAGAAGGGCTGATTCCATGAAATAATCTGAAACATGACAATAAGCCTGAAGCATGAAAACAAGCCTACATATTTGGTTAAAGCAAACTCTTAAGGCAGGTGTTAACAGATTCCAGAATAATGTGACGGAACGCAGAAGATTTTTAAAAATATAAATTATCAACATACCGGCTAACAGCATTTCCAAAAATGGAGCGAATGTTGTCCACGGTTGTGGCATTGGGCAGTGTCCTGACGTCGGCTACCGTCTCACCTTGCTGATAAACAGAACAGAAGATCCAACTTACTGTCTCACAGGGCTGACTGAAACACCGTAACCTCGTCTCCACGGGCAACTATAAAAAATACTTTCTTCTTTTACAATACATAACCATCCCCTATAAATCAAGAACTTACTTTTTTAACCGAGAAACTAATGCCCGAATTGTGTACTGAATACCTGGCAGAGAAAAAAAACAAAACAGTAAAAAAAGAGTGGCCAAATGCAGAGTACATGCCCCCTTTCAGTTAAACAAACTGGTGGAGTTAAGTAATCTAAACAAAGATATATACAAACAAAAATATCTTTAAATGTCATATTTTACCCACAGGAAAATAAGCCAACAGAGATGACATGAAGATATCAATGCTAAATGTGGCAGAATCGAATAAAAAACAAAAAACTTTGCTTCTATACGTTGCTGACTAGACTCAAGGATATTTCAATACAACCTCCTCCTTGCCTACAGTTTTATTTTCACAAACTCAAAAGATCTGGGTTGCCTCAAAGACATCTTGAGAATGTAGCCTGAACACCCCCTGCACTCTGTTGTTCTGTCTCAGAGTCCCCAACACACCCCCTCCCCACCCGCTTCTTCTCCCCGCAAGGTCCTGTCCTAGTATCTCCCAGCCTTTTCTCGGTTGGCTATCATTTACTACTCCTCCCTCCATGGGCCCCAGGACCTGGAGGATTGTGTCTAGCCAAACGCACTTATTCAGTAACAATTAGTTCACTTATCACACCTAGAACAAAAACAGCCAACCAGAACTCCTCTGTTTCCAGGAGCTAATTAATATTGTGATACTGATTCATACGATTCCAGGGGAAAAAAAGCAAAAAAACTTGATGTGTCTGTTCCACTTTAATAGAGGTAAATGTTTTACTGATTTTAATTTTTGTAGCAATACTGAGAAATAGTTAACACACCTCTGTTACAATTCAAGGACACGCAGGCTCAGAGAGCCATGCTGGGGCCACTGCACTAGCAGGTTAAGTCAATCCTGGACATAATGTTGTTTTCACCTGCCCTGAGTCCCTTCTCACTCTGTTAACAGCCCCTAGTCTTCCTTTGGGACACTATCTCTTCCCCATTCCACTTGATATATCCTTAGACTGCCAGTCAAGAAATCTTCTCCCCACAAATGTGGGCACACGATGGAGGGACCCAGGCTATACCAATAAGATGCACTCTCCCGGGAGACAGGCTCTTGAGCAGAGTCAGGAAAGGAATGAAAACAATTGGAGCAGGGCCACTATATTAAATCCCTGAAGCCACCCTGCTTCTTGTTCTCCCCAAGAAGCAGCCGTCCACATACTTCTTTCCACTTGCTGAGTCACTCCTCGCCTTTCAATAAACGTCTTTTGGGCTCAAGTTAGTACACTCAGTTTGTTTTGCCTGCCACCAAAGGACCCTCACTGATACAGAGACCAACTCCTGCTCTCTCCTGGGGACATGAAAGACAACCCAGAAGTGGTGACTAAACCTTGACCAGAAACAATCTGTAGGCTAGTACTGCTGCTTACCGTCTAGCTCAGCAACTGTTCTCAATTTCTAAGCAGCGGAACACATTCCTTTGGTGAGAGAGTGATTCAGAGACCCCCGCCCAGATTTTGGACTGTACCTGCCGACAACTTCCAGAATTTTCCCATACTCTTCACTTGGATTTTTTAAAGCTTTCCTCCTCGTGGATATGTTGTAAAAAAGGTCCTCCACCTGGATAGAAGATTGATTTTTCTTGTAAACTCACAGAAATAGATGGAAATAAAGCTGGGTCTTAAGGCAGAGAATCCAACTACATTTACCACCAGCACAGTTCTAAGCATTAGGGGAGGGGGCAAGAGATGGGGCAGCCTTAACAAAAGAAAGAAGGGATATTTCACCTGCCTCCCGCTTCACTCACTGATTTCTCAGATAGGTACTGGGGGTTACCTCCATGTCAGGCTCTTTGCCTTGTGCTGGGAATAAGAAGACAAATGAAGCACAGTACTGCCCAGAATAGCACAAGATTTAGTGGGGCAAACATAAACTTATAAACAATTACAATACCACATGGCATTCAAACTATTTTGCAAACTAAGAATAATTATCAGATATTTTAGGGGTTCTTGGAAATTACACTGTGGTCCCAGGTACAGGAATCCCCCTTAACGTGCACTGCAAAGTACACGTTCATTTCGGCCCCCAACCCCTCTCCACCTGCCTCATCAACCCCAGGGCTTGGAACCTTTGAGGAGACGTGCTCTGGCTGGGGCTGAGGGTGGTAGGGTGGGATGTGTAACACGACACTGGGGTGCTTTATGGGATCTCGGAACGGGAAGAGACCAAATGTGGCACCACAGAAATACGGCAGTGTAACAGACTTTCTCCTAATTAATGATACAATCTGTTACTCAGAGCCCTTTGAGTGAGTGGCAGATATTCGTTACATCCTTCCTTGATAGATGAGTAAAGTGAGGTTAAGGGACATTCAACGACTTGCCTCTGGACACACAACCACTGAGTGGCAAGGCTAAGACTCTGACTCCTCAACTGGAGCCAAGCTTAAGGTTCTTTCAATGCCAGCTACCCTGCCACAGATTTCTGTGGTCTCAACAGAAGAAACTCCCAGCCTCTTAAAAAAAAAAAAAGAGGCGGTGGTCAGGCTGCCATGCCACAAAAGTCAACAATCATTTCTCTTTCTTACAGGGTGATATCTTGGGGCTCCTATTAACTAATAAATATTCATTTTTTTTAATCCTTTGAGAACTCAAAGACAATTTTGTTTTTTATTTCAATATTTATACAGAGCTCTTTTTCAAAAACTTCCCCTCCCGTGTACCATTCTTACCGTGATCTGGGTCCCTTGATTGCCTGCACATGGTTTAGGTGGAGCTTTCAGCTTTCCATCTGAGTAATATGCTCTATCAGAAAATATAAGAGATTACTGAGAGCTAACAAAAAAAGAACAGATACTTATCCGAAGAGTAAAAAAGTAAATTACAGCAACAACAGATTAAAATATAGCCATGTTATAAATTGTCTTAGTTACCAGTTTCCTCTATTTTTCCACTTCCATAACCATTCTAATTGGATACCAAAGGAGGGGGGAAAAATCCATTTTTTGTTTGTTTTTTTGGCAAACATTGCTTTTTAGTTCCTGAGTTCTGGGCTACAAACAATAGTTTTGCCATTGCCTAAGATGACTGTAAAATTTTTTTCAATCATTCTGCAATCATTTATTGAGGGGCTACCATCTATCAGGCCTGTAAACGCCCTGTAATAAAGGCAGGCCTTGGGAGGTTCTTGATTTAGTGAGGGGATAGACTTTTCCCTTAAGTGTAGAACAAGGTGCTAAGTGATCCAGAGTAGGAAAACATTTAGCCTGGGGTGGGGATGGGGGGAAGTGTCACAGAAGAGATGACAATTCACCTGGGCTCTGAAGCAGTACAATCTCAGGTGGAGAGAACAGGGAAGACCATCCAGGAGGGGAAAAACATAAACAAAAGCAAAGAAGCTTTAGAGTATGCAGCAGCTGAGGATGTGTGGAGGGGAGAGGCTGGGAAGATGGGCTGAGTGCATTGGGAGGGTGCTAGTTGCTACGACAATGACTCGATTTCATCCTGCCACAGAAGGAGAGCTACTAGAGGTCCCAAGCAGGGGCATAACACCCCAGAGGCAAAGAAATGGAACCTGTGTCCCAGACTATTTCAGAAGACATTCACTCACAAGCGGCTCCCGAGTTTGTGAGAAGGGATTCTAATCATATCAGCCCAGCTAGGTCCTGGGGCTGTTACAATTTGCATCGAGTAAACCCACTCTAGCACCAGTGCTGCAGACTCTGAAATGCTCCATCTTCCATTACTGCACACACTCATCTGTTAAAGAGGGCTGAGAAACAGGCAGAACTGCCCTTTGTTGAAGCTATTTTCTATATAAACTAATAATCTGTATGATAAAAAAAAAAATTCTGTTTTTTGGCATGAATTAGACACTCAATACCCATCTTCCACTAGGGAATGGCCAGTGCTTATGAAAACAAAGGTGTGATTTTGATTCCCTGAATCCCCTTTTTGTTCTGTTCCAAGGTCATTCAACAGCCTCTGAAAACTGTGCCAACATAAGAGACAGCCAGTGGCCACCTGTGGGAAGGTGCGGTTGGGGGGCGCTCAGAGCGGCTAAGGAACCAGGATCCTTCAGCACCCCAGCCACGGCCTCATAATCAGGCCAAAGCGACATCCTGCCGAAGGCTAAGGGGCAGAATGACATCACAGCTCCCACGGACTCAGAATTCCTCTGTGTAACAGACACCTTGCTAGGCACTTGTAATCTGTTACATCGTACCTTTCACGAGTCCATAAAGTAAGATTATTACCTATGATGATCCCTGTGGATTATCAACTAATCCAAAGGCAGGAAAGAAAAGTTACCCAAGATCTAGACCAAAAAAGATAACGTTGGTGTTCAGATAGGATTACTTTGAGATGCAGGCAAAAAGCACATTTCAGGATGAATTTATACAAATAGCAGAGGACAGCACTATACCTGTATGCACACTTCCCGTCAGCTGTTTTCGTTGTAATGCTGACATGAGCCACATGGCTTATGCTGGCCAAAGCCTAAGGAAAAAAAGGAAATGGAATGAAAGAACAACCCACTGCTGGGTCACCCCGTCTCATCATTAACGGAGAAGTTATCTCAATTGCCTCTTCTGTTTTGTATTAACAAATGGCAACAATGAGCACTCTGCTCACTCGCTTTGATGACGTTTTAAAAAACAAAAAAAAAAAAAAGGAAGCTATTGAGTTGAATCTGTAGCATAATTACTAGAACAAGGGAAAAAATATATATATAAAAGTCCAAAAGGAAACACACCCAAGCATTTTTTTTGGCCACACCGCACAGCTAAGAGGATCTTAGTTCCCCAACCAGGGATTGAACCCGGGCCCTCGGCAGTGAGAGCACCGAGTCCTAACCACTGGACCACCAGGGAATTCCCCACCCCCAAGCATTAACATTAACCTTAATAGCAACTGTATTCAGGTGTAGAGTTATAGGTGTATTTAATAGTCTCAATGATTCGTCTTCTAACAAGTTTAAAGCCTGCCTTCAGAAATGGATAATGGGAACACTGCAAATAGATAGTACTGTATACTATTATTCAAAACTGTTTTCTGTAAGCAATTTTATGTTTAGAAATATAAATTTAGGGACTTCCCTGGTGGCATGGTGGTTAAGAATCCACCTGCCAGTGCAGTGGACATGGTTTCGAGCCCTGGTCTGGCAGGATTCCACATGCCGCCGAGCAACTAAACCCGTGCGCCACAACTACTGAGCCCTCGTACCACAACTACTGAAGCCCACGCGCCTGGACCCCGTGCTCTGCAACAAGAGAAGCCCCCGCAACGGGAAGCCCAAGCACCGCAACGAAGACCCAACACAGCCAAAAATAAATAAATAAAGTTAAAAAAAAAAAAGAAATATAAATTTAAAATTATGCAGGGACTTCCCTGGTGGTCCAGTGGTTAAGACTCCATGCTCCCTGTGCAGGGGGCCCGGGTTCAACCCCTGGTCAGGGAACTAGATTCCACATGTCGCAACTAAGATCCCACACGGGGCAACGAAGATCCCGCATGCCGCAACTAATACCCAGCCCAGCCAAATAAATAAATAAATATTTTTTTAATTATGCAATTAAGACTAAACAAATTAAAAGAAAAAAAAAAAGACCATTTTTTTCCCCTTAAAATCAGGATTGGTTTGCTAGCCCTTTGGAATCTATATCTCCTTTCCCAAGGACACCATAGCATAAAAAAATGCAACCCAGGCACTGTGATGGGGTCTGTGTGACAGCATCTCAGGAGACAATGAATACAGCTGTGCCAGACTCAGTTCATTAACAAGGACCATGGCTCAGGCTCAGAGATTACCAGGTCCTAGCTAGATTTCCCTGGTATATGTAATTGAGCTAATTTTCATCATTAAAAATGTAAATGATTTTGCGACCTGTGGTAAGGAAGGACATTAAATACATCCAAAACTACAATGCTACCCAACACCAGGAAAAGAAAGGGCCACTGGCAGATGGTCCTGCTGCTTCAGGGGCCTTTGTACCGGCACCGGAGCAAGAAGACAGGAACATAGACTCTGGAGTCAAACTGCCAGGGCTCAATTCCCCACTCTGCCACTTCCTAGCTGTGTGCCCTGGCCATGTTTCTTAAACTCTGTCAGTTTCCTCGTATGTAAAACATGGTAATAATAATAATAGAACCTACTCTACGGAGTTGTTAAGAGTGAAAGGGTTAATACACACAAAGGGCTGAGAACCATGGATGGCACACAGCAATCCCTCAATAAATCTTCCCTATTTAATTACAACCCCAAAGATACCCTACAGCTGGGCTAAGGCTCCAGGAGGCCATGCACTTAGGAACTGACTCAGGAAGTTGCAAAGTCAGAATGAAACTGCTTTGCTAGGGCTGACCTGAGGCCTACTTAAAAGTCTAGGAGGGGGGGCGGGGGGGGGGGGGGGGAACTTCCCTGGTGGCGCAGTGGTTAACATTCCACCTGCCAATGCAGGGGACACAGGTTCGATCCCTGGTCCGGGAGGATCCCACGTGCCGCAGAGCAACTAAGCCTGCGTGCCACAACTGCTGAGCCCACGTGCCACGGCTGCTAAGGGCCGCGTGCCTGGAGCCTGTGCTTTGCAACAGGAGAGGCCACTGCAGTGAGAAGCCTGCGCACCGCAATGAAGAGTAGCCCCCACTCGCCGCAACTAGAGAAAGCCCGTGCGCAGCAACAAAGACCCAATGCAGCCAAAAATAAATAAATAAACAAATAAATAAATTTATTAAAAAAAAAAGTCAGGGGGGCCTCAGGGTACACAGTCTGATGTTGCCCCTACCTGGAACAACCTGGGGCTCACTGTGAGCCAGAGGGTGCTTGAGACTACCCGGATTTGATCTAAATTGCAGTGACTGGGTCACAGCTGCCTTTTAATTTTAAAAAATCAAATAGGGAATTCCCTGGTGGTCCAGTGGTTAGGACTCAGACGCTTTCACTGCCGGGGCCCGGGTTTGATCCCGGTTGGGGAACTAAGATCCCGCAAGGCACTCAGAGAGGCCAAAAAATAAAACAGAATAAAATAAATAGATAAGCCAAGTAAAAGTAAACTACATTCACATGATTAAAAAATCCAAAAACTACAGAAAGGCCTAAAACGAAAAGTAATTGGCCCCATTCTCCTCCCCCACCCTGGCTCTCATTTCCCCCAAATAACTACTCCAAACAGTTTCTCTGGTACCTCAGAACCTGCGGAAAGGAATACAGCCCTGCCAACACCTGGATTGTAGCACAGTGAGACCCAGTGACACCCATTTCCCCTAACCTCCAGAACTGTAAGATAACAAATTTGTGTTGCCTTAAACCACGAAGGTTGTGGTCATTTTGGGGGGCAGCAATAAGAAACTAATACAAACTACTTGAAAAGGATACATATTTTTACTCACGAATGTTATTTCTATAAATTTATCCTAAGGAAATAACTGAACAAAACACACTGTATGTACATGAATATTCACCAGAGCATTAAACACGAAAAAAATGGCAAAGAGCATAAATGTTCAACAGGAAATTATCTAAATAGACTGCAGTATGTACAAGTAATAGAACAGGGACTTCCCTGGTGGCGCAGTGGTTAAGAATCCGCCTGCCAATGCAGAGGACGCAGGTTCGATCCCTGGTCCGGGAAGATCCCACATGCCATGCAGCAACTAAGCCCGTGCACCACAACTACTGAGCCTGTGCTCTAGAGCCTGTGAGCCACAACTACTGAGCCCGTGTGCCACAACTACTGAAGCCCATGCGTCTACAGCCCGTGGTCCACAACAAGAGAAGCCACTGCAATGAGAAGCCCACGCACCGCAATGAAGAGTAGCCCCCGCTCACCGCAACTAGAGAAAGCCCACGTGCAGCAACAAAGACCCAATGCAGCCAAAAAGAAATAAGTTTATTAAAAAAAAAGAACAGTATGTAGCCATTACAATTTATGTTGCCCTACATATACTGAATGATATCTTTATATCCACAGAGTATTGTCATAAAAATATAAGATACTATTTTTATCCATTTTCTATTTAATATATCCCTATGATACATCACATAATTTCATTCACAGATATTTCAGTATATAACTTAAAAGGACTCAAAAAAAAAAACCGATGAAACTATTTTTATACCAAGAAAATTAACAGTAATTTCTCCTTAATACCATCAAATAACCAATCTGTGTTCAAATATCTGTCTCAAAACAATTTTAGTTTGTGCAAATCAGGACCCAAGTAAGATCAATACATTGGAGCTGGTTCACATGCCTCTTAAACCCCTTCTAATCTATGCTTCTTCCTCCTTTCTTTACTTTTTTCCCCCCATGCAGTTTACTTTACAGGAAACAAGTCTTTTATCATGTGATTTCCAGTCTCAGTACCATTTACCATGCTCCCTTGTTCCTTGTATTTTTCTGTATATGGGTAATTGGATCTAAGTATTGGTAAGATTCACATTTGATTTTGGACAAGAAAACTTGGTAGATGGTGCTATCTTCTTCCAGCAAGAGACCTGGGAGGTCTCTGTAGATACAGTTTATGGTGTATTAAGTATTTATGGATAGGGAGGGTGGGAGGGAGGGAGAAGCAAGAGGGAAGAGATATGGGGATAAATGTATATGTATAGCTGATTCACTTTCTTATAAAGCAGAAACTAACACACCATTGTAAGGCAATTATACTCCAATAAAGATGTTAAAAAAAATAAATAAAATAAAATAATTAATTAATTATTTATTTTTAAAAAGTATTTATGAACAATTCTCAGTTTTGGAAAATTGAATCTAAGTTTGTTTAGATTTGCATATATTTAACAAGTAAAAAGTATCATGTCTTATTGACCTGCTGAGAAACATATGCTGACAAATGGCAGAAATGTCATCACAGGAGGATGTTTTACACATTTCTTCAATCCTCAGCTTACCTCACCCCGAAAGCCATAGGTAGAAATATGAGCTAAATCCTCAAAGGACTGCAGTTTACTTGTGGTGAACCTCTCACACACAATCTCCAGATCTTCTTTCTAGAAGGTGCAAAAAAATCAGTGAATAATTATGTTACTCATTTTTCCAAATCTTTTTTAATTTCCCTTTTCTTGATTGAATCCAGGAAGACATTCCTCTTGGGAGAAGAGTTCTAAATCAGCAGGAGCCTCCTCTCTGGGCATCCAGAACTCCATCAGTCCTGCTGCACGTTCTTCCTCTCTCGCCTCATTCCTCAGCCTCGTTTGCTGCTTCTGTCTCATCTCCCCGGAGAGTGGATAATTCACAGTTCCATCCCTGGACCTCTGCTCTGTCTACACTCACCGTCTTGATGATCTCACTCAGGCTCACAGATTTTACAAAACTCATTACTGTATTAGAAAACTTCTTTATTAAAAATCTATAGGTACATTTAACTGTAGTAATATATACATGACAAGATTTACCATTTTAACCCTCTTTAAGTGTACAGTTCTGTGGCATGAAGTACATTCACACTGTTGTGCAACCATCACCAACATCCATGTCCAGAACTCTTGCATCTCCACAAACAAACTGTACCCATTAAACAAAAGCTCTCGGGACTTCCCTGGTGGTTCAGTGGTTAGGGCTTCATGCTTCCATTGCAGGGGGCAAGGGTTCAATCCCTGGTCGGGTAACTAAGATGATCCCGCAGGCCATGCGGTGCAGGCCCCCAACCCCCTGGAAACCACCATTCTACTTTCTGATTCTATGCATTTAACTACCCTAGGTACCTCATACAAGTGGAATCATATAGTATTTGTCCTTTTGTGACTGGCTAATTTCACTTAGCATACTGTCTTCAAGGTTCATCCACGTTGTAGCACTTGTCAAAATCTCACTTCTTTGTAAGGCTGAATAACATTCCATTGTATGTATCTATCACATTTTGTTTATCCACTCATCTGTTGATACTTGGGTTGCCTCCACCTTTTGGTTATCATGAATATGTGGCTATGAACATGAGTGTGCAAATCTCTTCAAGACTCTGCTTTCAACTCTTTTGGGTATATACCCAAAAGTGGAATTGCTGGATCATGTGGCAATTGTTTAATTGTTTTGAGGAATCACCATACCATTTTCCACAGTGGCTGCACTATTTTATATTCCCACCAGCAACATGCAAGAGTTCCAATTTCTCAACATCCTTGTCAATATTTTTTTTAATTTTTATTATAGTTGAAATATTTGCTTTTTATTAATTAATTAATTATAACAGCCATCCTAGTGGATGTCAAGTGGTATCTCACTGCAATTTTTATTTGTAGTTCCCTAGTTACCAGTCATGTTGAGCTTCTCTTTATGTGAGTCTCATGGCTTTTAATACCATCAAAATGCAATACACCAAATTTTTATCTCCAGACTCACACATGTATCCAACTAACAGGCATCTTAAGTTCAACATACCCCAAAATGAATTTCTGATCTTCCCCCAAACCTGCTTGTTCCATAGCCTTCCCATCAGTAACTGGCAACTCTTTTTTTTCTATTTGCACAGGCCAAAACCTTGAAGTCATTCTTGACTCCTCTTTTTCTTACTCCCTGTACAAGCAAATTCTGAGAGCTTTGGTCTTCCTCATCAACCCAGAATCTCACTGCTTCTTACATCTCTGTCACAACCAAACCGTCCAAGGCACCATCACCCCTCTCCTGGACTGCTTCAAAAGCCTCCTCACTGCTTCTATCCTGTCCTGCTACAGTCTATTTTCTGCATTGCAGACAAAATAGTTCTTATAAAACTTGCCAAAGCATGTCACCTCTTTGCTCAAAACCCTCTAAAGAGTATCACACCTCATCCAGAGTAAAAGCCAAATATTTTACAACATCCTACAAGGTCCTACATGCTCAGCCTGGTTATCCTTCAGACCTCATTTCCTTTTAGGCTTCCACTCCCTCCACCACCCATTCTAGACACACCAACCCCCTTGCTAGTCCTAAAGCGTGTCATGCAAGCTTCCATTTCGTGGTTTTTGTGTGTATTGTTCTCTTTGCTCAGGATACTCAACCTTTAAAGCTTCATGACTCGCTCCTTGACCTCCTTATTCTCCTGAACAGTGCCCAGCATGGAATAGGTACTCAATAAATATTTATTTTTCAAACAATCCCATCCATAAAAGCCTAAAGTTTCCAGAACAGGGAAAAGTCCCACCACTTCCTGCAGATGTAGCACACGAAGCACACAAACATCCTGCTGCTCTGAGGTTTTCCTTACCCTGATCCCGGTGCCATTGTCTTGGATCTGAATCAACTTCAGGCCTCCCTCTTTAATAACCACTTGAATACTTGTGGATTTTGCATCTAAACTGGCAAATCAAACAAAAAATAATAATTTATTAGTCTGCAACTACTCTAATGCACATATTTTAATACAAGTCAAGGGATAAGAACAAATTCCAGACAAATATAAGATTCAGTGTGTTTTCCCTTTGTCTCACAGGCTCTGTGACTACACTGTTATCAGTTTACATGCTGTGTGAGAGAGAGGGAAGGAAGAGAGGGACGGAAGGGGAAACCATCATTTCCAATAGGACATTCAGCAACATTTCTGTTCCTCTAGGAAAAAAAGAAAGGGAAGTTAGAAGTGGGACCTTTTAGCACATGCCTCTTTCTTACCTACTTTTCAACTAATTCTACCATCTGTTACTCAAACTTTATTCAGCCTCAGGTTCCTAAATGACCCTTATAAAATGTCATTTAAAAAGATTCTAGGGCTTCCCTGGTGGCGCAGTGGTTGGGAGTCTGCCTGCCAATGCAGGGGACACGGGTTCGCGCCCTGGTCTGGGAGGATCCCACATGCCGCGGAGCCACTGGGCCCGTGAGCCACAATTGCTGAGCCTGCGCGTCTGGAGCCTGTGCTCCGCAACAGGAGAGGCCACGATGATGAGAGGCCCGCGCACCGCGATGAAGAATGGCCCCCGCTTGCCGCAACTGGAGAAAGCCCTCACACAGAAACGAAGACCCAACACAGCCATAAATAAATAAATAAATAAATAAATAAATAAATAAAATGCTGAATTAAAAAAAAAAAAAAAGATTCTAAATGTTTTTCTCCACTATTTTCTTTATGCAAATATATTTATGTTGGGGGAAAGAAAAAATGGCAGTGCAGAAAGTTCTTTAAGAAGTGAACACATCTTTTCATTCCTTCAAAGAGTAACCTACAAGCATAGAGCACCTACAGAGCTAGAGAAAATAAATCCAGACTGAGGCTGCATGAGAAAGAGAAGTTTCCTCCTCCTCACACAGAAAATTCTTTATTCAGAAATAAGATATTAAGTTACTGAAATATTAAAGATCTTTCTCAGGAGCCCCTGAATTGAAGTTGTACTTAGCCGTCTTGACTTACGTATTAAAAAGAGCATAACTGGACTCCATACAAAATCTCTGCTTAGAGAATTATAATCCACTGATCTAATATGTGTAGCATTGCTGTAGTTTTCCGGCACAGTACAGTAACAGGCCCAAATCGTTCTGTCAGTTAATTCTAACAGTAGAAACAAAAGCCAGCCTTTGTGAATTTAAAGTCAAAAGGAGAAACCGTCCCCAGTCTCCCAGTTCCTTCTTTTGTCTACCTTCTAATTCTCTTCCTTTCTCTCAGTGGTCCTTTCAGACCCACTCTTCTTTCAGTCCCATTACCCACAATGGTTGTTTGTGTTTTCACAACAATCCCTTTACAAACCTACCAATCTTCGCTGGGACATTTTTTTCCTTTTAACGTATAGATTTTATTAACATCAATGCATTTTAACACAAAGGATCTGACATAACGTTTAGGGACATTATGAGCCTCTGCCCTTTTTAAAGTTTACAGTTTACACCCAACTTTCTTTCCACGTTTTTAATCTCTTCCTTCCACAAGGTTTGTGTGACAGTTCTAAACTTCAGAATCCATAAAATCAGATATCTTCGAAGTGACCCCGCAAAAAGTAAAGGGCAGGAAAATCCTAAGTGGGGTCAATCACTTGGCAATAGGGAAATCACAAGTTAAACCCCAAGTCCACCGTCCTCTCCTAAAATCCCAGCAATTTATTTAGAATAAAACTCAAAATGAATTGTACTTCTGAATGTAGATGGATGACTTCTGGAATAAGCAAGAAACTGATAACACATAGTACCCTCTGAAGGATGAAGCAAGTTTTTTTCCCTTTTTAAATTATAAAATTTTTATACATTTAAAAATCTGCACCGTCCGCATATATAATTTTTAAAGGACTTCTCTTAATGGCAACATGAAAATATTGCGTAACCCTCTCCTTGCCCCGCAACAACCCTAAAGTCTCGCGAGGACGCTCGAGGACCCATGAGGGGCGAAGGCAAGACCCCCGGCCTCCGCCGCCGCGGCCCTGCGCCGCACACGCCTTGGCTCTGGGCAGGGAGGCGTGTCCGCCCTATCCTGAGCATCGGCCCGTTAAGTCGTAGCCTCTAAGGAAGCCTTGACTCCCTTCGTACCAGTTCTCAATCATCTCCTTGATGGCATTAGCCGGGCGCTGGATAACTTCCCCTGCCGCGATGCGGTTCACCACTGTCTCGTCCAGCCGCCGGATAACCCCCGCTACCAGCGACATTTTGGCGCCAGAGGAGCCCCAGTCACGGCGAGAAGCTAACTGGAAGTGCCTTCAGCCAATCCCTTTAGAGATTCGTGCCCACATCTTTCCATCTACTCGGCTGACGCCGTCCTGCCCCACCCTCTAGCGGTAGCGCCGTTTCCGGGCCACTGAGCTATTGATTGGGCAGCTTGAATGCCAGTCAAGTCCGTGAGTTCCGGTTCTCTTAGTCCCGCCCTAAAGCGGCTTCAGTCCACTTTGCAGCTAGAAGGATGTGCGCCTGCGCACTAAAAATCGCTGTCCACTCTTCCTATTGGCTCATGTCTGGGGCTGAGGAATACGAAATCTCCAGCCAATAGGAACGGAGGTGTCGGAGCCGCAGGTTGGTGTCCCCAGCTGGGGTGATCTGGCGCAGAGTGGAGGAGGCGCTTGGGGCTCGCTCCTGCTCCTCCCCTCTCCTTGCGGCCTCCCGGAGGTCGGCCCAGCTCCTGTGGCATCCCGTGAAATGTGGATGACGCCCAAGAGGAGCAAAATGGAAATCGACGAGTCTCGGGGGTTCCGGGCCGAGTGGACCCAGCGGTACCTAGTGGTGGAGCCTCCGGAGGGCGAGGGCGCCCTGTGCCTGGTGTGTCGCCGCCTGGTCGTAGCCACCGGCGAACCCGACGTCAGGCACCACTACGAGGCCGAGCACGACTATTACGAGCGGTATGTGGCGGAGGGCGAGCGCGCGGCCCTGGTGGAGCGTCTGCGTCAGGGCGACTTGCCCGAGGCCGCCCCGCTCACTCCGGAGGAGAGAGCTGCTCGTGCAGGTCTCGGGCTCGCCCGCCTCTTGGCCTTGAAGGGTTGCGGCTGGGGCGAGGGGGACTTTGTACACCGGTGCATGGAGGTGATGCTGAGAGATGTGCTGCCCGATCACGTAAGCGTTCTGAATGGCATTGATTTGTCTCCGGAGATCACGCGGCAGAGGGTCCTGGACATTAACCAAAATCTACGCAGTCAGCTTTTTAACCGAGCCAAGGACTTTAAAGCCTATTCCCTTGCCTTGGACGACCAGGCTTTTGTGGCCTATGAGAACTACCTCCTGGTCTTTGTCCGCGGCGTAGGCCACGATTTGGAGGTGCAAGAAGAGCTTCTGACCATAATCAACCTGACTCATCACTTCAGTGTTGGTGCCCTCATGGCGGCAATCCTTGAGGCCCTGCAGACGGCAGGGCTTAGCCTGCAGCGGATGGTTGGACTGACCACGACCCACACTCTGAGGATGATTGGTGAGAACTCAGGACTGGTGTCATACATGAGAGAAAAGGCTGTAAGCCCCAACTGTTGGAATGTGATCCATTATTCAGGATTTCTTCACTTGGAACTGTTGAGCTCCTACGATGTAGATGTTAATCAAATCGTAAATGCCATATCTGAATGGATAGTTTTGATTAAGACCAGAGGCGTTAGGCGGCCGGAATTTCAGGCTTTACTAACTGAATCAGAATCAGAGCACGGTGAAAGGGTTAATGGACGCTGTCTGAATAATTGGCTTAGAAAAGGAAAGACTTTAAAACTAATATTTTCCTTAAGAAAAGAGATAAAAACATTCTTGGTTTCGATAGGGGCAACAACGGTCCATTTCACAGACAAGGAATGGCTTTGTGACTTTGGCTTCTTGGTGGATATTATGGACCACCTTCGAGAACTCAGCGAACTATTGAGAGTGAGTAAAGTCTTTGCTGCTGCTGCCTTTGACCATATTTGTGCCTTTGAAGTGAAGCTGAATTTACTTCAGAGACATATCGAGGAAAAAAATCTAACACACTTTGCCACCTTGAGCCAAGTTGTTGATGAGCTTAAAGGGCATCTTCAAGAAGACGAAAAAATACTCGATCCTGATAGGTATCGAGTGGTGATCTGTCGCCTACAAAAAGAGTTTGAGAGACATTTCAAGGACCTCAAGTTCATTAAAAAGGACTTAGAGCTTTTTGCAAATCCATTTAGCTTTAAACCTGAATATGCACCTATTTCAGTAAGGGTGGAGCTAACAAAACTTCAGGCAAATACTAACCTTTGGAACGAATACAGAACCAAAGACTTAGGGCAGTTCTATGCTGGATTGTCTGCTGAATCTTATCCGATTATCAAAGGGGTTGCCTGTAAGGTGGCATCCTTGTTTGATAGTAGCAAAATCTGTGAAAAGGCTTTTTCATATTTGACTCGAAACCAACACACTTTGAGCCAGCCATTGACAGACGAACACCTCCATGCCCTGTTTCGGATTGCCACCACTGAAATAGAGCCGCTTTGGGATGATCTTGTGAGAGGAAGAAATGAATCAAATCCATAAACTTTTGTAGTACAACATTGAAACACTCAGCAAGAATCCAATTCTAAAAGCAAACATCTGTTTGATTTTCAAGTTTACTAATTTGGATTGTGGGAAAGCACCACATTATTCATCCAAATTAATCACAATTCAAATTCTTCAGACATATTTTTTTTTCCATCTCAAGAGGCAGCATGGGACTGAAACATGCAGACCTTTTTTTAAAACTTAATTTGATGGCAAAGTCATTATCTTTTGCTTTTATGATATAACTGTTTTTAAAGACATTTAGTACTAATAATGTGAGTTGAATTAGAAGTCTGTTTTTAAGGTGGTTCGAAGAAACTTTAGCTCTTATTTTAACAAAGTGTTAAAATTCTGATGCATATAGTCGGAAATTATCAACTACTTAAATATATGTTTGAGCCAGTTTGCAGAAACTCACATAGCAAGTGCAGAATTTTCTGAAAAGGAGGAACGTACATACAGTGGAGGTATTTTGTCGAACTATCAGAATGTTTGAGACTATTTTTTTTAGACATATTTCTGAGTCAAAGTAAATATTGACATATTTCCTCCTTCTCACCTCCCTCCCACCCGCCCTAGCGATAATGATATTACTAATACAGAAAATAAGCACGTAAAATTTTAGTCAGAGGAGCAAGAATTTTTTTTTAATTGCTAGTTTAGGAGGCTTCCTGCAGTCTGGAGATCAGACTAACCAATTTTTGGAGGTTTCCCCTGAATTTTTCACAATTGGGTGCTGTTTTATGAGCTTGCCTACTAAAGGACTACGGTAAGTATAGACTCTTAGGGGTTGCCCACTAGTAATTCTTTTTTCTACTCTAGACAGTTTGGCCCTGTCAAAAAAGGATGAGGAAAAAAAGATGTTTGCATCCCAGGATCAGGAGGTGTGAGATATTTTAGCTAATTTGTCCTATCTGCATGAGTGTTGCAGCTTTATAAAGAAATCCTGCTTAAAGGAAACCCTTTATTTTAAAGTGATATAATATCAAATGTTGTTTGTTGCTGGAAATGGATTTATTATAAATTTGACACTATCCCACACATTGTGTATTTAAGACAGTGCACAAGTGGAAATATTTAACTCTCAAGAAGCAGCTTTATTTACAGATTGTAGCACTTCGTATTTCTAAGTGAGACATCTGCTTTGTGCTAAAACAGTAATTTTCAAACTTATGTTAACGATGAAAAGGAAATCTTACAGTAAAGCCAAATATGTGAAATGATTTAAGAAGAGGACCCAACTTAGAGATCCTCTCAAGTACAATTTGAAAACTTGTGTTCAAGTCCTGTCTTAACTATTGTAATGAATTTTTGTGTGGCCAATAATTCAGCAAATTCAAGGAACCAGAATACAAACAAGAATTTAGAAGGAACTGAAGCCTGAGCTATCAAAATAGATGCCATAAAGAGCCCAAGAACCAAAATTCTGCCAGTGGTTCTCAACCAGAGACAGTATGCCCTCTTTCCAGAGGATGTTGGGAGACATAAAGGGGACTGTTTTAATTGTCACAGTTATTGAGGGAAGTTCTGCTGGCATGTAAGCGTGAACGACACCCCATCCCCCGCAGTGCATAGGACAGCACAGCACAATAAAGACTTATTCCTCCCAAAGTGCCAGTAGACCCCCTGTGTAGATCCTCTTATATTTCAAGGGACAGGGCAAATTACCGGTAGAAGCAGAATTAGAAGGGCAAGTTGGGAAAACTGATAATACTTGATAGGGGAAACGAATTCCAACATTCCAAGTTGGCTGGTAAGATGCAATCAAGGCCTTGCTAGGTTCTGGTAGCTCACAATAACATTTATAAATCAGTAATTGGTATTGAACCAGATTAAAGGGCTCTGTTCTATTATACATAATTGGTTTAGGGCAGAAAAGAATGTGTAATGTATTACTAAGATACGTAGCAAGAAGGGTCAAGTTAAGATTTGGGTTAACAGGAAGTAAACTTAAATATCTGGAAAAACAACATAGTGAAAAACCAAACAACAACAACAAAAATCTACCGGTAATTTCCCAATAGTTTGGAGTATTGTCTTTCGTGGCAGGTGCTTTATTGAAAGGATAATTGGAAGACCTGAAAGCTGCTTCTGCTTTCTAACCCCAGTTCCTTAAATATTGAACTCTTGTACATTTTGTGAAGTTCCACTATATATTTTGCTTAAGGTAATAATAAGATTAGTTATATAGTCAGTGAATGTCGGGGAGGCATAAGCTAAGAATTTTAAATTCACCCTGAACAATAGAGAATTACCATAAACTAATCTTTGTAAAAAAGAAAAACAAAGTGTGTATTTTACTGTTTTCTGTACTAAGTAATTCTGTAGCTGCATGGCAGTCTTTAAAAATTTCTTTTTATAAAATAGTTGTTACTAGTCCTGTTGTATCAGTGAATATAGTTAAAATAAGTACTATTTTTAAAAAAACTCTATGTCCCCATATCTCCCATTCCTACTAGTTTTCTTAAAAGATTTGTCTGTGTTTCCACTCTCCCATATTGCTGCTGAGACTGCTCTACCAAGCTTACTAAGTCCTTGTCAATATTCCTACCCTCTTTACACCACTGGCCACCCTTCATTAAATACTTGTTTAGTTTGGCTTCAGGGAGATATCATCTCCAAGTTGCTTTCTCAGTCTTCTTTGCACGCACCTCTTTCCCTTAAACATCTGTGTCCTTGGGATTTTTAAATTTGGTTTTAAGCTGTCTTATTCTACATCATCTCCATAGCTGATCTCTTTTTTCTTTCATGGCTTCACTTACCAACTTTACGCAAATGACTCCCAAATTCATATCTCCTTTCTAGACCTTTCCTGATTCCTATATCTAATTGCTAACTTAAGTCCACTTTGCTGTCTCATAGGTACCACAACATGTCCTTGACCTTGCCCCCCAGACCTGCTCCTCCTTTCCTGGTCCCTCTCTCAGTAAATGGCACCACCACTGCCAACCATTCAGTTGCCCTGACCCAAGCCCCAAACCCAGTTAGCCATGACTTTTCCCTCTTCATCCATCACATCCACTCACACACACCTTTCTGTTAAGTCTGTTGCCTAAACTTTTCTTGATTCTACAATGCTACTATCCTGATCAAGGCCATCAACCTACCTAAGTTATAGCACTGGCCTTCTCAGGCTCCATTTCTCTGGTTGTGAGCCCTTTCACACTGCAGCCAGATTGTTCCAAAAGACGTATCTGGTCATATCACTCCTCTGCTTTCACCACTGCTCTTGGGATAAGCCTGTTCAAGTTTCAGTTTATATGCCACTTCCTCTAGGAAGCCTTCATCAATACCCTCTAGACTAGGTGCCCCTACTGTGCACTCCCTAAATACCCTGTTCTTCCCCAGCCATATACTTAGCACACTTTGTTGTTCCTTCTTATTGATCAGTGCTAGACTGTAAGCTTCACAAGGGCTGGGACCATATATATGCTTGCGCACTGCTATATCTAGTGCTTAGCACAATGCCTGACATTTCAATAAATGTTTGGATGAATAAATACTTGTATAGTACTTTACGACCTTTGCAGCCCTTTCATAGTCTCCTTTGACCTTCACAGTGGTCCTGCCGTACCTGCTTGCTGGGTAATTGTTATCCACATATTACAAATCAAGAAATGAAACTAAGTTCTTTGTGACTAGGGAATTGTATTCCTAGAATTTAGTTCAGTGCTTGGTGTGTGGTTCAAATATTTACTATGTGAATGTTGTTGAGGAAAACCACTTAGATTGCAGTTTGCCTTAGTAAACGTAAGTAGTAAAGCTGAGTATACTCACATAAATCCGCCATGTAATATTGTCTTTACCTCCTTGATGTAGAAGTCTTAATTTTTTTTTTTTTTAATTTCTAAAGGGAGGCTTGCAAAGGAACCTGGATGAGAAAGATTGGACAACTATTTAGTGGACTAAAACAATACCTCAGTAATTAAAAAGTTGCATTCAGTATTGGAAAAAGATAATGCTACTTAAGAGTTAATATCCATTTTCCTTCTGTAAGCATCAACCCTAGGAGAAAATGGCATCTTATTTACTTGCTCTTTTCCTTTACAGATAATTTCTGGCTCTTCTGGGATTTTAAAGTAAGTAAATTTAACAAAATGTTAGAAGAATGACTCAGTCAGCCCTTCTGGTCACTAGATATTCAGTTCACTTGCTTTCCTACCTGCAGAATGTCCTCATCACCTCCCCAAGGAAGGTAACCCGAAAGTGACATCTGGTCAATGTGTACTTCTTAGATTTGCTATGTTTCTTTGCTTTCTTGTTCACATGCCTCTCTGAACTTACTTTCTGGGTAACTTGGGCTTTCAGGCTTTGTGGGAGACCCATACCCTTAGTCTCTTTTTCCCTGAGCCATTTTTTTCCAGTTTAAGGGATTAACCAGTGTTACACTCTTCGTTGGACTTTTAATCTGAGGCCCATTAATTAATTCAGAGGTTTTAACAGTAGGTGTGATAGTCATCCAGTGATTTGATCCTTGCTGCAAAAGTGGGTTTTAGTCAACCTTTGGCGTATAGGATTTCTCGCTTTTATCTCTTTGTAATTGAGAAGTAGCCTCTTCCTACCCAGTAAGTACTTGAGTTTGTGAACTCTCTTTATTCCCTTGCTTTTTTGCTTGCAAACTGATGAATTCTTTTCTGAGTTCATCTCTTTCCTGTCTATTTTGTCAAATGGGGCCAACAGCAACCATAACATATTTTGTTTTCTTGTCTTTTTTTTTTTTTCTTGAGTAAAGGATAGATTCTCTGCCTTCCAGATTCTCTCGGGACAGTTTCATCACTCCATTAACATGCATCGCCCCTGCATAAGTTATTTCTTCCATCTTCCACTAGCAATTCCTGAATGCCTGCCAACTAAGCCAATGTTCAGTACGCTAGGTTTTTCGAAAACAGAACCAGTTTCTGTATCAGAATGGGCTAGGTTGCTGTGCGGTAACAACCCCAAAATCCCAGCTTTTCTCTTGTAGCTTGGCTAGGGGCTTTGCTCTAAGTCAGGGATTGAAGAACTATGGCCATGGGCAAAATCTGTCCTGCTGCCTGTTTCTGTAAATAAAGTTTTATTGGAAAATACCCTTGCCCGTTTGTTTATGTATTGTCTGGCTGCTTTTGCTCTACAGTGTCAGAGTCGCTTAGTTGTGGAAGAAAGTGTCTGGCCCACAAAGTCTAAAATATTTACTGTGTGACCCTTTACAGAAAATGTTCACTGATCCTGCTCTAAGTGGTCCTCATTCTAGGACTCAGGCTGACCAAGCAGTTGTCATGTATGGTGTGGCTACTCATTTTGGGAAATGAAAAAGTCTGACAAATCACTTACAGGCCAGCCCTTAAAGCACTTTCACTGGCCAAAGGAAATCACATGGCCACACCAAAGTTCAAGGAGGAGTGTAATCCTTCCTCGTGCCTTGGAAGAGAACCCGAAATATTTGGAAGACAATACTACCGACTACACATATAGTTATATCTCCCTATTTGTAAAATTTCTTTGAAAATATTTTTTCTTTTTAATTGAGGCGAAATTACATTCAGTAAAATGCAAATATTTAATGTACACCTCAGTGGGTTTTTATATACACCCTTGAACCCATCACCCAAATCAAGATACTGAACATTTCTAGTACCCCAGTCAGTGCCCTATGCCCCCCACACACACACAAATAACCGCTATTCTGACCTTTATCACCATGGATTACCTTTGTCTGTTTTAAAGCTTCATGTAAATGTAATAATTATATGTACTCTTTTGTTCAACATTGTGTCTGTGAGCCATCCATGTTGCGTGTAGCAGCAATTCGTTTTTTACTTCTGTGTAGTATACCATTGTATGACTTATACCACAATTTATGAATCGATTCTACTGTTGATGGAAATTTTGGTTGTTTCCAGTTTGTGGTTATTATGAATAAAGTTGCTATGAACATTTTTGTGTCTGTCTGTCAGTGAACGTGAGCACCCATTTTTCTTGGTATTCTCCTTGGTATATACCCTGCTTCCACACTTCCCTCATAATTATTCGCACAGCAACTAAACTGATCCTTATTTTTAAATATAAATCAGCATGCCAGTCCTCTGTTCAGAATCCTCCAGTGGCTTACTATCACAATTAGAATAAGATCCAAGGTCTATCATGGTCTGCAAGATCTGTACCCACACACACCCTTTTTCTTCCTACCCCATCTTACATCATATCCTTTATCCCTTCCCTTCCCCCAACTTGCTCTGCTGTGTACTAGACATTGCTGGTAAATTGGGGATTGAAGATAAATGGTTTGAGCCCGTCGTTAAAGTGGTTGTAGTCTACATAGATAATTTTAACAAGCCATGACACTGGTTTATGTTAAGTCAATTACTAGTTCTGTAGGGAATAAGAGGCAAATACGCCCTATGATTAAAATAATTAGTATAACATAATTTACAGTAATATTTAACTCCTGGAAGGGATTTAGAGAAGTAAGATTAAAATGTAAAACCCCGTTGATAAATTCAAGAAATGTGTAAGGTCTCGCATTTTAGTTCCACTGATTATGAATTAGAGTTCACCAACTTGGTTTACATTATTACAATTTACTATTACATGTTCACTTCCATGAGGGGTAGGTGGGGGCTGAGAGGGGTGAACAGGGGTGAGAAGGCATTGGAATAAATAAGTGCTGATATTAAGCACAGTCCAAAATAGCAGTCATAACAAAGGCCTCCTTAAATTATTGGTACATTATTGGTTATTATAAAATAACTGAAAGAATTTGACTTAAGCACTTACCACATTTTTTATAACTTTACTGATGTATCGATACAATGAAGTAACAATAAACTGCACCTATTTAAAGTATAAAATTTGATTTGTTTTGACATAAATGCATGAAACTCACCACAATCAAAACACTTCCTCACCCGCAAAAGTTTGCCATTTGGTTTTGACTAATGGGAAGGAAATTTTACTCCAATTTAAGGGGGAGGATGTCTCTCAGAACCACCACTGTCAACTTCCCTCCATTTGCCAGCCAGCCTTGTACACCTCCGTGGCTCTCCATCACTACCCCACTCCAGGGCCACTGACCAACTAACCCAGTCTCATATGCCAGTTCCACATTTCCGGGCAGGAACTTGTGGCAGTCCAGTCTTTGATGTCTTCCCTGAGGCCAGAGTGATGGTTGTGAAGGGAAGGGTCCCATAATGTATTTGATAGGGATTTCTGGTTGTGAGAACCAACAAGCACTAGCTTAAAGGGAAAGAAGGGAATGCTTAGAGAAATACAGAAGTATTTTACAGAAGGCATGTGGGGGAATTGAATTCAGTGGTCATTCAGCAATTATTTAACGAAGGCCCGCTAGAGCCAGGCACTGGTCTGGACACTGGGGATTCAGATTTTGAAGCCAAATAAATTTCCTACCCTCATGGATCTTGTGTGTTCCCTCTGCACGTATGCTACATTCTCTTCTCTGAACACCAGCCTCCACTGCTCATATATATATTTTTAATGGGAGAACATTGTTACGACTGGAAAGATATTTTTCTTGAAAGGGGTCCATAACATACAGCTCCAGGCCCCCAGTCCTGCGGTTGGGGTGGGTTGAAGAGGAAGACTCTATAGAAGAGTTTGGGCTGGGCAGACACACCAAAAGTTGTCTATCACATCTCTGGTGGTTAAGCAACCATTGATATTCAAAACCGTTCCGATGGATTTATTGTCCCCTGTTATCAGAGTTCTCATTGATCCTTCTGAGGCAGAATTTATAGAACTGAATGTTAAAGAATCCATAGAAAGCTCATTTATCCCAACTCCTTTACAGGTAAAGAAATTGGGTCCCAGATTGGGGCCTAAGGTTATTCTGAATTACACAGCAGAACCGGTTCCCCCTCAAGGGATACACATAACAATATCTTTGAGCTGTTTAGCAGATACAGAAACGCCCACCAGGTGGTAGAAGTTAAGGACAGTATGCCACCCACGAGCATGTCGACCCCAGGCCAGTTGGAACCAGAAGGTTGATGATGCTGACTCCCACTTACCTCACCACCAACCAATCAGAAGAATGTCCACAAGCTGATCATCCCCTCTTTGAACCATTACTATAAAACTTCTCACTACCCCTCTAGGTTGGGACACAGAGTTTTGAGGACATTAGCCCTTGTGGCCCCCTTTGCCTGGCAAAGCAATAAAGCTATTCTTTTCTACTTCACCCAAAACTCTGTCTCTGAGATTTAATTCAGTGTCGGGGGCCAGAGGCCGAATTCAGCTTCATTCTGAAACAGTTTAAATACTGTACATATTACCGGTTTCCGGAGGGCTTGGGTGGGGCGCAGGGCACAGCCTTTAAAAGAATGACAGAGCCATTGAGGATACAACAAAACTGGTTAAAACCAACTAGGTTCCAGATGGTCGAAAATTCAACTTCCAGTAGACCTTGAGCCTCATTATGCGCTCATTGTAGCATATTAGCATATGCTAAATAACACACCCACAGGCACCATGACAGTTCCGAGCCTCCCATAAAAGGCTCAAAAGTGGATGGTGGCCCAATTCCTGGAAATCCCTGCCCCTTCCCCAAGCTAGTTGGAATAATTCTCCCACTCATTAGCCTATGAAATTACCCAGCCCCTAAAAACAAACTATCCCATATTTTGGGGCCGCTCTTGCCTTCTGAGACGACCTACACTCTATGGAGTATCTCTCTCAATAAACCTGCTTTCACTTTACTACGCAAAGCCCCACTTGGTGGCCCGTCCCAGGAACTCACCTGAGACCTGGGTCATGACCATCCTCTCGCACCCCATTTTCCTGCAACCTCTTTACAAAGGATTTTTTAAAAAATAGACACTTTATCATATACACAGGTGATAAAATCCCAGACTCACCGTTAGGCACATAAATATAGACCCTGCTAAATATTTAATATTATCAAGCTTGTACAACTTGAGCATGGTTTTGAGGCCAGCAACCTCAATGTCTATCTAAATGGGGGTCTGATCTTGCTAAGATGTACTATCACTTTTTTTTTTTATTGGAGTATAATTGCTTTACAATGTTGGGTTAGTTTCTGCTGTAAAACAAAGTGAATCAGCTCTATGTATACATACATCCCCTCCCTCTTAAGCCTCCCTCCCACCTCCCCATCCTACCCCTCTAGGTCATCACAGAGCACCGAGCTGAGTTCCCTGTGTTATACAGCAACTTCCCACTAACTATTTTACGCTGGTAGTGTATATATGTCAGTGCTACTCTCTCAGTTTGTTGCACCCTCCCTTTCCCCGTCCCCCGTGTCCACAAGTCAGTTCTCTACGTCTGCGTCTCTTTTCGTGCCCTGCAAATAGGTTCATCAGTATCATTTTTCTAGATTCCATATATATGTATTAATATACGATAGTTGTTTTTCTCTTTCTGACTTCACTCTGTATGACAGACTCTAGGTTCATCCATATCACTACAAATGACCCTACTTCGTTCCTTGTATGGCTGAGTAATATTCCATTGTATATATGTACCACATCTTCTTTATCTATTCATCTGCCAGTGGACATTTAAGTTGCTTCCAAGTCCTGGCTATTGTAAATAGTGCTGCAATGAACATTGGGGTACATGTATCTTTTTGAATTATATTTTTCTCAGGGTATATGCCCAGTAGTGGGATTGCTGGGTCATATGGTAGTTCTATTTTTAGTTTTTTAAGGAACCTCCATACTATTCTCCAAAGGGGATGTATCAATTTACATTCCCACCAACAGTGCAAGAGGGTCCCCTTTTCTCCACACCCTCTCCAGCATTTATTGTTTGTAGATTTTTCTTATTATTTATTTTATTTATTTATTATTTTTTGGCTGCATTGGGTCTTTGCTGCTGCGCGTGGGCTTTCTCTAGTTGTGGCAAGTGGGGGCTGCTCTTCGTTGCGGTGCGCGGGATTCTCATTGCGGTGGCTTCTCTTGTTGCAGAGCACGGACTCTAAGTGCACAGTCTTCAGTAGTTGTGGCTCACAGACTCAGTAGTTGTGGCTCGTGGGCTCTAGAGTGCAAGCTCAGTAGTTGTGGCACACGGGCTTAATTGCTCTGCGGCGTGTGGGATCTTCCCGGACCAGGGCTTGAACCCGTGTCCCCTGCATTGGCAGGTGGATTCTTAACTACTGCGCCACCAGGGAAGTCCCATTTGTAGATTTTTTGATGATGGCCATTCTGACTGGTGTGAGGTGATACCTCATTGTGGTTTTGATTTGCATTTCTCTAATAATTAGTGATCTTGAGCATCTTTTCATGTGTTTGCTGGCCATCTGTATGCCTTCTTTGGAGAAATGTCTATTTAGGTCTTCTGCCCATTTTTTGATTGGGTTGTTTGTTTTTTTGATATTGAGCTGCACGAGCTGCTTGTATATTTTGGAGATGAATCCTTTGTCAGCTGCTTCATTTGCAAGTATTTTCTCCCATTCAGAGGGTTGTCTTTTCATCTTGTTTATGGCTTCCTTTGCAATGCGAAAGCTTTTAAATTTAATTAGTTCCCTTTTTTTATATAAATTTATTTATTTTATTTATTTATTTTTGGTTGCGTTGGGTCTTCGCTGCTGCGTGCAGGCTTTCTCTAGTTGCGGCAAGCGGGGGCTACTCTTCGTTGTGGTGTGCAGGCTTCTCACTGCAGTGGCTTCTCTTGTTGCAGAGCACAGGCTCTAGGCGCACAGGCTTCAGTAGTTGTGGCACATGGGCTCAGTAGTTGTGGCTCACAGGCTCTAGAGCGCAGGCTCGGTAGTTGTGGCAAACGGGCTTAGTCACTCCGCAGCATGTGGGATCTGCCCGGACAAGGGCTCGAACCCGTGTCCCCTGCATTAGCAGGCAGATTCTTAACCACTGCACCACCAGGGAAGCCACCCATTTATTATTATTTTTTTTTTTTTTAATTTTTTATTTATTTATTTATTTTTAATTTATGGCTATGTTGGGTCTTCGTTTCTGTGCGAGGGCTTTCACTAGTTGTGGCCACTCTTCATCGCTGTGCGCGGGCCTCTCACTATCGCGGCCTCTCTTGTTGCGGAGCACAGGCTCCAGACACGCAGGCTCAGTAATTGTGGCTCACGGGCCCAGCCGCTCCGCGGAATGTGGGATCCTCCCAGACCAGGGCTCGAACCCGTGTTCCCTGCATTAGCAGGCAGATTCTCAACCACTGCGCCACCAGGGAAGCCCCACCCATTTATTATTAATAAATCTACTTCTTACCTATCACTTTGCCTCTCACTGATTTCCTTCTGCAGCAAGACACAAAGAACCTGAGCTTCATTAAGTCCTGAGACCAGGTGTGTGGTTTCAGTTGGAAGATTGTGGGTTTGAGTCCCATCTGAGGTGTGGTTTTAACAGGGCTTACACAGAAAGCCTTTAGGAATCTAGAATTCTTTGAGATATAGCTACATGAGGTATATAATAAAATTATAAAATTTTCATATTTTGATGTGTATTCTGAAACAGTTTAAATACTGTACATATTACCTGTTTCTGGAGGGTTTGAAAAAATTTATCTGAAAAGAAAGAGACTGGAGCCACTTTAGAGAGTTCTTTGACAGTTTTTGCATTTCCTCTTATGTCTCTTGTATGTTGAATTAATTCCAATTTTTGGAATATTCCCAGGAAATTTTCCATTAAATGAAGGTTTCCAAATTTATCAAGTTGTTCGTAGCATTTTTATTTCATCTCCTTGGTATCTCTGGTTATACTCTCTCTCTCATTCCTAATGTTTGAGCTTTCTTTTTCTTAATTAGCCTCACTGCAGAATTATTTTTTTTTGCCCTTTTCAAAGAATTTGCTTCTGTGTTAATATATCAGTACCATTAGTTTCTAATTCCTTGATTTCTGCTTTTATTTTCTTTAATTCGTTCTTCCTGTTTTCTTATTCATTTTTTCTGTTAATGTATTTTTCCCACATCCTTGAGATGAATATTTTTACACTTTGTTTACTAACTAACCTATCCTCATTGTACCTCAAACCTATTATCAATATAAAATAAAATTTTAAGGCCTATATTATGCCTTTCATTGCCCTGAATTATTTGACTGATATGGATACTTTGCCACGCCACGACAATACCTGTTTTAGCCCTGAAGTTCTTATTTCATCTTTAAAAAAACAAGAACATTTTCTTCTATAATTACAATACTACTGTCGCACCTAATAATAATTCTTCGACAAAAACTAATGTCTAGTCCATATGCACATGCTCCCATTTGTTTGTAAAAATGACTTTTTAAAAAAACATCTTTATTGGAGTATAATTGCTTTACAATGGTGTGTTACTTTCTGCTTTATAACAAAGTGAGTCAGCTATACATACACATATATCCCCATATCTCCTCTTGCGTCTCCCTCCCACCCTCCCTATCCCACCCCTCTAGGTGGTCAAAAAGCACAGAGCTGATCTCCCTGTGCTATGTGGCTGCTTCCCACTAGCTATCTATTTTACATTTGGTAGTGCATATATGTCCATGCCACTCTCTCACTTTGTCCCAGCTTACCCTTCCCCCTCCACGTGTCCTCAACTCCATTCTCTACATCTGCATGATTATTCCTGTCCTGCCCCTAGGTTCCTCAGAACCTTTTGTTTTTGTTTTTGTTTAGATTCCATATATATGTGTTAGCATACAATATTTATTTTTCTCTTTCTGACTTCACTCTGTAAGACAGTCTCTAGGTCCATCCATCTCACTACAAATAACTCAATTTCGTTTCTTTTTATGGCTGAGTAATATTCTATTGTATATATGTGCCACATCTTCTTTATCTATTCATCTGTTGATGGACATTTAGGTTGCTGCCATGTCCTGGCTATTGTAAATAGAACTGCAATGAACATTGTGGTACATGACTCTTTTTTGAATTATGGTTTTCTCAGGGTATATGCCCAGTAGTGGGATTGCTGGGTTGTATGGTAGTTCTCTTTTTAGTTTTTTAAGGAACCTACATACTGTTCCCCACAGTGACTATATCAGTTTACATTCCCACCAACAGGGCAAGAGGGTTCCCTTTTCCCCACAACCTCTCCAGCATTTATTATTTGTAAATTTTTTGATGATGGCCATTCTGATTGGTGTGAGGTGATACCTCATTGCAGTTTTGATTTGCATTTCTCTAATGATTAGTGATGTTGAGCATTCTTTCATGCGTTTGTTAGCAATCTGTATATCTTCTTTGGAGAAATGTCTATTTAGGTCTTCTGTGCATTTTTGGATTGGTTTGTTTGTTTTTTTGATATTGAGCTGCATGAGCTACTTGTAAATTTTGGAGATTAATCCTTTGTCAGTTGCTCATTTGTAAATATTTTCTCCCATTCTGAGGGTTGTCTTTTCATCTTGTTTATGGTTTCCTTTGCTGTGCAAAAGCTTTTAAGTTTAATAAGGTCCCATTTGTTTATTCTTGTTTTTATTTCCATTTCTCTAGGAGGTGGGTCAAAAAGGATCTTGCTGTGATTTATGTCATAGTGTTCTGCCTATGTTTTCTTCTAAGAGTTTTATAGTGTCTGGCCTTACATTTAGGTCTTTAATCCATTTTGAGTTTATTTTTGTGTATGGTGTTAGGGAGTGTTCTAATTTCACTCTTTTACTCTTTTAGCTGTCCAGTTTTCCCAGCACCACTTATTGAAGAGGCTGCCTTTTCTCCATTGTATATTCTTGCCTCCTTTATCAAAAATAAGGTGACCATATGTGTGTGGGTTTATCTCTGGGCTTTCTATCCTGTTCCATTGATCTATATGTCTGTTTTTGTGCCAGTACCATACTGTCCTGATTACTGTAGCTTTGTAGTATAGTCTGAAGTCAGGGAGTCTGATTCCTCCAGCTCCATTTTTCTTTCTCAAGATTGCTTTGGCTATTTGGGGTCTATTGTGTTTCCACACAGATTGTGCAATTTTTTTGTTCTAGTTCTGTGAAAAATGCCTTTGGCAGTTTGATAGGGATTGCATTGAATCTGTAGATTGCTTTGGGTAGTATAGTCATTTTCACAATGTTCATTCTTCTAATCCAAGAACATGGTATATCTCTCCATCTGTTTGTATCATCTTTAATTTCTTTCATCAGTGTCTTATAGTTTTCTGCATATAGGTCTTTTGTCTCCTTAGGTAGGTTTATTCCTAGGTATTTTATTCTTTTTGTTGCAGTGGTAAATGGGAGTGTTTCCTTAATTTCCCTTTCAGATTTTTCATCATTAGTGTATAGGAATGCAAGAGATTTCTGTGCATTAATTTTGTATCCTGCTACTTTACCAAATTCATTGATTAGCTCTAGTAGTTTTCTGGTAGCATCTTTAGGATCCTCTATGTATAGTATCATGTCATCTTCAAAGAGTGACAGTTTTACTTCTTCTTTTCTGATTTGGATTCCTTTTATTTCTTTTTGTTCTCTGATTGCTGTGGCTAAAACTTCCAAAACTATGTTGAATAATAGTGGTGAGAGTGGGCAACCTTGTCTTGTTCCTAATCGTAGTGGAAATGGTTTCAGTTTTTCACCATTGAGAACGATGTTGGCTGTGGGTTTGTCATATATAGCCTTTATCATGTTGAGGTAAGTTCCCTCTATGCCTGCTTTCTGGAGAGTTTATCATAAATGGGTGTTGAATTTTGTAGAAAGCTTTTTCTGCATCTATTTTTCATTTCTAATTCTATTGATTTGAGTCTTCTCCCTTTTTTTCTTGATGAGTCTGGCTAATGGTTTATCAATTTTGTTTATCTTCTGAAAGAACTAGCTTTTAGTTTTATTGTTCTTTGCTATTGTTTTCTTTGTTTGTGTTACTGTCGATTTCCCCTTGTATGGCTATTAGCATTTGCCTTATGTATTGAGGTGTTCCTATGTTGGGTGCATAAATATTTATAATTGTTATATCTTCTTCTTGGATTGAACCCTTGATCATCATGTACTGTCCTTCTTTGTAAAAATGACTTTTTTTGGGGGGGGCTGTGTTGGGTCTTTGTTGCTGTGTGCATGCTTTCTCTAGTTGTGACAAGCGGGGCTACTCTTCATTGTGGTGTGTAGGTTTCTTATTGTGGTGGCTTCTCTTGTTGCAGAGCATGGGCTCTAGGGCGTGTGGGCTCAGTTGTCGTGGCACATGGGCTTCGTTGCTCCACGGCACATGGGATCTTCCCGGACCAGGGCTCAAACCCATGTGCCCTGCATTGGCAGGCGGATTCTTAACCACTGTGCCAGGGAAGTCCAAAAATGACTTTTTATAGTTCATCTCTTGCAATCAGTATCCAAGCAATGTCCACAGAGGATATTTGTTTGCCATGCGTCTTAAAACTCATTTAATCTAGAAGGGTCCCTCTGCCTGCTCCTCATTTTTCTCATGCTATTGTCTTGGAGAAATCATGTCAGTTGTTGGATAGAATGTCCCATGTGCTACATTTATTTGTTTTCTTCCTTGGGTTTAATTTGTTCCTCTATCCTCCATGTTTTGTGTTGTCTGGTAGTTCATTCTCAAGTCTTGATGAGATCCAGATTTAACCACTAGAACACTGAAAAGGTGATACATATACTTCTTAATTGCCTCACATCAGGATCACAGACTATGTGGTCGTCCCAGGTTTAGTAATGCCCAGGTTGGTCACTGGCTTCAGGTGGTCACAGCCTGATCTTATCATGTCAGGTTCCCTATCAGTTTTTTACCTGGTGCTTTTGATCCATTGATCACTGTCACCTGAATCTATTATGTCATTAGGACTTGCAATATTGATAGTCTAACTCTATCATGCCTTCTACACTTATTAGCATGAATTCTTCTGTAAAGTAGAACTTTTCCTTACTAACTGGGACTATTTATTTACCTTGAAATATAGTGTTAAGCAAACATGCTAAGGAGTCACAGACAAGATCCATGAGGTAGGAGTTTATTTTGCTTTTTACTGATGAGTCTCTGGTACTGAGACCAGTGCCTGGCACTACTAGGTCTTCATTAAATAATTGTTGAAGGCAGAATAAATGCTCAATTCGTCCCCTTTAATTACTAATTTTCAGAGTTAAGAGTTGGTGTCTCTCTCCTCTTTAAACTTGTGGACTTTTTATATTTTAATAAAAATTTTTATTTATAAACTTGTAGACTTTTATATTTTTAATTGTTTCAGTTGCTTTGCAGTCATTGTTCTTTGTGACACTCCTGTTGCCTCGCCTTTGACCATTGGGAGCTTCTTTGAGTTGGCTTCTGTATCCTTTGCCATGATGCCATTAATCTCTGACAGCGTCCATGCATTTCTGCATAAGGTGTTCTAGGCTCATCTCTACATTCCTACCCCATACTTGGTTGGGAGCCCCATTTCCCTGAAAATAGAGAATTGTAGTTAGAGATCACCATGAGAATGTTGGTGTTGTTTGTTGTTCATTGGTGTCATTGCTTCTAGGACTTTCCAGTGCACAGAACTAAGAAATACACATTTTAAGGTCATATTGATATTTCCAATTCAAATTTAACGTTGCAGAGTTTTCATTTAACTTCTTTGACTTCGTACCGATATTTCTTTTGTACTTAAAATATTTTTCCTAAAATATTAGCGTAATAACTTATGTTTTATCTAAAATATACATAAAATACTTTCAAAATAACATTTAAAATAATTTAGTAAAATTACAGTAAGATTATCAAATGAATTTGAGATTTCTGTGCAGTTCTGGTTTTCCTTACAATATATTCCACTAAGAATGTACAGTCAAAGTACTGTGCACTAGGACTTCCCTGGTGGCACAGTGGTTAAGAATCGCCTGCCAACACAGGGGACATGGGTTCAAGCCCTGGTCTGGGAAGATCCCATGTGCCACGGAGCAACTAAGCCCAAGCGCCATAACTACTGAGCCTGTGTGCCACAACTACTGAAGCCCACACACCTAGAGCCCATGCTCTGCAACAAGAGAAACCACTGCAATGAGAAGCCCACACACCACAACAAAGAGTAGCCCCCGCTCGCCATAACTAGAGAAAGCCCACGTGCAGCAACAAAGACACAATGCAGCCATAAATAAATAAATTTATTTATTTATTTTAAAAAAATACTGTGCACTAAAGTCAATTGAAATAATTTCTTTTTTCATTTTTTATTTTTATTTTTTTTATTTTATTTTTTTTTAATTTTATTTATTTTTGGCTGTGTTGGGTCTTCGTTTTCTGTACGAGGGCTTTCTCCAGTTGCGGCGAGCGGGGGCCACTCTTCATTGCGGTGCGCGGGCCTCTCACTATCGCGGCCTCTCTAGTTGCGGAGCACAGGCTCCAGACGCGCAGGTTCAGCAGTTGTGGCTCACGGGCCTTGTTGCTCCGCGGCATGTGGGATCTTCCCAGACCAAGGCTCGAACCCGTGTCCCCTGCATTGGCAGGCAGATTCTCAACCACTGTGCCACCAGGGAAGCCCTTTTTTCATTTTTTAATTGAAGTATAGTTGATGTACAATATTACATGAGTCACAGGTGTAAAACATAGTGATTCACAATTTTTAAAGGTTACACTTCATTTATAGTTACTATAAAATACTGGCTATCTTCCCTCTGTTTTACAATACATCCTTCTATCTTATTTATTTTATATATAATAGCTTGTACCTCTTAATTGTTTGTGTATATTGTTATGTCACTAAGCGGGCTTAGGATTGGCTAGTTTGAATAATTTCAGCCTGTTCTGGGATACTGGGGCTGTCTCTAGTTGTCTAGTGCCCAGCAATATTCCTCTAGGGCAGAGGAATATTGCCTCCTGGTGTGTAGTAGTTCAGAGTATAGGCTCTGGATTAGCTGTTTTGCATATGAAAGGCATTGCATAAAGGAGAGTAGTTTGCTGTGTCTAAGAATTAGCTAGCCCTAGGAGGGGCATTCTCCCCTGGGCCAGCAAGGTCCCAGATGCCAGAGCATCAAGAATACAGAAAGGAAGAAAATATAGTTAATAGGAGGGGTACCTGCCATTCCTGATCCCATGATTTCCTGGCAGGGAAAAGGCAAGTCCCAGTTCAGGGATAGCTGATGTATGCTTGCAGATGTTCAGGGAACTCATTTCAGGAGTTTCCTATTCAAAGGATGTCCGACAGTTCTTTCTTCAAGCATGGGCATGTAAATTAAGGGCAGGTCAGTGGCTTGATGGAGAATTCAGTTCTGGCTTTTGTGCTTGGCTTGGGTTCCTCAAGTTTCCATGTAACTGACAAAGTCCACCAGCTCACTAATACTGTCATATTAAGTACTGCCTACAACATTTGGTTTAGTCTCCATCTGGTGAATCACATGGGTCACCAAGACAAATCAGAGCCTTAGCCTCCTCCTACAATGAGAAAATTGTCTGTTAGTTGGAATATGAAGGGTACACTCTGAGGGATAAGTGATACTGAGGGTTCCTTTATGGCCCATTTGTTGTGACCTTCCTCTGCTGCTCCTTTACCAAGTATGCTTGACTGTTATTCCATATCTTGAACACAGGTGGAAAGACTGGACACCATTTATCCATCCTTATTGGTCAGCCAGCCTGCAAAAAACTGTTCCTAGTTGGTAGTTCCAAATAGGTCTTTGCCCCTGCTTTCACAGCTACTGTAAAGAAGGTATGTCCTTCTCTACCTGCTATCAAATGTGAATAATTGTGGGTACCTGGAGGTCCTTCATCTTTTGTGTATGCTTGAAAATTCCATAACAAAAGAGGTTTTAAAAAAATGAATCAAGTTTACACCCATTAGGATGGTTACTAAAACAATAACAACAAAAACAAAAACAGAAAATAAGTGTTGGCAAGGATGTGGAGAAATTGGAACCCTTGCATACTTTTGGTGGGAATGTAAAACGGTGCAGTCACTATGGGAAACAGTATGGCAGTTCCTCAAAAAAAATAGAACTACCATATGATCCAGTAATTCCACTTCTGGATATATATCCCAAAGAAGTAAAAACAGAGACTTGAAGAGATTTGTACACTCAAGTCTGTAGTAGCATTATTCACAACAGCCAAAAGGTGGAAGCAATGGATGAATGGATAAACAAAACGTGGTGTATACATACAGTGGAACATTATTCAGCTTTAAAAAGGAAGATAATTCTGAAATACGCTCTAACATGGATGAATCTTGAGGACATTGTGCTAAGTGAAATAAGCCAATCACAATAAGACAAATATTGTTTGTTTGATTCCAAATTTGACACCTAGCAAATGAAATTCATAGAGACAGAAAGTAAAAAGGTGGTTGCCAGAGGCTGGGGGATGGGAGAGATGGGGGTTATTATTTAATGGATACAGAGTTTCAGGTTTGCAACATGAAAAGCCTTCTGGAGATGGATGGTGGTGATGATTGCACAACAATGTGTATGTACTTAATACCACTGAACTGTACACTTAAAAATGGTTAATTTTATACTGTGTGTATTTTACCACAATTTAAAAAGAGAATCTAATTTGACTACCCTATAAAGTTAAACATAACCCCTCCCCATAACTCAGAAATTTCACACCCAGCTATTTACTCAAGAGATATGAAAACATATGTGATAAAAATTTTCATTGTTAAGGAACGTTCATAGCAGCTTTATTCATAATAACAAAAAACTAGCAACAAACCAAATGTCCATCAATAGTAAATGGATAAACAGTATGTGTTCTGTTCATACAGTGGGATGCTATTCTGGAACAAACTACTGATACACATAACAATATGCATGAATGTGAAAAACATTATCCTGAGCAGCAGAAACCAGACAACCAGACACAAAAGGGAACATACTATTTATATGAAGATCAAGAACAGAAGAATCCAAACTATGGTGTGTGTGTGTGTGTGTGTGTGTGTGTGTGTGTGTGTGTGTGTGTGTGTTATTGACTAAAAAGGTCCAAGAAGGAACTTTCTGGGTTGATGGAAATATCTTATATATTGTCTGGGGTGTTAGTTCTACAGGTGTAAATATTAATCACAACACTTAAAACTGTATATTTAAGATCTGTGCATTACTATATGTTATTTATACCTCAACATAATTTGTATTTTTTTAAAAAGTCCTCTCTCTGCTCTCCCCCTGGGGTCAATGAAACAAGTATGGAAAAAGTAATGTGATTTTTAGCCTATTCTCTGTGCTTTGATGAATATCATTTAAACAAAAGTGCTACTCATTTCTCATGAGCAGGTTTGCTTGTACCAACATAGGGTGGCAGGTCATGCTGACTGGCATTAGCCCCCTTAGCCAGGGTCCCAGGCCACAGAGAGGGAAGTGAGAGATGGCAGGTGTGAGCTTCCTGCAGCTGGGCAGCTCACACAGGGGCAAGAGGTAGTTCAGAAAGGTGGCATGGCTCAACAGCTGGGTGAACAGTTTTTTCTCTGGTATCAGTGAAAAGCCGGTTTCCCTGGCAACCGGGACCTACTTATTGAACGGTGTTGGGCTCAGGCATGACACATCCACAGCACGTGTACACAGAAGAAAAACTCCTCCTCACCAAATACTCCCTTTCAGTCTGCATACTCAGGTCTATGGATTTTTTTTGAGGAGGGGGCCGCAACACGCAGTTTGTGGGATCTTAGTTCCCCTATCAGGGATCAAACCCAGGCCCCAGCAGTGAAAGCGCCAAGTCCTAACTGCTGGACTGCCAGGGAATTCCCTATGGATGATTTTTAAAAATCAGAAAATGCCAAAAGACATGATAGAAAGCTTTGGTGCCCTCACTTCTGACCGCCTTCATAGCTAAACTGTGCTAATAACCACTTGTAATTTTTTCCTATATTAGTTCTTTTGCTTTCAGATGTATCTCTATATATCACTAACTCAATTTATCAACTCTAGACATTGTTTCTTTATTTCCCACTATGATAAGTAAGGACTTAGCAAATTCATAGCAATTCATACCACCCCATTTCTCCTTTCCTACTCCTTGCCTCACTTTTTTGTAGTTGTGCCATTGGGTTTTGTTCTATTCGTTACTTTTGCAGATTTAGATTTTATTCTTAAACTATGTGTTTGTCCTCTGTCAACATTCACCGTGTCTCTAGGCTCTGCTGCTGCCCTTGACTCCATCTCTCCTCCCACCTCTACTTCCTAGTACCTCTGGCCATCCAGTCTGAGGTTAGAATTGAGGGGACTCCGCTCTCACCTTTACATTGCCAAGGTTGAAAAATTTTACATTCTGTTCAGAAATAATAACTATCCCCCACCCTTGGTCTCTAGGTTGATGATACAAGTTGAAAATTAATAAATAGTAAGTGGTTATGACATATTTTTACATTTTCTCCTATACTTACAAAGTCACGACTCTCGACCCCTCAAAGGACGATGTTCCTAGAAAATCATCAAATGGCTTTTCTTTTTTTTTTTAACTTATTTTTAATTTTTATTTATTTAACTTATCTTGGTTGCACCAGGTCTTAGTTGTGGCATGTGTGCTCCTTAGTTGCAGCATGCATGTGGGATCTAGTTCCCTGACCAGGGATCGCACACGAGTCCCCTGCATTGGAGGGCAGATTCTTAACCACTGCACCACCAGGGAAGTCCCGGCTTCTCCTTTCTGAAACTACCACAGTTGCTCAAATTTTTACCACACATTAGTTTACTTCAAATTTGGATGATAATTTTCTTGTCTTCTTGGAATTTTTCTTTATTGTCCTCCCTCACCCCCAAATGGGAGAAGTAAAAGCCTTTTCATTATGGCACTGACAGTTTCTTTTCTATTATAAAATAGCTCAGGGTCTATTCTAGAGCTCTTCATAATGACATCTTTTTGAAGCCCATTGACCTACTGTTTTAATTTGGACAGATTTCTTTCAAAACCTGCTGCAAACTATCATCCTTGGATTTCTTTCCATTAGATTAACAAGGTTAGTTCTATCATTCCTCATTTTCTACATACTCCTCATACTTGGTTTCCTGGCCAACATTTTCAGTTATCTCCTTCAAAAAGGATAAATAGTAGATAAACTCTCTGAATCTTTGTAGATGTAAAAATGGCTTTAGTCTGTCCTCAATCTTGACTGCTAGCTTGGCTAGGCATAGATTTCTAGGTTCAAATTTGTTTTCCCACAGAACTTGGAAGGTGTGCTCCACTAATTCATTAAAGACTTTGAAACTGTGAAACAGAATACATATACAGAAAGGTGCCTAAACACAAATGTACATCTTGTTTGTTTGTTTGTTTTTTTATACTGCAGGTTCTTATTAGTCATCAATTTTACACACATCAGTGTATACTTGTCAATCTCAATCCCCCAATTCAGCACACCACCATCCCCACCCCACCGCGGTTTTCCCCCCTTGGTGTCCATACGTTTGTTCTCTACATCTGTGTCTCAACTTCTGCCCTGCAAACCGGTTCATCTGTACCATTTTTCTAGGTTCCACATATATGCGTTAATATACGATATTTGTTTTTCTCTTTCTGACTTACTTCACTCTGTATGACAGTCTTTAGATCCATCCACGTCTCAACAAATGACTCAATTTCGTTCCTTTTTATGGCTGAGTAATATTCCATTGTATATATGTACCACAACTTCTTTATCCATTCGTCTGTCGATGGGCATTTAGGTTGCTTCTATGACCTGGCTATTGTAAATAGTGCTGCAATGAACATTGGGGTGCATGTGTCTTTTTGAATTATGGTTTTCTCTGGGTATATGCCCAGTAGTGGGATTGCTGGATCATATGGTAATTCTATTTTTAGTTTTTTAAGGAACCTCCATACTGTTCTCCATAGTGGCTGTATCAATTTACATTCCCACCAACAGTGCAAGAGGGTTCCCTTTTCTCCACACTCTCTCCAGCATTTGTTGTTTGTAGATTTTCTGATGAAGCCCATTCTAACCAGTGTGAGGTGATACCTCATTGTAGTTTTGATTTGCATTTCTCTAATAATTAGTGATGTTGAGCATCTTTTCATGTGCTTCTTGGCCACCTGTATGTCTTCTTTGGAGAAATGTCTATTTAGGTCTTCTGCCCATTTTTGGATTGGGTTGTCTGTTTCTTTAATATTGAGCTGCATGAGCTGTTTATATATTTTGGAGATTAATCCTTTGCCCGTTGATTCGTTTGCAAATATTTTCTCCCATTCTGAGGGTTGTCTTTTCATCTTGTTTATGGTTTCCTTTGCTGTGCAAAAGCTTTGAAGTTTCATTAGATCTCATTTGTTTAGTTTTGTTTTTATTTCCATTACTCTAGGAGGTGGATCAAAAAAGATCTTGCTGTGATTTATGTCAAAGAGTGTTCTTCCTATGTTTTCCTCTAAGAGTTTTATAGTGTCCAGTCTTACATTTAGGTCTCTAATCCATTTTGAGTTTATTTTTGTGTATGGTGTTAGGGAGTATTCTAATTTCATTCTTTTATATGTAGCTGTCCAGTTTTCCCAGCACCACTTATTGAAGAGATAGTCTTCTCTCCATTGTATATCTTTGCCTCCTTTGTCATAGATTAGTTGACCATAGGTGTGTGGGTTTATCTCTGGGCTTTCTATCTTGTTCCATTGATCTATGTTTCTCTTTTTGTGCCAGTACCATATTGTCTTGATTACTGTAGCTTTGTAGTATAGTCTGAAGTCAGGGAGTCTGATTCCTCCAGCTCCGTTTTTTTCCTTCAGGACTGCTTTGGCTATTCGGGGTCTTTTGTGTCTCCATACAAATTTTAAGATGATTTGTTCTAGTTCTGTAAAAAATGCCATTGGTAATTTAATAGGGATTGCATTGAATCTGTAGATTGCTTTGGGTAGTATAGTCATTTTCACAATATTGATTCTTCCAATCCAAGAACATGGTATATCTCTCCATCTGTTGGTATCACTTTTAATTTCTTTCATCAGTGTCTTATAGTTTACTGCATACAGGTCTTTTGTCTCCCTAGGTAGGTTTATTCCTAGGTATTTTATTCTTTTTGTTGCAATGGTAAATGGGAGTGTTTCCTTAATTTCCCTTTCAGATTTTTCATCATTAGTCTATAGGAATGCAAGAGATCTCTGTGCATTAATTTTGTATCCTGCAACTTTACCAAATTCATTGATCAGCTCTAGTAGTTTTCTGGTGGCATCTTTAGGATTCTCTATGTATAGTATCATGTCATCTGCAAACAGTGACAGTTTCACTTCTTCTTTTCCAATTTGTATTCCTTTTATTTCCTTTTCTTCTCTGATTGCCGTGGCTAGGATTTCCAAAGCTATGTTGAATAATAGTGGTGAGAGTGGACACCTTTGTCTCATTCCTGATCTTAGAGGAAATGCTTTCAGCTTTTCACCATTGAGAATGATGTTTGCTGTGGGTTTGTCGTATATGGCCTTTATTATGTTGAGGTAGGTTCCCTCTATGCCCACTTTCTGGAGAGTTTTTATCATAAATGGGTGCTGAATTTTGTCAAAAGCTTTTTCTGCATCTATTGAGATGATCATATGGTGTTTATTCTTCAATTTGTTAATATGATGTATCAAATTGATTGATTTGCATATATTGAAGAATCCTTGCATGCCTGGGATACATCCCACTTGATCATGGTGTATGATCCTTTTAATGTGTTGTTGGATTCTGTTTGCTTGTATTTTGTTGAGGATTTTTGAATCTATATTCATCAGTGATATTGGTCTGTAATTTTCATTTTTTGTAGTATCTTTGTCTGGTTTTGGTATCAGGGTGATGGTGGCCTCATAGAATGAGTTTGGGAGTGTTCCTTCCTCTGCAATTTTTTGGAGGAGTTTGAGAAGGATGGGTGTTAGCTCTTCTCTAAATGTTTGATAGAATTCACCTGTGAAGCCATCTGGTCCTGGACTTTTGTTTGTTGGAAGATTTTTAATCACAGTTTCAATTTCATTACTTGTGATTGGTCTGTTCATATTTTCTGTTTCTTCCTGGTTCAGTCTTGGAAGGTTATACCTTTCTAAGAATTTGTCCATTTCTTCCAGGTTGTCCATTTTATTGGCATAGAGTTGCTTGTAGTAGTCTCTTAGGATGCTTTGTATTCCTGCGGTGTCTGTTGTAACTTCTCCTTTTTCATTTCTTATTTTATTGATTTGAGTCCTCTCCCTCTTTTTCTTGATGAGTCTGGCTAATGGTTTATCAATTTTGTTTATCTTCTCAAAGAACCAGCTTTTAGTTTTATTGATCTTTGCCATTGTTTTCTTTGTTTCTATTTCATTTATTTCTGATCTGATCTTTATGATTTCTTTCCTTCTGCTAACTTTGGGTTTTGTTTGTTCTTCTTTCTCTAGTTCCTTTAGGTGTAAGGTTAGATTATTTACTTGAGATTTTTCTTGTTTCTTGACATAGGCTGGTATAGCTATAAACTTCCCTCTTAGAACTGCTTTTGCTGCATCCCATAGGTTTTGGATCGTCACATTTTCATTGCCATTTGTCTCTAGGCATTTTTTGATTTCCTCTTTGATTTCTTCAGTGATCTCTTGGTTATTTAGTAACGTATTGTTTAGCCTCCATGTGTTTGTGTTTTTTACGTTTTTTCCCTGTAATTCATTTCTAATCTCATAGCGTTGTGGTCAGAAAAGATGCTTGATACAATTTCAATTTTCTTAAATTTACTGAGGCTTGATTTGTGACCCAAGATGTGATCTATCCTGGAGAATGTTCCGTGTGCACTTGAGAAGAAAGTGTAATCTGCTGTTTTTGGATGGAATGTCCTATAAATATCAATTAAATCTATCTGGTCTATTGTGTCATTTAAAGCTTCTGTTTCCTTATTTATTTTCATTTTGGATGATCTGTCCATTGGTGTAAGTGAGGTGTTAAAGTCCCCCACTATTGTTGTGTTACTGTCGATTTCCTCTTTTATAGCTATTAGCAGTTGCCTTATGTATTGAGGTGCTCCTATGTTGGGTGCATATATATTTATAATTGTTAGATCTTCTTCTTGGATTGATCCCTTGATCATTATATAGTGTCCTTCCTTGTCTCTTGTAACATTCTTTATTTTAAAGTCTATTTTATCTGATATGAGTATAGCTACTCCAGCTTTCTTTTGATTTCTATTTGCATGGAATATAGTTTTCCATCTCCTCACTTTCAGTCTGTATGTGTCCCTAGGTCTGAAGTGGGTCTCTTGTAGGCAGCATATATATGGGTCTTGTTTTTGTATCCATTCAGCAAGCCTGTGTCTTTTGGTTGGAGCATTTAATCCATTCACGTTTAAGGTAATTATCGATATGTATGTTCCTATGACCATTTTCTTAATTGTTTTGGGTTTGTTTTTGTAGGTCCTTTTCTTCTCTTGTATTTCCCACTTAGAGAAGTTCCTTTAGCATTTGTTGTAGAGCTGGTTTGGTGGTGCTGAATTCTCTTAGCTTTTGCTTGTCTGTAAAGCTTTTGATTTCTCCATCGAATCTGAATGAGATCCTTGCCAGGTAGAGTAATCTTGGTTGTAGGTTCTTCCCTTTCATCACTTTAAGTATATCATGCCACTCCCTTCTGGCTTGTAGAGTTTCTGCTGAGAAATCAGCTGTTAACCTTATGGGAGTTCCCTTGTATGTTATTTGTCATTTTTCCCTTGCTGCTTTCAATAATTTTTCTTTGTCTTTAATTTTTGCCAGTTTGATTACTATGTGTCTCGGCGTGTTTCTCCTTGGGTTTATCCTGTATGGGACTCTCTGCGCTTCCTGGACTTGGGTGGTTAGTTCCTTTCCCATGTTAGGGAAGTTTTTGACTATAATCTCTTCAAATATTTTCTCGGGTCCTTTCTCTCTCTCTTCTCCTTCTGGGACCCCTATAATGCGAATGTTGTTGTGTTTAATGTTCTTCCAGAGGTCTCTTAGGCTGTCTTCATTTCTTTTCATTCTTTTTTCTTTATTCTGTTCCACAGCAGTGAATTCCACCATTCTGTCTTCCAGGTCACTTATCCGTTCTTCTGCCTCAGTTATTCTGCTATTGATTCTTTCTAGTGTAGTTTTCATTTCAGTTATTTTATTGTTCATCTCTGTTTGTTTGTTCTTTAATTCTTCTAGGTCTTTGTTAAACATTTCTTGCATCTTCTCGATCTTTGCCTCCATTCTTTTTCCGAGGTCCTGGATCATCTTCACTATCATCATTCTGAATTCTTTTTCTGGAAGGTTGCCTATCTCCATTTAGTTGTTTTTCTGGGGTTTTATCTTGTTCCTTCATCTGGTACCTAGCCCTCTGCCTTTTCATCTTGTCTATCTTTCTGTGAATGTGTTTTTTTTTTTTTCCACAGGCTGCAGGATTGTAGTTCTTCTTGCTTCTGCTGTCTGCCCTCTGGTGGATGAGGCTATCTAAGTGGCTTGATGGGAGCGACTGGTGGTGGGTAGAGCTGACTGTTGCTCTGACAAATGAATATCTTAATGAATTTTTTTATACATTTATTTATTTTATTTTTGCCTGCATTGGGTCTTCATTGCTGCATGCAGGCTTTCTCTAGTTGCAGCGAGCGGGGGCTACTCTTCGTTGCAGTGTGCGGGCTTCTCATTGGGGTGGCTTCTCTTGTTGCGGAGCACAGGCTCTAGGTGTGCGGGCTTCAGTAGTTGTGGCACGTGGGCTCTAGAGCGCAGGCTCAGTAGTTGTGGCTCACGGGCTCAGTTGCTCTGTGGCATGTGGGATCTTCCTGGACCAGGGCTCAAATCCGTTTCCCCTGCATTGGCAGGAGGATTCTTAACCACTGCGCCACCATTAAGCCCCTATCTTAATGAATTGTTATGAAGTAAGTACCCATATAACCACCATCCAGGCCATAAAATAAAATTTTGCCAAAACCCTAGAAGTCTATACCAACGTTCTCACCTCCCAGCTTATACTCCCCTTCCTGATCACAATGCTGCCTTTCCCTCCTAGAGGGATCCATAATTCTGACTTCTGTGTACATGACTTGCTTTCTTTCAAAAAATAATGTTATCGGGAACTCCCTAGCAGTTCAGTGGTTAGGACCCAGTGCTTTCACTGCCTTGGGCCCAGGTTCAATTCCTGGTCGGGGAACGAAGAGCCTACAAGACGTGTGGCAAAAAAAAAAAAAAAAAAATTTATCATTTAAGTATGCATCCCAAAACGCAGTCTAGTTTTGCTTATTTTAAGCTTCATATAAATAGAAGAATATAGGGGCTTCCCTGGTGGCGCAGTGGTTGAGAATCTGCCTGCTAATGCAGGGGACACGGGTTCGAGCCCTGGTCTGGGAGGATCCCACATGCCGCGGAGCAACTAGGCCCGTGAGCCACAACTGCTGAGCCTGCGCATCTGGAGCCTGTGCTCCGCAACAAGAGAGGCCCGCGCACCGCGATGAAGAGTGGCCCCCGCTTGCCGCAACTAGAGAAAGCCCTCGCACAGAAACGAAGACCCAACACAGCCAAAAATAAATAAATAAATAGAAGAATATAGTATATATTATATCTGACCTCATTTGCTCAACATTATATTTTGAAATTCATGTTGTTGCATGAGGCTGCAGCTCATTCATTTTCATTGCTGTATTCCATCAGATGAATCTAATACAATGTATTTAGCCCTCTACTGCTGATGCATATTTACGTTATTTCCAGTTTTTGCTACTGTGTATAATGCTGCTATAAAATATCCTTGTCTTGGAGATTTGTAGAAGAATTTTTTATGGGTTACTAGTATAGCATTGTTAAAATCTCCCACCAGCATTGCAAATTTCTCTTTGAAGAAAAGGTCTGACAACTTTTGCTTTACACATATGGAGGTAGTTATTTGGTACATACACATTTAGAACTGTTCATTCTTCCTGATGACTTGAACCTTTTGTCAGCATGAAGTGGCTGTCTCTAATGCTTTTTGACCTAAATTCTGTTTTTCTGTTTTTTGTTTTGGCTGCGTTGGGTCTTCATTGCTGCACCCGGGCTTTCTCTAGTTGCGGCGAGCGGGGGCTACTCTTCATTGCGGCACGTGGGCTTCTCATTGCGGTGGCTTCTCTTGTTGTGGAGCACGGGTTCTAGGCACGCAGGCTCAGTAGTTGTGGCTCGCGGGCTATAGAGCTCAGGCTCAGTAGTTGTGGCGCATGGGCTTAGTTGCTCCGCTGCATGTGGGATCTTCCCGGACCAGCGCTCGAACTCATGTCCCCTGCATTGGCAGGCAGATTCTCAACCACTGCGCCACTAGGGAGGCCCCTAAATTCTGTTTTGTATGATGTTACTAAAGCGAGACCAGCTTTCTTTCTTTCTCCCTTTCTTTTTTCTTTCGGCCATGCCATGGGGCTTGTGGGATCCTACTTCTCCAACCAGGGATCAATCCCGGGCCCATTGCAGTGAAAGCACTGAGTCTCAACCACTGGACTGTCAGGGAATTCCCCTCTTTCATTTTTTTAATTGTGGTAAAATATACATAATGTAAAATTTGCACTTTAGCCATTTTAAAATGTACAACTCAGTGGCATAAAGTACATTCACAATCACCACTATCTCATTTCAGAACTTTTTCATCATTCCAAACAGAAACTCTATACCCATTAAACAACAACTGCCCCTCCCCCTTTCCCCTCAGTCTCTGGTAACCACTATTTTACCTTGTCTTTATGAATTTGTGTGTTCTAGGTACCTCACACAAGTGAAATCATACAACCTTTGTCCTTTGGTGCCTGGCTTATTTCACTTGTTTTTGGAGCTTTAAACAAACTTGCTATAAGTCATCACCTTCATATAAATGCACTAAGCAGAGATTTTTAAAAAAACAAAAAACACTCGCTGAGCATAAGGCCCTGTGGTAAAGCAGAGATAAATAAACCACTGTCCCTACAGCAGAGGGCATGGTGGATTGTGAGATGAGTGGCGTGTGGTCTTCCTTTTGCTTGACCTCAGCTGCTGTAAAGAGAAGTCTGTGTATGACGTTTAGATGCCACTGAAGTTGCATCCCTAAGCGTGCGGGGTCAGAGTGGTTTTCACTTGATGGAGGTAAATCCCGAGTCCACTACCCCGGTGTAGCTGCTTGCTCCGGCCTCACGGTGGCGCATTTCCAAAGCAGGAAGGGTGCTCCTACCAGGGGAGGAAACAAACCCCTTCCCAAGTGCGGTGGCCGTCATCAGGGTGCTGCAAGAGCTTTCTTCCTCTCATGATGCCACCTCCGTCGTCCCTACACAACCCTCACCCCACAGTCCCCCTTTAAGAGCCTTCCATTACAGTCACTGCCTTTCACCTGCGGTCTTAACAGCTCCCCCCGCCATCCTCACCATCACAGCCCACCAGGGCTGTCCTTTGAGCCTTCAGTTTCATTTCTGGATTGTTCTTCTTTTGCTCCTCCCTCTGCCCCATGAGAATCGGTTTCCACGTTGGAATGCAAATTTCTTGGCAAAATCCTGCTGAACTTTTTTTGTTTGCCCCACTCCTAAGCTCTTAAGATGAGACACTTATTGTCACAAATACCAACTTGGAAATACAGTCAGCAGCTTCGAGATGTGGGTCTCATTACTGACATGTATTGTTTACTCATTCATTCCACAAGCATTGTGTCAGCTAAGTGCCAGGGAGCTGGCAGCACAGAACCAACAAGATAAAATCCTAAGGTTCGAGGTATGTGCTCTCCAGGGGTAAATAACAAGTAAACTGTTATAAAACAATGTGGTAAGGGCTGTAAGAGAGAATAAGTGGCAGTGAGCAGGAAGTGCTGAAGACGGGGAGGTGGGGCTGGTGGATGGTCAGCTTAGGCTTCCATGGGAAGTGAGGATGGAGATGAGTCATCCAGAGACTTCTGGAGTTTACCAGATGGAAGAGGGCAGCAAGGTCATATCAGGCTGCAAAAATAGCCCCTGAAAACAACATTATTTCCTCATGCCTGTCTGGAGTTCAAGAGGTCAGGACAAACCACGTGTGGGGAGCTCCCTGCTTGCCTTGGCTTGCCAACTGGGTCTGGCAGGGGTGTTTAGTTTTATTAGTGATGATAAATGTGGCTGATCTATCTTGCCCGTATTGTTGCTCTCTCTCGGTATTTTTCATCTCTTGCGCACTACCAGTTGCCCCGCCGTCCACTCTAGCCTCCAGTTTACATTACTGAGAAATGGTCTGGTACAGAAAATCGCTGTGGTCCCTGTCGGAACAGCTTTCTCACCAGTTGGGCTCAGTGGGAACTGGCCAGTCGGCCATGGTTGCCATTGGGATAGGTGCCTGCCCACCCTTGTCCAAGTAGCTGTGTCCAGGGTTGGGATCTTGTGGTACAAACCATGGCCAGTTGTCCCAGAGGAAGCAGCCCCAACTGGTTTATTAGCAAGTTGCTGAGGGCAGGACAGTTGTCCCCTGCTTCTTCAAAGGCAAGGTTTCCCAGTCTCGGCACCATTGACATTTTGGGCTGTGTAATTCTTTGTCGTGGGGGACTGACCTGTGCATTGTAGGATGTTTAGCAACATCCCTTCCCCCTCTCACTGAGTTAGGATAAGCAAAAATGTCTCCTGGGAGAAAACTCATCCCTGGTTGAGAACCACTGTTCTAAGGGGATAGGAGGCTTCAGGATTGGTCCTTCCAGGTGGATGTAGTCAGTGGTCAGGACTGTGAGAATGAAGGCTACTGCGTATATACCTGCCTCTGCAGGGCTGGCTCAGAGGCTGAGAGGGGCAGCTCCTGCTGTGGGCAGGGGTTTGAATGGAGCATTGGTGGGTTCAGATGTGAACAGCTATGCTCAAAGTGGGGCAACCAAGACAGAGTATCGTGTGTGTGCGTGCATGTGTGTGTGTGTGTGTGTGTAGCTGCATGGATTTGAATGAGCATGTGCTTTGGTTTAGTCTTTGTGCACATATTTCTGAGAAGGTGCAGTTCTCAGTGTGGGTGTACGTATATGCATGAGGACATAGATATCTGTGTGTTTCAAGGTTGGACTGTACATAGTCCACACTGCCCCTCCTCCTGTGTTATCAAGATAAATTAGTGTCATATATGACACTTAATTGGTACTCTCAGAATGCTAAGATTCAGCTCTACTGAAGCTGAAATGACACTTGGTTCGGAGTGGTTTTTCCTATTGTGTAGACCTGTCTATCTCTAGACATATGTAATGTGTAATGAATGGGTGATAACCCCAACGGTCTCCAATGACATCATGCTTCAGCACCAGAATCCAGGGTGGACTGAACTCAGGGTCCAAGAAGCACAGCCAAGCCCATTCTGAGCTCATCTGTGTTCTCTAGTCTCAGCCCTTTGACCAACTGGTTGTACAACAAACCACTTAACCTTTCATTTCTTTAATTTCCCTTCTCGTAAAGTGGAGTTAATTAATATCCTTCTTAGGGGACTCTCTTGAGAACACCTTACACCATCATAAAGACTTAAAAAAATAGTGCTACATAAATGTTGAGTGAAAATAAATTGTTCTTCCTCATTATATAAGCTCTTACCTTAAAAAGTCAGCTGACATTTATTTATGTACTCTGTGTTCCTGCTACTTTATCTAAATATTTGTCTTTCTTACTTGGTTAGCTATGTGGATTGGGTCTGTATCTTCATTTGGTATAGTGGCCATTGTGGCCACTAGTGACTCAATTGTCATTCATGTTCATGATGTTTTTGACAGTGATGATTCTGGCCTGCCTAATTCCCCAGATCATCAATCAATTTGAAATGAGTTCTTGGACACTTTCAAGAGAGAAGAGCTTGTATTCTTTCAACCAACCAACCAATCAACCAACCACATGTGAAAAGCAGAAAGATACGTGGGTCAAGACTCTGGCCCTGAAAACACGATAGTAAGGGACAAGGCACAGACTTGGAGGAGAGAGACCCATGGATGCTCTTGCCAGGTGACTTTCCTGCTCTTTTAAATTAATATTATTTTTTTTCCCTCCAACTCTATTGAGGTACAATTGACAGATAAAATTGCTTATATTTAAAGTGTACAACATGATGATTTAATATATGCATACTTTGTGAAATGATTACCACAATGAACACATCCATCACCTTATGTAGCCACCGTGTGTGTGTGTGTGTGTGTGTGTGTGTGTGTGTGTGTGTGTGTGTGGTGAAAATGTTTAAGATCTATTCTGTTAGCAAATTTCAAGTAGTCATTGTGGGTTTTCTTTCTTTTCTTTTCTTTTGTTTTTTGGCCACACTGCATGGCTTACGGAATCTTAGTTCCCCAAACAGGGATTGAACCCGTGCCCTTGGCAGCAAAAGCTCAGAGTCCTAACCACTGGACCACCAGGGAATTTCCTCAAGTGTTCAATATAGTATAGTTAGTTATAGTCATCATGCTATACATTATATTGCCAGAACTTATTCATCTTACTGAGGCTTGTATCCCTTGACCAGCATCTCACCATTTCCCCCATCTCTAGCCCCTGGTAACCACCATTCTACTCTCTGTTTCTATGGGATTGGCTTTTTTTTCTTTTGATTCCACATATAACTAAGATCATACAGTATTTGTCTTTTTCTGTGAAGCTTATTTCACCTAGCATAATGTCCTCTAGGTTCATCCGTGTTTTTTGCAAATGGTAAGATTTCCTTCTTTCTCATGGCTGAATACTATTCCATTATACTCTATCCATGTATCTATCTATCTATCTATCTCATTTTCTATATCCATTCCCTTTCTTGGCTATTGTGAATAATGCTGCAATGAAAATGAGAGTACAAATATCTCTACAACGTACTGATTTCATTCCCTTTGGATAAATATCCAGAAGTGAAATTGCTGGATCATACAGTTCTCTTTTTAAGTTTTTTGAGGAAACTCCATACTGTTTTCCATGGTGGCTGCACCAGCTTACACTCCCACCAACATTGCACAAGGGTTCCCTTTTCTCCACATCCTTGCCAACACTGGTTATCTCTTGTCTTTCCGATGATAGCTATTCTAACAGGTGAGGGGTGATATCTTATTGTAACTTTGATTTGCATTTCCCTGATGATTATTGATGTTGAGCACCTTTTCACGTACCCATTGGTCATTTGTTCGTGGCTTTTTTCAATAGTAAGTACTACTGCACGATCTGCAGTTGGTTGAATATGTGGAGGCAGAACCTCGGATATGGAGGAACCTCAGATAAGGAGGAACCTCGGATATGAGGGCCAAGTATAAGTTATACGTGTATTTTCGACTATGCGGAGGGTCAGTGCCCCTAACACCTGCATTGTTCAGGGGTCAACTGTAGTTATTTATTTATTTATTTATTTATTTATTTATTTTGGCCGTGCTGCGCGGCATGCAGGATCTTAGTTCCCCAACCAGGGATCGGAACCTGCGCCCCCTGTAGTGGAAGTGTGGAGTCTTAACCACTGGACCACCAGGGAAGTCCCCTGTAGTTATTTTTAATACTTTTGTTCTTTAACCTTTATACTAGAATTAAATGATTAACACACCACTATGTTACAGTATTAAAGTATTCTGAATTTGATTATATACTTACTTTTATTTTATATTTTCATATTCCTAAGTAGCATCCTTTCATTTCAGCTTTAGGAATACCTTTCAGCATTTCTTGTAAGGCAGGTCTATTGGCAATGAATGCCTTTGGCTTTTGTGTGCCTGGCAAAGGCTTTATCTTTCCTTTGCTGCTAAAGGACAAACAGCTTTGCTGGGTAAAGTGTTCTTGGTTGGCAGTTTTTTCTTTCAGCACTTTTATGTATCATCCCACTCTCTCCTGGACTGCAAAATTTCTGCTGATAGCCTGTTGAGGGTTCCTTTGTATGTGAGAATTTGTTTTTTCTCTTGCTGCTTTAAAAATTCTCTCTTTGATTTTAGACAGTTATATTGCAATGTGTCTTGGAGAAGATCTCTTTGGGCTGAATCTGTTTGGGGACCTATGAGCTTCATAAACTTGGATGTCCAAATCTCTCCCTAGATTTGGGAAGTTCTCAGCCATTATTTATTTAAATAAGCTTTCTGCTCCTTTCTCCCTTTCTTCTCCTTTGAGGACTCCAGTAACACATTGTTTTGTCTGATGGTATCCTATAATTCACATAGACTTTCTTCATTTTCATTCCCTGTGATAGCTTCTTTGCTTTCTGGAACAACAAAGTATCCCAGGATCAACCTGTATATTTCTGCCCCCAACATGGAATTAATGATTTTCTTTAAAGAGTCCTGGCTCCTTGTATTGATAGAAAGGAATGTTGTTTAGGGATCACCTCCTGGGTGTCAGGGATGCATGTGGTTATTAAACCCAGCAATAATGCATCACATCAAGGATGAATAGAATGTACAGAGCCAGACAATAAACTGAAAGTTCATACTGATATTTCCAATTTAGTTTTCAGATTATAGAATTTTCCCTCACTTCTTTGATTTTATATTTGTATTTCTTTTCTCTTACACTGAAAATCTTGATTCTGAATGAATTTACTATAATTGATTATTTGCTTATTCTAACTTATACACATTACTGAGTAATAAAAATATTTCCAAGTAATATCTCTAAATACATGTTTTTAAGAATGTTTGTAAAACATACCAATATTACTTAGTAACAATAAGACTATGAAATTCAAGATTTCTCTGTTGATTCTTTCTTTCCCTTAGGGTATATCCCTTTGGTAAACAGAACTGTGTTTTAAAGTCACTTGAAATAATTTTTGTTTGGTTGTGCTACCCACTTGATATACAGTTAAGTTCATTTGTCTCAGTATGGTTTCAATTTTAGGAACTACTCTTCAGATATTAGATTTTACTTTTCAATTATATTAAAGGTTCCCATGGTTTCAAAGTCAAAACTATAAAACAAGGTGTATTTAAAGAAGCTTAGCTTCCCTATCTTTCCCCTCTACTCTGTTCCTCCTTATAAGTGACCACTTGTCTTAGTTTTGGGTTTTCCTTCCACTGTTTCAGAAAATATAAGCAAATGCATAAAAATATCCACCTCTTGTTATTACTCTAAAGGTAGCATACTATAAACACTTTTTCCCACTTAGTATTTTCTGCCCACTAGCCCATAGTGTTTTATCCTAGTGATCCTCCTCATGACTCAGTGCACAGTTCTCTATGGTGTGAATATATCATGGTTTATTCAATCATTCTCTATTAATGTACATCTGGTTCCCTCATTCTTAATCCTGAGCACATAACCATCTGAGGAAAATCCATAACAAGGAAAATAAAACAAAAAACAGAAACAGAAAAAGGAACCTGGAGAACAGAGCCTACGTAGAGAAAACAAAAACTACTATATCTGCAGGGAAATTAGAAAAGTTATGTAACCATGGAAAAGAGAACAGGGAACTCCAATGAAGGAATGCTTACAGAATAAGAAAGAGCTCTTGGAAAAATCAAAGTGTGGAGTCAGAAATTAAAAAAAAAAAACAAAACCAAAAACTTCATTAAGAAGGATCAGAAGATAAATTTGAGGAAAGCTCTCAGCAATTAGAGCAAAAAACCAAAAAACCAAAATCCCATAAAGATGGAAAATAGGAGAGAAGTGATTTGAAAATCAGGGGACTACATCATAGAGATCAGTCCTGGAAGTCCAATATTTGAATAATAGGATTTCCTAAAAGAGAGAATAGGGAAAATGGAGGAGAAGAAATAACAAGATTATTTAAGATAATTTCCAAGAACCAAAGAGATTGAGTTTCAAGACTGAAAGAACTCACTCAGTATACAGTGGATGGATGAATAGGCTTGCATTACAGAATATCATTGTACAACTTCAAAACATTGGGGAGAAAAAGAAGATTTTTTTAGGCTTCTTAAAATTAAAAAAAAAAGAGGTCACATAAGATGAGTAATTGAATATTTTCAGAATTTGCAACAGCAGAAGTGGAAGCTAGTGGTCATTGGAGTAATAGCTTTGAAGTCCTGAAGGAAAATGATATCCAACCTAGAATTTTATACCCAGCCAAACTATATTGAGGGTGAAGGTTTTCAGACAAGCACAATCTAAAAAAAAAATTACCCGATGATGCATAAAACTGGAAAAAAAAAAACCCCAATAACAAGAAGTAGAGTGTTATTTAGAGACACAAACACAGCCATCAAAACGATCAGCTAACAGAGGTAAAAGTGGTTGCCCCTGGGACTAGATCATGTGGGAGGGGGGGAATGCTCTTTTAACTGTGAGAATGAGTAATTTTGATAAAAATATAAAAATAGCAGATAAAAAATATGAGAGAGAGAAGAAACAATTTTTTTTTAAAAAGATGACTTTTGAGAACTGTTCTAAGTTGATGTGACTGTTTTGAAGACTATGATAAAAGATACAGAGGAAGAAGTATGACTCTGAGATGTTTATGGAAACTGGTTAAAGCATCAAAGTTTAGAGGCACCTTTTAAACCATCTGCACTCACCAATCTCCTGGCTTGCCCTCCTTGATGTAAGAACCTGACTAGGCCTTCTGGAAAAAGAGACTCCTTGCAGTTGGCAAAAAAAAAAAAAAGAGAGAGAGAGAGAGAGACATGCTGGAAAAGGTGGCATGGGCCTTTCCTAAATACAGAACTGGGAGATGTTGGGAAAAACATTGAAGAAAGGATATGTCAACTTTCTTAAAAGTGAAAGGACCAGTGATGCCAGGGAAATGCCAAGTAGCTACAATGATTTGGAGACTAACAGTGTTTCCCAAATTTATTTCATGTTATAATCACCAGGGGAGCCTTTAAAAATCCTGAGGCCCATATCATACCCCATACCAATTAAATCAGATTAAGATTAAGTAGGAGTAGGGGCCAGACCTAAGTATTTTTTTTCTTTTTTTTTGGCCATGCCGGGGGACTTGCAGGATCTTAGTTCCCCCACCTGGGCCCTCAGCAGTGAAAGCATGGAGTCCTAATCACTGGACCACCAGAGAATTCCCCGACATCAGTATTTTTTGAAAGACCCTCAGGTGATTCCTGTGTGCAGTCAAGTTTGGGAACCACTAGGGTAGAGTGTGTGTATGAGGAGGATAAGACTGGAAGGATAGGGTAAAATTGTGAAGGGTCTCAAATGCCCAGCTACTAGAGGGCAATGGAGGTGCCACTGAAAGCTTTTGAACTGGAAGTGATTCAGTGTGGTATATGGGGAGATTAATGCATAGAAGAAGTGGGAGGAGGTGAGTTCCAGAAGCACGGAGAACACTGGCTAGAGTGATAGTCTAGTTCTTAAGTCAGAGGAAGCAGCGCAGAGAAGTACGCAGGCTGTGTGCGTTTGGTGTGTCCACGGGTCACCGAGTGCTCCCTGCCTCATTGGAAACTACTGTTCCTCTCTCTCAAGCTCCACGGGGCCCGTCTGGTGTAGTGGTCCGCCAGATGGGTGGGAGAACCACTAGGAGGCAGTCTCGGCCACAGCCCCGCCCAAGAGAGGGCGGCGGGCTCCGCTCTCTGATTGGGCCAGATCCCCGGCGTGGAGGAAAGTGATCCCCGTCCCAGGGAAGTTGAGGACCAAGCAGGGGCGGTGGGTAGGAGGCTGTGCAGCTTTTTGCGCCAACAACCGAAGGGGCAATGACAACCTGAGGTCGTCCTAACTGCCCCCCAACTCCTTAGGTCGTCACTGCCCTTCCAGGAGGTTCCTTGCTATTCCCGTCTGCGGTGAGAGGTTCACTCCTCTGCCGGCGCTGTGAACAAGCCAGTGAGCGTCTAGAAGTCGGCGACCTCGCTGGGCTCTTCCCACCCGAATCCCCAGCACCCCTACAATGGAGAGCCGAGCGCACAGTAAGTACTCCATATGCAAGGAAAGACTCAACGGAGGCAAACAGGAAGTGGGAGCTGCTGGGCACGAGGGGCGTCGACCCCGGGCTTGTCCCCATAGCTTCTCTGTTGTCGGGGACGGGAGGCCAGGGGCAGAGGCGGGCCAAGGCCGTGGGCTGACCATTTCCTCAGTCCCCCCGACAATCGCGGCGATCTAGCTAGGGCGAGAAGTCACGGTGACCGAAACCTGTCGGAGGGGTGCTGTATGCTCGCCCGGTCCCTCGTGGTGACCGGCTCGAAGCACTCGTTTTCCAAAGGCGGCCGAGAGCCACCCTATTGGAGCGCTCGCCCGCAGTATGGGATACATCGAAACGCCTCTTTTGAACACACGGTGACAAAGACCCCCTCCCACCCAGCGGCGACGTGCACGTGACAGTTTTCGGGCCGTCGCAACTACGTGGGAACATGGAATAGGTCTGCGGCTGCACACAGCCGGGCGCCGGGGTCCCCGCACCCACACCCCGCTCGTCAGGGCCCGGGGGCCGAGCCACTGCGGGCAGGGGACCCCCACCCCCACCCCCGCCGCGCCTGTCCCCCGGGAAGCGGCTCCCGAGGCGGCGGCGGCGGCCATGTGGGACGCGCTGGCAACCAGGTGCGTAGCGGCGCGGGAAGTGCGGGGGTCGCCTCCGGCCTTCCGGGCCCCGCGCCTCTTCCCGGAAGGAGGCGGACCCGCGCTGGGGCTGGCTACCGCCGAGACGGCGGCCGTGCGGGCTGCCCTCGCGCTCATCCAGGTGCAGACTCCGGCCTGTTGCGCGGGGTTGGGCGCGGGGGGCGGCTACGGCCTTCCAGGCGAAGGGGGACCGGGCGCGCGCTGCGACAGGACTGCGGCGGCGTGCGGCCTGCCTCGTCCCCACCCGGGCACCGAAGCTGAGGCTCCAGGGCCCACCTCCCGCCTCCTTCCGGGGACCCCGGGGCCGCGAATGAAAAGACCAGGGAACGCGCCCCCGGGGCACGCCTCGGGCTGGCAGGCGCCTGGGCGCGGGGCAGGATTTGTGGGGAACTTGGGAGAGTGCTGGCCCCTTCCCGGCCGGAGGAGGTTGGCGATTCCAGCTCCAGGCAGGCCTCTCCCCCAGCCTGCTGGATCGTGAGCTGGGCTTGCCCGAAAGGGGCTTCACGGCCCACCGTCCTCGGCTAAACGAGTGGGGGGAGGGGATTGCAGTAGGGGCTCGGGGCTCAGAAGCAGAGTCCCCAGAAGCCCAAGCTTCTGCTTCTGAGCGTTTGCAAACGCGGGCTCCCGGAGCCTGAGAGGCGCAGTCCGCCCCCTTGCCGCGCGCCCACTAGGAGCCCCGAGCATTTGCAACCCGGACGAAATTGTGCCTTTCTGCAGCCCCGCTCCCAGCTGGGGGCGTTTCTGGGAGGCTGCAAGCTTTGGTGCTTCCTAGGGAAAATTTTTCGGGAGATGTGCAATTTGAAAAAAACCCAAAAGTTTAAAGAGGAGAGAGAATGGGGGGCTCTGAAGTCCCTAGTCCCCAGCCCAGTTGCCTGTGGTCCAATCAGTCCATACTCGGGAAGAAAGCAGGGAGCCAAGGGCCTTTCGTTCCCAGCACCCAAGGTTCTGCCCCTTGCCTGGTGCTGAGCCTCCAAGGTGGCAGACACCTTTCTGAAGAAAGGCTGTTACCCGGATGGCTTGGTCTTTTGTAGTTCACACTGTTTTGTGCTTTATAGGAAGTACTACCTTGTAGGAGAGTCAGAAGTTTGTTTCAACTGTTTTGTAGTCAACTCTGTTTTGTAGAATTGCAGGATGGATGCTTGAGTTCTAAGTACCCTGTGCCGGCCCTTGCATCCTCCACAGGGCATGGAGGTGGGATGGGTGTGTGTGGCATTCGTCCCTAGGGTCAGATCCCTCTGCTTCAGGCCTATGATCTTTTCAGTCTTTTCCTGATCAAGATCCACAATAGAGAAGCACACCCACCCACATACATCTATCAGTACAAAACTGCAAGAAGAGCTTCACAGGATATTTATTTTCTCTACAGGGAGAGGCACAGTGATATTTTCTATTCTATTTTCTGTTTTTTAAGAAAGCTAGTCATAATCCCTTAACTTGATTTGATGACTGACTAACCAATTCTAGGTGGCAAGCTTTCTTTGGGGTACCCCCAGAGGGTCTGAGGAGAGAGCATCAGCATTTCCCTGGGAACTAACTTTGGAAGGGATAAGCTGGTTGATGAGGAGACATGAAGGAGGCTGAGATTCAAACTTGAGTAAGGAAATTCCTACTTGAGTAAGGAGAGTACTATAGGTTGTGGCTGCAAAGGCGAGTTGAAGGGTACTTCTGGTTACTCTGGCTCCATGTGCCTGGCCCCGCCAAGCTGGCCGCCTGCCATAAACACAGTGAGAGAGTCTTGTGTGAGTGCTGGGAAGGTAGGGGAGTAATGGCTTCTTGCCATTATGTCTTTTTTCTTTTCTTTTTGAGGAAGAAGGAAGGTGAGTGCTGAAAGGCTGCCACAAGCTCTGGATTCATAAATTCGAAAGGGAACTCTGTTAAGTCTCTGCACAGAATTTCACAGCAGGGTCAGGAGCAGGACTGTGAATATTTTATAGATGAAGAGGCTAAGGCCCATCACCTGGTAGTCATTATAGCTAATTAGTAGTAGATCTGGGGTTAGACCAAAAAGAGACTTTGTCTTTGTGGAATTCTTAAACTTCTCTTTGCTGCCCAGTTCTGTTTTCCTGCACTTGCTACCGAAGTCCCATGGCTATGCTGTGTACCCTCTTATTATTTTATTTTTGCTTCTTGGGATGAAGATTCTGTTAGCAGCCAAAGTAGAGCCTGCAAACCCCATGTTTGGGTGGGGAAGGTAAGTGACCCTGAGGATGCTTTTAAAAACTGAAGTGGGGTTGGGTTGTGGGCCTCTGGTCATTGTCATGGTGTGGCATTGCTTTTATTGACCTCGAGGAACAAGCTCTCCTCTGCCTTTCCAGATGAAGAAGTGGAGCTGACAAATCAGTGCCCTGCCTCTGGGTTTCCAGTCAGTGACACAGCTGACCGTGGCTCCTTTTGTAGTAAGTTTCCTTGAAGTGTAGCCTGAGGTTCTTAAGGCCAAGAAATCTTTGTTATGAGAAATCTTTACAAGAAAGAAGACTTTGGGGGAAATGGACAGTCTCTTTAGCAAAGATGACACTTTACGTTACTGCTGAGATTGATGGTGTGGACAGTGGCAAGGGTGGGGAGAAAATTTGGGTTTAAACTTTATTTTTCTATTTTTTATTTTTGGCCGTGACGCATGGCTTGCGGGGTCCTAGTTCCCCAACCAGGGATTGAACCCGCACCCTCAGCAATGAAAGTGTGGCGTCCTAACCACTGGACTGGCAGGGAATTCCCTGTTTGTTTGTTTTTTAATATTTATTTATTTATTTGGTTGTGCCAGGTCTTAGTTGCAGCACGGAGCTCCTTAGTTGGGGCATGCAAACTCTTAGTTGTGGCATGCATGTGGGATCTAGTTCCCTGAGGGATCGAACCCGGGCCCCCTGCATTGGGAGCACGGAGTCTTAACCCCTGTACCACCAGGGGAGTCCCTCCCTGGATTTAAACTTTAAAAAAAAGGTATTGAACCAGGTAAACAGACATCTTGTGAACCCCAGAATCTCACAGTGCCCAAACCAAGAACAGTGTTCTTCCTTTGGTTAGTGAGGTCGTCCATTCTGCCTGATCAGACATTTTTTTTGTCTCAAATTTCCTAAGTAAGCATTGCCTTGTTTCCTTGATTTTGTGGAAAACCTGGAAGTGTGAATGAGCCTTACCTGTGACCCCCTGACCCAGCTTACCTGATCTACTCCATCTTCTGCCTGGGCGTTGAACGTCAGCATCAGTGCCCACCTGCACCCCCGTGGCACATTTGTCTGAGCTTCCATGAGCCTGGCGAGCTGGTGGGACCTCCTGTGTGTCTGTTGGAGACAAGCCACGTCTGGGTTTAGCTATGTCTGTGTTTGAAGTTCCGATGACATCTAGATTGAGATGTTTTTATCTTTTAAGCACTGAGTTCTCCCATCAATGGGGGCAGCACTTGGAAAGTGGGCAGGATTGCTAGCCTTAGAAAATGGTGATGACCTTTTGAAGGTGTAGGGGCAGAAAAATGTTCCCTTCTTCTCTTTTATGTTCTTTGGCTGGTTCTAATAATTAAATTGACATAAGAGATTAACAGGAAAAAAAAACAAATTTAATTTCCTGCATATGGGAGCCCCATAAAAATATGAGACTCAAAGAAGTGACCAATACAGGAAGCTTTTATACCTTTTAGGCAAAGAAACAATACATTTGTGAAGCATTGACAAGACAAAGGGCCTTGGGGTAATAAATTGGTGAAAAAGTAACAAGGTTTGTTTATACAGCCCTCTTGGCCCTAAATTCCCTGTCTCTGGTGACAAGGATGCCTTCTACCCTCCTGGTACAGGGAGGGTGCCTTTCACATGGGAAATTTATTTTCTGCTTCCAGGGGGACAAACACTGGCTGTTTGTCAAGTACCTTTAATTCAAAATAATCACTATGCCAGAGGGGCATATTATTGGGTGGCATATTCAGAAGAAACCATGCCATTTTGGGGGAAACTGCACAACAACAGAAAATATAGAGAATTATGTGCTCTACTGAGCAGGTGGATTTACTGTGGAAAATACTCGGATCACAGCCTTGAACTGGGATGACCTTCGTGTCCACCTGCGGCCCCTGGGGCTGCCTCCTTTGGTCACCCTCGGGCCAGCTCATCCTCCGCCATCAGAGTCCACTCCACCTGGAGGCTCCCAAATGGGTGACTTCCAAGGCTTATTGGCGTCTGGGGTCTGAACTTACTGTCCAGGTACTAAGGGTCCCCGTAATCTGGCCTCAGACTTTCTCTCTAATATACCCTTTCTTCTCCCGTCAGTATCTCACCTATTTTTGCTTTTCTGTTTTCCAAGGCAGTTTCTCTCCTCATACACCTGAGGGCCCGTACTGGCCGATGGAGGGTGTAAACACCCAAGACGTAGGCGCTGCTAACGGGGTCAGAACAGAGGCAGTGCCAGGCAGCCGTGTGAGAAGGGGTGAGTGGACCTGCAGACAAGCCCTCCAGGAGGGTTCCCAGATCCTGAATCCTTCCCAGGACGAAGTCTGGGAGGTCAGCTTTGAGCTGTGCCCGGACAGGTGGAGGGCACTTCCAGCAGGCAGACTGAGGGGCTCCAGGAGCGAGAGGGGACATTGCAGGTAAAAGGGGCAGCTTCTTATGAAGAATAATGGCGAGCACTGTTTCCTTACATACAGACTCGAGGTAATAAGACCTTGAGAGCGTGTTTGGAGGTTCTGACTGAGGAGCGCAGCCGCTTTTAAACCCTGACTGAAAAGTGGTCCTCCTCTATGGGGGAAGGGCGTCGTCTTCCCCGGGGCATGCGCAGGAGGCCGTGAGGGAGGAGCCGCGGCAGATGCCGTTTAAGGGTACAATCTTTTTTTTTTTTTTAAAGGATTTTTTTTTTTTTTTTCATAGCTACTTTATTTTTTTAGCTGCGTTGGGTCTTTGTTTTCGTGAGAGGGCTTTCTCTAGTTGCGGCAAGCGGGGGCCACTCTTCATCATGGTGCAGGGGCCACTCTTCATCGCGGTGCGCGGGCCTCTCCCTATCGCGGCCTCTCTTGTTGCGGAGCACAGGCTCCAGACGCGCAGGCTCAGCAGTTGTGGCTCACGGGCCCAATTGCTCCGTGGCATGTGGGATCTTCCCAGATCAGGGCTCGAACCCGTGTCCCCTGCATTAGCTGGCAGATTCTCAACCACTGCGCCACCAGGGAAGCCCTAAGGGTACAATCTTAAAACTACTGGTTTTGGAGACCTAATGCACAGCCTAATGATTATAGTCAACAGTATTGTATATAAATCTAAAAGTTGCCAAGAGACTGGATCTTAGTTGTTCTCACCACAAAAAAGAAATTATACTTGTGTGTCATAATAGAGGTATTAGCTAATGCTATGGTGGTAGTCATATTGAAATAGATAAATATCGGGAATTCCCTGGGGGTCCAGTGGTTAGGGCTCCATGCTTTCACTGCGGAGGGCGTGGGTTTGATCCCTGGTCCGGGAACTAAGGTCCCACAAGCTGTGAGGAGGGGCCAAAAAAAAAAAGATAAATATCAAATCACAGTGTACACCTTAAACTTACAAAAGGTTATATGTCAGTTACATCTAAATAAATTTTTTTTAAAAAAGAATAGTGGTGAGCAAAAGGCCTTATATGCACCAATATAATAATAATAATAATAATGATAATAATAGTAGTTGACTCTGTGCCAGGCTCTATATTAAGTGTATTTCATATATTATTTTATTTAATCCTCATAAAAATATTATAAGCAATCTCCATTGTACAGGTTTATCTGCACCAGAATGTAAGCTTTATGAGGGCAGCAGAGGTTTGGGTCAGTCCTGCTTATTGCCATGTCCCAGCATCCAGCAGAGTGCCTGGCACACAGGAGGTGCTCAATACTTGTTGCCTGGCGGAGGAAAGAGGGAGTCCAGTCATGTAGGTGATACTGTCCCTGTTTTGCACTGAGGAAACTGAGGCCCAGGGTTAAGGGAATTGGCTACGTGACACCAGGCCTGGGAGAGGCCCAGTGGAACTGGATCCCAGGTTTCTGGACTTTCTCTTCTGTGAGGAGGAGAGAGACACTCCTATCCTCCCCGTGGTGCTGGCCCCGGCCCTGTGACACGCTGTGCAAAGGCATGTGACAGGGAGAGAGCCAGATGAATTCGGGATAATGTGGTTACAATATGGAGAAGGCTGGAAAGGGAAGTTGAAAGGGGTGTGTGTGTGTGTGTGTGTGTGTGTGTGTAACAGCTTTGTATTTTATTTAGAAGGCTGGGAGAGTGGATGACCACATCTTTTCAGCCTGGCCCAAGTTCGTATTTTTTTCAAGGCCAAGTGCAAAGCCCTGTGTTTCAGGAAACTGTCAGCTGGTGTTAGAACTTGGGCTAGACCTCAGGTCCCCCCATCACTGCTAAGGGATCTCCCTTCGAGGGGGTGCCCTTCAGGGACACCTGTAGACTCTTATTTATGCGGAGCTCCTGGGCACCTCTAGATCCTTCCCATGCCCCAGTGGATGGTGTGTCAGGCTCTCCGCTGGGTTTGTCTTGCCTTTCAGACTGAGGGGAAAGCAGGTTGCTGTGGTCTTAGGGGTGGGAGGTGGGACAGAGGCCATTAATCTGCATCTAAAGTATTACAGAGGGGCTTGGGGAGGGATGCGGAGGTGAGCCTGACTGGGTTGCTGTTATCCAACTTGAGTTCTCCTCTGAATGAGAAAGCACCTTTGTTCATGGGCTGTCACGGGGGCGGGGTGGGGGTGGGGCTTATGCCCTTGTAGGGGCTGCTCCAACTTCACAACCTTCTGTAGCTCCCAGGTGCTCTGAGGGAGAGCGGGAAGCCTAAATGAAGGGATTGTGGCAGTAGTTGGGCAGCCTGGATTTAGCACAGATACTGAGTCAAGACTTACGAGCAGCCTGAGCTGCCCGATGTGTAACTTCCTCATTTATCTTGGGGCAGAGTGTGGAATGCCAGCTTTTCATGGTCGCTTTTTTGCAGGTTTGATTTTAATTTTCAAGGCCACCCTTCCTGTTTCCCCCAGTCCGCCTGACTGCTTGTTCACCTCATCTCTCTGGGGTATTGGGAACACAGATTTTGGTATCAGACTTGGCTTTGTGCCTTGTTTGGAGAAGTCCCTTTTTTTTTTTGTCCTTTTTAAAATAAATTTATTTATTTTATTTTTGGCTGCGTTGGGTCTTTGCTGCTGCGCTCGGGCTTTCTCTAGCTGCAGCAAGCGGGGGCTACTCTTCGTTGTGGTGCGCGGGCTTCTCCTTGCGGTGGCTTCTCTTGTTGCAGAGCATGGGCTCTAGGTGCGCGGGCTTCAGTAGTTATGGCTCACGGGCTCAGTAGTTGTGGTGCATGGGCCTAGTTGCTCTGTGGCATGTGGGATCATCCCGGACCAGGGCTCGAACCCGTGTCCCCTGCATTGGCAGGCAGATTCTTAACCCCTGTGCCACTAGGGAAGCCCCCCCACCCCTTTTCTTTGATTAAACCTGTTTTCTGATCTGTAAAATTGGGATCATAATTATACTTCCCTCACTGGCATTGTCAGAGACATTTGATGAGAAAATGTCTGAGAAGGGCTTAGCACAGGGCCTGGCACGTAGTAAGTGCTCCGTGAATGTTACCTGTTATCACACAGCTGCCTGGGACTACTCTCATGCGAACTGAGCAGTGCAAAAAGGCCAATCTGTGACACACATGGAGGAGAAATTGTGCCCACCCCTAGCCACCAGCTGGGAGGGGGGGCCTCCTTATGGCCTTCGTCTTTGGAGGTCAAGTGATTGAGACTCCACTTCAGAGCCAGGAGTTGAGATGCATCCATCTTGGCCCTTCAGCGATATTTCTTGAGCATCTTCCAGGGACCCGGTGGTTTTAGGTACTTGGAACATCTGCCTCTCAGGGTCCAAACCATCTGCACTCTATCCAAGACTAAAATGTGCTGGAAAGCTCTTAGCTCTTCCTTCCTTGAGAATGAATTTCTTTAGTCTGAGTTTACATTCTTCCTCCTATTTATTTATTTATTTATTGGAGTTAAAATACTCCTTCTCTTGTGAAATTATGGGGACAGCAGATGGTACACCTTTATTTATTTCTTTATAAAGATGGTACACTTAAAAAAATGTTCTGATTTGGCAAATTAAGGAGTTGGCAACCTTATTTAGATTCCCTTCGATTTCTTTTCTGTGTGTGCAAATGTTACTGTTTGTCAGTTCCAAAAGTCTACCAATGATCTACAGGGTTATTCTTTGCTTTTAGCATTTCTGAATCTCTGGGACTATCATTTCACAGGTGATACGTGGCCCTGTTTGCTGACTGTGAATTTTCAACAGGTGCTTATAAATTTGGGTAAACATCTTTCTCCTTTGTTTTCCCCAAATTGCCAACAGCTTTGGCAGTTTTATTTTGGTTGGAGTCATCCAGTTGTTTCTGGTTTGTACTTTGTGTGGTTGGCTTTTATTAAATTTGTGTCCTTCTCCGAGGGAACAATTGACGTTTCTTGGCTTTCCCAGAGATGGCCAGAAAGCCAAACCACCAGTGAAATCGGCTAGTTTAAATGAAACCCCCCAAACCTTTCTTCCGCTCCCATTTCTCCCGCTTAATCATCTGTTTCTGATAGGTAAAGAAAGCCAGAGAATCATTTATTCAGGCAACAACTCTGAGTCCTCGGTTGCAGAAATAATAAAACTTAGTAAAACTTAGTTTCTGCCTTAAGGGTTCAGGCTACTGGGGAAAGGCAGAAAAACAGTGTCCAGCATGGAGCTTTTGAGACCTAGCACAAGGCCTGCAATATCGAGGTTATGGGGGAAATACATGTTGAAAGAATGATTAGATCCTAACTCAGAGCGTTAAGTGGTTATAAAAGCTACACACAGGGCCTGACAGAGGCGTTCAGAGCAGCAGTGGTGACTTCAGCTGGGGTGAGCATAGCCCTTGACAGGTTTGCAGGGATGTAGAGTGTAGGGGAGAAGGTGTCTGGGGAGAAGGGCCACAGAGTCTGAAAGTCCTTTGGAACTTTCATGGAACTTGTGCTTGAGAGGAGGTGGAGGTGGAGGAGGCCTCATTCATGATCCTGGAGGCTTTTTTAACCTGGGCACAGCACATGATCTGATGGATCTGGGGACTGTCTTGCTGATGGCGACGAGGAGGCTGAGCAGGAACTGGGTGAGTGCGGAGCAGGGAGAGCTAATTACAAGGCCGGTATTGTAGCAATGCAGGCTGATGGGGACGATGTCTCTGGAGGGTGTGTCTGAACCCAGCTTGGGGACACCTGTTCCGGGGCCTGCATGCCTCTTTAGGGGAGACAAAGCTGAGGGTGAGGTGGGGAAAAAGTGACTCGCTGTAGGGCACTTTGGGTGTTCATGCTTGGAGGCACAAATTGATTTTGGCCCAAGTCTTTGTTATGCAAACTAGGAATGGCACACAGGATTCATCTGGGGCATGAAAGTGTGGCCACCTAGAATGAATGTTGCCAAAAGGATTCTGAGGCCTCCTCAGGCCCTGTGGGCATGAGTACTGTGACCAGAGGCATCAGGTGGGAGGGGCAGGACCCCGGATAGGGACCCTTGCCTAACGCGAAGTCGTAGAGAGGGGTGAAATAGGCAAGCCATTCTCACTTCCTTCCTTTCTAGTGAATGAAAGAAAAAACTCCAAGGACTTAGGCCAAAGGTGGAAAGTTCTGGAAGGCTGCTGCTGTCTTTGGCAACCAGGGAAGGTACAAGGCAGCTGCTGGGCCTCAGAGGCAGGGGAATGTGGACTTGTGGGGCCCCAGAAGGCCCTCCTTCTCCCTCTCCTCTCTCCAGGTATAGGAACTGTCATCTCTCTCCCAGAGTGGTTTCTTCTCTGGGTTGGGGGTAAGGCCACATACACCCCTCTGGAGCCTCCTACCCGAGCGGCCACCACCAGAGCAACTTTTCCCAAAGTTCCAGTCCAAAACCTCCCCAGAAGGGGGACTCTCTGGCCTGGAGGTCTGGCACCCAGAGCCCACTCGAGGCCCTGGGCCTGCCTCCACAAACTTGGGCCCATCCTTTCAAAGGAGCAGTCCCAGTAGAGAAAGATTTGGGGCCATTTTCAGATGTTAACACCGCTGATCCCTCCCACCCTTCATTCAAGGCCTTTCTCAGCTGCTTAACTGGTAATTTCAGGGAACCCTGTGAAAACCGGCAAATCCTAGGGCTATGGTTTTGCCCCCCCTCCCCTCAGGGCTATGTATATATGCTTGTGTGTGTGTGTTTATATATATATATATTTTTTTTTTAATTGGAGTATAATTGATTTACAATGTTGTGTTAGTTTCTGCTGTACAGCAAAGTGAATCAGTTATACATATATATATATATCCACTCCTTTTTAGATTCTTTTCCCATATAGGTTATTCCAGAGTGTTGGGTCGAGTTCCCTGTGCTATACAGTAGGTCCTTATTATCAATACTTACCTGTTTTAAGCCAGGACATGGAAGCAACCTAAGTGTCCATCGACAGATGAATGGATAAAGAAGATGTGGCACATATATACAATGGAATATTACTCAGCCCTAAAAAGAAACGAAATTGAGTTATTTGTAGTGAGGTGGATGGACCTAGAGACTGTCATACAGAGTGAAGTAAGTCAGAAAGAGAAAAACAAATAGCATGTGCTAACACATATATATGGAATCTAAAAAAAAAAAAAAATGGTTCTGAAGAACCTAGGGGCAGGACAGGAATAAAGACGCAGACGTAGAGAATGGAGTTGAGGACACGTGGAGGGGGAAGGGTAAGCTGGGACGAAGTGAGAGAGTGGCATGGACATATATACACTACCAAATGTAAAATAGATAGCTAGTGGGAAGCAGCTGCATAGCACAGGGAGATCAACTCGGTGCTTTGTGTCTACCTAGAGGGGTGGGATAGGGAGGGCGGGAGGGAGACGAAAGAGGAGATATGGGGATATATGTATATATATGTATAGCTGATTCACTTTGTTATACAGCAGAAACGAACACACCATTGTAAAGCAGTTATACTGCAATAAAGATGTTAAAAAAATAGTTTTCTATTTTATATTCAGTAGTGTGTATATGTCAATCTCAATCTTCCAATTTATCCCTTCCCCCCTTCCCCCCTGGTAACCACAAGATTGTTTTCTACATCTGTAGCTCTGTTTCTGTTTTGCAAATAAGTTCATTTGTACTGTTTTTTTAGATTCCACATATCAGCGCTATCATACGATATTTGTCCTCCTCTGTCTGACTTACTTCACTCTGTATGACCCCAGGGCTATGTTTTTAACAAAATATTTTCTTTTTGCTGGGTAAACAAAGCAAAGGTTCTGTAAATGCTTCAGGGATCACCATGGCCTGTACTGCTAACCTGAACCTTCCTGAACTGGGAGCAAGACCAGGTTCTGGTCCTGGCTTTCCTGCCCACCCACAGGCGGTGTGGCCCAGGGTGCTGGGTGGGGGCAGGAGTCAGCCCGGGTCTCACCCCTGGTGCTCACCCCAGTGTGACTGTGGTCAGGCCCCCGAATCTCTGAGCCTGGGATTCCTTGCTCTGGAAAGTTTAGTCCAATCATCTCACTTTCTGAAATCCTTTCTCTTTATATAATTCTGGGAGTATATTCAGAGAGGTGTTGTATTATGTTCCTAGGTCTGCAGGAAGAAATTGTGCAACCACAAACTGGGTGACTTGACAGAAAGGTATTCTCTCCTCGTTCAGGAGCATCTTCCCCATTTTTTTCAGATTTGCTCCTCAGAGATCACCACTCGTATTCATTTCTTAAGTGTCTTTCCAGAAATTCTCCCAATAGATCAAGTCAACATATACACGTCCACAAATCTATCCTCACTCTCTCCAAGTTGTTCTACAAATTGTTCTCCAGCTGGCTTTATTCACCTTCATTGCATATCTTGGCATCTCCTCCTCTTCCTTTAGATCAGCCTTATATTTTTAACAACTATAGTGTTCTCTACTGAGCTGTACATTCTTTATATAAACGTCTCCACTTGTTGGACTTTTGGATTTGTATCCTTTTTGCCTTGACAAAGAATGAGGCAATTAACATCCTCATGTACTTGAATGAAATAGGTCTGTAGAACAAGTTCCGAGCGGCTGTGTGAGAAGTTTGTGCATTTCTGAAGACAGATGCTGCACCACTTAATCTTGCCATTAGCTGTATGTGAGAGTAATTCTCCACCAATAATCTTGCTACTTAGGGTGTTATTAAACTATTTTCAGGGCTTTTTGATGTACAGAAATTTTAAATTTTTAATGAATTCATGGCTATCACTATATGGTTTCTGCTTTTGGTATCATTAGAATGGCCTTCTCAAATGTGAAGATTGCATACAATTTTTTCATTGCATTAAAACCTTTTCGAATTTATGTAATTCAAGAATCAAAAAATACAGAAAGGTTACAATGAAAAGGCAGGATTAGGTCTCCCCGCTCCTTCCTCCATCCCATACCCCAATAAAGGTAAATAATTTTATTTCTGGTGCATCCTTCCAGAATTTCTTTATGCATATATAAGCAATTGCAAATATATATTCTTTTTTTTTTTTAAATGTGTACTCACAATTTTTTTTAAAATTTATTAATTTATTTATTTATTTTTGGCTGTGTTGGGTCTTTGTTTCTGTACGAGGGCTTTCTCTAGTTGTGGCAAGCGGGGGCCACTCTTCATCGCGGTGCGCGGGCCTCTCACTATCGCAGCCTCGCTTGTTGCAGAGCACAGGCTCCAGACGCGCAGGCTCAGTAGTAGTGGCTCACGGGCCTAGTTGCTCCGCGGCATGTGGGATCTTCCCAGACCAGGGCTCGAACCCATGTCCCCTGCATTGGCAGGCGGATTCTCAACCACTGCACCACCAGGGAAGCCCCAAATATATATTCTTATTCAGCCCTCCCCTCTGTCTTTTAAAAATTTTGCAGAAAATGGAGCATAATGTACACACCATTCTGCATTTGCTTTGTGCAAATATATTTTGCAGATTATCCCAGATGAGTAAATACAAAGCATCTTCTTTCTTTTTTTAAAAAAACTTGTGTAATACTTCACTGTGGGGGGGGGGCTACGCTATAATTTATTAAACCAGTCCTCTGTTGATGGGCATTCAAGCTGGTCCCAGTCTTTTATTATTGTAAACAATTTGACAGTGAATAACGTTGTACATCTACCATTTCCTGTGTGTGCAATCGGTTTGTAACATTGATTCCCAGAAGTGGAACTGCTGGGTCAAAGGCCCTATGTATGTTGCACTTGATTAGATCTGACCAAGTTTCCTCCTGGAGCGGTTGAAGATAATCTAAAATTTGTAGCTGTGGTTTCTTTCTCTCAATGCTTTTTAAAAAAAAATGAGATATTTGCATCTAATAAAAGGCACAGATTTTAAGGGCACTGTTCAATGAGCTTTAAGCAATGTATATACCTGTGTGACCACCATCCCAATCACAGTAGAGAACATTCCCATCCCCCAGAAAGTGCACTCACACCCCCTTTCCAGTCAGTCGTCCTCCCTCCTTCCCTAGGCAACCACTCTTCTGCTTTCTTAGATATGCCAGTTCTAGAGCATCAGCCAAATGGAGTCACAGTATATAGTCTTCTGAGTCTGGCTTCTCTTGCTTAACATAATGTTTTTGAGGTTCTTTACGTGCTGCGTGTGCCAGCAGTTTCTTTTTATTGCTGTGGTGTCTTTCATTTTTTAACCTTTTTTTTTTAAACATTTTTAAAAATTTTATTTATTTTATTTATTTTTGGCTGCGTTGGGTGTTCGTTACCGCGCGAGCGCTTTCTCTAGTTGTGGCAAGCGGGGGCTACTCTTCGTTGCGGTACGTGGGCTTCTCATTGCGGTGGCTTCTCTTGTTGTGGAGCACAGGCTGTAGGTGCGCGGGCTTCAGTAGTTGTGGCACACGGGCTCAGTAGTTGTGGCTCATGGGCTCTAGAGTGCAGGCTCAGTAGTTGTGGTGCATGGGCTCAGTAGTTGTGGCTCGCCGGCTCTGGAGCGCAGGCTCAGTAGTTGTGGTACACGGGCTTAGTTGCTCCGCAGCATGTGGATCTTCCCGGACCAGGGCTCGAACCCGTGTCCCCTGCATTGGCAGGCAGACTCTCAACCACTGCACCACTAGGGAAGCCCCTGCCATGGTGTCTTTTTAACACTAGCATTTTTTTCATTGACTTAAACGAATTTTCGTATATGATGTATTAGTTTTCTACGGCTACCATATTAAATGTCCATGAACAGTGGCTGAAAATCATGCAGATTAATTACCTCACAGTCTGTAGGTGAGACATCTGGGTTTGTGCAGCAGGTTTTACAAAGCTGAAATCAAGGTATTGGCTGGCCGGGCTCTTACAGGGAGGGTCTGCCAAGAATCCTCTTCTTTTTTTTTTTTTAAATATTTATTTATTTATTTATTTGGTTGCACCGGGTCTTAGTTGTGGCAGGTGGGCTCCTTAGTGTCAGCACATGGGCTCCTTAGTTGCAGCTTGCTGGCTCCTTAGTTGCGGCAGGCAGGCTCCTTAGTTGCGGCTCACCGGCTCCTTAGTTGTAGCACATGGGCTCCTTAGTTGCCACAGGCGGACTCCTTAGTTACGGTTCCAGGGCTCCTTAGTTGTGGCATACATGTGGGATCTAGTTCCCTGACCAGGGATCGAACCCGGGCCCCCTGTGTTGGGAGCGCAGAGCCTTATCCACTGTACCACCAGGGAAGTCCCCAGGAATCCTCTTCTAAGCTCAGTCGTGTTGTCGGCAGCATCCAGTTCCTTGCAGCTGTAGGACCAAGGTTCCTGTTTCCTGTCACCCAGGAGCCTCTCTCTGTTTCCAAGGCCACCTGCATTCCTCCCCACGATGCCTCCCCTCCATCTTCGAGGCACGAAGTGATGGGGCTAGTCTTTCTCGGGTTTCACATCTGCTGCTGCATCTCTCTTGCCTTCCTCTTCCCCAGCATCTTTCTGACTCCAGCCAGAGAAGGTTTTCTGCTTTAGAGGATTCATGTAATTAGATTGGGCTCACCCAATCCAGGATAATAGCCTTGTTTTACAGTCTGTAATCTTGATTACACCTACAAAGGCCCTTTTGCCACACAATGCATTGACAGGTTTTGGAGATTGGGGCATTGACATCCTTGGGGAAGGGGGTGTGTGTGTGTGTGTGTCTATTATTCGGCCTATCAAATAGTATGAATTAGAAATTTAACTTCTTTTCCAGATATTTCACCAGTTGTGCCAACGGATTCATTCTTTCCCTATTTTAAAAGCTACCTTTTTCACACATGGAATTCTTTTATAGTGTATGTTTATTTCTGGATATTCTGTTTTGTTCCACTGATCTGCTTGCTTTCACGTTAGTATCAAACTTTAAAAATTAGTTGTTTTATGAATACATTTTAAAATGTTAGAGAAGGTTTTTCTCTCGATACTTTTCTTTTTGTTAAGAATATCTTGGCTATTCTGTCTTGTGTATTCTGAGATGAAATTGAGAATTCTTGCATTAATTTCTTTAAATATCCTGTTTTTTAATTGGAATTTTGTTGAAAATACATTAATTAATTTAGAGAGGATTTGATATTTTATAATAGTGAATTTCTCCAGACAGAATAATGAGTATTAAAAGTTAAAATTCAAGACTGTTTTTTTGAGTAAAGTTTTATTTGTTTTTTTCCATATCAGTTTTGCAATTTTAAGAGTGCTAGTGGCTATTTCATAAGGAGATTTTTTTTTTAAGTTTCTATGAGAATTTTATGTGTAATATATACTTACTTTTTTTAGTTAAAATTTTTCTTATTACTCTGTTTTTTCTTTGAAAATCTGTGTCTGTTGCCTCAGGCTGGACAGATACAAGGTTTTTGTTTCTGCTTATTTGGGTTTTTTTTTTTTTTTTTTTGTCCTGTGTTAATTTAAGCCTGCAAACATCAAATTGTAAAGCAGTGTAAATATAACTGACTTCCCAGGAGTCCTGCTTCTGCTTTTCTCCACATAGTGACATGTTCCATTTGTAATCGAGAATTTAACAAAAAACATGCTTTGAAGTACTGGTTAGTTGCAGGACAGGAGTGAGTCAATCTGAGGTGAATCGAGTCTTAATATGAATATCAGGGGAAACAGGACTTTCAATTGGCAGTATTAACAGGTCTGAACAGTAGGGATCAAACTTGAATAGTGGACTAAAACTATTCTGTCCCCCTCAGACAGAAACCAAGCTGCTTCATGAAATCACGTCAGAACCTTTCCTTCTTTACGCTTGCTTGGCAAGGTCAGTAACAGCTTAATTGACTTGTATCTTGCTTTTGCACGTCTTTGCTCTGTTTAAGGGAATAAGTAGGATGGAAACTTGAGGTTGTGTATGTATGGGGAAGCTATGGAACAGTGAGCTAGTTTCTAGTTGTACTACTGCGGTCACTAAACGGAGGATATATGGCAACCTGTGACCCCACGTTCTATGCCGAAATGTGGTGCAGAAGTAATTCCATGAGAACTTAGCTCCTGATGGCAGATATTATTCATCCCAATGTGTTAGATGTTGTGTGGGATAGAAAGACAGCACGGTGCTCAGAGGTGGGAATAAGATAGTGCAAGGAGCGTGGAAATTGCACCCCTTCCCCCAAGAGAAAAAGAAAGAAAAACAAAGAAAACAAATTGGAGTCCCTAGAATGAGTTCTGACTTTCGATATTTATCCTGGACTGTCTGTACCCGCCTTCCTGTGGGGAGCAGGAAGGAGTCGGTTTTAAGAATTGCTGTCTCTGGCCTCAGTCTGGAATTGTCTCTACACCCAGCTTTCCAGAGTTGATCTTGGATCATCCACTAATTTGGGGGTGTTTTGAAGGGATTTTAATTTTTAAAACAACCACCACCACCAAAAACCAAAAAAAGTAAACACATTTGCTGTTAGGATGTCAAGTCATACCCAGATAAGGGATAGGAGAAAAGTGTCTCTCTGCCACTTTCAGCTGCTCCGAGCCCACCCCAGTTTTCAGTTTTGCTCCTACAAGTCAGTTATAGAAAACTTCATGTGTGTATACACAATGGAACTATAATGGAAAAGAATTGAAAAAACAAGAAGAGATATATACATATATATGTGTAACCGAATCACTTTACTGTACACCTGAAACTAATACAACATTGTAAATCAACTATCCTTCGATAACCAAAACAAAATAAACACACACACACACACACACACACACCCCACACAAAACTACAACAACCTGCATCTGCTTTGTTTCAAGCTTGCTTGTTTCAGAACCTCCCCAGTGCATTTGCATTTTTCTTGCATCTACTTCCTCCGTTGTTGCCAGGCAGCCCTGGCCACCTCCCAACAACTGGACCTTGAATCCAGTTCCACGTAGTGAAACTGAGCAAAAGACAACTCTACCCCTGTGAAACTGCCTTTACGTTCTAATCTTTTAGCTTTAGCTCCGCTGACAAAACTGAAAGTATGGGGTATGATCGCTCCGTGCCAGCAAGTGTCCCACTCTGAGGGGTCTGACTGCCTGCTGACCATTTAGCCTCTGCCTTGGCTCTTCAGAGTGGAGTCGAGCTCCCAAAGTCAGCCCACCTACGTTTGGATTCCAGCTCTACCACTGTCCCTGGGACTATGGCAAGGCGCTTACCTCTCCTTGCCTCAGTTTCCCCATATTGTGTCAAATGGGGACACAGTCAAGCCTACCTCCTGGGGCTTCTTGTAAGAATGAAATGACGTGATGTTGTAAAGCATGTAGCAGGTGCTAACTACATATTCGTTCTCAAGGGTATTGGCATTATGGTAAATTATTACCACTTGTATTTAACGGTTTCATCCTATAAATAGACTGCTCACTTGTTAAAAAGAAGACTCAGTAGCTGAGCCCTAAGTATTCGAAGGCAGAGATATAAAGCATTCTCCCCTGCAATGAGGATGTAACTGTAAATAAATCCTACTGAGAAACAAAAAGCCTTCCCTGTGGTTGGCAATCTCCCTTTCCCCTGTCACGTGATTGCACCAAGAAAAAATAGAGATGTAAGTGGATGAATACATTTGATGTCTACTCACATAACGTTAAGAGCTCACTCTTGGTTTCTAGAGGAGTATGAAAAAAATTTCTGATGTGAATAGTTTTTATTGTATTTGTAAATACAGTGGAAAGGTTTTGTGTTTGAATTCTTCAATTAAGCCCTTAAAGAGTCTCATTTTAATAACATTTATGGTCTGATTATGAAGGTGGCACATTCTTGGGCAACTGGAAATTCAGAAAAGCACGAAGAGGAAGATTAAAACCCTGCCTAATCCCTATGGTGTGGCTGTTAACATTCTGGCGTGTTTTCAATACATTAGATGTGTTTAAAATTTAATTTGGGATTATACGCCTTTTTATGTAGCCCATATCTTTCATTTACTAACTTAGCCTATCATTAAGTGTTCTTTTACAACATGACTTTAAAAATAACTGTGTGGTGTTCTACCATGTGGATCTTGTACAACTAATTCAAATCCGTTATACATTATGGAATATTTAGGGTTATTTCTGGTTTTTCACTGTGGCGAACATCCATGAGGCTAAAAATATATCAGCAATGTAGTATATTTACCCTGTAAGCAGGATACGACCGCTCCCACCATTTGGGGTCATTCTTTTAAGTATTTCCCAGTGGTACCTTGTCATTTTAATTCTTCATTTCTTTGCTTACTAGTGACGGTGGACCTGGGTATCCACTCTCCATGTATTTAGCAATTACTTGTATTCCTTTGTGAATTTTCTGTTTAGGGCCTTACGCATTTTGGTCAGGGTTGTTGGTCCTTTCTTGCAGTGAAAAGGTATTTATAAAAGAGGGGTATCGGGAATTCCCTGGCAGTCCAGTGGTTAAGACTCAGCGCTTTCACTGCCGTGGGCCTGGGTTCAATCCCTGGTCAGGGAACTAAGATCCCACAAGCTGAGTGGTGTGGCCAAAAAAAAAGGGGTGGGGTATTAACCCTTTGTCAGTTGTTACAGCCATTTCCTTTTTCTAGCTGTCCAAAAATGGCCAGTTTAAAATTATTTATTGGACACACTGGCCTGCAATATTTGAAAGAGAAACATGTTTTTATTCTCTATTCAATCAATTCTTTAAATTTTTTTCATGTTCTACTCTGTCATCTCTGTATAAATGTGAGCCATAAAATTGAGAGATTATTTAATGCAAAGTCTAGGTGGAATTTCGTATTCTGACTTGTTTAGCGATCACATGCCTCATTCTGGTACAGCTCTGCCTGAGGAACACAGGAATGCAGTTCAGAAGCCCAATAAGCTCATATGGGTTTAAAATAAGCCCCCACTTCTATCTGCTTGAGTCTGCTTTCCCAGCCCCAAAACCCCTCAACAAGATTTGAAATAAGAACAATAAGAATTATTCTCTATCCAAGAATTGTGCTGGTCGAGAAGGCCTTTTTTAATTGTATGACCCCACAGGTGCAGGGCCTATGCAGCCACCTGAAGTGTCCTCATTTTTAAGACCCTCCCTACTGCCTTGCCTTTGCTGCTGCCGTCTTGGGAGGAGAAAATTCTAAGGGACATCTCTTCTGACCCCTACCTTTTTTTTGGCCACAGCGCGCGGCGTGCAGGATCTTAGTTCCTCCAATAGGGATCGAACCTGCGCCCCCTGCAGTGGAAGCACATAGTCTTAACCACTGGACTGTAAGAATGAAATGACGTGATGGAAGTCCCTGACCCCCACCTGTTCCCTGCCTCGTTGGCAGCTGCTTCTCAGGGCTCTCCAAGGCCTCTCCTCTCCACTACCTTGGTTCAACAAACACTTGCTGAGGCCCATCAGGTGGGCAGGGCTCCAGGCCCTTCTCTCCAACCACCCAGGCCACACCAGAGAGAATCAGTAACAGCCTGTCTGAGTCTGGCATTCAAATTCATTACACCACAAATATTTAAGTACCCGTTCTGTGTTAGGCCATAGCATTACAAAATAAATAAAACAAGAGTCATGAAAGAGGCAGGTGCTTCCTGGGGGACGCAGACAGGTAAGCAGGCAGTGGCAGTCTCAGAGACAAATACTCTGAGGCTTATTTTACTAGTGTTTTTAGGAAGAGAGGAGGGTGGGAGAGGCAGTGGTGGTGGCCCCGTGTCCTAGCCCCTTGAGGCCTTTAGGACTGTACCTCCCCTCCCCTTTCCCTCCTTCTAAGAGAGTGGAAGGACTGTCAACTCCTTGTATGAGTAGGTGATGCAGGACAGGGTCAAGGGCAGAAACTTGGAATTGGAGTCAGAATCAGGGAACGCCATTAGCAGATCCTTAGGCAAGTGACTTGAACCTCTTTGAGCCTCAGTTTCCTCATCTGAACAGTGAGGACAGAGCCTCCTTCTGGGCTGCTGTGATGGGTAAATCAGATAGTAATACTAGTGGCGGTTATGGGAAGAGCTGCCACTAGCTGCCAGCTTTATGTCGTCTTGTGCATGGAAGCAGCCTCCTTGCTCAGAGCCTAGCTGGTCATTAACACAGAATAAATGGAATCATTCTGGCTGCTGCTCCTGAGGTCAGAAGAGAACTGAGGAAGAAACCGTCTCATCAGAGCAGACACCCAGTCTGGTTCCCGGGTGGTGAGGGGTGTGGTCAGGGTGTAGCCTAGGCCGGTGGGAGGGGCCAGGATGAACAACCTGCCTCCCCAGACTCAGCGATGCAGATGTGGAGGGGAAGGAGGCCTGTTCAGGCGGGCAGCCAGCCTTTCCTCCGTCTCCTCACAGGATGGACCCCACAGCTTACGCTGAGCTGTTGAAAGAATCTGGCAACCAGGTTTTTAAGAATGGGAACTTCTCTTTGGCCATCAGAAAGTACGATGAAGCCATCCAGATTCTCCTGCACTTATACCGGTGGGGGTAAGTGTTTGGATTTTCTCCCTGCCTTTTGTTTGTTGTTGTTGTTTTTTTAAGTAAACAGGGACTCACGCTCTTACTCTTGTTTTTTTCTCATTTGTTATCACACCACCTAGTTTCTGTTTCCTTTCTCCTTCCACTTTCTATTTGTCTTCTTTGCAGTGTTAGCTCAGAGACTAGAGGAATTCAGGAAACAGAAAGTGAAACTCAGGGGACTGTTGATGAACATTACAAACTTCCGCTTCTGTCTGGTTCCAGGATCAGAGTTCCTGGGATGACTGAAGCCCCCAAGCCCCTCACTTGTCATCCATTTCATCTTGTTTATCCATGCCATCAACCCCCTGGCCACAGGGCACACCACCAGGAACTAAGCCTCACCTCTTCCCCTGCCCCTTCAACTTCTAGCAGTCCTGTTCCTGAACATTTCAGGATCACGACTGCTTACAGGCAGGACCCCAAAGAGCTTTTGTTGATGTAGTTTGTAACTATCAATAAAGCCCGTATTAGAACTCAAAACTGAGAAACATTTAAAATATGTATTTATTCATCGTTTTAAAAATAGCAGTAATAAACCCATGACATGTTAACATAAGCAACATTTTAATGAGAAATAACTATTTTTCAAAATGAAAAATTTGGTGAGAAGAGTTTTACATTTTATATTTTCGCAAGTCTCTTTAATGTCTGTCTCAATGGAAGATATCTGTCTTCTCACATCTGCTTCTGCATTTAGTCTGTTGTGATGCCACACGCCAGGTAGCCTCTGGAAGATTCCCTATCCACGTGTGAGAGAATGAGTGTGAAAAAGGCACACACTGTCTTGGTATTAATTGTATTAGTTTTCTGTTGCTGCTTTAACCAATGACCACCAATTTAGTGGCTTAAAACAATACACATTTATTATCTTACACTTCTGGAGGTCAGAGGTCCGAAAGGAGTCTTACGAGGCTAAAATTAAGGTGTCACCAGGGCTGGTTCCTTGTGGAGGAGACTCCATTTCCTTGCCTCTTTTACCCTCGAATGGCTGCCTGTATCCTTGGCTTGTGGTCCCTTCCTGCATCCTCAAAGCACATCATTCCAGTGTCTGCTTCTGTCGTCACATCACCTTCTCCTCTGCTGTGGCCGGCTCCCTCAGTCTCCCTCTTATAAGGACCTTTGTGATTGTATCATAATCCAGGATAATCTCCTCCTCTCAAGATCCTTAAATTAATCCCATTTCCAGAGTTCTTTTTGCCATAAAAGAAAACATTATTTGACATATATACACTAATATGTATTAAATGGATAATTAATAACCTGCTGTATAAAAAAATAAAATTCTAAAATTCAAAACAAAAAAAAACATCCTTTGGAAACCGTTATTCAACCAACTACAATTGTGAAGATATTTTGACCTTGGGAACTACTTGAAATGGTCTTGGGGACCCCCAGAGGTTTCCAGATCGTACTCTGGGGACAGCTGTAGTAGAGGAAGCAGAGGTTGGCATTTGTAGGGTGTATGCAGCCTAAACGTGTACCGAGAAGTGGCACTGAGTTGAATTCCCGACACGTGGCTCCCACCTCCTCCCTCCTTGGTGTCTACACTCCAGCTGGACTTGAATTGACTGTAATTGGCCTGAGCCTGTGTAGTTCTGTCATTCTGCCCCCTCTTGGTTCAGGTCAGAGCTTTGTCAGAGCTGGGCCTAGAGCTCCTCATTCGGGGGAAAACATTGACCTTTCTTGAAAAGGTAATGTTGTGTCGTGGTTGTGGCCAAAGACTGACCACACTGTGAGTACTCAGATCTCAGCGCCACCACTTACCAGCTGTGTGACCACTAACGGGACACCTGCCTGCACCCTCACATGCTGCCTGTCATGGGACCTTCCTGACACAGTTCCCCGTGCCCATCACTGCCTTCCTGCTGCTGCCAGCTGACATAGGGGTTTAGGGACTTGTGGTTAACTGAGCAGGTGCTCTCAGGAGAAGGGGACTGAGGGAAGCAGGATAGGGCAGGGATGGTGTCTCCGCTGGAGTCAGCTGCAGCCTGATCCCCTGGGGAGCTCTGGAGCCGGAGTTGTACTGCAGAGCTTCCCACTTTGGGACAAGGAGGCTGACCTTTTAATTCCCACGTCAGTCAGTCACCGGTCGTAGGCTGTCTGGCCCCAGGAGTTGTCCTAGGGAGTGGGGCTGGATTAGTCAGCTCAGGCTGCAGTACCAAACTACCACTGACAGGGTGGAATAACAACAGAAATTTATTCCTCACAGTTATGGAGGCTGGGAAGTCCAAGGTCCAGGTGCCGGCCAGTTCAGTTCCTGGTAAGTGCCCCCTTCCTGGTTTGCAGCCAGCCACATTCTCACTGCATCCTCGCATGGTGGAAAGAGAGAACGGAAACCCTCTGCTGTCTCTTATAAGGGCACTAATCCTATCGTGAGGGACCCACTCTCCTGACTTCATCCAAACCTAATCACCTCCCCAAAGGCACTCTCTCCAAATACCATCACTATGGGGGCTGGGGCCTCAACGTATGAATTTGTGGGGGGAGGGACACAGTCCCTAACGGGGGTGTAACTTTCTGGGGAGAGGGCAGCTCCCATTAGGCTGAGGATAAATCTCTGGAGAACGGGGCGTCAGGAGACCCTAGCTGTAGCCAACACTCATTCCTGCTGGGGTTGGCTGCACTGGCCAGGGTGTCTGGGCTGGACACATGGCGTCTACTACACTGTGGCCACGGCTCCATTGTCAGTTACCCTCTGACAGCCCCACTGCTTCTTCTGTGCTTCTGGGTCCTCATCCTTCACTGAGAGGGAGTGATGGGCAGTGAGAGGAGCCGGATACACCAAGCACTGCGGGTAGGGACATAGTAGAGGAGATTTTTGCTTTGCTTTATTTTCATGGGTATCTGTATTACCTAACTTTTCTATTTGTATTATTTTTACAGTTAAAGTATTCAATAAAAAAAAAAAGAAGCATAAGCCTTGCTTTCCCACCTCGTGTGTCTTGAATTCAACAGCACTTGGGCTTCTGTTGACCTATTATGGTATATTTTGTGTTTTGCTTCTTGCAGCCTGGTTTCAGCACTAACCTTGCATCTGTGTGACCCCCTAGACCCAGGCAGGAGGGGCCCTGCCCTGCCAGGCTTTACAGGCCTGCTTTGGCCGTCCTCCAGCTGTACCCTCCCCACAGGTGGGAGTCTGGGGCCAGGGGCTTTACCCAGCCAGAGCCCTTGCCTCCTCTTTCGTCCACACTGTGGGTACCAGGCCCCTGGAATTCCTGTCCATGGACCCTGCTCCTAGGGCCTACACAGGCCTCTTACCCGCAGTCCATTCTTTGGAGCGCTGTCCAAGGTCAGGAGTGTGGACAGAGCTTGGGATTGTGTCTTCTGCAGTGCAGGATGAAGGCTGAGATGGAAAGAGAAGAGGGAGTGGGCAGGGGTGCCAGCTTAGCCCACCCTGCCCTGACAGTGCCTGTGTTCTAAATTTGAAGCTTGCCTTTCAGTTATTATAAAGTAGAAGGCTAAAAGATATTTTATTGAACATCTGTAAGCTTGAGGTATGGCCTTCAAATACTTAGACTAGCACTGTCCAATAGGACTTTCTGTGATGATGCAAATGTTCTATAGTAGAGAATTTGGCTATTGAGTACTTAACAGGTGGCTAATACAACTAAGGTACTGAATTTTAAATTTTATTTAATTTTAATTAATTTTAATTTAAATGGCTACACATGGCCTGTGGCTACTGTATCGGACAGGGGTTAGCCACATGGTGTGAGGGCCTCCTTTTGCACTCTGGCCCCGGGTCCTGCACGCATTTGGGTGGCCCTGCCTAGGTAGTAGAACAGTGTTCATCCTGCATCTTTCGCAGGGCCCGTGGGGACAGTGTGGTCATGTGTTCTGATGAGCTCTGCCTCCGTGCATGTGGGGTGGCTCCCACGGAGTCTATTCTCTGCGAGGGCTCGGTGGGAACGCCCATCCTCTGCGTCCTTTCGTAGCATCTTCTCCAATGGTCTCTAAAGGATAAAAAGACCTGTGGAGATCAGTAGGAGGTAGACCCAAGGTGTTGAGAACATTTGTCACGAAAAGATAGGAACAGGATTTGGGAGTGAGGAAGGGAGACTGGGGCATAGCAAACATCCCAGGCTTTCCAGGCTATGAGGGTCAGGTGTCATAGGCATCATTGGGACACTTCCTGCTGAAACCCTATCACGATGGCAGCAACCAACACCAGAATGGTGGCCTTCAAGGTTCTGTATTTGCAGGATGAAAGAACTATTTACCGACCACCAGTTGGTCCTTTCTCACAGGGTTTCCTCCAGGGACTTGGCTGTGCTGCTGTGCAACAAATCCAATGCGTTTTACAGCCTCGGGAAATGGAACGAGGCCTACGTGGCCGCCAAGGAGTGTCTCCAGTGGGATCCAACCTACGTGAAGGTATGGTGACCGCCAGACACTGCGGCTGCTGCCTCTTCCTCTTAATCTGCCTCCTTCCCTTCCTTCTTTTTAAAATGGAAATGCTAGGAGTGCTTCTCATTCAACTCTCTTTGCACTTAAGACAGATGTGCACAGAGCATGCGTGCTGTATCTGGAGAAGAGCAAGAAGGATGGTGGCCAAGTGTTGAAAGGCATTTGCAGGGGAGAGCGGAGCCGGGCCTTTTGGCAGATGGAGTCCAGTGGAGATCCTGGTGGAGCTCATTTTGTTCTGATGTAGTTGCACCAATATTCGTAGTCTGTTCATGTTCTTTGCAGTTTGCAAGTTTCACTATCTTCTTTGTGGCCATAAGAATTCTCCGGGAGAGGGGATTTATAGCAATCTTTATTTCTTGGAGTTTCTGCTTCTAATCAGAGAAGGGAGGCTCCAGGAAGGCTCCTTTCTTTCTTTCTTTCTTTCTTTCTTTCTTTCTTTCTTTCTTTCTTTCTTTCTTATTTATTTATTTGGTTGTGCTGGGTCTTTAGTTGCAGCAGGCGGGCTCCTTAGTTGCGGCACGTGGGCTCCTTAGTTGTGGCAGGTGGGCTCCTTAGTTGTGGCACGTGAACTCTTAGTTGTGGCATGCGAACTCTTAGTTGTGGCATGCATGTGGGATCTAGTTACCTAACCAGGGATCGAACCCCAGCCCCCTGCATTGGGAGTGTGTAGTCTTAACCACTGTGCCACCAGGGAAGTCCCAGGAAGGCTTCTTTCTGCATCTGTTGAATCTCAGATGCCTTCAGCTCAAAAGAATCCTTATGCCAAAGTGTCACATTTTGGGGTGATGTATTCTGATCCCCTTCCCCTCCCTCCAAAATAAAAGGTGAAACTTAGAACTGAGGAAGGCAAAGAAATGGGAAATTCTGTACCAGCTTGCTTGGTTGGGGGGGGGAAAAAAAAAACACCTTTTTTTCTTTCCTTTTTCTGATTGTTATCTACTGTTTTAGACTTTTAAATGACGGTGGAAACAAATCAGTAAATAATCAGAGATTTGGTATTAAGTGGAATTTCAGGTGCTTGCTTTTTTATGAACCCAGTTGGTGAACACCTTGTGTTATCTTAGACAGAAAATTGCTTTGGTAGCTCTTGATACTGATTCATTTTGATGGTTAAAGTGGGGAAAGCAGTACTAATCATTTTGTTCCTTCTCAAGAGTTTGACAGTTTGTATACAGGCAAAACTGACCATTTTCTTGTATTAATCATTGTAATTTTCCTCTCTCTCCAGAAACCAAAAAAATTTTTTGGCCTCTGGTGTATGTTGCCTATAATGTGGGGCTGGGTAAACCTCAGTGCTTGCCATTACCATTGGAAATTGTGTTTACTTTGATTGAAAGGAGCAGGGAACAACTCCTGTGCTGACATGACATCTCATTCTTTTCCAGAACACTGTATTCGTAGGATTGGTTTCATTCCTCCCTTCTTGGCCAGGCTGCGATTTAAGGCATGAATACATAAACCGCACATGTCATTGGAACCAGGCCCGCTCCCTCTCTCTGGGTCCTATGTTAGATGCTGTACATGTCACGGACTCGAAAGGGATTATTTTCTTGCCAGTTAAAAAATGGCAGGAGCAATGTGGAAATCCTGTATCCAGAGCTTGTTAGAAATCTGTATGTACCTAGAAGTCAGACTCCTGCAGTCTGTTTCCTCACAGCCTCAATCTTGCCTTCAGCAGCAGGTCAGAAGAGATGCGGGTGTGTTACGGTTTTGCTTTTCTTCATTGCAGGGATACTACCGAGCTGGTTATTCCTTGCTGCAGTTGCTCAAGCCTTATGAAGCTGCTCACATGTTTTTCAAGGGTCTGCGACTCGTGCAAGTCAACCAGGACCAGACCCAGTTTGCTGATTTCTTGGTGGGGGTCTTCACCACGATGGGCAGTAAGTCAGGACTGGGGGAGGCCCGCCCTCTTTCTTTCTTTTAAAGTGCTTGTGATTTCTTTGAAAGCCTCCTGGGGACTCAGATTTCTGGGGAGATAATTACAGGGTGTTTTTCTTTTTTTTTTTTTTTTTTTGGGTGTTTTTCTTTGTGGCTTATTTATGTAGCTTGAATGAAACTGGTTTTTACACTAGAAAGCACATGGGAAGCTTTGTTGACTGGGGCCTTTGTGAAAACAACTGGGTCTTTTTGCACAAATCACTTAAAGCTGTCCCAATTTTCCAGTTTTGTTTCAGACTTATTAAGTTTTCTGTGTTGCTAGCCATAGGGATTTCCCTACTTATACTACGTGTTTTACGTGATTTTTGCATGTATCTCTCCAGTGTGTCAAGAAAATGTTCCTGTTTGCTATGAAAACAATCTGAAAAGGCTGAGGGAGGGGCCTGTGGAAGCTGACAGTCTACGAGGGACACACCGGGTTGGGCGGAGGGTGGCGGTTTGCATCACTTATTGGGTTATTAGTCTGAAGACCTGACCCGTGAGACGGCTTTGTCAGTGGCCTGGAATTGGCAAAAATAGACAGTTATGAAACACAATGTAATATGCTCCCTGCCAGGGACCAAGGAGCTCTTTCCCTGGTTATCACAGCGCAGTCTAAAGTTCTGCCAGTGGTCAGGCTGTTGTTTCCAAATACTGTGTTTGGTCAAATTTAAGATTGCACTAATTCAAGATGCGCCACTAATTTATGTTCTGCCGGTGAGACAGCGTTGATAGCAGCACACGCCCCGATTCTAGAGATGGTAGAATGTGAACAACGGCACATGTTAGAATTGCTGGAGAATGCTCTCAGCTTCAAAATGGGGAAATTACTGCTGATGATACACTCAACTGATATAGATCCAGCTCTTCCCATTGCAATTGTGGGGAAGCAACTTTTGTGGTCTGTGGATGGGATCCTACAGATTTTTGGCAAGTTCGGCACAGAGAAGGGGAGAGAGCAGTGTCAGGCAGTGGGTGGGAAGTGGTTAGAGGTGGGCTCAGCTGTGTCTCCCGGCAGAGAAATAAGTGTCCAGACAGGTGCTAATGGGTCGCAGCTTTCCCGTCAGCCTTTTGCTGACAGTGACTAAAGCCTGCTTCCCTTTCCTCTGAACCTGATGGCTTGACCCATTCCCTACACTTCTTCATTGTCCTCTGTGTCTTTTAAAAGCCACTGTTCTGTCAGAAGCCAGGCTAGAGTTATGGGAATTCCAGACAACTGTCTCTTGGTGACTGCCCCTCTAAGAAATCTGGATCCTGAGGGGGGCAGTTAACAGGATTTCTTAGGGTAGTGCATCCCAGACTTTTCTACTAGAGTATACCTGTTTGGAGGATGAATGTTATGCCCATGGCCCAATTTCTAAATTTTGAAAAATGTATTTATGAAAATTGTGTATCCTTTTTATACAATATATGTTTGTTTTGCTATTTATTCAGTTTTGGAAATTGATAATCCTAAAAGAGGTGCCATGTTATTCTGGCCCCTGACCTGTCGCCTTGGATGTTCTCATCCACGAGTTTGCAGGGTCATGAAATGCAAAAGGCCACTAGCTTGAAAGAGTGCAAATTGACTCAAAGAGCTGCTCGACCTGGGTTCCCGTCTTGGTTTTGTCACGAACTAGCTGCACGATAAGCCACGAAGCTTGATCTCATTTCTCATAGTTTCTCACTGTTGGATGAAAATGATATTTGTCACCTTTCTTAAAGGAAGTGAGTTTTATAACTTCCCTTAAGCACCCATTTCCTCCTCCATATATGGAGGTAATAGGCACTGCCTTATTGGTTTGTTTGAGGGATTAGTATAACACCCATCACTGGGCTTGGCAAATAGAGAAGCTAAGTGAGTGTTAGGTCACATTATGCTGCCTTAGGGGACTGACTTTCACTCAAACTTAAAATGATTACCACTTCAATTATATAGGATTTTATATACTTTGAAAAGGCCCTTCTTTTTTTATTTAAAGTTTTAAAAATTTTTATACAGTTTTTAAAGGTTACTTTCCATTTACAGTTATTACAAAATATTGGCTATATTCCCTATGTTGTACAATACTTCCTTGAGTCTATCTTATACCCAGTAGTTTGTACCTCCCACTCCCCCACCCGTATATGGCCCCTCCTTTTTTTTTTTTTTTTTTTTTTTTTTTTGGCTGTGCCACGCAGCTTGCAGGACCTTAGTTCCCTGACCAGGGACCGAACCCTTGCCCCGTGCAGTGAAAGCATGGAGTCCTAACCCCTGGACCACCAGGGAATTCCCAGTTCTCTTTTCTTTTTGATATCTTAAATTTATCATTTGTCTATGTGTGGTCTTAATTGGACTACCTTTTCCTAGATGTTCTAGACTTTCCCCAAGTTAAAATTTCTAAATTCTGGAACTTTCTTTCAGGTGACCCTGTTGTTTTGCAAAGCTTCTTGCCCTGCTTTGATTATATTTTCACTACTGGATTCTCAACTGAAGTGTGGCAATCTGTAATAGAAAAGTTGGCAAAGAAAGGATTATTGCATGTAAGTGAAAGGAGATGGCTCTCTTGTGGGGAAAGTACATTCTTGCTTAAATGATTTCTTTCTGCTGGCACTGGGGGATTATAATTTAGTACTTGCTTATCTTGATGCCAAAGTAACTTTTAAACTTTAACCTCATTAAAGATGGAAAGTCACTGAGATATATTAGTTCGCCAGTTTCCATTTTTTAAGCTAGGAAAAGTTTGTGGCAGCCTCACTCTTTGCTGTGTCTCCACTGTCATCAAAGAAGTGTAAAGTCCAGATACTAATGGTGATGTGGAATGAGGGAAATAAACAATTGCCTATTCGTCTTCATAATCCTCTTTATACGGCATTTGCTAGCCAGGGCCTGATAACGTGCCTGTGCTTCTCAGAGGGTTGCTGTATGACTTCAAGGGACTGTTACCCTCAGGTAGCAGCAAGGCTGTAGGACCTGAATCCAGAGCCAGGAATCCATAGGATGGAGGAGCCCAGTGGACTGTGGAAACTGGGCTTCAGTGCCACACAGGTGCCTCCGTGAACCCAAATCCTCCCCAGTCTAGTCTGGGCTAATTCCTTCCTCTCTGAGCCTCATTTCCTCATTTGGAAGTTGCAGGATATAAACCTATTCCCTCCCGGTTGAGGTGAGGATTAGAAATAGTGGACCAAAAGCACCTGATAATAATGTTCATTGAGGGTTTACAGTGTGCCAGACACTGAGCCAAAGGGGTTTTATAACACCTGGCACCTGTATGCTCAGTGCCCAATGAGTAGTAGCTGTCATTGACGGCAGCTTATAAGCGCTCTTGAGAATGGGCTGGCCCAGGCTGGGAGTTTGGTTAGAAAGGGCCTGCAGGCTTTTTAAAGCCAGGCAGTCCAGAAAAGTCACCAAAAGCCAGGGCAGCCTGTAAGGACTCTGGACCCAGGAAGGCTGGATGACTGTAGGATACAGGATTCTTCGGTTTTTGAGAAGGTCACGGGTGCTATTGGGAATCTAATGAAATCGATGAGACTCTCTTTGCACACACACATACACACAATTACGAGTGTAGCTTCAGGGAGTTCATGGGAACCCCCTAAAGTCTGGCCACAGGCTCCCAGAAGCACATCCCCATATTACAGTCTCGAGAACGTGGCAGTGAGGGGGCGGAAAGCAGGCTGCACTCTTGGGGAACCAGGAATCAGAAATCCGGGGCCCTGTTAACAAGAAATCTGGGATCTTCTCTTTTCCGATAAGATGAGTAAACTAAGAGATCTTTCTAGCTTTATTTTAAAAAGTGCTAAAATTCTGTGATTCCAAGTGTTAGGGTAGATCTGTTAGTGGGAGGCCCTAGGCCTCATTAACAGGAAAATAGTTCCATTTACAGCCCCCAGGAAAGAACCTTTTACGTCCCCTCTTCCCCACGTGGGATGAGCGTGACTAGAGCTCCGTAGTCTATGTGCAGAGGGAGGGAGTGGGAGCCCAGTAGCTCCTGACGGGCTATCACCCAGCCACGGAGGCCCAGCAGCCACGGAGGCCCAGGAATCCAGCCCAAGCGGTGGTCTCGTATCCTACCAGCAGTGGAGCCTAGGCCATTTTCAAACACTGCAGACGGAGGCACCTTATAAAAGCCAGGTCAGCCATCAGGATTGTCAGAGCCCTGAACCTGTCATCTGGGAGAGTCTGGGCAGTGGGGTCTGTTTAGGGTGAGCAGTTAAGAGTGGGCATCAAACTGAAAGAAGCTGGAAGCAAGATGTAGCCATAGACTGAGTTCCTGTGGTGCCACGCCCACCGGCAAGAGCATACGTCAGGGACGTGGATTCTGAGACTGGGTCTCCAGTCATGGCCATGCCAAGCCTAGAACTCCTGGACCAGCTGGCGTACCTGGATGATCCCAGTAGGGGCCTCTCAGGATTTGCTCTCTGTGTGACCTAGGGAAAGTTGCTTAACTTCTCTGGGATTCAGTTTAGGGTCAGTGGTTTAACAACGGACTTTCTGAGAAAAAAAAAAAAAAGTCCTGATCTGCGGCATTTGCCACTTCCTGTAGCGTAAATTCTCTCGATTTCAATGGCCAACTTCAAGCTGCTAAGTCGACTGGAGGACTCAGATTTGGGAAGAGATGTGCACAGTGAGCTCTCACTTATAGGAGCTGCCCCAGCACACCACTCGATAGGGTCTCATGGACCCCAAATAGCAGTAATGTGCTAAAGAATTAATTGGGATGGGCTATTTCAAAAGGATTTGATTCTTCTACTTGCTAAGCTTTAAGAACTTTGCAGGAAATTACTTGTTTACCTCCCTGTCCCTGTACTGTCCCAATGCTGCCTGCCATCGGCTGCTCCTGTCCTCAGCAGGCTTTGAGGAAAGGTGGAGAGAGCTTAGCTCTCAGCACCAACAGGAAGTTTGCCAGACAGAGACACTTGGGTTATCATGGCTCAGGCTGAAGAGCTTGGCAGGTGACTTAAAAAAAGAGACAGGGCTAGAGGGTGTCTTGTTCTGTGTTTTTGTTTCTGCGTTTTAAAGCTCAAGATTACTTTTGTTCTAATAACCCATGTGGAGACCATTATTGTTCCAGCTTTTTCTGTTTCTCCCCTTTCATCAGTCATTTCTACTTCTGTCAGCGAGAAAAGACCGGCTACCGAGAAATCTCCGTGTCCCAAATTTATCACTGAAAAGTCTCTTTGAGGTAAGGTGGCTTCTTGACACATACGGTTTCAAGTCAGGCCACTTCCAGCCTGTGGTGTTTGGGACCTTCCCCTTCAGCTACCTCACTGCAAATTTGTTATTTATGGTAATCTGAGGCTGGGGCCACAGCTAATCAGGGGTTTACTGATTCTAAACTTTATGGGTGGGGGGGTGGGAGAAGGGGAAATTGGATGAGGGCGGTCAAAAGGTAACGACTTCCAGTTATATGATAAATAAGTCCCAGGGATGTCATGTACAACATGATGAATATAAGGAACACGGCTGTATGTTCTGTATGAAAGTTGTTGAGAGAGCAAATCCTGAGCCCTCTCATCACAAAAAGAATTTTTCTTCTTTTAATTTAATGTTGTATCTATGTGAGATGGTGGATGTTAACTAAACTTGTGGTCATCATTTCACGATGTAGGTAAGCCAAATCCTTCTGCTGTACACCTTAAATATATACAGTGCTGTATGTCAAATTATATCTCAATAAAACTGGAAGAAAAAGAACCCCAAACTTGATGGGAAAGGAGTTTGAAGTTTCATATTGATATGGCAACTGCCGTAATTCTGCCTGTGTTTTTTTTTTTTTTCCAGAAATACGTCTTCATTGGACTTTATGAGAAAATGGAACAGGTGCCCAGGCTAGTCCAGTGGCTCATCTCCATGGGTGCAAGCGTCGAGACCATAGGACCGTACCCGCTGCACGCCCTCATGCGCCTCTGCATCCAGGCCCGTGAGTTCTCTCCTGGTGGTACGCCCACCACACTGCCCTCCAGCTCGGACTTCAGGGACTGCACTTAGCTCAAGTGAAACCAGAGTGTGGACTATTCAGATGATTTGAATAGTTCACGATTTGATCATTCAGATGAATGAAGGCAGCAGGGAAACAGCATCATTTTTCTTTCTCCCAGGACCTCATAGCTAGAGGCCCACACTGAAAGGATTCTGTGTTCTCAGACAGATCCTGGCAGCAGAGTGGAGCCCTGGGATTCAAGGACGGGACTTGGGACAGACAGCCTTTGCTGGACAGAGCTCTCAGGGGAGCTGTGGAGGGAGTCTCCTCCCGGTGGCAAAGGCAGCCATGGTCTTTTTCCAAGTTCATTTCCTCTCGACTAGAGGACCAGCTACTGTGGGGAGTGGGAGGGGGGAAACCCCAAGGGAAACACTGGCTATTGCTGATACAGTTTGCTTGTGGTTCTTTTAAAGGAATCCTATTTTCATATATGTATATATAATTTTTCTTTTTTTAGTCTTCACCACCTGGCTATAGGATTTGAATTTTAAAATATTTTTATCGTTAAAACACACACACATATAATATCCACATTTACACTTTAGATAGAAGTCTGTTTTTCTTTTCTAAGCATATGTAGCTTCACTGTTGGACACTGACCCACACTATCTTAGAGCCAGAAGGAGCCAAGAGAACTTGTCTACACTGTCTTCCTCTTCTAGGCTGTAGCATCTCCTCAGGATGGGAGGGGGGGTGGCCAGTGGCTTGAAGACCTGAGCCCCCATCTCTGCTTCAGCCAGATTTGCCCTGTTGTTATACATTTCATCTGTTGGAGAATCCATAAAAGGTTTCACTCTTATACAGTGGATAAAACATGTAAAAGTATGAAGTCTGATTAAAAGCACTCTGATCCAATCCTCCCAGTTTCAAATTAGGTGTGCCTCTGGGTATGAAAGTCACAATTCCTCTCTGTGTCTACTTTTTAAGTTTGCTCCTGCGGTTAGAGGCAGGTGTGGATGAGATCAAGTCTTCAAGTTTATCCCCGATTCGTCTCTCAGAGGAAAACTGACATGGTGACAAATGGTGTCGACAGAGTTGGCAGAATTATGTGGCTTTCCAGGACCTACAAGGAAGGAGTCTGGGGAAAGAATTTGAAATCTTCGTCCTATTGATAGTAATGTAGTGGGGTAATGATTGTTGCCCTGCCCAGGTCCTCTTTACGACCAGTGCCCCCAGCCCCACCTGCTGCACCACAGCTGCCTCCTTTGCCAGGGAGCTGCTCTTTGCCAATAGGCACCATCTCCCTCTCTGGAGGCGGTTCTGTAGCTCTGGATTGATTGACACCGGGGTACAAAAGGTGAGCCCCTGCCTCAAGGTGGGTCAGCACTGTAGTGTAGTTCCTGCTCCACAGCTCCCCGTGGGATCAGGCTGAAGCCGACTCAGCTGAGGCCACATCTCTGCTTGCCTTCATCCCCTGCCCTGCCCTGCTTCCCTCCCCGTCTTTCTCCCTCTGTCAATAAATCACACGTACAAGAATCCCTGTCTCAGGCTCTGCTTCTAGGGAATCTGACTTAAGTTTCCTATGAATAACTTTATATGACTCATCCTTCCAGTGCACAAACTCTGTGTCCCCACACCTGTTTGTGGCAAGTGACAATGTGTGTTGGATGCCCCTTGGGTTCCCTCAGTGTGGTGCACAGTGATTTGCTTTGCAGCTTTTCTGTGTGTTGAAAATGACATCAGTAACTCATTCCTTTAGGGGAAAACCATCTGTTCAGGTGGTTAATGGACCACAAGCCCGAGTGGAGGGGTCGCATCAACCAGAAGGACAACGATGGCTGTACCGTCCTGCACGTGGTTGCCGCCCACTCCCCAGGGTACCTCACCAAGCGTAAGTGGCAGCTCCGTTCGGAGCTGTGCTGTGGGTGGCGTGACTTCGGGCGCTAGGGAACCCACACAACTGACCGCTTTACCCGTGCCATCCCGGGACAGGCTTTAATAGTCAAAAATATCAAATTATGCATTCCTTTTTTTTTTGGATCATATGTTCAGTTTGCTTTTCAGAAAGAAGTTTACTCTAATATATTTTATCCTTGAAAGTCTTATCCAGTGATACTCTTCTTGAGCAAAAGTACTTATGTAGCTTTAAATTTTAAAAAACTTTCTGTGATTTAAGACTCTAAGCATTAATTTTTTTCTGGATTTAATTATTACAAAATTATTATTACTACAGAGATCACCAAAGCAACATAAATATATTAAATTTTCTATAAGTAATTGTTAAAAAAAATAATTTTGGAGGGAGGTGAGAGAAGGATGTGTCATGGTGCCTTTTAAAAGGGGCTTGGCAGCTACTTAATTTTCCCTTAGGTTGATACTCTGGAGGTCAGGAGCTTTCACCTCCTTTGGGGCAATACTTTGGTAAATGCATGGGGTCTCTATACTATGTAACAAATCACCGTAAACTTAGTGGCTTAAAATGACACTCTAACTCTGTAGGTTAGTAGTCTGACGTGATCTGACTGAGTTTTCTGCTCAGTGTCTCTTGAGACTGTAATCAAGGTATTGGCTGAGGCTGCATTCTCATCTGGAGTTCCAGGCCTTCCTTCAAGCTCACATGATTGTGGCAGAATCCGGTTCCTTGTAGGTGTAGGACAGAGGTCCCGTTTTCTTGCTGGCTGTCAGCTTCTACAGATCGCACACATTCTTTGTCCTGTGGCCTCCTCTGTCTTCAAAGCCAGCAGGGGAAGACTTATTGCGCATCAGATTCCTCATACTTTGAATCTCTGCCCTCTCCTGTCTCTGACCTCTAAACCTTTGACCTTTAGGGCTCATGTGATCAGGCCAGGATAATCTCCCTATCTTAAGGTCCACTGCTTTGGGACCTTAAATACATTTGCAAAGTCTCATCATAGCAGAGTTTAGATTAGTATTAAATGGATAACTGGGAGAAGGTGTGTGTACACCAGGGGTTGGGAATCTCAGGGCCTGTCTAAGAATTCTGCCTATCACAGTGAGGTACTTGATGGGTAAGAAGTATGACTTTTTAATTTTGTCTTATTTTTGTAAAATGGGAGAAGAGCAGTTGTGACTGGGGAGATGGGGAAGGAGAACATCACCAGCAGGACGATACCTGGAGTAGAGGTGCTTTGTTAAGGTGGTGAATTTTAGGAAAGCACGGGTACGGAAGCTGGGAATTGGGCATTGATTCCTTTAACCCTCTGTGCTCACATAAGTCTTGGTACCTCCAGGGATACACCTGTTACATTCTGAAATCTGTTGCACCTGTGATCACAGAGACACCTTGATGCTTGGCAAATAGATATGTCAAAGCAGCAAATGGAGCTGGCAGCCAGAGGTGGGGCTGCAAGGGTTGAAACAGTGACAAGAAGACCCTGATGCAAAAGCAATTGCCACTTCTTCTCTTGTCTCCAGACAGGCTTTTTTTCTGGAAGTATATTCTGTTTCCTCTCTAGGGAATAAAGAAATCTGAAGTCACAGCTTGCTGTCATCCTTACAGCTGTAACTGTTGCCTAGTAACCAGATTCCCCCTCTCCTTGCTTGTTGCCAAGGAGAGGGGAGAAAGGTAGAGGGGAGTGCACTTCTGAACCTCTTAAAAGCTATTGTCCTTCACACTCCACACAGGTCTCCTTGCTCTGGGGACTTGGCTGAATTGCCCAAGGCCAGCAGTTCAGTTTCTATAAGCAGAGGGACACTGGTCCCCTTGCCCCGGGCTGTTCAGGCCGGGAACTGGGAGGAAGTGCACTCATGGGGATGTCTCCTTACAGAAGCAACCATGACAAACCGCCCCCCCCCGCTTCTCACTTTGGCCTGCTCTAGGACAAACAGACGATGTGCAGATGCTCCTGAGCTTTGGGGCAGACCCCACTCTGCTGGATGGACAGTCCCAGTCCGCCGTGGATGTCCTGAAGAGGAGCAAGAAGTTCAAAGCCATTGAGAAAATCAACAGTCACTTGGAAAAGCTGGCAGCATGTTCTAAGGACCTCTCAGGTACAGTTTCCAGGGAATTAACTCTTTAGAGGGGGCAAAACTGGTACAAATCAGTTTATCTTTTCTTGGTACATGAAGATGGAAGTGAGCACCCCCACACACACAATCTTTGGAAAACTTGTTTGCTGTTTTTGAAAGATAGAATGAGACAACTCTTACTGTGAGAGTGTCTACCACTTTCTGGAAACTTGGCAAGTCTACCTTTGGGCAGTAAGGGTGATTTTTTTTTTCCATGCGTGCACACAGTAAGAAAGAAAAAATTCAGACAGACCATGAGATAACAAAAATCAAGCCCACTTTTCAGAAACAACCATAGCTAACAATTAAAACTACACTTATAGCTCTATTTTTTGAGCTGTCAGTTTGGGACAGCATATATGGACTAACTGCTGTATAAGGTAAAGTGCAACAAGTCAGCCCTCATTGTTGAATTTTGTCTAGTAAAGTTATTTGTGTCATTTACATCCTATTCCTTAACTCTGGGTTTTCTGTGCTTCATCTATAGATTGATTCTGAACATTGAAAACCATTAAATCACATTTACATGGTAGTATGATTTCTACAAATAGTAGCATAGTTGGACCCATAAAAAAGAATCACCAAATGCCCTGAAAACTTTGCTGTTTAAATGTGATACTCTTTAAGCATCCTGGCTTGATGAAACATATACATACACATTATTGTATATGTGTGTGTATATATGTATGTACACACATATATTTTTAGACTTTATTTAGACTTTAGTTTAGACTGTAGCCCCAGCACATATATATTATGCTTCTTTTAGTTCTTGTGCTCATATGTGGCTCTTGTGGCTCACGCTGTCTGTCTAGATTTTTCTCTTACTCTGCTAAGTACCAACCCCAGTAAGTTTTTCACGGAGGAGATATGCATAGTAGACTCGTGGTGTTTTTGAAAATGTCTTTATCCTTAGATTGAGAATTGGTCTGCATATAGGCATTGTATTTTATCGATCCTCAGTTGCACTTTCCCCCCACATTTTGCCATCTTTGAAACTGGAATGTGTTTCACAATCAGTGACGTGTCACAGTTTAATGGCAGCGTTTTCTGGTGTGTCTGACAATCTGGGATCTCTTAGATTTATGAAATACTCTGTAAAACCTCGTTCCTTACAACTTTGTATTCTAGCCTCCGTTACTGATTAGAAGTGATGTCAGTTTCATTTATTTTCCCTTTTAGAATTTTCTGTCCTTAGAGTTGTGGAATTTCCCTGGGATGTGTCTAGATGTGGGTCCTTAGGCATTCTTCTTGCCTGGCACCTGCTGGCCTCTTTCAATCTAACTTTTTTTAGCTCAGAGAAATTATTTTCTATCATTTTGTTCCCTTCCAGCATCTCTTTGCCACCACTTTTACGTGGATGAGCTTCCTGAATTTATAACATGTCTCTCTACTTTCCCTAATGTTTTCTAGCTCCTTGTTTTCTTTCGAGATCTTTAACTAGAACTTTAGCGTTTCCTTTTATAATTCAGCTTGCCTATTGCATTTTTTAATTTGGAAACTCAGTTTTCATTTCTAAGAACTCTTCCTGGTTCTCTGATTGTTTCTTATCTGTGACAACTTGTGCTTGATTGACATTTGCCACTTCTTCTTGAATGGCCTCTAAGAATGGTGAGAATTTTTTTAAAGACCGTTGTCCTCTCTTCTGTGAGTTATTTATGTTTTTTGGGGGCTTAGTTGATCCCTCTTCTTGCTTCTCTTTTGTGCTGTTGCTTTTCCTATTTTATCTTCTGATCTTTGGATGGTTTGTATTTATGAATGAACAACTAGACTTATTAATACTTAATAGATGGTTAGTGCGCATTTATTGAAGTTATTTGGATGTGTTTCTCCAGAAACACTCCCCCGCTGGAATGGGTGAGTAGGCAGCAGGTTGTAGGCAGCACGTGGGGTGTGTGTGTGGTGGGGAGAGTGGGAGGCACCCTGCCAGGCTGGGGATCGTGGCAATTTTCAGGGTCAGGAAAGTTTTATGTGAGGGAGATTGGAGCTGCTTTTCCTTTAACACTGCCCCCTGTTTCCCCATCTATGTTTTAATTTTTATTCATTTATTTAAAATATCTCCTGTTGTTTCTGTGAGAACATGGGAATAAATGTATTTGCAGAGTCCTGTTTTTCTGGGATGTTCTTTTAAAGCTGTGATATGTCATGTTTAGTTTTTAAATGACTTCTCTTTTAAGGAATTGTAATTGTAATTCTGTGAGGTGGTGTAATTAATAAATTATTGTGAGAGGCCTCCTGAGAGCTTATACCTGTAACCTCAGTTTCAGGATGGTTTTCTACTGTTTGAGAAATTGAAACTAACCAAACAGATTTCTCTGCCAATGAATTTCAAGGTTTTAAAATAAACTTTTAGAGAAGGACCACCAGTGAATGGTAGAAAATGGCTGATGTGCTTGCAAATTTATTGTTCATTAATTCTAATCTTAATTCTTAGAATGCTGTAGACTTTAGCATGTCATGCACTTTTGTTTTTGTTTTTAAAGTGTTGATTTTTTTCAGTTTCCTGGTATAATAGAATCTTAAATAGCTGCTGATTCTGCCTTTCTCACTAGCTGCTGGGGGAAGCCAGAGCCCACGGGGAGTGGGCAGGATGGGGGTGTGAACCTGAGTGGTCCTGGTTACCTGTCTTTCCCGGCCTCTCACAGCCACCACTAGATGGCAGCATGTCCACCTTCTCCAGCAGCTGATGCCCGACTGTCCTCAGGACCAACGAGATTGGAGTCTTTGTTTTTCTCGCAGTTGTTTGTGATTTTCTCTGATTCACTAGTGCGTGGCCTTTCAGAGTGAGAACGAATCCAGGCCTCTGAAGCCTTTCTCTCTGGTCCTCCTCTGGGCGCCAGCTGCTTTCTGCTCTGTGAAGGCGCCTCTAGCTCTTCACTAAGAGGACGCGGACCTTCTCTGTGTGTCTGTTTCCCGCATAAACGCAGCCTGTGACTCAGAGGCCATGGTGTGTCATCCTCAAATCCCTCAGCATCACACAATGCCCTGTTTTCAGTAAATGCAGATGTGCGGTATTGATGATACTTTTTCCTCATTATAAAGCAATAGATTCTTTTTTAAAAAAGAAAATTTACAAAATATAGGAATGGAAGACAAGAAAATATTAATTCTGTATAAGCCCACCTGCCTGAAAAGATTAGTATAGTTGTGATTTAGTCATTTACTCTTATTCCATGCATTTATAGTTACACATTTTTATTTTCTTTTATAAAAATGAGATGGTTACATAAATTTCAATTGATAAAACATATGTAATAAAACTTAGCAGTTTCACCTTTTTTAGCTCAAAAGGAAGATTTCATGCAAAAACAAAATCTCTTTGAAATGATTTATTTCTATTTTCTAACACTTCTGAGTGCTTGTAGCTTCGGAAGATCTCTTGTAGTTTTAATTTTTAACTTCAAATCTGCTTGTATATATCTACTAAATATGATCATTGTAGAAAATTTGTAAAAATTTCATTTTATATAAAAACAAAAATTTATTGTAATTACACCTGGGCATATTTTTATCCAGTCTTTTGGTTGCTGTTCAGTACTTACGTAATCTTTTTTAAAAACCTTGATTATCATGTATAAGCAACTTTATATCCTGATGTTTCTTTTCTCTCTTATTAAGCTTATAGAAAATTCAGAAAAAAAAAAAAAAAGACAAGTTCAGAGTAATAAACAAATCACCCATACCTACCCAGAGATGCTGACCTAGGGCTACCATTGTCAGTGTTTCAGCACCTTTCCTTTTATGCTTTTTTATGTTGTTGATATGCCACTCTGGTTTCTTTTCTGATTTCAGGACCCTTCTCTGATCTGACCGCCTTCTTAATTATTCTGAACCACACAACCATGCGTTTATTATACAACTGCATCTAATTGTCTCTTTTGTCAAGCTTGGTATATTTCTGTTCAGTTTCAAGTGACTTTTGTACTAAACTAACTGCCCTGGTGGAGGAATGATGCCCTGAGGCATGAGGCAGGGGGACAAGTGGCAGCTTTCCATCTGCCTGGTGGTAAAGGAAGTTCCTCCTTTACCAAGCGTCTATTTTCCTGATTCGTGAGTTTTCACTGTTTTCTGTGTCTTCATAGGCATTCTTGGATGAAGGTGGGATGCCAAACCCAGGGGTGCTAGTCGATCATTGGTACACCACACAGTTCATGTCCTTTGCCTCAGAATAGGCAGCTCACTGAGGTGATATAGTCTTCCTTTGCCAAGGTTTTCCATTTTCTTTTCTCTGGAGGTTAGTGCTAGGGTTAATGTTAGTTCTTGCTTCCATCTGGCACCGGAAGGTCTCTTGATTAGAGGGCAGTGGGCGTTTGCCCCAGAAGTTGGGGTGTGTGTGTGTGTGTGTGTGTGTGTGTGTGTGTGTGTGTGTGTGTGTGTGTGTGTGTTTCTGGTGCTCTGATCTGTTGAAAGGTGATCCAGGTGTGTATCAGAAGGCAAGCAGCTGACATCGGAACTCTGCTTGGGTCCCCTGGGTCCTTTCCCATTGTTGTGTGCTCCCTGGTGTGCCTTCACTTTGCAAAGCCAGCACCTAAGGCTCGTTCTCAAGGAGAACCGCCTATGGGTTTATGGAGCCTGTTTTGCTCAGGCTCCTTCAAACCAGAAGTGCCTGGGAATTTACATCCTCCCAAGGCAGGCTGTAGCCGGTGGCAGAAAGAGGTGAGAATCTGAAAGCCCGGTTCCCTTGCCTTGGATGGCACAGCTCTGAGGTGTGACTCACTCCAGATCCCCCCAGGTGTCAGGCAGTGCACCCCCCCACCCCCACCCCGTGGGACTCAGCCTGAGCTCACACCCTGCTTGGTTCCTCCCCGACCCTGACCCGATCCCCCCACCCTCACTGGTCTCTTCCTTCATAAACTACTTGCACACAAATCCTTGCCTCAGGGTCTGCTGTGGGAGACGTGGCTGATAATGGGATGCTTTTATTTTTTCCATCTCCTTTAAAGTGTTCCTGTTCTGTTAGAACATGACATTGAACATGCATTCACCTGTTCACCACATGATAGCACTTATGCTGTGGGCCAGGCCCATCTCATTGGGTGTGAAAACAGATGTCCAGTTATCTGTTCAGTAGGATTCCATTTTAACCAAGAGAGCTTTCTGAGTGTATAATCTGATACCAAATAAAACATTTGCCCTTTTTCAACCTTTCTTCAGTGGTTGATTTCTACTCATGACTACTTTCTCAGTAAATTGAACCAAGGGGATAATGTTTTCCCTCTTATGGCCAGAGAGGTGGCTCCTTACTCTTGGCTTTTTCCACTTGCCAGTTAGATGCATGGGTGGCTGGCATGTAGTTGGATGTTGCTGCTGCAGTAAGCCACCCTCCTGCCATCACTTCCCTGAACTGTTGTATCAGTTATCCATTGCTGCATAACAAACAGCCCTCAAACTTAGTGGCTTAGAGCAACAAGCACTTATTTAGCTCATGATCCTGCAGCTCAGCCATTGAGGCTGGGCAGTTCTCATAGCCTTAACAGAGCTCCTTCAAGTGTCTGCTTCTTGCTGATCTTAGCTGGGCTCTTTCACATCTATGGGGCTCAGTTTGGACAACTGAACTGATTCCTCTTTGTTTTATGATGTTTCTTATCTAGCCTGGACCTGAATAGAACTAAACAAGGCCTCTTGAGGCCCAGGCTCAGAACTGGCGCAAAAATCAAACCTGCTGCATTCTCCTGGTCACAGCAGGTCATGAAGCCAGGCCAGAGTCAGGATCCGGGAGGGGAACAGGCACTTCAGTCTCCTGGCTCCACAGAGGAGTGGAAAGGTGTGGTCATCCTTGCAATCTATGAGGCTGTGATCTCTGCAGTCACAAGCAGCACCCGGGGGTATTTTGCAGGACTGAGCAATGGCGAGGGACCAGCTAGCGAGGGCGACATTTTCCGGAAGGCCTCTGAGCAGCTAGTGACGTACATGAATTCCGGAAGCCGCTTGTTGCAGAAAAACTTTCTGAAGCAAGAAGTGGTTCAGCGGTTCTTGCGCCTCCTTTCTTCTCTGCAAGGTAAGGTTTCTCACAACCTTCCATAGTGTTCAAAGATGCTCTACGCACCTTAAAACTCTTTTCTACTATCTGTTTAAACATTGATTAAAAAATAAATGTCATGATCTACATGTAAAACATTCAAACAACACAGAACATTCTTCAGTGAAAAGTCGATCATCCACCCCTGAACTTCAGTCTCTAAATCTCATCCGCAGAGGCAACCTCTGTTATTAGTTTTTCATGCAGCCTCCTGGAATTTGCATATACTATCCTTACTTAAAATACCACAGATGTTTCTCTTTTCTATTGGCTAGAACTCTACACTCCTTGGGTATTTCCAACCTTCCCAAGATGCTCACACGCCAGTGCTGACACTGAGGTTCACATGTGGTTGAGTAGCATGACCCAAATAACTAAGTACTTGTTTATGGTTTCCCCACATCTTAAAAATACTGATCTGTAACTTGGGGTGATGATGTCCCTCTGTGTTGGGTTTTGGCTGGGGACAGAAATAACATGAACCTTTTTCTGGAGTGTGGTGTGTTCTTGTTTTTGAAAGAAATCCCTCCCGACCTGGTCTATGACATTGACCGTGACTGTGCCAACGCCTTCATCCAGTTTTTACTGGAAAAACAGAAATGGCCTGAAATGCTTCTGCTGCTGACCCGCAAAGTGAGCGGGGAGCCACCGTTCGGGGACTGTCTCATCAAAGGCTGTGACCTCTCGAACCTCGACCTCTGTGCCATCCTCCCCCACCTCAGCGCCTGGGACCAGCGGAGGACCCTGCTTCTGGGCCACCTGATAGACCACGGAGGTGAGTCCCAGATGCTGAGTCAGCACCGGGGGGGACATCCCAGGGGAGTCTAGGTGCCGCAGTTCATGGGGCTTTTTGCTTGATTTCAGAGATTCCTTTAAATTCTGCCTCATTCTCTTCCTCCTCCCTATCTTCTCATTGGAAACAGTGATGGGTTCGATGCGCTTTTGTGAATTCTTCCCTTTCTCTCTTGTGTAAGAAACCTCAGGCCTGTGGAGGGGGCCTGGGCCCTGGTGTAGCCACAGCGGTCATTTCCTTCCAGCCTCCAATTGGACTTTTCCCTGCACTCAGTATGCCACCTGGGTCCTTGTCAAACTCTGTGACATTCTTTTCTGATCCATGGATTGGGATTTGTGATGCTTGTTTTTTAAAGAAACAGCCAAATAATGGGTGGGTGGAAACATCTGCTGTTTTAATCAGCACGATCAGACTTGGCTGGATGTATGTCTGGAGTGTGCAGACGTCTTGCTGGATCAGGTTTTATTTTAAAATGAATTTGGAAGCACTAACCTCCTCCTTACGCTCCCCACTACCCCCCACTAAGGCCACTACTAACTGGCCTTGGGCATGCTATTTATGCCTCCGTGTCCTCATTTATAAAATGGGAATGAAACTAGTCCCCCTTTCTTGGAGCTGTTTTGAATATTCAATGAGTTCATGGATGCAGAGTCTTGGCGGAGCGCCTTGGCTGTGTGGTTTTCCGCCTGCCTTGCCGTTTAAGGGGAAATGACCTTCAGAAGGAGTGATGCCACATTGGTCCCAACTCTCAAAGTGACTTACAACGCCTTCAGGCGTTGGCTCTACCCACGGGTTTCAGGAGATAGATGGAAGGTCGCCTGTGGTTTATGTCTTCAAACCCATTCCTTGCGTGGAGTGTTACTACCTTTGCCCAGAAACGATGGCGGTTATGGAATTCCTGTTTTGTTCCTGATGAAGCAAGCACTTATTGAGGGCCTCCCTGGGGTCGGGTGCCAGGGCCCCAGGATGGACAGTGAACATATGGCTGCTGGTGGGTGGCAATGCAGGAGGGCTGCAGTCCTCGGGGTGGAGGTCAGGGAGCTGGCAGCGCAGAGGGGAGGTGTGGACTGAGCTAAAAAGAAGGTGATGTGGCAGTAGGGATGTGTCAGGGAACATGGCAAATGAGGGCCGATGGGCATTCTCGGGAAGAAGCTTCCTAGAAGCAGAGGATGTGGGAAGCACGCTCACGTCCTGGTCACCGAGTGTATGTCCAGGACTGTGTTGGGCAAACACTGGGAGTTCCGTTGTTCACGCCATCCCTACTCCAGTGCTGATGGTGGTCCTGTGGCGGGGTGGGAGGGGGAGCTGGAGAGACAGAGGAGGTGAGGCCCAGGGACAGGACATCTGAAGGGGGCAGGCTTTCCCTCCGAGGGCACTGGGAAACCCTTGCCTCCCAGAAAGGGGGCGTGGCAGGAGGGCCTCAGAAGTCAGGTCAGCACCCCCTCTTGATTTGGGATAAAGGGCAGAATCGCCCTGGTCCGGGAAGGGAAGATCCCACATGCCACGGAGCAACTAAGCCCGTGCGCCACAACTGCTGAGCCTGCGCTCTAGAGCCCGTGCTCCGCAACAAGAGAAGCCACTGCAGTGAGAAGCCCGTGAACTGCAATGAAGACCCAATGCAGCCAAAAATAAAATAAATAAATTTAAAAAAAAAAAAAAAAGGGCAGAATCGGTCCCGCCCCCCTCAGGTGGGCCCTGCTGACCTTGGCTCAGGGATGCTGCTCACCGGGCCCTTCTCTCTGCCTCCCCCAGCCTCGCCCGAGGGTCTCCAGGGCAGCCAGGAGCAGCCGCTTGCCGTGTGTCTGAAGCATGGGGACTTCGAGCTGGCCTTCCTCCTCTTGACCAAGGGTGCGGACCCCCGTAGCATTTCTCTCACGGAAGGCGACACTCCTTTGCATGCCGCACTCCACATCTTTCTAGATATCAAAGGTAGGCCTTTATTTTGTAAGCAGTCTTTTTCTTGAGGAGGAAGCTGGGTGTTAGAATGGATGCTGTGCTCCTTGGTCTTTCCTACTGGGAAAAGTAACCATCTGGAAAAGGCCCATTTCTTGGCCAGGCCTGTATCTCCTGGCCCCTCACCCATAGCTTGATGGGAAGAAGTGACCATCATGGTGAACGGTCAGGGTGGGTTGATGAAGGAGGATTCTTAAGTTCCAAAGTCGGCTGTCCATAGCTGCAGATACTTTCCATTTATTTACACCATTTCAAGGGTCCTGACATAAAGGCTCTTACTGGAATATTTACGGTGATTTCTGGGTTTCTCCACCTTAGCACTATTGACAGTTGGGCAGGATAAATCCTTTGCTGGGGGCGCTGTCTTGTGTATTGTAGGATATTTACCAGCATCCCTGGCCTCCACCCACTAGATGCCAGTAGCACCTCCTAAATTGTGACCATCAAAACTGTTTCCAGACACGGCCACCTGTCCATTGGGGAGCAATCGCCCCCAGTTGAGAACCACTGGGTTATCAAATCCTTGGGGAAGTTCTGTGTTCTGAGGACCCCTGGCTGGCGTCTCTGCTCCCCAGAAAAGCCGTTCAGCACTCACAGGATTTTTGTGTCTTTCAGCTGACATCGGTTTTAACTTCCTCAGCCACCTGCTGGATCTGTTCTGGTCCAAGCCCACCGAGTTCTACTATCTCAACCCCAATATCCAGGACAACAGCGGTAACACGCTGATGCACATCCTCTTCCAGAAGGGCATGCAGAAGCGTGTGGGGAAGCTGATAGGTCTGCTGGTGAAATTTGACATCAACCTCAACCTGAAGAACAAGGAAGGCAGAGACGCCCGGCACCGGGTGAAGAAGAAGGACGCAATGCTCTTGGCCTGGAACAAAGCCCTGCTGGAGAGCAGGCGCCGGGGCCGACAGGACGCTGCCGCCCACCCCGGGAAGCCCCCGCGCTGCACAGCCCCGGCTCACACAGCTCAGCTCAAGGGCTCCTCCAAGTCACTGCCCTGCAGCGGCACTGCAAGAGCCCCACCCAGAGGAGCCAGGGTCCCTGAAAGCTGGGAGAGCCTGCCGGATGCCCAGACTATGAGGCCAGAGCCTGGGGCTGCCAGGCCCTGTTCACGGAGAGACCGCCTTGTGCAGGACATCATGGCTTTGATTCAGCAGGTGGAATTGGATCCGTCCCTCCAGGAGGACTGTCCACAGGACTCCGAGCCTCTGGAGACAGGAGCTGGCACCGTAGGAGAGAAACAGGAGCTACAGGGCGCCCCGGGGGGCTCTGACTGCAGCGGGAACAGCCCCGCTGTCCTTGAGGCCGCGGAGGGACATGAGCAGGCAGGCCTCGGGACCGTGCAGCTCGTGCCTGCTGGTCGCAGGGGGACAGAGGGCAGCGACGACCAGGACGACCAGAACGTGCCGGAGATGGAGGCCTGCCTCCTGGACTTCGAGAACATGACGTGGGAGATCGAGTGCACTTCGGAGATGCTGAAGAAGCTGTCCAGCAAGGTCATGACCAAGGTCATGAAGAAGAAACTTATCCTCGCCATCCAGAAGCTCGGCAATGGTGAATGGACCAGGGGCCTGCGGAAGCGGCTGAAGAACTTGAAAGGAAGCATCCAGCTCTTCGAGGCCAAGCTGGACAAAGGGGCCCGGATGCTGTGGGAGCTCACCATTGACTTCTCCCCGCGGTGCAGCGAGAACCCCGAGAAGATCATGGCTGCGGAGCGCAGCGCACACCCCACCGAGAAGGCGAGGCAGGTCTACACGGAAATCATCCGGATCTGGGACATCATCGTAGATCACAGCAAACTGTCAGACTCCATCAGGGCCATCTGCAGTGCCTACAACCGGGGCCTGTCCTGCATCCTGCGTAAGAAGCTGAAGGGTATCAACAAGGACCAGGTGTCCACCAGTAAGAAAATCCAAAAGCGGATACCCCGCTGCTACGTGGAGGACACGGAGGCCGAGAAGGGCGGGGCGCACGTGGATCCTGAGTACTTCCCCCCTGCCAGCGCAGTGGAGACGGAGTATAACATTATGAAGTTCCACAGCTTCAGCACCAGCATGGCCTACAACATCCTCAACGACACGATGGCCACGGTGGAGTACCCCTTCCGGGTGGGAGAGCTTGAGTACACGGTGATCGACGTCAACCCCAGGCCAGCGGAACCCATCATCCTCATCGGGCGGAGCGGCACCGGCAAGACGACTTGCTGCTTGTACAGGCTGTGGAAGAAATTCCACGGTTACTGGGAGAAAGCCGAGCAGGCGGGAAGCCCGCTGCTGGCCAGGCAGATCTGGCTGAAGCGAAGGTTGGAACTGGAACCCGGAAAGGAGGGTCCAGGTGGGGAGGAGGAGGAGGAGGAGGAGGAGGAGGAGGAAGAGGAGGAGGAAGGATCCACTGAGGTGGAGACAGTGGACAGCCTAGAAGAGGAGCAGGAGAGTGAAGCCTGTGCAGGGGGAGCCAGTGGGGAGCCAGGGGACCCCGAACAAGGGGTGGAAGGACCCGCCCCAGAACAGCCCCACCAGCTGGAGCATTTACATCAGATCTTCGTGACCAAGAACCACGTCCTGTGCCAGGAGGTGCAGAGGAATTTCATTGAGCTTTCCAAGTCTACCAAGGCCACCAGTCACTACAAACCACTGGAACCCAGTGTCCACAAACTCCAGGACCTACGGGATGAGAACTTTCCTCTGTTTGTCACTTCCAAGCAGCTGCTCCTCCTGCTTGATGCTTCTCTGCCCAAACCATTTTTTCTGAGAAATGAAGATGGCAGCTTGAAAAGATCCATCATAGGATGGTCCGTGCAGGAAGAGTTGACCATCACCAACTGGCAGGAAGATGAGGAGGAGGCTGAGGCAGACGACTACAGTGAGGAGGAAAAAACTGTGGAGACACGCCCATGTGACAGTGACCCCCGGGTGTACGTGACATTTGAGGTGTTTGCCAATGAAATATGGCCCAAAATGATCAAAGGGAAGACTTCCTACAACCCTGCCCTGATTTGGAAAGAAATAAAGTCTTTTCTGAAGGGGTCTTTTGAGGCCCTCAGCTGCCCCCAGGGGAGACTCACAGAAGAAGCATATAAGCAATTAGGGCGGAAGCGGTGCCCCAATTTCAAGGAAGACCGGAGTGAGATCTATGGCCTCTTCTGCCTGTATCAGCAGATCAGGTCTCAGAAAGGGTACTTTGATGAAGAGGATGTGCTATACAACCTGTCCCGGAGGCTGTCGAAGCTCAAGGTGCTCCCATGGTCCATCCACGAGCTCTATGGCGATGAGATCCAGGACTTCACCCAAGCGGAGCTGGCGCTGCTGATGAAATGTATCAATGACCCCAACGCCATGTTCCTCACCGGGGACACGGCTCAGAGCATCATGAAGGGCGTGGCCTTCCGCTTCAGTGATCTGCGCTCTCTGTTCCACTACGCCAGCAAGAACACCATGGACAAGCAGTATGCAGTGCGCAAGCCCAAGAAGATCTACCAGCTGTACCAGAACTACAGGTCCCACTCGGGTACGTCCAGGCCTTGGGCTCTCCCTACAGGGGAGGTGCTTGGGCACTGACCTTGGGCTGCTTTTGAAGCTGTGGCCTAGCTTTTGTTGGGTTCTTGTAGCTAAGGATAATATTTTGGAGTTTGTTAGTAACTACCCACATGAACAAGAGATCTTATGAGTTTTGCCACTAATTCTTTTCTCTCTCTCTCTCTCTTTTTTTTTTGGCCACTCGGCTTGTGGGATCTTAGTTCCCTGACCAGGGACTGAACCCGAGCCGTCCGCAGTGAGAGCGCGGAGTCCTAACCACTGGACCACCAGGAAATTCCCCTTTTTTCTCTTTTTTTTAATTGAAGTATAGTTGATTTACAATGTTGTGTTAGTTTCAGGTGTACAGCAAAGTAATTCAGTTATATATATATATTCTTTGTCAGATTCTTTTCCCTTATGGATTATTACAAGATGTTGAGTCTAGTTCCCTATGCTATACAGTAGGTCCTTGTTGGTCATCTCTTTTATATATAGTAGTGTGTATATGTTAATCCCAAACTCCTAGTTTATCCCCTCCTTCTTCCCCCTTTGGTAACCATTAAGTTCAGTAGTCATCACTACTCATTCTTAGGTTGATGATTTAAGCTGTGGTTGAATGGAAATGAACCTCTAAGTAATTACAGCTTAAGGTGTTGGCCATGACATGAAAACATTTCAAGGGAACATTTAAACTGCTTGAGAACTTTTGTTAAAGCACTTTGGAAGCACCTGCTTCTAAAATGTAAAGTAATAACGTCAATTACAAGTCATTAATCCTGAAAGAAAGCAGCTTTTCTCCCGAAGAGAAGCAAGAAAATATGGGGGGTGGGGTGGGCAGGAGGTGGTGGGAGATAATGCACTCTCAGGTGCTTTTAATTTGTGCCTCACGTGTGCCCCTTCCCTGTGCCAGGCAAGATGCCAGGCAGTTGACATAGGTACCTGCTTTTTTTTTCTTTTTTTTTTTTTTTGACCATGCTGTGCAGCTTGTGGAATCTTAGTTCCCCAATCAGGGATTGAACCTGGGCCATGCAGGTGAAAGCCCGGAATCCTAACCACTAGGCCACTAGGGAACCCCCATGGGTACCTGTTTATAATCCTCCCAACAACCCTACAAGGTAGACATCATTCCCATTTTACAAAGGAAGAAACTGAGGCACAGAGAATACTTCCTTTGTGGTTTATAGAATGCTCACCAATTCACCTCCTATGTCCTGCATGTGTCCATGAACAACATAGAGTATTATTTTACACATTTAAAAACTTTGTTTAATGGACTCATACCAGACGTACCTTTCTGCAACTTCGTAATTTTGCTTATAATAATGTTTTGGGATTTCTGCATGTTGATACCATGGAGCTGCAGTCCGTGCATTTCTCAGTGCTGTTAGTAGTCTAGTTCATGCCTGCACCACGCTTTGTTATCCACTTTCCAGACAAAATTATTCTTCCTTTATCCCTCAACAAAAATATTTTCGTTTTTTATACTTCTCTTGCTGACAACGCATATCCTACTTGCTTTACACACTGAAATGCTTCCCTTATCATTTTTACATATTACAGTTTTTAACTTAAAAGACCTTAACAAAACCAAGAAACAAGTAATTGAGCTATTTGTTTATATCAGCATTTTCTGATTGGCAAGTGTAAGAACATAACATATTCCATAACCTCTAAAAACATATATTTTTCTCATAGCACAATTTCTTTTTAATGCGGTACAAGATGCTGTTTAAGGAACCCAAACATCTTTTGTAGTTCTGCTAATTAACCCAAGGCTGAAGTCTCAGGCAAAGTGGGCTGTGTTTGTATTTCAAGGACATGATAAGAGTTAACTTCAAGCTTTCTCCTAGGCATATTTTTGTTCTCTCAGGGTCAGAATTCTGAAAACAGTATTTTATCAAGCTAGCTTTCTCTAACTGCATATGCAGAAAAGAACCAGTTTAGAGTGTCAAAAGAGTTTCATCTTAACCAATTTTCTCTGGAGTCTGAAGAATACTGTTGACCCACAGTGTTAAAAAGAAAATCATCTTTTTCTTAGTCATAGGTTCATAGCCAAAATTTTTCTTAATGAATTGAACCTAAATTTCCCATTTTACAAAAAGCAACAAGAATACCAATCCCACAAATGGAATACACACTCACACACCAGAAGACAGAACTGTCACAAATGCTCTGAGAGGATGACGGATACGGAGTCCCAGACAAACACTTTCCAACACAAATGGTCCTCAACGTCAGACACACATCAGAACCAACTGGCAAAATGCCCAGATAGCACCTCATGCTCAAAAGAAAAGTTTGCCATGTGCGCACTGGTGCCCTTACTCAGTCTTGGAGCTCGTCAGCTCGTCCAGATGCGTGTTTCCATTGCACCAAGGAAAAGCATATGTTGGCAGCCAGTGCCGAGCAGGGAAGAAACAGGGAGGATCTCCGAAACAAATGGTTAGGGCAGCTGCTAGGAACGTCCCCGCAAATCCCCCTCCCGAATCCAGTGAGCCACGAGCAGTGGGCTCCTCACAGCCTTCCCAGCGCTGCGTCATGGCGGCAGCTCTTCTCAGGAAAACCCTGGAAGCCAGATATCGCGAGAGCGCAGCCTCTCGTTGGGTGTCAAAAACTTACCGCAAGTGGATCCAGCTGCTCGCTGCTCAAAAGCCAATAAAGAGGCAAGGCTGGGGGAAAGGAAAGTTTGCTTTATTTCAGAGGCCAGCAACCCGGGGCTGGGGTGTCAGATTCACGTCCCAAGGCCAACTCCCCTTCCCCCCACCCTGCCAATCAGTGGGCAAGAGCTTTTACAGAGGGAGGGAGGAGGCTACGTGCAGAAACAGCACAGTCAGCTCTGACCGTCGTCTTGAAACTGGTCGTCTGTGGTCTGATGATGGTCTTACTTAAATCCTTCTGACCTGGGGTTAAGGTAACCTCCTATATAGTCTTTTAATGGTTTTAAATTGTGCTCCTTATATTTAGGTAGGTGTCAAAATTTAGGTAAATTTAATTAATTCAATTTAAAATGTGTGTGTGGTGTGACATTGTCTTTATTGAAATAACGCTTCTGTGATCTAATTTTCCTTTTTTCCATAGGGATAAACAGTTGTGCTGATGCCATTTACCTCATGGTCCATCATTTCCCCTCATTTGCAATTCTTCCTTTTCAAATATCTGTGAGTCTGTTTCTGGGCTCACTATTTTATTTGATTTGTCTAATTTGTCTATTCTTGTACTATTATCACACTGTCTTATTTACTGTATTATCAGATTTCTCCAGTGACTCTTTGTAATTTTGATTGGAATTGAATTTCTCACTCTTTGGGAAGAATTCACGTCTTTACATTGTAGGGATTTCTGAACCATGACCTTGGCATATTTCTCTGTTCAGATTTTTTTTTACTGCCTTCAATAATATTTTATAATTTTCCCCAGACATTTTACACAGCTGTTTGATTTGTCCCAGAAACCTTATACTTTTTTGTTACTATCATGGCTGCACCTTTTTTCTCTTTTTAAATTTTCTAGCCATGTCTTGCTGGTATAGAGGGATGCTGTTGGTTCTTGTGTATTGACCTGGTATCTCACAATCTTGCTGAACACTCTTACTACATTTACCATTTAGATTTTGACATTTTTATGCAGGTAAGGGCAGGTTTGATCTTCTCTTCTATACTTGTCATTTCTTTTTTGTATCATATTTTATTGGTTAGGACCTTAAACAGAAACAGTAACAGGCATCCGTGTGATATTCCTGAAGTTAATGTGAATATTTTTTTAACATTTCACCATTTAAGTCTGGTGCTTATTGTAGGGTTTTGATAGATTCTCTTTTTCTGGATGCATTTCAGGTAGGCTATGGTTTGATGAAAAGAGAAAACACACACAGACCACGCACATGTACATGCACATACACACACACATTGGTACTCTTAACACCCTTACAATGTAAAAGTAGATTAACATTCTGATTTGTTTAGCCAAGGATTCAGAAAACAATTAGAAGTCAGGTGGCCTCCCAGAGAGTAGCATACACCACACAGCTCAACCCAGCTTTCCAGGGCTCTCACAGTCTTCCTGGTGTTGCCCGTCAATTACAGGGTCTGCCTGGGTCTGAGCCGCTCAGCTTCTTGCTCTTCCATGACTTTCTACTTGTGCTGTGCAGGAAAAACTGGCACAAAGAAGTTTATGCTCTTAACAGGAAATATGAGACTTCATCCATTCAGGAAACATATATTGAGCTCCTCCCCTACCTGGCACTGTGTGGGGGCTTGGTGACCAAGACGTTCACATTTCTCTGTCCCCAGGGGGTAGCTCCAGATGGCACCCCCTTTTTTTGTTGTCGGACTCTGTAGAGGGGACCTGGCATGAGTAGTTGAATGAGCCCCTTATTCTGATGTGTACGTGGGTTCAGCACCACTGGTCTGGGGCAGCAGCCTTTATGATCAAGATAAGAGTATGGCAAAGGGAATTGTCCTGTGAGCAGTTTTTTTTGTTTTTTTGGTTTTTTTTATGTAGTAAGCAACCCATCCAGATGATCACTACATAAACTCCATTTTCCACCTCCTGTCAGGATAGAGGGAAGACTGTGTGTAAATGTTTCTGTGTATAGAACCAGAAAAAGCCCCAATAATATGTATTAGATTTGAGAGACTTTAGAAAACACATAAAACATTAAAAAAAAAATTCAAGCCCCCTGTAAGGCTACTCACTACTCACATTTTGTTTCATTTCCTTCTGATCTCTTTTCTGGCCATATACAAATATGCATTTATCACACACATTTATTGATTGATTATGTATATTTACATAATCAATGTTATGATTGATTAACATTGTTTAATCAATCATAATTTAGTGAATATTTAGTGAATATTTCCCCCATCTTTTATTCTTTTTTAAATTGAGATTCACATAGCATAACATTCACCTGTTTAAAATGTGCAGTTTAGTGTTTTTTTAATATATTCATAAGGTTGTGCAACCATTACCACTATCTAATTCCAGAACATTTTTATCACCCCCAAAAGAAACCCCATAACCGTTAGCAGTCACCCTTATCCCCTCCTCACCCCTGTGAACTACCAATCTACTTTCTGTCTCTGTGGATTTGCCTATTCTGGACATTTCATATAAATGGAATCACACAATATGTGACCTTTTATGTCTGCCTTCTTTCATTTAGCACAATGTTTTCAAGGTTCTTCCATATTGTAGCATGTATCAGTACTTCGTTGCTTTTAATAGCTGAACCATCTTTTATTCTTTGAGCATGTTTGTATAAAAAATTTTATCTAGTTCCCTAGAAGGGCATTTAAGTGGATTCCAGTTTTTCACTGAAATGAACACTTCCATGCTTTTTTCTGATTCTCTTATTAATGTACATCTCTGAACCACAGCTGCAGCTGATCTGCTTAAATTCAACAGTTTCCACTTGTATTCTTGATTTCTTTATATTGCATAGTGTTAATAATAATAGCATTGGATAGTAAAATTTCCCTTTACTATTTGGTAATAGCAATGGGTACACATATGCCCATTTCATAGAATTCTAGCTGGTGTTGGGCAAAGGGCACATGGCCCCTAAGAATAGTGGGAAACCCAGGATGATCTGTATTCAGTCCAGCTTCTTTTGGAGGTGTTTACTAACTTCTCAGACCTTGGAGTCCCTGTTTGTAAAAGTGGGGTTGTCTGGTCTGTCTCACCGGGCTGTTGTGAGAATTAAACAGGTTAATCTTTATGAAGGTGCCTCTTGTTTAGTCGACATCACTGTCAGTGTTACTTCAGTGCTTAGACAAAAATGGGACCCAAGGAGAAAGCTCGTTGGAAAATCCTTTTAACAGCTCTGACAATTATTCTTAGTATACTCCTCTCTCCGCTGGGTATAAACCTGGTGGAAAAGGGCAATGGAAGCCGAGGTTATTGCCCCACCTAACATCCAGCTCTTACCATGTAACGTCTCCAGTGCTCTAAGTACCAACGACAGGGGACAGGATAGTTCTTATTTTTTAACTGTGTATATTAGCCCCTGTATTAACATTCTAACAGCTCTAGGTGTTTAGTTACATTTCTGCCTTGACTCTTCTTCATGAGGTCATTTTCTCTCACATGAATATAGTCCAGGAATGAGATTTACAAAACCTTCTTAGGACAGCAAACACATCTCTGCCTTTGTCCGCGGTACCCGGAGTAATACAGCTCGGAGCCAAAGTGATAATCTAACAGGATCTGGAAATTGGCTGCAATTGTATGTACTCTCAGGACCAATACTGCTTCTCAGGAGAAAAGCAAAACCAAAATAAGAAAACAAAATGTACGGGAGTTCCCTGGCGGCCTAGTTGGTTAGGATTCCGGGCTTTCATTGCCGTGGCCTGGGTTCAGTCCCTGGTCAGGGATCTGAGATCCCGCGAGCTGTGCGGCGTGGCCAAAAACAAAACAAAACAAACAAATCAAAAAACCCAGCTATGTTGGCGTGATGTACAGTGTCTGACTTGTTTTATCCCAGGAATCCTCAATCTGGCATCTGGAGTGGTAGATTTACTTCAGTTCTATTTCCCGGAATCTTTTGATCGCCTTCCAAGGGATTCTGGCCTCTTTGATGGTCCCAGACCAATTGTCCTGGAGTCCTGTAGTGTAAGTGACTTGGCAATATTGCTTCGAGGCAACAAAAGAAAAACCCAGCCCATTGAATTTGGAGCCCACCAGGTGAGTTTCTTGAGATTGTATGTTTTAAAATAAAAGGCAGTTTGCAGCTGAAAAAAGGTTTGAGAAGCTGAGTTCTTCCACAAGGTAGAATTCGGTAGCCCCTGTCCCAGAACGAGGAAGTTTCAGAGATGGGTGAGTGACTAAGTGTTATTAATACTCCCACCACGACGGCCGCTCCTCTTCAAAGACATTAATTGCCTCCCTCAGAAATAGACTCAGCTTTACTAGATTTCTCTTTGTACAATGTGAAGTTTTTTCTCTTCTGTCCCCCTTTGTTTCCTAGGTAATCCTTGTAGCCAATGAAATGGCAAAGGAGAAAATTCCAGAAGAGCTGGGATTAGCGCTTGTGCTAACAATTTACGAAGCCAAAGGCCTAGAATTTGATGACGTCCTCCTTTACAACTTTTTCACTGATTCTGAGGTATGTCATACTGAATTCTTTTTCTCACAGCGCATGTGTGTGTATGAGCTCCGCTTCCACTCCAGGAAAGAGAATTTTGGAGCTGAGTAGATGAGAGTTTGTCACAGGTGACCGTTTCTCTTTTGGAGCACCATCCATTTGGTGTGGGGTTTTGTGTGTTTGGATGCGGCTTTTGACAATGTCTGTGGGTTGTTTCATAGTGTGTTGTGGGATGGCTCTCCCCGTGCCTTGCCCTTCCCTGTTTTCTTTTTTTTTTTTTTCACACACACACACTGTATCCCTGTTTTCTTGTATTCATCTTTTCTGAATGCCTGGTACCCAAGCGCCAGCTCCCGGTTTTCACTAGCTACTGTTATCCTTGACTCCCAAGGATCCTCAAGTTGGAGCAAGGTCTAAGGAGAGCCTTACAAATGAAGGCAAGGATAGCAGTGTCCACCCTATGAGGACAGAACCAGGCAAGGTCATTCATAGGGAGACAACTGCGGGAAGACACATGAGCCTTGGTTCCTGCCCACAGGATCAGGTAATGCAGGGGACGAGAACAGCCATCCTGCCTGAGCTCCCTCCGGGCATGGCTTTGCCACCACTGCTTGCCACCCTTGCCCACAATGGCAGCAAAACAGTCCCCAGACTGACCCCCAGTGACCTCTGTGCCAGCCCATTGTTTTGACTTGGCTCCTGAGTTCTTGTGATGGTTTTTCTTCCCGACCTCAGTACATTATAGGTAGAGCCGCCAGCTCAAGGCCATTGTCCTCAGTTTCATAGCCACTGCCGTCTCTTCACCACCGTCTTCGGTGGAGGCTCAGGTTGGCTGCTGACCATGCTGTGGGGTCTCCTTTGGGGACTTAGCTGGCTGTACCCTGGTCCCCGTTGCAGACTTCCCGCTGCACGCAGTGGATGCTTGAAGGGGCTGTTTTCATACCCAAGTCAGGAGCACCATTAGCTTTGACTCCTTAAAATCTGCCCCAGAACTGACCCTTTAAATGGAGTCCTTTGTTTTTTGTTTTTTTTTTCTGGTCTTTTTTTAAATGTCACATTTGCCTCGATAATACCTATGACTAATATTGCTATGGATGTTTTACAGTTTATAAAGTGCTTTTTGAATGCATTGTCTCAATTTATCCTCCACCAACCCTCTGACGATGTGTGTATTTTTATTACCCTCATTCTACACATAAGACTGAGGGTCATGGAAGTTACATAAGTTGCCTGTAGTCGTAATGTAGGTGGCAGAGCTCGGAGATGAACTCAGATGCTTTGAGTTCCAAATCTCAAGATCTTTCCACTGTACTCCCTTCCTTTTAATACCCTGCATGCAAATCAGCTTCCAGAACCTTCCACAATGAATATATCATTACCATACCTTGAGTGCACTCCTTTTCTATTGACTTTTCTGATAAAATCAGATGCACTCTCATTAATCCTGGAACCATTTTTAATCTCCGAAGACTAACTTTTTTTTTCTCATAATACATCCTTTGGTCATGGTTGGACTGAGGCTCTCCTAAAAGAGGAAGGGGTAAGACTTTGTTGTTCGTGTCCTTTATTAAGTGCCAGTTGTATGCTTGTGCTAGTAAGAAGCTCCAGGAGCTCTGGACTTAATGGATCGGTAACTTGTGGTCAACTCTGTTTGTGAAAGAAAAATCTACTTAATTCTCTCTCACCTTGACCCTGGAATGGCACAATCCTGGATCCCTTGACCCTAAGCTCCCACCAATGGATCAGTGAGTTGCATGAAATTAAAACAATCACAAATTAAGTCTTGTGGTAACATCCACTTCATCCTATACACAGAATGAGAATTCTAAAAAGACTTCTGATGTGATGCTTCCCAATTACCAGGGAATGGAATCGTGCATTCCCCAGCACAAAGCACACCCTCAGTTTATCATTTACAACCACAGGACCAAAAGGCACCAGTCAGCAAATGAGAGGAGATGCTACAATCAAAGGAGAGGAAAAACAGAGGTCACATAAGTCCCCATGCACCTGTTGTCTGGCTGCTCACGTGGGGTTTCTTTTGGGGTGATGGGTGAAGGCTGCTGAACAGTACTTGCTGTTTGACACGGGAGACTGTGGAGGACTCCTCTCTCCATCCCTGGCCTCCTCTTCCACCCCCGTTTATGTGTCTGGCAGGTGCTGTATGTGTGTGTGTGTGTGTATGTGTGTGTAGGGGGCTTCTTGTTGCCCTGGCTTGTGATTTTTCTCTTCAGAGGATTCACTGTTACCTGTTCGACCACATGGACACCAGGGTCATCTTCCGAGATGAGGAAGGAACCAAGGAGTGGTTATGTCAAGGCCTTCTCTTGTAGGATTTTGCCTCATTTGGGGGAGGGGCAGTCATTCTCTGGTCACCCCCAAACTCTCCTCCTGTGGGGACTTGGAGGGGTGCTTGCCATTGACACTCTGCCCCAGTGGGGAGTCCCTTCCTTCACACTCATGTGTGACCAGGACAGGAGAGACTTTCAAAACCACTACTTTTAAGGGTTGCTGAACTAACCTAGAGAACAGGCCCCACAAAAGAAGCCTTGCTGGTAGAGTCTAAGCCCTTTTCCTTCATAATTATTAATCCCCAGAGAAGAAGCTGGAAGACTTCTAGATGCTTCTTCCTTTTATTGCCGGGAGTGCTGCAGGCCTGTATTCTTGCCAGAAACACACGTGCTCGCTCCTGGGAGGCTCTGTCTTGAGAGGGAAATGTGTTTTATTCATGGAGACAGGTTAGTCGTGTGCCATACAAGCAGCTTCTGCGCCTCCTCTGAGCAGTTTTAAGATACAGGTGCTTCAGTGGCCCTTCCAAGTTCAGGCAGCCTGCACCTCTTGCTGTCTGCCAGACCTCCTCAGTTGTTAGCATGTGTGTCTCTTGCCTGCTTTCTTTGGCAAACAATTAAGTTGGGTAAACAGCTTTACAAAGATGAAAAGATAGTCAGAGATGTGTCCTGAAGATTTTTTTTTTTTTTTAACTTCCAACTACTAAAATTGATTACATGACTCACATCTCTTCTCAGAACCTGGTGATTAATTCCCTAATTGGTTAGTAGCATAACCACTCTTATTTAATAGATAATGTTTAAAGCATTTAACCTAATGTTTTTTTTAATTAATTTATTTTATTTTATTATTTATTTTTGGCTGCGTTTGGGTCTTAGTTGCTGCACGCGGGCTTTCTGTAGTTGCGGAGAGCGGTTGCTACTCTTCGTTGTGGTGCGCGGGCTTCTCATTGCAGTGGCTTGTCTTTGTTGCGGAGCACGGGCTCTAGGCCTGCGGGCTTCAGTAGTTGTGGCACGTGGGCTCAGTAGTTGCGACTTACCAGCTCTAGAGCGCAGGCTCAGTAGTTGTGGTGCACGGGCTTAGTTGCTCTGCAGCATGTGGGATCTTCCCAGACCAGGGCTCGAACCTGTGTCCCCTGCATTGGCAGGCGGATTCTTAACCACTGAGCCACCAGGGAAGTCCCTAACCTAATGTTTATAGAGTTTACATCATAGAGGAACTGAAGGGAGGTAATGAACTGTATCCACTCCACCTTTCCATCATCCTTGAAAAGATACATAGGTGGCAAGTAGCGCCATTTTATAAAAAGCTGAAGGATAGGAGAATTGGCTACCTACTCCCCCAAGACACACAATAAAGTATGAAATCTGAAATTTCATGGGAATTCTTCACTCTAAATACTGTGTATAATCTGGTCACATTTGCCTCCCCAGGGTCTGCAAACCATGGCCCGGGGGCCAAACCCAGCTCACTGCCTGTGAGCTAAGAATGGTTTTTACATTTTTAAATGGTTAAAAAAATCAAAAGGAAAATCATATCCTGTGGCATGCGAAAATTGTATTAAATTCAATTTTAGTGTCAAACGATAACGTTTCATTGCATCACACTTGCCCATTCATTTACTGTTGACTAGAGCTGCTTTTGCTCTACAATAGTGGAGTAGAGTAGTTGCAATAGAGACCATATAGCCCACAAAGCCAAAATTATTTATCATCTGACCCTTTAGCAAAAAAATTTACAGACCCTGGTCTACAAGTCACCGTGGTTTTGTGGCTTGATTTGGGTAAAGGGTAAAATGGCTAAAATGTCAACTCTTTATCAGGCATTGCAGAGACACTTGACATTGATTGTCTCCTTTTATTTTTCCAACAAATGTGGTTAGTTCTGTCATCCACATTTTACAGAACAGGAAAATGAGACCTAGAAGAGGCATTTGTTCAAGGTCACATAATAAGTGGACAAATTGGGATTTAATTTGTTCCGTCTGACCTCAGAGTCCACCTTGCACAGTGTACCCCACGGCTCCTGAATTTCACTCCATCCTTTTTTTTGAGGGGGGGGGCGCCTTGTGGCTTGCGGGATCTTAGTTCCTCAACCAGGGATTGAACCTGGGCCCTCTGCAGTGAAGTGCAGAGTCCTAACCACTGGACTGCCAAGGAATTCCTGAGCTCCATCCTTGATTGGATCACTTGGTTAGGAAATTTTGTCACGTGTCTTTTTTTTTAAATCATAAGAAAATAATTTTTTTTTTTTTTTTTTAATAAATTTATTTATTTATTTATTCATTTTTGGCTGTGTTGGGTCTTCGTTTCTGTGCGAGGGCTTTCTCTAGTTGCGGCGAGCGGGGGCCACTCTTCATCGCGGTGCGCGGGCCTCTCGCTGTCGCGGCCTCTCTTGTTGCAGAGCACAGGCTCCAGACGCGCAGGCTCAGTAATTGTGGCTCACGGGCCTAGTTGCTCCGTGGCATGTGGGATCTTCCCAGACCAGGGCTCGAACCCGTGTCCCCTGCACTGGCAGGCAGATTCTCAACCACTGCGCCACCAGGGAAGCCCCAAGAAAATAATTTTAATTTTTTATTCTTACATTTCCTAACATTCATATTTTCAGTGAAAATGTTTCAAATTATTTACAGTTTGAATGCAATTACATCTCTTAATCCTGGGCATTTAATATAACACAAATTATGTGAAAATTCAGTTATAACACAACTAGTAATTTTGCTGACATAAGGGCAAGACTATATTTTGTAGAATAGATGTAAAAATAATTTATGAATTATTACATCTTTATTTTATTACTCATCTAAACATGGCTAAATTATCCACATGTAACAGCAGTAATTATATTTTTATTATCTTTGTTATTTGTGACTCTTAGTCATATGAAACCCAAAGCTTAACACAAATTATTTTGTATTTATATTTTTTAGACTTATTTTTTATTGAGGCAACACTGGTTTATAACATTATATAAGTCGCTCGTGTACAAGATTGTATTTCTACTTCTATATAGCCTACAGCATGCTTACCACCAAAAATTTAGTTTCTGGGACTTAGGGAACTAAGATCCCACATGCTGCGCGGCGTGGCTAAAAAATTGAAGGAAGGAAGGAAGGAAGGAAAAATAAAATGAACCTTAAAAAAAAAATTTAGTTTCCACTTGTCACCATCGCGTTGATATTTTGCCATTTGTGACAACATGGACGGGCACCGTGGGTACCACCCTAAGCGTCACATGTGTCTTAATGACTGACCCTAAGTGGCATTTTTTAAACACATTGTGAAAAGAGGTGAGGGCACTGGTTTTCTCTCTCCATTCTGCTTGTGGACATTCTTTCAACAACAGGAACCTCCAGGCCCTAAACACTCGTGCTAGAAGTGAGCACATGTGCCTGCTTCTTGGCCGTCTTAGCTGAGTGTCTGGGGGTCTTCCCGGTAGCTGCCCTGATCCCTGCCTGCACCACCTGGGCCCCAACCCCCACTCTGAGGCCATAGGATGGCCACCTCCTCACGGCTGGTGCTGAAGCCCTGGCCGCCGTGCCAGGCAAAGGGGGCTCAGTTCTCTGTGAGGCCCAGGGAGGCTGGGTGTGCACTGCAGAAACAAATTCTGCTGGTCTTTCATTTGTCTTTGTTGTTCAGGCTTACAAGGAATGGAAGATCATTTCCTCATTTACCCCTTCATCCTCTGAGTCCAGAGAGGAAAGCCGGTGGCTGATTGAGGTGCCCCTAGAGAAACGCAGCTCCTCCCAGGGCAGGGCTCTCATGGTGAATCCGGAAATGTACAAGGTGAGTATCAGTCACGGGTCCATGAGCTTGCTTGACAGGGAGCCAGTAAGCAGGGTTTGGCCGATAAGATGGGGTTAAAGATGGAGCCTGTGGTGCGGGTCTTCCTGCCCGTCAGCACTAGGGGGTGGAGGTTGGGAAAGGGAATGTGGGCGGCTCAGCGCTGGCGACCCCCTCTTCTCAGCAGAGAGCCAGGCTTGATGGGGGGGGGGGCCGAAGGGGGAGGGTGGCACCTTCTGTTCGCCTCCGGAGCTCTGTTCAGAAACTCTGACATTGCTGACGGGGAACTCAGAAGTGAAGTCCGTGACTGTAGTCAGTGGAGACCATTGTCTTCCAGCCTTGTCTGTGAAGGGACCCTGTCTCCCTTCCCCTGGGCGTCCCACTACATCACCGAGAAGTAGGCCAAAGCCGAAAAGCTCTGTGGAGTTCTAGACCGATGGAGGCTGACAGAGGCCTCAAGAGTGAGGGCAATACCACAGAAAACCGAACCAGAAAAAACCAAAAGCTTTGGGAGAAACTACTGTCCTAGTTTTATGTCTCCTACATAGTAGAAAACAAATAAACAGAAGAGCAGTTATCCGGTTATTTCTGTAACTACCTGCAAGGCTCTGCACATAGATGTTAAATCATCACCAAGCTGTGCAGACCTCTGGGTAGCCACAAATCTGTTGTTGTTTTGAAATGTGCATGATTTAATCAAGGAGGTCCTCCCTGAGTCTAAGACATAGTCCCCTTACACCCAGAGTCCTCAGTCATGGGGTAGGTCAGGAGTAATATAGTGCTAATAATAGTCACAATAGCAGCGTGGGACTGCTCCAATTTTTTTCAATTTTGGCCGTACTGTGCAGCTTGTGGGATCTTAGTTCCCCGACCAGGGATCGAACCCTGGCCCTTGCCAGTGAAAGTGTGGAGTCCTCACCCCTGGACTGCCAGGGAATTCCCACTGCTCCAATTTTTAAAAATAAGTTAACAGTAATTGGGTAGGATCTGACTCTTGGGGTAAACTGAGTGAAAGGTACATGGGACCTCTCTGCAGTATCTTTGTAACCTCCTAGGAATCTATAATTATTTCAAAGTGGACAAGTACAGCAGATTCAAGGGTGGGCCTGTACTGACGCTGCCCCCCTCGCTAGAGTTCACTTCCCTGTGCTGCAGCCATAGTGGGCTCCCCACGTCCTGCTCAGGCCTGGGCTGTACTTCATAAAACGTACTTTTTGAATATTTCTCCAAAATCAGAATAAGCCCGTTGAAGTGAGACATGTTGTACTGTAGCCTGAAGGCTCATGCCTTTGTCCTGATCTCGTCTTTAGCTCCTGAACGGGGAGCTGAAGCAGCTGTACACGGCCATCACCCGGGCTCGGGTCAACCTCTGGATCTTTGATGAAAACCCAGAGAAGCGGGCTCCTGCTTTCAAATATTTCATGAAAAGGAATTTTGTCAAGGTCGTGAAAATGGATGAAAATAAAGGTAAGCACTCATTAAAATATTCTGGCTGTTGGACAGAAAGCATGTTACTCTCAACTGCTCTATGGCCAGGGGTAAAGGGTATAGTTTTTGGAAAGCACTTTCTTTCCACATTCTTCTGAGAAATGAGTGTTCCTATTTATTGCTAAAGTGTGTGGGAGACTGAAGTTGTAATGAGATTGGGAGGGTTAACTCCTTCAGGGAAGAACTTTTATTTGTCCTTTAAAAGTAAGGATCATGGGCAAAGAATAGACAAAATAGGCTTTATTGGGAGAATACAAATTAACTGTGGGCTTTTGGACAGCTGTTTGGCAATATCTATCAAAATAAAAAATGCACAGACCTTTTGACCCAGTAATTCCACTTCTAAGGATCTATCCAGAGATACTCTTTTATAAAATCTCCAAGATAACATGCACGAGAGTATTCGTTACAGCTCCGTTTGTAATGATAAGAAACTAAGAACGACTTAAGTGTCCATAAAGGTGAAAGTGTCTGCAGTGGCTCCTCTGGTGCTGGGACCGGTGGGTGTGAGGTTGTTAACTAGATGTGGACCTCTTTAACTTTTCACCATTTCTGTGCTGTTTGCAGTGTTTAAAAAAGAAAACCAACATCATTATGTATTATTTTTCATAATTTACAAAGGCTAGCTAATTAAAAAATGGAATGAAGGTCTCCTGCTGGGATAACTGGGAGATAAATAATCAGCCCTCATGAAGGAGAAAAGTGTTCTGTTTCTTGGGGGTTAGCTGTTGAGTTGGCCGCTCCAGGCCATGGTGAATTTCTCCAAAGATGGGGGAAAGCCCATGGCTCTGTGGCTGCAGAGAGGTTTGTTGGTTTCCTGAGCATTTTCCAGCCAGTTTTGTGGAGTGTTTCTGGTTACAGCCAATGGCTCAGTCGGGGACCAGGATTAGATGCTCTTTTCCTGGGACCTTACTGTGGTACCATAATGTGCAAAGTCGAAGGCTTGGGGTTAACCTGGCTTCTCATTAGAACTTTCCACCTGTGCAGCCATGGGACTTAATTCAGCTACCACTTTCTCCCCCTGGGCCTCCACTTCCTCTACTAAAAGGAAAACGAGTGCGTTGGCCTACCGTGGTGGTTCTTATTCCTCCCATCATCTCAGAGTCCTTTTATTCTCACAATATGTTCTGGCAACCCATTATAAGAGATCAAGATTGGCGATTTTTTTTTAATTTAAAAATTCAAAATGAAAAAGGATTACAATTAATATTATCTCTTGTTTGCATTAAGAATGCAAGAAAAAGTCCCGTCTTAATTGTGAGTTATGAGTTGCACGTGGTAAAGTCTTTGAGGACATCTGTTCTCACTGTTCTGGGGAGCTGGGGACGAGTGTGGTGACTTTGCATTTGGGGGGTCTCTTCAACGCGGCACCAGTAGAGGTCACCGGCCAGATGCAGAGATACTGTGTGGGGCTTTGCTGTGGGAATAAGATGTCACCTGGACACTCACAGTGCACACAGCACCAGAACAAGATGCTGCAAAGTCAGCTTTGCACACAGTGCGTGTGGGGGGCTGCAAGGATTGGCGTGTGTTTTTGGACCACCTAAACAAAGCTGGCCTGTCTGCCTGGCCCCTCTAGTTGACATCTGTTGGCTGAGGGGACTCTGACCTTGCGGCTCAGATTTGGCTTCCACGTCGTCCTGATATCCAGCCTTCTGTGTGTTTCATGAAGCTGTGGCTCGGAACCCCCAGGGAGTGTCACCTCTGCCCCCACCCCCAGCACCGCTGGCAGTGCTCAGGGGTCCTCAGCAAGGGGGGCCAGCGCAGTCACCGCTAACTGCTGAGGCTGACAGACGGGACCAATAGCAGGTGGTGGCAGTGGTCAACGTCCAGCAACCAGAATGTGTCAGATTGCTTGCTGTGATGAGGGCAAAGTCTGCACATTTGGAAATACTGTCACATCCTATCACCTTGTCCCTTGCTAAGGCCCCCGGCATGGGAGTTTGCCAAGAGCTACATGGCTTTGGGTTTTCAAGGAGGAACTGGAAATTGCTGTCTGTCTTCTAATTTGTATCTCTAGGAAAGGAAGGCAGACCAAAGTTCAAAAATCAAACAGCATCTTTTCTCACCTCCACCTCCTTCTCCCAAAACCCACCACAACCTGGCTTGGTAAGCTACACTCTACCTTACATGAACGCTAGACAGGCAACATAGGTGTGTTCGTTTGCTCAGGCCGCTATAACAAATACCACAGACTGGGTGGCTTACACAACAGAAATTATTGTCTCAGTTCTGGAGCCTAGAAGTCTAAGATCAATAAAGCTGTCAGTGGTTTGATTTCTTCTGAGGCCTCTCTCCTTGGCTGTAGATGGCCTTTTCTCTGTGTCAGCCCCCTGTGTCTCTTTGTATGTGTTAATCTCCTCTTCTTATAAGGATGCCAGTCAGATTGGATCAGGGCCCACCCATATGACCTCATTTTACCTTAGTCACCTCTTTAAAGACCCTTGTCTCCAAATACAGTCACATTCCGAGCGACTGGGGGTTAGGACTTCAACACTTGAAATTTTGGGCGTAGGGGAACAAAATCGAGCCCATAACAACAGGTTTCAGTGAAGGAATCCCCAGAGAAGCAAACCCACGTTTCTCTTTCATTTTAGACCTCGATGATAGCATGTTTGTTAAAACCTCAACCCCTGCGGAGTGGATCGCCCAAGGAGATTACTATGCTAAACACCAGTGCTGGAAGGTAAGGAGAGAGAGGTCTGCGTGACCTGTGGCCTCGTCAAGCCTCACCAGCAGGTTTCTCATCACTGCATTTGTCACCAGGACGGGGCGGGGGTCGGGGTCATGGTACTTGTGCTGCTGCCCCTTCTGCGACATCAGGTCACCCGCCATGCAGAGATCTCCCTGTCCCGCTCCCCACCACCCCCGTGCAGTCATGACAAGCCTGCCTTTTGGCCAAGTGCCAGCGTGTGATCATAGGAAGAGGAAGGGTCCTGGCCTCTGCCCGCTGAGGAATCCTTCTATCTGGAGGGATGGGGAACAGGCTGCATTCCCAATGGGGGAAGCTGCAGAGTTGCTCCATAAGGGGGCTAGGATGGATACAGAGAGGGGTGAAGACCTGTGGTCACCCCTGCAATCAGGTGTAAGGGAGGAGAAAACAGTTTGCCCTGTTGTGTGTTTGGTCGTGTCGGGATAGTGTTTCCATAAATATGCAGCTGCAGAAGTTGACTGAGCCCTGCACTGTATTCACTGCCCATCCTTGTTGTAATTGGCAAGGAATACTAAACACCTGGCTGTTGTTATAAAACCAAGATTTTTTTTTTTTCAGAGAGGGGGTAGAGCGGGACAATGTGGGCAGCAGGTGTGGGTATGAAATTAGAAACCTATAAAGTCTTTCCCTTTCTCGCTTCAGAACACAGCTGGTGTTACACGCATTGCCCGTGGATTTCCAATTCTTTATCCCTTGAAAGATACCTTTGGAATGTTTGAATCTAAAATCTTTTGAGGGGAGTAGCACAGATGAGAATGTTATAAAAAGCCTCCTCCTCACCTGACTTTATTTTGACTCCACTAAAGGGCTTTGGGACTCAGGAAGTTTATTGTTTTTGGCTGCATGTCAGTAAGTGTCTCAGAACCACCGTACAAGTGGAAACCCTTGAGGTCCATTCATTCAGCATATCCTCTGGAGCTGTGGGCCCAGCATTGTGTTTAGGTCATGGGGATGTGACAGTGGGCAGGATAGGTGTACAGAAGAGGGCACAGTGCCAGCAGTTCCCGATGTCACATGTGAATGACAAGCTGCCTCCAGAACTGCCTGTCCTGGATGGTGTGGCCAGGGAAGGCTACTTTGAGTGGAAGCCTTGAGCTGGGACCTGTAGGGTAAATGAAGTTAACCAGGCAGAGGAGGGATGGAAGAGCATTTCACTCAGAGGGAAGAGTGTGTGCAAAGGCCCTGTGGCAGAAAGGAGCATTTCGTGTGTCACAGGAATGAAAGGAGACCCACGGGGCTGGGGAGGCTGGCACAGAGAGCCCGGGGGGAGAGATGCCATCCTGCCCGTGTTATCAGAAAGTGCCACTTAATCCTTCTCTTGCCCACACTGAGGCCTAATCTCTACGTGCTGGGCAGAACATGAACTTTCTGCCCTGTAGTCCATACTTGGAGACATGTCAGCAACTTTCTGCTGGTGGGGAGCAGGGAGCAGGCTGACTCCCGTGGGACACTTGTCTGCCCATCTTATATTTGCTACATACAGGTCTGCATGTGCCAAGGATCTGGTCAGTTATCTTCTGGGATGTGTTGGGACACCATCTCTGTCCCCGTTTCTACCATAATAGGTGCACTGCTCCTGCTCCACCAACACTGCCCACTAGCCTTGGTCGTTACCAACTAGAGGGGACCTATGTTGAGCCCAGAAAAGCCACTGGGCAACCTTGGGCCAGTTGCTCCATGTCCTTGACCTGAGGTTGCTACCAAATACAGTGGGAAGGATGAAACATCTCACATGCGGCTATTGAAGATCAGATGAGGGTGTTATTATGGTGACCTGTAAATATATGTCTGATGTGCCTTTTCCATGGCTCCTCGATGTTTCCAAAGGGAAGCTTTGAGTCCAAAGTGTTAGCTGGTAACACAATTAGGCTTTATCCTCTGGGGCCGTTTTCTCTTTCCTTTTTTAAAAATTTTTATTGGAGTATAATTGATATACAATGTTGTGTTAGTTTCAGGCACACAGCATAGTAAGTTATCCATATACATATATCCACTCTTTTTTAGATTCTTTTCCCACATAGGTCATTACAGAGTATTGAGTAGAGCTCCCTGTGCTGTATAGTAGGTCCTTATTAGTTATCTATTTTATATGTAGCAATGTGTATATGTCAGTCCCAATTGAGGCTGTTTTCTTTAGTGTTTCAGCACCTTCCTGCCCCTCCCTCTCGGATTTGGCTGGGGTGAGGCCCAATGCTTTGTCTGTGCAGACATGGAATGCGTGCTTTAACTCTTGTTTCTGTGTCACCTCTGTGACCTTGCTGGAAACAGAAACCTTTGGTCTGTTCCAGGTTGCAGCCAAGTGTTTCCAAAAGGGAGGTGCGTTGGAGAAGGAGAAGCTGGCTCTGGCCCACAACGCCGCCCTGAACATGAAATCCAAGAAAGTCAGCCCCAAGTAAGAGCCTCGGGGGTCATTTCTGGTTTGCTCTGATGAGAGAGAGCTGCAGGTTCAATCTACTGGTACCATATTTCATGGAAACCCTGTTCTATTTCCCCCTCCCAGGGAAAAGCAGGTGGAATATTTGGAACTGGCTAAGACGTATCTGCAGTGCAAGGAGCCAAAGCTGTCCCTTAAGTGTCTGAGCTACGCCAAGGAGTTCCAGCTGTGTGCCCAGCTGTGCGAGAGGCTGGGAAAGGTACGTTTGGCCCACGGCTGCTCCTAGGAGAACTGGGCTCCGTGGGGCAGATGGAAGGGTGGCCCCCAGCCTCTGCCTGTGTCAGGAAGGGCTTCCATCCTCCCAAGTGGAAGAGGTTGGCCCTTTCGATTCTGTGGGTGGCCCTTCTTTCTCCATCTGCTCAAGCATTTAGATGGTTTCAATGACTGTGTATGTGTGTGTGTGTATGTGTGTGTGTGTGTGTGTGTGTGTGTGTGTGTGTGTGTCTGTGTCCATGTCTGTGAATGTTTGCGACCCGTTATTAACCACAGGGAGGCCAAATGTTCACATCAAAGGGAAGACGGGTTTTAGAATATTCCTGCCTTTTCTTTCTCCATGTTCAGTCTGGAGTGAGCCTGGGTGGACGGTCTGGTAGTTACATGGTGGTTTCTCTGTGTCCCAGCAATTACTCTAGATCTGCAGTGACCAATCTGGCAGCCACTAGCCACATGTGGCTACTTAATTAAACATTTAGGTTAACTAAAATGTAATAAAGTCAAAAATTCACTTCCGCAGTCTCACTAGCCATGTCTCAAGTGCACGTTGTGATAGAACATTTCCATTGTTCTAGAAGCGTTAGTGGACAGAGTTGCTGGTCCAGAGCACAGGGCTCACAGTGTGGTCTGCAGGCTGGCACAGGCCACAGACTCTTATTATCTGCAACAAGATTAACTCCAAAGAGGAAAGTAGATGGAGATTTTTATGGCAATTTGGCATTGCTGTGACATCGAGAGGTGATGATTTTCTTAGTGATTCATTTTTCTTCTTTATATTGAGATATAATTGATGTATAATATCAAATTGGTTTTAGTTGTACAGCATAATGATTCAATATATACATAAATTGCAAAATGATCACCGCAGTAAGTTTAGTTAATGTCCGTCACCACACATAGTGATGATCTTTTTTCTTGTGATGAGAACATTTAAGATCGTTTTCATTTACATGTGGAACCTAAAAAATAAAACAAATGAACAAAGATAACAAAACAGGAGCAGACTCACTGATACAGAGAACAAACCAGTGGTTACCAGAGAGGAGTGGAGGTAGGGGCGAAATAAGTGAAGAGGATTAAGAGGTACAAACTACCAGAGGTAAAATAAATAAGTACAGGATGTAATGTACAGCACAGGGAATATAGCCAGTATTTTATAATAACTTTGTATAGCGTGTAATCGATAAAAATATCAAATAACTGTGTTGTATACCTAAAGCTAATATAATATTGTAAGTGAACTATTACTTCAATAAAAAATAATAAAACAAAAATAAATAAAAATTTTAAAAGATCTACTTTCTTAGCAACTTTCAAATACACAATACACTATTATTAACTACAGTCACAATGCTGTACAAAAGCAGTTCATTTTTTAAATTTTAATTAAAAAATTTTTAAATTGAAGTATAGCTGATGTACAGTAATATGTAAGTTACAGGTGTACAATATAGTGATTCACAATTTCTAAAGGTTATACTCCATTTATAGTTATTATAAAATATTGGCCATATTCCCCATGTTGTACAATATATCCTTGTAGCTTTTTTTTAATATATATACATACTTTTAAAAATTTATTTATTTAATTTATTTATTTTTGGCTGCATTGGGTCTTTGTTGCTGCGTGCAGGCTTTCTCTAGTTGCAGCGAGTGGGGGCTACTCTTCATTGCAGTGTGCAGTCTTCTCATTGTGGTCGCTTCTCTTGTTGCAGAGCACAGGCTCTGGGCGCCTGGCCTTCAGTAGTTGTGGCACGAGGGCTCTAGAGCACAGGCTCAGTAGTTGTGGCGCACAGGCTTACTTGCTCCACGGCACGTGGGATCCTCCCGGACCACGGCTCAATCCCGTGTCCCCTGCATTGGCAGGCGGACTCTTAACCACTGCGCCACCAGGAAAGCCCCTATCCTTGAAGCTTATTTTTTACCTAATACTTAATCCTCTACTTCTGTCTTGCCCCTCCCCCCGACTGATAACCACTAGTTTGTTCTCTAAATCTGTGAGTCTCCTCCTTTTATGTTTTGTTCACTAGTTTGTTGTATTTTTTAGATCCACATACAAGTGATATCATACTGTATTTGTCTTTCTCTGTCTGACTTTTTTCACTTAGCACAGTACTCTCCATTCATGTTACTGCAAATGGCTGAGTAGTGTTCTTTTTTATGGCTGAGTAGTATTCCATTGTATATATGTACCACATCTTCTTTATCCATTCCTCTGCCGATGGACACTTAGGTTGCTTCCATATCTTGGCTATCGTAAATAATACGAAGCAGTTCATTTTTACCGTATCCGTTGTAGTGGGTTGGACGTGAAACCATCCGGTCCTCACCACAGGTGCTGCTGTAGGGTTTCCGGCTGCAGCTGCTGCATTTCCTCCTGCGTCAGGTGTTATGACCGTCCAGTAGGGAGGGGGTTGTTCATGTCTGTATGTGAACTGGAGGAACTCCTGGACCCTCAGAGCACCCTGGGCATTGGGCTGGGTTGGGATGGGACCTCCTGGGAAGTTTGAAGTGTGGCCCCAAGTCAGTGTCAGAGAAGATAAGACCGTCCCAAGGCTGCCCTCCCTGCCCCATGTTTAGTATGGGACGTGACTAGTTAGCATGTGGGAGAAGGGGGTGGAATGGGGATTTCAGCGTGGGAAGGAAGTTTGGGTCATAAGATTCCAGGAACTAAAATGGTTTCTGAACTCTCCATGTTCCTTTGTCCCCTGGCCTCCATCTCCAAGGCACCCCCTTGGGCCCTAAGCAGTGACAGTGACAGGGGACAGGCCTGAACCTGTTGCTTTCCCCTGTTTGCCTGACAGCGCCCATCCCGGCTGAGCCAGAGCCCCCTTCCTTGTCTGCTCACCTTGCCTCCCCAAGGCCTGCGGAGCTCCACCTCTGAAAGCGGGGTGGGGCCCAGGAGGCCAGATGTCCGGCCCGTGTCCCCTTCTCCAGGACCTCAGTGCCTTCAGGATGTGGAGGCCGCCCTGGTCCTGGAGACACAGGCTGCCGGCCTTCCTCATGTCCCCAGGGTTGACCACCGGTGCCAGCTCCTTCTGCCTTCTCTCGCCAGCACATTCCAGTAGCTCTGAGCCCTAGCCAGGGAAGAGTCTGGTCCCTTTCTTTGCTCAGGCCCCTCCCTGGCAGGATATTCAACCCACAGACAGCATCAGACCTCTTGCGGTCATCCCACCAAACTAGCCAGCATGATTCAAGTTGACCACCTTTTGCAAAATCCTTAGGCCGCACCGCCTCCCTGTTTACGGTCCCCAGACGTGTGCTGACCCTGGGAGAAGGGTTTGTGAGGCGGCTGTGGGAGCACAAGGTTTCCTTTCAGGGATTCCTCTGCCTTGCCTGCTTCCTGCCTCTCCAGAGGTCAACACTGGTTTCCCTGGAAACCTCTCAGGGCCCTTGCTCTGGGCGGCAGGAGCCCAGAGACCCAGGCAGGGGGCCTGCTTAGAGCCAGCCCTCCTCTCTCTCGACCCACTTGGGTGCACGCTTGCACCTAAGGGGGCCTGCGTTCACCCTGGGGGTTTTCTTCTGAGTAGTCAGCCTTGTCAAGGAGAGGAAAAGGTGGCTAGGGGTTATGGTTATGGGGTTTGATTGATGTGGCAAAATGGGTCTAGTAGCTCCCTGGTCTGTGAGGTCTCTGGACATAGAAGAACCTCACACCTGGATCTTGTTCGTATTTTGGTATCTCGTGTAGCTTGTCTTGTTAAATAAAACCCAGCTGAGATTTATTAGAGAGTCTGGCATATGCATTTTGTTTTGTTCCATTTTGATTCTGTTTTCTCTTTGGATGTCAGGTGCAAGCAGTTGAGTTAGGAAATGAAATATTCAACAAATAGGTAGCCCCCCGCTGCCCCCCGCCCAGTGTGTACCAGGCACTGTGGGCGCTTGGCAACCAACAGGCAGCAGAGCAGGGGCCTCTGCCTTTTGTAGTTTTCCTTTCTAGTGTGGGAGAGAGGTGACAGAGCCAATAGTACAGAAGATGTCAGCGGGGATGAGGGCTGGGGGAGGGGAGAGAGGGTGTCAAGCGTTGCCGTTTTAGGTGCAGGCGGGCTCAGGGAGCTGACTTCTGCAAGGAGACCACGAGAACAGCTGCCTCCGGAGGACATTGCAGATAAAAGCCCCCAAGGCGGGAGTGTATGGGCAAGTTTGAAAAACAGCAAGGAAGCCAGTTTGGCCAAAGCAGAGTGAGTGGGGTCAAACTGGTAAAATGAGCCAGAGAGTGTGGCAGGAACAAATCAGGTAAGACCTTGTGGTCCATGGTAGGGACTGGATTTGTTCCGGGGTGAGGGGGAGCCAGTGGAAGGTTTTGATTGGAGGGGTGACATGAAACGAATTATTGGGATGCTCTGTGGAGAGCTCTGTAGGCAGCAAAAGTAGAAGCAGAAAGGCCAGTTAGGAGGGGTGAACAGTGGCTTAGGCTGAGATGCTGCGGCTTGGATGGTGGTGGAGGGGCTAGGAAGGGGTCCTGTCTGGGAAATGTTGGGAGAGCCAAGCCAACGGGATTAACTGATAAGCTGGGCAGGAAACGTGAGAGGAAGAGGAGTGGAATATACTCTTCTGTTCACGCAAACCCACCATCGTTTTATATTCTTCATCCTCTTCCTCCTCATGGCCATTTCCATTCTCTTCTCATTGGCTGCCATTCCAATGCGGTTAATATATGTCCCCATCCACATGCATAACCAAAGAATAAATAGTATTCTCTGTACATATTTATTTTAAGCGTAACTTTTTCCACCCTCTGCTATGGTGTTAAGGTCCGGCCAGGTTTCTGACCACTGTTCGTATTCCAGAATGGGCATCCACTGCGTTCGACTTACCCATTTCCCTAGTGGTGAACATCCGAGTCGCCACCAACTCCCAGCTGCCACACACAAGCACTGTGACACAACGCATCCCCTTCCAGTGCTATGAACTGCTAGGAGTGGGCTTGCTGACCCCAGGGGGTGCATGTGTTTAATTTCACCAGGTGAAAGTTGAAAGCCACTTTGCTTTCCAGAGCAGCTGTACCACTCCGTGCATGAGGGGTCCTTGTGCCCCATATCCATGACCACGTTCAGAGGGTTCTGATTTTCTAATTTTTGCAGACCTCATGGATGTGTCTCACTGTGGCTTTAATTTACATTTCTCTGGTTATTAGCAAGGTTGAGCATCTTCATTTATTTGTTAGTCATTTAAGTTCCCCCCACTGCAAACTGCCAGTTCATACCCTTTGCCTAGTTTTCTGGAAAGTCTTTTTCTTGTGTTTGCGGGAATCCATTTTATGTTCTGGACCTGCCCACTCTAGTACAGTAGCCAGTGGCCACATGTGGCAATTTATATTAACATTGATTAAATGAAATCAAAAATACAGTTCCTCAATTACACTATCCACACATTTCCTGTGCTCAGTGTTCACACATGGCTAGTGGCTACCATATTGGATAGATAGATACAGAACATGTCCATCTTCACAAAAGGTTCTGTCTGACAGTGCTGGGCTAGATGTTAATGTTTGTCTTCTCTCTGTTAGCTTTATTTGATGTGCTCTTTGTAGAACAGTTATGATGTACAGTTGACCCTTGAACAGTGCGGGTGTTGGGGCACTGACCCTTGGCGCAGCTGAAAATCCACATATAGCTTATAGTTGTCCCTCCACATCCAAGGTTCCTCTGTATCCTTGGTTTCATATCAGGAATTCAACCAACTGCAGATCATGTCACACTGTAGTATTTATTATCGAAAAAATATCCTTGCGTAAGTGGACCTGTGCAGGTCAAACCTGTGTTGTTCAAGGGTCAACTGTAATCAAATCCATCAGTTTCTCCCCCAAAGTTTGTGTGTTTTGAGTTTTGTTGAAGACTTTCTTTACCTCAAGGTCACAAAGATATTCTCATACATTCTCCTCCATTAGCTTTCTCATTTAGACCTTTAACCCATCTGGAGCTTCCATTTGTGTATGGTGTGAGGTTGGGATTTCACTTTATTTTTCTCCCTATAAAGCAGTAGTTTTCCTAAATTACCTATGTTTTAGTGTTTTTCACTAGATTCTAATAAATCACAGACAAAGGAACATCCTCTTTATTATTCATGGTGTTGGTTTACTTTTAAAATGAAAAGCTCTATTTACAATAGCCAGGACATGGAAGCAACCTAAGTGTCCATCAACAGATGAATGGATAAAGAAGATGTAGCACATATATACAATGGAATATTACTCAGCCATAAAAAGAAACAAAGTTGAGTTATTTGTAGTGAGGTGGATGGACCTAGAGTCTGTCATACAGAGTGAAGTAAGTCAGAAGGAGAAAAACAAATACCGTATGCTAACACATATATATGGACTCTAAGAGAAAAAAAAAAAGGTCATGAAGAACCTAGGGGTAAGACGGGAATAAAGACACAGACCTACTAGAGAATGGACTTGAGGATATGGGGAGGGGGAAGGGTAAGCTGTGGCAAAGTGAGAGAGTGGCGTGGACATATATACACTACCAAACGTAAAATAGATAGTGGGAAGCAGCCGCCTAGCACAGGGAGATCAGCTCTGTGCTTTGTGACCACCTAGAGGGGTGGGATAGGGAGGGTGGGAGGGAGGGAGATGCAAGAGGGAAGAGATATGGGAACATATGTATATGTATAACTGATTCACTTTGTTATAAAGCAGAAACTAACACACCATTGTAAAGCAATTATACTCCAATAAAGATGTTTAAAAAAAAAAGATGAAAAGTTATATTGTAAATACTCTGAGTAAAATTTTACTCTGTCCTAGATAAGAGATGCCGCCTCTTTCTATAAGCGAAGCCAGTGCTACAAAGATGCTTCCAGATGCTTTGAGCAGATTCAGGAATTTGATCTAGCCCTCAAAATGTACTGCCAAGGGGAACTTTTTGAAGAAGCTGCTGTGGCAGTGGAAAAGTAAGTGGTTTTATTCTCTTCCTTTCTCCCCAACATGCCCCCAAGCCCTGCCCTCCTGTTGCTCCTTGAGGAGGTGTTGTCTTGCTCTTCTGAAGTGGCTTGACCATGTCACCCTCCTACCACTTGGGTGGTGGCCTCCGTGCTGAGTCAAGAACTCCTTGAATACAGCGTCATGAGGAGAAGGAGCAGAAGAAGATGAAGGGTGCGTTACGAGTGTCTATAACATGCCCAGCAATTTCGTGCTTAGTGATAGTTCTGTCCTCTCCACCTTTACCTGCTGAGTTGACAATTTCACTGATGTGTGGATGGATAGAGGTCAGAGCACTAGTGGGCGGTCAGGATTCTGCTTCATCGTGATTTACTGACAGATGCCCAGCCAGGCCCTGATACATATGTGTATGATATGTATATACACATGCCCTCAGTTGTAGGACACACAAGTTTCATACATGGCCCAGTGGAGCCTCCTTGAGCCTTCAGCCTAACTGATGTTGCAAAGGTGAAGTGCAGACGGGTGGGGTTAATGGATGACAAGTAATCTAGAAACAGCATGTGGTTGATGCCTGTCAGAGGTCTTCCTGGTGGAGTGTGACAGCTAGAATTGTAGAGTCTGCTGTTCTGTATTTCTGCTCAACAGCTCCTGGAAAAGTAGGCTGTGGCTTAGTTCTGTATTTTCTTTGCCTTCTACCAAATTATACATGTGACAAAATGAACATGATTGACCAGGTGTTCAAACTTTATATTAAAGTTAGCATTTATTAAAGTATATCATATATTTTTAAAAAGCACATAATTTTCACAAAGTAAATACACTTGTATAACCAACACCTAGATAAAGAAATTGAGTTTTATTTTTGGAAATGGAAAAGAAGGTGTCTAGTGCCAAGGTTGGTAATTGAGCATATTCCTTTATCCAGGTCTTTGGTTCCATTATGTGTAAGATATACACAGTGTGTATGTATTAGTCAGCTCAGGCTGCCATAATGAAATGCCATAGATCGGGTGGCTTAAACAACAGAAATTTATTTTCTCACAGTTTTGGAGGTTAGAAGTCCACCATCAAGGCTCCAGTCAATTGGATTACTGGTGGGAGCTCTCTTCCTGGCTTTCAGACAGCTGCCTTCTTGCTATGTCCTCACGTGGACTTCCCCTGGTGTTTAAGCATGGAGGGAGAGGGAGACTGTGGGCGACAGAGAGCTCCCTGTCGGGTGTCTCTTCTTTTTTTTTTTTTTTTTCTTTTCTTTTCTTTTTTCTTGTTTGGCCGCACTGCACGGCTTGTGAGATCTTAAGATCTTAGTTCCCCGACCAGGGATTGAACCCGGGCCTCGGCAGTGAAAGCACAGAGTCCTAACCACTGGACCACCAGGGAATTCCCTGGTGTCTCTTCTTATAAAGACACTAATCCTACTGGATCAAGGCTCCACCTTTATGACCTCATTTAACCTTAATTACTCCCTTAGAGGCCTCATCTCCAAATACAACCACACTAAGGGTTAGGGCTTCAACATATGAATTTTAGGGGACACAAACTGTCATCCGTAACAGGGTGCCCCCTGTGACATTGATTGGGTGTTGTGTATCCTGAGTAACCAACCAGGCCAATGCCCTTGTGAGGCCATATGACAAAACCACCTGAGAGGGTTTTTTTGTACTTTCAATTATTTAGTTAATCTGTTCTCACTTTTCCAGGAGAGCATTGAATAATCATAGATTTTCCCCAGAAACATTTTTTGGGGGTCTCTCATTACTTTGTTTATCTTTATCAGCTTTCCTGAGGTATTCAACTGACTCTTTTTAATAATATGTTGAGTTGAGATCTAGTGTCGTCAGTATTAATTGGAGCCTCGCACTTGATTTTTCTGAGTGTCTTTTGAATGCTCTACATACTGGATGTAGAATTCAATTGCTAACTGGCCTGACTCAAAATGTAATGAGGACATTTTAGATTTGAAAAGAAAATACCTAAGAAAATTTTCTTAGTTTAAGAATTTTTTTTTCCTTTGGCCACGCCGCGTGATGTGAGGAATCTTAGTTCTCTGACCAGGGGTCAAACCCAGGCCCCCTGCAGTGGAAGCATGGAGTCTTAACCACTGGACCACCAGGGAGGTCCCGAAAAATTTTTAAACTTGCTGTAAATACCCCCTACTCCATCAGCCAAAGCTCACGAGAGAGGCTCATCCTCAGTTACACCCCTTCACAGAGGGCCTGTTATACGAAGGGATCTGATATTTGTGGGATGACCCTGGGACAGCAGGAGGTCCCTGGGCACCTCTCTGGTTGTGAGGATATGTGTTTTGTCTCCTGTGAGAGTTCAGAAGTAAGCGTGTTTCATTGGATTGGCCCAATGCCTTGAAAATTCGTATGTGGGATATACTCACTTTGATCAGCAGAGTCAAGAGGAGCTTGACTTCAGGGCTTCATTCGTCTACACTAACTCAACTGCATACATTCCTGGCAAAAGAGAAAAGTCACAGCTTGGTTAATAAGAGGAAGATTGATGTAATGGCTGGTGTGTCTGCAGCCCCCATCTCCACTCTTTCTCATTAATCAGGTATCAGACTCAACAGGGTTGTGTACCCAAAGTGATTAGCAAGCTTTGATGCAAGTTTAAGGGCTTTTTTTCAAGTATGATTTTGGCTATGCATAATTTCTGCCTTACAGATTTAATTTCCAGCGTAACTGTCACTTGCCTAGGTTGCAGCTCCACTATATTTCTTTTTTTTCTTTTTTGTTTATTTTTTCTTTTTTTGTTTTTGTTTTTTATTTTTATTCTTTTTTTGGCTTTTGGGAGGAGTTCTTTTGTGTGTGTGTTTCTTTTTTGGTTTTTTTTCAGTATTTTTTCTTTTTCTGCAACTCCACTATATTTCATTAATTAAGCATACTATTGCTTGGTTCTTTCAAGGAATAAAGAATTAATTTTATCAGTGTAAAACGAAGACTTGATAAAGATGCTGGATAACTTTAGGTCCTATTCTGCAGGTCCTATCTACAAGTGGTCATTTTATGGTAAGTTGTTCTGTGCTGCATTTTGTAAATTTTCTATTGGGTGATACTGAGTTGACATTGGTGTTGTCTGTCTGTCATTGCAGGTATGAAGAAATGCTAAGGGCCAAGACCCATCCCATTTCCAAGCTCTCCTATTCAGCCAGCCAGTTTTACTTGGAAGCTGCAGCCAAGTACCTGAGCGCGAATAAGATGAAGGAGATGATGGCTGTGCTCTCGAAGCTCGACACGGAAGACCAGCTGGTGTTCCTGAAGTCTCGGAAGCGGCTTGCAGAGGCTGCTGACCTGCTCAACAGGGAAGGTCGGAGGGAAGAGGCTGCCCTGCTGATGAAGCAACACGGCTGCCTCTTAGAGGCTGCCAGGCTCACCGCCGACAAGGACTTCCAGGCCTCGTGTCTCCTGGCGGCCGCCCGCCTCAACGTGGCCAGGGATTCCGATGTCGACCATACCAAGGCCATTCTCAGAGAAGCCCTGGACCTCTGCCATCAGACCAATCAGGCGTCCGGCATCGCCGAGGCCCACTTCCTGCAGGGAGTGATCCTGAGAGACTTTCCAAAGCTCAAGGACGCCTTCCTGAGGTTTGGCACCCTCAACCACTCGGCAGGGGCAGTGGAGGCGCTCTGCGAAGCCGCCAGCCGCTGTGAGGCCCAGCCCGAGGATGTCCTGGCCCTGGCTCCGGCGGGCCTGGAGGTCCTTCTCAATCTGGTCAGGGCCCTCAAAAGAGTGACCAACAACGCGGAGAAGGAGATGGTCAAGTCTTGCTTTGAGTTTTTTGGGATTTCGCAGGTGGATGCCAAGTACTGCCAGATAGCTCAAAACAACCCCGGACCCATATCAAGAATCATTTTTGACCTGGATTTGAACTTGAGAGAGAAGAAAACGAAAGAGCATTTCTTGATAATGACGGACCAGGTGAAATTAGCCTTAAACAAACACCTTCTGAGCAGGCTGTGTCAGATCACACGGAGCCTGCTTGGGAAGACCTACCTGGGCGTCTGCACGAGGTTTATCGTGGGCTTAAAATGCGAGGATGGACACTGTGAAGATTTCCACAGGCCTTTGCGGCGTCATGAGGCCAGGCGTTTGGTTCAGACAAAAATACACCTGGTGGCGATCAGCGGATTACTTTTGGAAGCCAAGAAAGTATTCCCTAAAGTCTTAGCTAAAGAACTTGAAGAAATCGATCATATTTTGTCTCCGGATAAATATGGCCTTTGCAAATCCCTGCTGAATGTCCTCTTCCCTAAGCATTTCCATCAGAGAGTATTGTCAGAAAACCCCATGGCATGCAAAGAAGTCCTGAAACCACATTACAAATCCTTCCGGTCCTACAGGTCTGCTCTGAAAGAGTACATCCATGTCCTATTTCAAAACGAAGGGGCTCGAAGCCGTCGGGAGTCCACGGACCTGTGGCTGAGTGCCATGCAGGCTTTCCTTCTCTCTTCTAGCTACCCTGATGAGCTTGAAAAGCTGCTCCACCAGGAGGAGGACCGCTATAACCAGGAACTCAAAGCCTTACAGGCTGAAAAAGAGGAAAGGGGCAGGGGGAGAGGCAGCAGGATGAAAGGAATAGAAGGGAAATTTGGCATGCTGACGCCCAACAAGGATGATGAGAGCGTGGAGAAGACCCACCTGTGCTTCATCCGGCTGCTGGAGGATTCCATCCACCAGTTCTACGTGTGCAGGAACCCAGAAGACTACAAGAGGCGCTTTTTCCGTTTCATGAACGTCCTTGTCAAGAGGTGCAAAGAGCCACTCATCCCCAGCATTGGGAACACGGTGGCCCTGCTGGAGTTCCAGTTCGTCCACTGCGGGGCGGTCCTGGCCCGCCTCTGGAAGAACGCCGTCCTGTGCCTCCCCAAGAGCTACATCGCACTGTTGCACTACTGGGAGTTCCTGTTCAGCAAGAAGGACCGGGAGCCTGGGGATGTGTTCGCCATCATTCAGGAATACAGACCCAAGGATGTGACCAGAGCCATTCAGGATTTCCGGTTCCACCTGTCCTACCTCGTCAAGGTGCTCTGCGGCCGCGAGAATGAGAACTTCAATGTCCTGCTCGATGCCTTCAGTGAAATTGACTACGTGGTGTCCGGGGAGGCAGAGCGGACCCTGGTGCTGTGCTTGGTGATGCTCGTGAACACTGAGGGGGTGCTGCAGCCATCATGCAAGCCTCTTCTGTCAAGCCACTTCCAGGAGATCGAGGTCAGGCTGCAGCGGATGAGCAAGGACTTCCCGAGCCAGGTCCCCGAGAGGCTCCTCAGAGTGGTGAAGCAGGTGCAGCTGCCAGTCAACGTGAAGTCTGTGGCGGAGGCGCTGCAGGACCTGCTCTTTGAGCGGGATGAAGAGTACCTGATGGACTGCCGCTGGCAGTGGGACAGCGGGCACGCCAAAGGGACCACGGTCCGAGGCCTCTACCACGAGGAGGTCAGACTGAACCACCTGTTCTCCGTGGACCCCGTGGGCTACTTTGTCGAACCCGAGTGCGAGGTTGGTCAGGACGAGATGGAGGAGCTGGCCTTGGAAGACCGGGACCACCTTCTTGCCACCATCCTGTCGCAGAAGCAGCGGAAGGCTTCTATCCAGCGGAAGCTGCGGAGGGCCTACCTGGTGGTGTCCCTGTGCGTCAGCTGGAGGAGGAGGGTGGGGGCCCAGGCCGAGCACTTCAGGGAGGAGGGCAGGGAACCCAGGGCTGGGAGCTTCAAAAAGGCCGACGTGGATAGGACCCAGTGCGACCTGTGTGGGGTGAAGTTCACCCGCGGGCCCGAGAACTATTTCGGCCCTGATCAGGCATTTGAGGGAGCAGCTCCTGAGGCTGTGGCCCTTTCCGGGGCCGAGCTGGAAGACGAGCAAGGTCGGGAGAGGAGCAGTGAGTCTTACGAGCAGCACATCCGCCTGCAAAGCCACCAGAGGCAGCAAGTGGCCTACCAGAAGTACTCAGACTTTTTCCACAAGAAGGTGGACCCGGCTATTGATGAAGGCAAGCTGGTGGTGCAGGACATGGAGCAGAACATGTGGGTCCGCAGCCACCTGGGCTCCAAAGAGCACAGCCACGTGTTGCAGAGGAAGGTCCAGGAGAACATCAAGAAGGTCTTGGACATGGTGGAGGACCTCTACAGGCGGAAGGCCTGGGCTGGTGGTAAGGGCCCTCAGAAGTGGGGCACAGATGGTGTCAGAACCCGGGCTTTGAGAACACATGTCCGACTCCAGTCCTTTGTAGTGATGTCTGACCTGGGGATGATGGAATCTTGGCATTAGCAGAAATACAAGTGAGGACCATGCGTTCTCCAATTACAGAAAAGCCCCATTGTTTACACCACCCCTCCCACAGTTAACAATGTGTCATCATCTTGGGTCAGGATGGTTTCCCCTGGCACAACAGACAAGAAAAGTGTTTGCTAACCAATTCTATGTAGAGGATAGAGGGGGAATGTTTCAAGTCTTGAGGAAACTCTTTAAACGTCCCCTGATTCATTAATTCAGTGATCGTTTCTTGAGCACCTACTATGTGCTGAACCCTTGACTAAGATCTAGAGGTGTGTAGCTGGTCTCTTCCGTTTAGGAGGGTCCTCACACCATACCCAGTGTGAGCCTTTAATAAGAATTCTTATGTGGTCTGTGAATCAGATTTCCTCTGACATCCTTATTAGCTACGACTTAGCAATGCTAAATGGAAGTTATGTATAAAATCAGTGAAATTGCATATTTTTAAATCGTTCTAGAATTCACACACTCTGGTTTAAGATAATAACAGTTTGAACAAAAGCTTCCTCGAAAGGCTTGCTACTGGCAGTGTCTCCAGACAGGCAGGACTGGTATCAGGCTGGCATCTACCTGTGGTTTCTGCTCCTGGTGGCAGACAGTGGCCTTATGCTGCCCTTCTCCACAGGGGAAGCAGAGACGAGCTCCCAGGAGCTGGGGGCTTTGGCTCTAGTACTGAGTGTCCTGGTCCCTACAGCCGTCCTTTCACTCAGAGCTCTCGTTCTTTGGTTCCCTAGCGGAGGAGGTCATGACTCGGCTGGTGAACGTCCTGATCCCGTCCGTCAGGGATGCGTGGGAGTGGCTGAGGAAAACAGAGCTGCACTTGAAGGAAGAAGGTGAGGAGTCCTTCACCCCAGGGTGATGCTCTGGGTCTTGTGGTCCTTGGTTCTGCTGGCTCCCAGGTCAGTCTGAAGTAGGGCCGCCTGTGATGTGAGCAGTGGCTGCTCACCATCTAGAAGCACTGCCCCCAGTGACTCAGGTCAATAGTGATAGAGTGGCTGGGTTCCCCCATCTGACTGTGAGGGCTGTTACTCAGGGCTTCTGCCAGTTGCTTTTCCAAAAACGTTTGCTACTCATGAGCTGTTATCAATGATGCTCTGTCACTACTCCCATGGTGGGCAAAGTGTTGCAAAGCCATCCCTAGATAAATGTTTGCCTGTGCAAACCATTCATGTAAGTCCATGAATATGTATTGAGTGTCTAGAATGTATCAGTACTGTTCTGGGCTTGGGGATATAAAACAAATTTGTGAACAAAACACATAAAATCATTGGGGAAACTTGCATACATCTTCCTTCAGCGGGTTTAAGGCTGGTGTATAGGGAGTTGAGTTTCTTTCCTGACAGTCAGACTTATGTTGCCGAGTTCTATTTGATGTGGAAAGTCTCCCCCTCTTGGGGAGACCTTATTTCTTCTTCCTCCCAGTATCTCACCTGCCCCAGATTGCCCTTCTGTGAGTCCTCACAATCCAGATGCTGCTGGAAAATCCAGATCCCCGAGCTGGGGAAAACTGGAAAGGACTTGACACAAATGTCTGTGCCAATAAAAAATCTTTAGATTGTAGTCCCTGCTGGCACTATGATTTTTGTGATTGTTTCAAACAGGAGAACATAACTGGGATACCAACTCAAGGCTGTGGTTGATTTTAGGCTTTGTTTGACTAATTTTTCATTTAAAGGGCTTCTAAAATAAGGCCAGAGGAACTAGCCTGTAAAAGAACATTCTGGAGAAGGGTGTTTACTTTGGCTCTGGCTTTTTTTTTTTTTTTCTTTAATTTAAAACGATTATAGAGACATCAGGTTTTACTAGGATGTTATATGTTGCGGTAGAGTGAAAAAGATCACCACTCTGCACTTCATTTCTGTTGTTTTGCTTTTTAAACAGGTGTCGTTCAAGAAGATGATTACGAAAATGAAGTGGAAGACTTTGGTGAGCTCCGTCCCAGAAGGCGTTTTCGGAAATGTGCAAAGCAGAGAAGGTGGTAACGTCCACGCGGCTGCTGCTTCCTAAACCTTCAGGACGTTCCATCCTGACTTAGTGCTGGGGCAGATGAGGAGAAGAATATACATTAGCATAAGAAGTGGCGGGAGGGGTCTAACAATGCCTTTGCTTTTCATTCTTGTTATTTCTCTCTCTGTGGTGGCTCAGGGTCTGACTGCTCCCTCAGAGCAGGGGCCTCTTAAGTGTTTTTCAAGTTCAAGTCCAGCAGTACTAGGTCCCCCTAAAAGAGGCTCAGGCGAGAGGAGTCATGGCTGGAGGGAACCTTGGGATCCTCCCCCCGAGGCCCCCGGGTTCTCTGGCTTGTCATCACCATGACACCGGTCATTAAGTAGCAGGGACATCCCTCACCTCAGAGTTGCCACGGCCCTGGCCCTGGCCCGGGAACAGTGCCCCCAGATCCTCTCATCTCTCTTCATGCTGCTGGCCACCCCCGACCCCAGGCCACACTGGTCACCTCTGAGCCCACCTGTGGCTTAATTCCTTCTGTTATATATGTTAGCCTTTTCTCTCGGTGACAACGGTTCTGCCTGCCTTCCCCCCCTTTTTTGAGACCATCCTCAGCTGCCCATGCAAGTCGCGATTAGACTACCTCAGAATGTAGTCAAGAATTCCCCATTGTCTTCTGGGCAGCCAGCCTCAGGACCAGCCCCCTAGAATGAGAGGCTGGGGGATGTGGCCAGGGGTTCCCAACCTGTCTCTCCAAGGTTGTCCCAACTCTACCTTGGCTCTGGTGCAGACATTCCAAACAGTGTTTTGTATGTAGCCCTCTACGTCTAGTTTCCTTGGGTCTCCCTGGCAAGTTAGCTGTCCTAGCTTAGCTTGACATTCCGATGAGTTTTCCCCCACTGAGCTCTCCACGGGAGCACCAGGACCTGCAGAGCTGGAGGTTGGAGACAGCTAGAAACAGAAGAAGCCAGCCTTGTGGTGCCCATCCATAAGCATTTGGCCATGAATCACTGCCCCGTGGCCAGCAGGTCTGGGAAGAAGAAGGGGCCGTGGGCCTGTGTGCAGGAGGCCGTTGCTGCCCACTGAGCCATCGGTCTGTCCCTTTCTGGAAGCTCTTCCGCCTCTCTCATGGTCACTTCCCTCCCTGTCCCCCACCCTTCAGCCCGGCCTGGTGCCAAAGGTCAGGCTCACATTGGTCCGTCGCTGTTTCATCATCACCACAGAACCAGCCTTCTCCCCATGCTGCTGCTGCTTTGGCTGATCTTTGTTTTTTTCTTCATTGTCTTTCTAAATGACTCTGTTTTCCTTGAAATGTATGGTTTCTAATTTTTATTAGTTTATGGTTCTAATTTTTATTCCAGGTGTTTTTATTAACTTCACTTGCCAAGAAAAAAAAAACAATCAAATCTTGCTGTATGATCACATTTTTATAAAGTTAAATCATTTCTCTTACCTTTCTCTCCACTTGTTTATTTCTCATCTCTACTTAGAGAGTAAAGGGGTAAATCGTGGAGCAGGTTCTTTCTGGTCAGCTGGTGGACAGAAGCTTGCCGTGTCTTCTGAAACTGAGAAATCCAGGGGCCCACAGCTGCAGCTGACTGCACCATCTCTTGAGGGCCTGCCTGTGTAAATTCTTTCCCTTTGGGTGTTTCCAAGCAGGCAGGGTGTGGACTGGGAGGGGTTTTGTCCGTGCCCCACAACAGGAACATTTCCCTGGGAGACGGGAGACCTGGAATTGAATCCTGGTCCTGCCCCAAGGAGCTGTATAGCCTGGGACAAGTCAGACCCGGCCCACACTCCCTGAGGGCTAGAATGCGGCACCACCCCCGAGGGACTGGGGATCTGGTGTGGCAGGTTTGGGGCACAATATTTAATAACAACACAGCATTGTGCCACTTGTGCTGGTCATTTCTCTTCACGCATCTGTCTCCTTCAGGGTTTTTGCAAGATGGGAATCTGGCATTCATGGATTCTCCAGCCATGACACCATCTTAATCTCAATGCCTAACCTCTCTCTCTCTCTCACACACACACACACACACACACACACACACACACTCACTCACTCACTCACTCACTCCTCCCTGGCCGTCTCCAGCAGGCTGACTCAGGGTCTGAGTTGCCTGCAGCGTGTTCCCAGATACCATGTAGTTGCCAGAAATCCACCCCTGGGTCGTCCTTAAGTTCCTGATCCAGAGGATGGGTAAATCAACACAGCAGGTAACATTGCTCTCCCTCTGCCACAAGTATCTTTCCTCAGCCCTGAGACTGTCTTTGTCTGATCCTGTCCCTCTAAACATGCTTCGGAGATTCTGCCTGTAGAGTGCAAGGCAGGTGGGGACACCAGGAGCCATCTCCCCACCCAGGAGCCCCCGTAGCAGCCGAGAGGTCGAACGTCCATGGGGGGTCTCCCTGTTGAACTTGACAGACCCACCCACCTTACCACAGCAGAGACAGCAGGCCTGCCAACAGCAGTATAGAGCTGAGTCTCACTCCCACCCGCCGCCCAGAAAAACGTGTCTCCTCGCCTGCTAAGGGGGAGGGAAAGCCATCAGCCAGGTACTGGGTGTTCTTTAGGTGGGTTGTTGTTGACAGACCTGCCTCCCGGTTCTGCAGAATCCTAACTGTACTCAGAATCCTATGTTCTCTGCTTAAGACACAGCATCTCACCCTCCTCAGTGGTGATGTGACCTGAGCATCTGATAGGACCTTGCAGGCGGATGGGCTGCACTAAAAGGAGAACTGTCATCACGGGATCTTGGAAGTGAGCCATTAAGATTGAAATTTGGCTTCTTTTACTGGCCATGGGCATTCAGACATGTTATTTAAAATCTCTGAGCCCATTCAGGCATTTATAAAATGGAAATAATGACACAAGCTTGGAGCTTGCGTGTAATTACATTACCTTCCCTCCTCCCCTGCCTCCCTTCCCTAGTGGGACCAAGAACGCAAAAAGATTCCAGGCATCTATTTCCAGGGCAGGGAGGGGTGGTCACGAAGGATGATGAGCTCTGGGGACAGAGCTGGGTCAGCTTTGTGATGCCTGGACGGAGGTGGGGACATTTCTGAGAGGGCTTTGTTCCCAGGGGCCTAACCTTTTTAGAGACTGAGACTATTTTTAGCCCAAGTTTTTGTGATTCTGCAGGACAGCTGTTTCAGGCAAGTATGTAGGCCACCCTGTGGTATTTGGAGTCATTTTAAGGTTAAGGAGTGGGATGGGGGAAGAGAATGAGAATAACTCCCAAGATGTTTCCTTTGTGGCTACTCTAGAGCATCTGGAGGGGCCGAGCAGGTGAACATCCTTTTTTTTTTTTTGGCCGCGCCACGCGGCATGCAGGAATCTTAGTTCCCCAACCAGGGATAGAACCCATGTCCACTGCATTGGAAGCACAGAGTCTTAACCACTGGACCTCCAGGGAAGTCCCCAGATGAACATCCCTTTTTACACTTCAAGTTGAGAGTCAATGTCTGCCCTCTTTCCATTTTTCTGCCATTCCGTTTGCCAAAACCAAATCATGATGGAGAAAAGATGGACGACACCCGCCCTGATGAGGCTGTAGGAGGTGGGCTTACCCATGGCAGCAGGAACGAAACCAGGACAGCCTTCCTGGAGGCCATGCGACAGTATCTGTTAAATTTAAAAACGGATTCAACTTTGGACCCAGCATTCCTACGTTTTCTTTTTTAATTGCTATCATTTTTAATTGTGGTAAAATACACACAACACGCAATTTTACCGTCTTCATCATTTTTCAGTGTTAAATACATTCACCCTGTTGTGCCCACCATCACCATCCATCTCCAGAACTTTATTACTTTGCAAAACTGAAACTCTGCACCCACTGCACAACAACTGCCCACTTCCCCTCCGCCCAGCCTCTGGCACCTTCCATTCCACTGTCTGTGTCTATGATTTTGACTGCTCTAGGGACCTCAGGGAAGTGGAATCATACAGTATTTGTCCTTTTGTGACTGGCTTATTTCACTCAATGTCTTCAAGGTCCATCCATGTTGTAGCATATTGCAGAATTTCCTTCCCTTTTAAGGCTGTATAATATTCCATTGTATGTATATTATCAGCATTTTTACTTTTAGGGATTTTTTTTTTTTTTTGGACTGCCAGGGAATTCCCTAGGGATTTCTATTAGCAAACCATTCCTATAAGTGCCCAAATAAACGTCCACTTCTGGAGCCTCCAGGAGAGCACAAAATTGCAGACAACTCAAGTATTCAGCTGGGGTGTGGCTGAACATTGTGAACATGGGTCAGGTTTTAGAAAGATGGAAATGTGCTGGCATGGAAATGTGGCGAAGGTCAATTGCTCCCTGAAAACTCAAGCTAAAGAGGAGGCTCTGTGGTTCAATCCACTTTTGTAAAACAAAAATTTAATTCCAAATTGTTGTTGATGGTGATCTTGAATACTGTGTAAGACGTGGGATTTTAAAAATAGTTTGGAGTCTACGTGTGGTCATAAAAAATAAAGATATTTCTGGAGATCAAAACGGAGAGGTGCAGGAGGGCAAATATTTGTTGCTCAAAGAGGCAGTCAGAGAAGAACGTGCCCCCCATTGACTCAGGTGCTTACAAAGCGATATTAAGAGGTGATGATAATCCAGTAAGAAAGGATGCTCTTCAAGACACCCCTTGAGGCCTCACAGATCTAACTCTGTCCTATGCTTCTCATCCAACTGATCCCCATCCAACTGGTGTGCATCTGCAACCAGCAGTAAATAAGAGGGCACTTCAGCTTCTAAGGTTGTCCATCAATTACACCTTGAACTTTTATCACCTGACCCTGCTACGTCCTATTCTTAGTAATCTTGATTCAAGGATACTCCCCGAGAGCATCCTTGCTCTTGAGTCTCCCAAATGATGGCATCTTCCTGCTGCCTTCCCTGGCTTCTTTCCTAAGCTCTAAGGACACACTCACCTAGCTATGGGGCTTGAGACAGAGCAAACAACAACAAGAACAGCTGTCGTTTAGTAAGTGAGTACTTTAGTGGTGGCTTATACAGGTACCAGCCTAGTGAGTACTCATAGCAACCCCATGAGGGAGATGTCATGATCACACCCATCACACAGATGAGAACTGAGGCTCTAAGAGCTCCATCTAGCCCCGTCCCTCAGGACTCTCCTCTCCAGCACTAGCCCGTGGGGATCACAGGTAAGTTTGTTTGAACTGTACACAGATAAAAAGGGTAGAAGTGTTCTTGGAATAAAAACAGTTTTCTTCCGTCTTCTATTCCACCAATTTCCTCCTCCCTTCAGTTTTCCTTCATGCAGATGTCATCGTGTTTCCAATTTTCTGGGGTCCTTTGACCATTCTGACTGCTGAACTTTCAGGTGCTAATTTGGCAGCTGTGGGGGGAGCATCTGTTTTTTGTCACTGCTCACAAAGTCCCTTTCCCTGGGTGAGAGCTTCAGGGCTTCTTTCCCACCATGTCTTTGGTCTCATCGGCCCAGGAGTGGGACCGCGGGGCCAATACAGGGCTCGGCCATATCCAAGGGAGGGAAAGAGCCTCTCACGTAGAATGTTCCAGACTCTACAGAGGAGGAAACACAACAGACCAGGTTGGTGACTTTTTCCGTTTTACTCAAAGCTTCCGGGTCAGAGCGAGGGGGAAACACTTTATCCCTCCCTCTGGGGCTGTGAGATGTCTGAACAGCTGGCCGAAAGGGAGAAGATGCATTGTGCCTTCCTCAAGTTTGTGTGCCTGATGCCAAACATCGGAATCCTTGGAATCAACCACGGGATGGTTGACCTTGATCATCAATTCTCTCAGCTCATCAAAACTCAGCTCTTAAGGACCCAAGTCAGGTTAGAATTTTTAGGGACACCTGAGTTTGTAATTGAGGCATTTTCTGGAAGAACTCTAATCTTCCTCCTATCAAGGGCTTTCAAATAAAATTTTGAAAGAAGAAGAAATCCTATTAGAATAAAAGTAGACTCTGGAGATGTTAGTCTGTCAGGCTGTCTGTGCCGCAGGAGGGGGAATGTGGCCTGGCCCCGAGTCTCATCCCTTCTGTTCCTTCTTTGTATTTAACTCAAAGGAAAAAAAAATGCACAGGCTGCCCGGGGGTGTCCAGGTGGAATGAAGCCACCGCACTTTAGTCCAAGTGAATGTCAATCCGCAAATATATCTGAGAAAGAGTCTTTGCCAAGGGACGAACACTGTCTACCCTTTTCACAGGAGATATTTTAAAAAATCAAGTGAGAGCCGGCAATCTGAAGGGTCTACACGCCCTTTTTTCACCCTGCACTGATAGGAGTAGGTGTGTGGGGTAGGGTCGTCAGAGAGGGGCAGGGGGAGTTCTGTGCAGTGTGGAGGCGGCTGCCTTTTCTACATATGGAGAGAACTAGAGCCCTTCTTGGCTAGGGCTGTCACCCCACTAATGATAACCAGGTACATTAGTCTATTTATATTGGGCTGCCGTAAGAAAGTACCACGGATTGGAGGGCTTAAACAATGGAAATTATATTCTCACTTCTGGAGGCTCGAAGTCTGGGATCAAGGTGTTGGCAGTTTGGTCTTTCCTGAGGCCTCTCTCCGTGGCTTGTAGATGGCCGTCTTCTCCCTGTGTCCACACATGGTCCTCCCTCCGTGCATGTCTGTGTCCAAGTTTCCTCTTCTTATGAGGACACCAATCCTACTGGATTAGGGCCCACCCTAATGACCTCATTTAACTTAATCACCTCTTTAAAGACCCTCTCTCTAAACACAGTCACATTCTGAGGTACTGGGGGTTAGGATTTTAACATACAAATCTGGGGGAGGGGGACACAACTTAGCCCATAGACCAGGTTACGGCATCAGCTTTTCTGAGCCACTCGAGGAAGAAGGAGTTTGGTTGAACCATTAGCCTCAGTTGTCAAGTCACAGAGAGCAGAGCCTGGGATGAAAGTTCTGGCTGAGCGAAGGGGACCAAAGACTTTAGTCATCTGGTCAACTAGGATGCTGCAGGTGCTGGAGGAGCTTGGACAACTGGCTGGCGGGGGTGCAGGAGTGGTAATAAATACTGTCCTTTGAGCTCTGCCTTCTGTCTTTTCTGATCTTACTCCCAAACGTCTCCATCACTCCTGGGGCCTCAGTTTCCTTGCTGTGCTCATCACTTCTCGATCAAGTCTTCCTGTCCCAACACCTCTTCCAAAGACCTGCTGATACCTTCTTAAAGTTCAAGGTGTAGGAGGTGCCATCTTTCTGGGAACCAAGTCTTCTGTCACAGATTATGTGTCATTTGCTTTCATTTTTTAGAGAAAGCCTTCTTTCAACCATATCTTGACTTTTTCATTACCAGTAATTTCCATTTGTACTCTTCAACTTTTGTTTTCCTAAAGACTAAGATAGTGTCTGTTCCTGCAAGGCATTTGATTGATGTTAACCTTGTTTTGCACTAGAGATCTCTAGAGGTCTGAGGCACCAAGTTCTGTAGACGCGAAGGAATACAATGAATCCCACCCGTCCCTTTAAACAAAAGTTATCTTGCTGCCAAGTGCTGTGGAATTATATAATTATCAGTTTCGCTTTGTTAGATAATTGTGATTTTTAAATGCTTTCCTGAAAATAGCTTTAAAAAACTCTACATTTTTCTACCTTCTCTGAAACTTAGGGATCATTTAAGGTTGTTTTTTTTCCCTCCAATTTTCTTGTTGCTAAAATGCTGCAAGAAATGACATTATTAAAAATGAACCAGAACAAAGTTAGGACATTTTTTTTTTTTCCATATTCTCTTCTCTGACACAGAAGAGGCTCTTTCATTTCCCTGGGTCTCCTGTTCTCCACCTACTCTCAGTGTAAGTGGGATGGTCTAAAGATTCATGGAACACTTGCAAAATTCTTGAAATTTCAGACTGGGAAAGTTCTATGCAAGTGTGAAAAACAAAGAACAGGACTACACACAGAACAATGGCTATCCAGACGCAGCCATGGCTGCCCTGCTTTCATAATGCAAAAATAGCTGTGCTGCAGTCGCTTTTTGTTTGTTTTTAATATGCTTATTTGAGAATTTATTCTGTTTTTAAATTTAGACAACTCATGGGAATTTGGATCACACCATTTACCAATTTTAGGTTCAAAAAAATCATCACAACTTTCAAATATTACAAAGCATGACATTAAAAACTCAAGATTAATAATAATAGTTTCAGATCACCTAAGAGAAGAGTATTTTTTTTCCCCCACTAAGGTATCTATATCTGCCAGCTTGAATAGTAGGCCATGCTAACTCTCCAGCTGTTTCCTTTTCTAACTCTTTGCTTCTACTAAATCCTAATTTTAGGCACACAGGACACCAGCAGGTGTTTGATAGCTCTGTTAATTGGTTTGGATATTGGAACAACTTCTTACTGAAGGCTGTACTCCAAGCCTGCTAGGTCGACAGTTACACTGCATTGGGATCCCAGGAGGGTGAATGTTTGAGCCTGGAAGGGAACACTGCCTGCAGTCCTGTTCTGCCCTCGATTGACTTGGCCCAGGAAAGAATTTCTTCATGGTCTGGTACAGTGTTTGAATGTGACTTTTTAACAGGTTCAGTAATATATTGACTTCTTTCTCGGATGAATGAAGAAAATAAATGTTGAGGAAAATATCCTACTCAGTGATAGAGTCTTTTGTACCACAGTTCAACCTCCTTGTGAAATTCTGACACCTCTTTTTTTTTTTTTTTTTTGGCCATACCGTACAGCACGTGGGATCTTAGTTCCCCAACCAGGGATCAAACCCGAGCCCCCGGCAGTGGAAGCACAGAGTCCTAACCACTGGACTGCCAGGGAATTCCCCTGCTATCTTATTTTCAATATTTACAATTGTGAGGTTTGAGGTTAGAAGCTCAACCATCTCTAAGCATGTCACTGACACTTGCCACTTGGAATCACAGAAGAAGTCTTTCTTTACATTATCAGCGACATGAACAAACCATTATTATAACCTCATCCTCCTCTCCATAATTTAATGGAAGCACATCTCTTCTTGACTGCTATCATACTTGAGTATGTTTCATATAAATCATGCAAAACAGATTCTTGTTGCCCATTTCTTCTCACAGCACGCCGAGAGGGCAGAGGCTAACTCGCTGTGATTTGATCATGCTCGTGATTTTCAGTGGCTCCCTTGACATGATACCCCGACCAGATGGCATGTTGATGACCACTGCCTGACCTCTGTCAGTAAAGCTGTGAATGGACTGGCCTGCAACAGCAGGCCCTGAACTGTACAGAAATACTCTTTTTTGCCTCAGGTGTGGCTGATGCTCCATTAACCCCCACCCAACACTTGTTTTCTAGTTTACAACACAGCTGCCCAAACAATCTCTCCTCCTGCTGCATGAAAGTCACTGAGCGCTTCTCCCTTGCGTATGTGCCACGCTTGTGTCAGCAGTTAGATTACATTTTGCAGTGTTTTGTCCCAATCTGAGTTGAAGAAACTTCTATCATGCACACACACACGATACAGATTGCTCCTTCCTCTTGTATGTCCCACCGATTTAACGGGACTTCCTATGCTGTCATTTGGTAAGGATTTTTGCCAATAACCATCTCTGCTTTGTTTCTAGGCATAATTTTGTCCTGACTACTGTGGTTGATTTTACAAGATACTTACTCCTGTTTTTGCTATAAGGAGTTCAAAGTGGAGTGATGCACAAGAGCCTTAGTCTTTTTTTCAGCCATTAATTAATAATTGGTCAGTTTCACACTGGAATATGTGACTTATTCTGGGGTGAGTGGGGAAGATTTGGTTTACCTGTAACTGTGGTTCTGTCACTGTGCTCAGTTTGAGAATAACAAATGTATAGATAACTTCCTGCCAACTGTTTGACAGTTTCAAGATAGACAGTTCTTGAGCATTAGGGGTCAGTAGATTGCCGATGCAGTGATGATCAGATTTCACATATTCACTGTTGAGCCTCCTACTTGCTTACTTATTTATTTATTTAAATTTTATTTTATTTTTTGGCTGCACTACCTGGCTTGCAGGGTCTTAGGTCCCCAACCAGGGATTGAACCCCGGCCCTCAGCAGTGAAAGCGCCAAGTCCTAACCACTGGACTGCCAGGGAATTCCCATCCTACTTGCTTTTTTAAAACAAACAACCTTTCTGACTGTGTGAAACCACATACCAGTCACTTGTTCCAGCACAGATCCACATTTGCTGTTTCTACTGGAATCTTCACTATTTACATATAAAACACTATTTAGAGTTGCAATGTGTATAATACTTTTTTTTATTTTACCACTTTGAGGATTCTCTGAAAGGCTTCATACAGCTATGAAGATTCAGTGGAAAGAAATAATATAATCATCCCTTAAGTAACCAGAGCTGCTGTTGGAAATTAAAGATGCTCTGTCAAGATTGCAAAATGAACTTCCAATATCTTCAGCATTAGACAAAAAAAAATTGCCCAAGACTACGCTGAAGAAATAATGACACCCACGTTAGAGACTAGGGAATAGTGACTATGTACGTCATCACTGTCTGGTGGGTACCATGCCAACAGGACACCAGAATTAAGTCTGGTATGGTGGTTAATAGAAATTCAAAGGTAATCTAGATTTTTAAAAACTAAATTGGTTTGAGAAATTGCTTTAATTCATGAGCCAGGTAACTTCTCTGATATGATGTCAACAGTCTATATATTATGCTTATACTTCAGGGTTACAATCTAATTAGTCAACACTACTTCTTTTAGGAAGATATAATCATGGAACTATCTTTCATAAGGATATGGTTACTCTTAATTTTTTAAATTAAATTATGGATTGAGGGGATTCTGACCTGGGGGAGGTCACATCAATCTTACTTGAAATGTATCCCTGGTCAGTTCCTCTTCATTGTTTTTCATGATCTTTGTGTCCTTGGGGTCTGACATAATGACTGAATGTAGCAGTTACCCCCAAAGTGCTCAGTGATTATCCACTGAGTGAATAAATGAATACATTGATCAGGCAGCGAGGTATGGTGGAAGGAGCATGTGCATTGGAATCAGACAGACCCGGATTCCAATTCTGCCTCTGCATCTTATTATGCTATTGTGTGACCTTGGGTGAGTTTCTTAAGCTCTCTGATTCTCGGCTTTCTCAAGTGTTTAAAAACAGGAGACAGCCTCAGAAGAATGGCAAAAATGACCCTATCTCACAGAGTTCTGGGTTTTAAAAGAGGGGTCCCTCTGTGGAAGCTCTTGTTAGATGGTTCAGAAATGTTCATCTCTCTTCCCATACTGGGCTTCTCCACTTGGTAGAGATTTTAAGAATATTCAGAGAAGGAGCTAAATCTACCAAGTGGGTTGGACACCAAAAGGGTTAGATTAAAGCAAAATGACTGTCACAAACCTGAGAATGAGAAACTTTAATTTTTTTCCAAAAAAGTTCTCATCATTATTCAACACATAAAGAAGCAAAATTTGGTGGCTTGCACTTCTCCATTTCATCCAAAGACAGAACACAGAATGTGCTGACACAACAGCCGGGGTCTGCAAACTTTTTCTGTAAAGGACCAGATAATAAATAGTTTTGGCTTTGTGGGTCATATGGTCTCTGCCACAACTATTCAAAAGCAGCATAGACAATATGTAAATGAATAGGCATGGTTGTATTCCAATAAATCTTTATTTACACAGGTTGGCACCAAGCCAGATTTGGCTGCACTGTCTGTATAGTTTGCAGACCCCTGTCCCACAGCAGCAACTTTCAGCTAAATATAAGAATCAAGAAAGGTCTGTCTACTTTGTTTCTGTTTAGCTTTGAGGACAGCACTCATATCCGAGGTGAGCTTCTATCCTTTATATGATACTAAGACGAACAGGAAGAATTTATTTGAGGCCAACTGAATCACTAATATATTTATTTAAAATTTTTATGTAGGAGAATTTGAGCCCTAACTGAGGAATTTCTTTATAACATTCTCAGTTTCAGTGTGGCCCATACATAGGCATGAACCATACATCACATTTTGCAAACATGCTTGTGTATATGTACAGCTTTAACTTTGTGTGCCTATGTGTTTTATTCTGGAATCTTAGGACCGGATATCATTTACTTATTATCTCTTCTTTTTTTGGAGGGCAAGTTTGGTAATTCAAGAGAGATTACACATATTTTTGTACTACAGTCTATCTTTTTCAGACTTAAGCCTAATTTTTCTAGCTTTTGTGCCTAATTATAGGCATTGTTCTGAGAATGTCATGTCCTATGATACTTGAAATCTTGCCCTGAATCTGCTACTATACTGTAAGGGCTGGAGAATATTTTGGACTTGCCTTTTATTACCATTCCACATTTGAAGATCATTTAGTAGTTTTGCAAATTAGTTTGTTTTTATTGCTATAATACAGAAACAATTATCTGCATCTTGCTTTTTACCACACTGAGTGCCATATTCTTGGGCATCGGGAGGGCCCAGATGGTAAGTTTAGCAGACATCGGAAATAAACTGATTCGTTTAAAAGCAGAAGCTTGTATCCAGTAAAAGTGGTATCGTATCTTTGATATATTCCTGAAATCATGTCTACACACAGCTGACACACAGTTATCTGAACCAGAGCGAGAAGAGTGATTGTGTGCATCAATGTCCCCCACAGGAAATCCTAATTTTATCTTAGGCAAGAGTTTCGACTTCTTCCTTGATTTTTGGTTTTTTGGCCATGCCGCTCGGCTTGCGGGATCTTAGTTCCCTGATCAGGGTTCAAACCTAGGCCCCAGCAGCTGAAAGCAGTGAAAACGCTGAGTCCTAACCACTGGACCGCCAGGGAATTCCCTGACTTCCTTGTTGAAAGAAGTCTACTGGAGTGAGCGGACTTGGGTCAAATGGGATGAGTCTGCTGAAGCCAACCGAGGCATGCTGACTGACATCAAGGTCGATAGGGATCACCGGCTGAATGGAATGTGCCACTGATTGGGTCACTTTGTCAGTACTAGAGGGAAACCAGATTGACCACGATGCAGCCATTTCAAACACCCTGCTTTCCTATCTTCCTGCTGGTAGGGAGGGCAGAATAGTTAGGGGTTGAATCGTGCATTGGCAGTTGACTTAGGGTGAGGAGAGGATGACTGAGTAAGGGCTGCACAGGGGCAGATGCAGCAGTGGATGGAAACAGATGCTGCCCGAGACAAAGCAAGGAATTTGCACTATAGCTGGAGCCCAGAGCATCCCTGGGGGACTGGCAGGAGGTGAGGGTTGAGAGGTAGACAGTGAAACTGAGTCCCCCTAAAACGGAGTTCCCCTGCTAAGTTTCTATCCAAAGCTTTATTCCCTTTCTTCTCCCGCCCCTGTACCCCTCAGGATGGAGGAGTATTAAAGAAAAGGTGGGGGAGGGTAACACTGAGCAGGTCCCTGTGGGCCCTTTCCAGATACAAAAGTCCCCTGGGTCCCCTGTTTCTTGTTTGTAGAAAATGGCTTTAGTCTCCTAGGCTTTTCCTGAGTTCCAAAGCGGACTCAAGCAGTTACTAATTAGGGACGTGAGGGAATGCAGAAACAAAGGAAAAGCAGTCAAGCAAGAAAAGTAAGGATAGCTTAAATGATAGTTCAATGATAAAACAGAGCCCGGGTTCCTCCTCAAGGAATATACATAACAATCTGATGCATATCTGGTTTTTCTTTTTAACTGAACAACGATTTATTCACAGGAATACATGTAAGTAGAGAAAAATAACAGAAAAGCTAAACAAATGAAATGAAGAGGATCCAAACCAACTTTCACTCTATAGCTTTTTACTTGCACCCTGTGTGCATATATCTAGGGCACAGAGGGCCACCAACATGTGCCAGTACAGTGTAGGAAACCTGCATTACATCCATTAACTTAAACATATCTTTAAGATCATGCTTTGAACAAAAAAAGAAAGCTTAGAAGGCAATGTGTTGAGTGGGAATAAACATTGAAATATAGCAATCATGTCTTCAACTTCTACAGTTGTCTTTATGTGCCAGCTAACATTTATGCAGCCTCTTACAGATCCTTTACCATGTAATTTAAGTTTTAGAAGTTTTGATAAAATCACTAGTAGTATATAACCATGCAGAAAGCACATCACACTGACAGCACAGAGGCAAAGATTTTGCACAGGTATATCAGCTTTCCACATTGTGCAGGTTATACACAATACAATATCAATCTTATTCCTAACAGATCCTAAAAAGATATTTCAAGCAGGCCTAGCTGTAAACTACAGTACTTTATATCTATATTCTTAATAAAAATAAAATCCACAAATCTTAAAAAGGAATTTTAAATGCAGGGCTATATTGAATTGGTAAACTGGCGCAACAGAGGTAACTGAATACCAGTCTCACTCTATGTGATGCAAGCATGCTACTTTCCCACTAATTTAAGGTACTTTCAATCACTATGAGCCAGAATGCATGCCTGAACCTTAAACTGCACTTTAAAAATGACGTCTTGGCCGAGAAATTAAATCTAATGAAGTACAACCATCAAATTATATCCACTACATTAATGTCTTAATGCAAAGTCAAGATGTCAATCTTTAGTTTGGTATGTCCAACCCCATTTATTCCTCCCTCCCTGCCCATCCCACAGAGGTAAAAGGAGTGACTCATTTGGCATTTCACAGGGTGCTTCATTGTTTAAATTTGTTTTGTTTTTTTTTTCCAACTTTTTGGGGTACCTTAAATTGTAACTTCCAAGAACCTGCTTCTACTATGGGTAGGCAAGCTGATTTTAACTCTTACTAGCTTTCATTTGTGTAGTTCTTCATCAGTATGCAAAAACAAATCCCCATCATCTGGGAAATTTTATAAAAACCTTTAAATTAAAAAAAAAACAACTTTACTGTTTTCTAATCCCCATTCTTAGGTTTCCTTCATTGTGCTATAGAATTTTTTCCCTTTCTCATCCCTATGCATCATTTCTTGTTCTTGTTTTGGTACAATTCCCCATAATATTCCAGAATGTATTGTTTTGTGAGTAGATTGAATAACTTTTTCTCTTTTTTTTTGCCTCTTCACATCTAGTGCAGAGTTGTAATTGGAGATAGATTTCCACCCACAAAGGCTCCAGATGTTAAAACATTTCCCAACAGTGACTTAATACAGTGATGGCAACACCTCCCTCCAGCCCCTCCCAGTAGGGCTGGGATTGTACCGTATTCCCTACCGGTTTACCCGCCCTCCCTGTAAAGGGTAACATCTTCCCTGGGTGCAGAGGCTCCCTCATAGTCTCCAAGACTGAAGGACCCCTAATTATGGGACTGCAGCGTAAGTGTATGAGATTAAACACCATAAAAAGCTGTAAGACGCTCTTTTAAGGGAAGTGGAAACTGGTCAGAGAAACGCCTCCAATTTTCATCCCCAACTTGATTTTTAAATCCATGAAGGATCTTACAGAACATGTCTTGCAGATCATCTTTTGGATGATGCAAGAGCATCACAAAAAAATATAAAATCTTGGATTACTCCACTGGAATTCACACTGATCATGGTACAAATCCCACAAAATGCTGAATCCTTTTCCTCATTGTCCCTTATGTTTCTCAGAGAGGTGCACCAGGGTCTTATAAACTGCTGTAGCATGGGGGCCACATCTTGAGGACAAACATAACTAAGACGACCAATTGTTATTGCTGTATTCTCTAACAATATCTTTGGCGTGTTGGGTCTGGTGCAAAACTGGTGCAACACCATAGGAATATAAGGCTGCATCTCTATACCCATTTGAATGGAGATTTCTCCAATTGCCCATGTGGCATTATTGCAGACTGAAATGAACTCTGGATTTAGGTAGGTTCCTAATATTGGCATGAAATCAGCTATACAAGGCTTAACATGCTGAAAGCAAGCTTTTGTCAGGTCACCTAACAGGGTGAAGGAACTCCGTCTAACATCTGGCATTTTATTCTGCATGCACTGATACATTAGTGTTAGAGTGTTACTTCGGGCTACTAGCTGTTCAATGTTGCCTCCAAGTCCTTCAGCCAGGCCACTGAGTAAATCAAGAGCCACTATCATAAAATCTTTATCTGGAGCCTCATACTGATCTCGTTGAGCATTGTTCAGCATTGCTTGTGCAAGAGTCTTCTGTACTAGGTTTACACAACGCTGATACACAGGTTCACAGTATGGAAGGAAGCCAGACTGCAGGGCTGTGGCAACTGAAGATAGGCACTCAAGTAAAGGGAAGAGATCTTTATCTTCATCCTTTAACATGTTCCATTTCTGGATCAGTGGAGGCATTAGCATCTGAATATATTCAGGTTTGTTTAAGTGATGTCCTACTGAATCTGCTAACGTTCCTATGGCATCATAAAAAATGAGCAGGTTTTTATGCTGGTATTTACTAAATGCAAAGACCAAGGTATCAAGTATATAAGCAAGGTAAGGAACAAGTTCTGTACAAGCCTCCTCTTCCAGGGTAGCAAAGGCACTGCAGGCAGCTTCTTGTACTCTCTTGTTGCTATCCAGGATACGCTTTAGCAGTTCTGTCATTAATGGCTTCAGGTACGTGTCAGGGGGCTGGCTGACCACCCCGTGTGCATAGCGGCTAAGAGTCCAGCACGTTATGGAATGCACAAGAGCCTTTTTATCAGAGAGGCACTGAATAAGGGGAGGAATGAGCTCAGGTCGGTATGGAATCATGCCCAGCATGCAATCTTCAGCAATTGTTCCTAAAACCAAGATGCCTGATTCTTTAACAACCCATTCATGATGACAAAGTAATTCTTTCAAAAGGGGCAAAATATGTGGCAAAAGCTCATCACGATACACATTTGCAAGAACATCTAGGGCAGCCGCAGAACATTTTCTTAGATTCCAGTCAGAAATTGTATCATCATCATCAACTTCATCGTCATCATCATCTTCCTCTTCAATTCCATCTTCGTCATGCTGCTGAGCCACTGTCCCTGATCGATGAAAACGTGGCCTTGTATCCTGTTCACTCTGAGGAATTGTTTCATCTTCTTCAACATCACCCTTAAGTAAGATAATATCTATATCTGAGTACTTCATGCCGTTCACTAACACAGGAATCAACTTAGGAAGATGCCTTATGAGTACATCTTTGCATATTGGTTGCTTAGCCAAAGTGAGCCAGAATTCGCAGGTTTCTAAAGCCACATTTTCACCTTGATCTTGGGGCCTCTGTAGCATGTACTCAACTATATTATGCATGTGAGGAGGCAGGCGATCCATTCGAACTTCAAGCAACATCACAAGTGCCTGGCACACATTTTTCTGTACCTCTGGTTCTTCATCACCAGCCAATGCAAAGAGATTCTCAATAAAGGAATCAATGTGCAACATCAGAGCTTGAGTTCTACTGATGATAAACTGATTGACACATGCAACAGCATGAGACCTTATTTTTGGACTACTGTGCTTGAAGAACTGTAAAAATTTAGGAATCATGCTGTTGAGAGGACGATCTAAAACATCACTATCTAAAAATCTCAGCAGAATCTTCACAAATCTTCTGAAGGGCACCAAATGCTCCCTCACAAGTGTTGTAATCTTCATAATCCAACAGGCTACAGAGTTTTGGTAAGAGGTCAGGCCAATTCTGCAGTTCTCCTTGGAGGCTATAGTTGTAATCAAAATGCCTACAGTAGCTCTAATCAGAGGAGAGGAGTCACCAATAATGTTTAAACATTCACTCTTAATAAAGTCTGTTACACCATTTGGGAAATACTGAAAGTGTGCTTTCACTTTATTCTTCAATATGAGACCACTCAATGATCTTGTGGGTTCATCTTCAGATTTTAATTTTGTAAGAACAAGAATCAGGTAGTTGTTAAAGTCTGGATATTGACTGAGTTGTTCCAGTTTCTAGAATCGTTCTCTGGATGGTGGTGTCGGGGGGTTGGGACTCCTTCAGCAGCTGCAGGATCTGCTGAAGCCCTTGCTCATCATGTTTCCACTCATATTCCATCTTGGTTTGCTGCCTGGGGTGCCCTGAAGGAAGTCTGGGTCGGTGAAACCCAGGGGAACTGATCCTAGCAGCTGGGCTGCCAATGTCTGCTGCTGCTGCTGCCGCGGCAGCCGAGCACAAGGAACCAACACATATCTTTAAATTGTTCTGCAGAAACTGAGACCAACTACCCAGATAGAGGATGGTGACTATATGCTGACCTCAAGCAAGTAGACCCCAGACGGGTTGGAACCAGAAGGTTGATGATTAAGATTCCTGAAACATCACCCTGTTACCTTACCACCAACTAATCAGAAGAAAGTCCACGAGCTGCAACCCTCATCCCAAATGTTGCCTTTGAAAACCTGTCCCTAAAAGCCATGGAGGTGTTCAGGTCTTTTGATCATGAGCTGCCCGTTCTCCTTGTGTGGTGTCCTGCAATAAACACTGTGCTTTCCTTCATCACAATCTGGTGTCAGTAGATTGTCTTTGCTGCGTGGCAGGTGAGCGGACCCTAGTTTGGTTCGGTAACAAAGGGAGGCTAGAAAATCTATTCTTTATTCTAGGTTGCAGTGTGGTCAGCTTAAAATTGGGGTCCGTTACTAGGTCAGAAAGGGAGAATAGGAGTAGGTAACTAGCATTTTCTTCCAGTGTTCAAGAAGATGTATCATGTTTAGGGACTTCCCTGGCAGTCCAGTGGTTAAGACTCCATGCTTCCACTGCAGGGGGCATGGGTTCGATCCCTGGTCAGGGAACTAAGAATCCACACACCACATGGTGTGGCCAAAAAAAAAAAAAAAAAAAAAGATGTATCATGTTTATCCTCACTGCTGGGAGGTAATCTGATAACTTGAGCTAAGTTGTTCCTTGTATGTTTAATGTGTATATATAATGAACATATAAATGATTATCTAGCCAGTAATTAAACATTGCTGAACTGCTGGTTTTACAAGAAAGAAAATACAAGTCATCTGAATTCTCCTCCATGAGAGTTAAACCTTTCCCTAAAACTCAGTTTTTAAAACTTTTGTTTACTCCTAAATCATAGGGCCAGGAAGAGTAGCTGCAATGGCTTCTAAAAAGGAAATATTTAAGTAGCTGAGGGGCACTTACCTCCAAGAGAAATTTCCAAATAGTTTCTTCCTTCAGGCTTTTGGTCAAATGTCACCTTGTCAGTGAGGCCTTTCCTGTCTGCCCAACTTAAAATAACAACAGTCCCCACTCCCTATTCCCTTCTCCTTCCTTTGTTTTCTCCACGCCATTTATCACCCTACTTGCTATTTCATTACCTGCCTCCCCTAACTAGAGGGGAGCGACTGGGAGGCAGGTCCTTTGTCATTTTGTTCACTGTTAGTGAACTGGATTGCTGAAAATGGTCCTTGATGATCACTTTGGGTTGTCTGGCCATCAAACCAGCTGGAAGCAGAAGTTCCTTTGCACACAATGGCTTCCAGAGGTTGTTGCAGCCATTTTGTGACCCTGAGGCAACAGTCTTGAGTCTGAGGAGAAAAGGCAACATGTTGAAGGGGGCCATGTGGAAGCCTGGAAAGAGATTTATACCTAAGGTTACCCCTGAGATGCTGAACCAGCACAGAATAGCCTTCTCCTAGACTTCTTGTTATGTGTGAGGAAGAGAAAGACAGACCCTGACATACGGGAGCAGATCTGGCCTCAGTCTTGGTGTTCTGCGGAACGTGAACAACTTCACAGAACACCAGCATCAGACAAGGCCACTCTGATGGATCAAGGCAACATCAAGATCATTGCTGTAATCATGTCAGTGGCCATGTGGAGATGTGGGTGTTGGGGAGAAACAAATTTTCCTCTACCTTCTAGGATCTTCTGGCTGGTCTCAGAATTGACATGAGACAGACTAACAGGAGAAAAATCAAGCTAAGTTGAATAACATGTATACATGAGAGAGCCCCAGAAAAACTTGAGTAACTTTCCAAATGGCTGAAGCCCTCACCTTAAACACCATCCTCAACTAAAGACAAAAGAGGATCTTGAGGGTGTAGAGGTTACCATGAAAAGCACAGTAAACAAGGGGAAGGTTGTGATGCAGATTTGTCATTGCTTTCTCCATTGATTAGAATTTCTAGGGAATTCCCTGATGGTCCAGTGGTTAGGACTCCGTGTTTTCACTGTCGAGGTCTGGGGTTCAACTAAGATCCCACAAGCCTCGCAGAGTGGACCAAAGGAAAAAAAAAAAAAAAAAAAAGTCTTTAAATACCTTTCCTTAGTTCTTGCACATGAACTCTCATTTATTCCTTCTATAGAACCACTTCTTCATGATATATTAATATAACTGTGTGCTCAAATAATTTTGGAAAATAATACTTGCTCTATATCAGGGCCTTTTAAAAATGTTGAGAAATAACAATATATGTTTCATATAATAATAAAAAAAGAAAAACTCAGAAATGAGGTGATAATACTCAGGAAAGACTTAGAAATGAAAGAAAAAAAAAGAATTTTGAGAAATTTGGTCCTTCTTCTCTTCCAGGTACAGTGAAGGAGACACCTAATAAATGGAGATTTCCTTTACAAATGTAAATGTTTCTTACACAGGGGTAACTCCTACTTGGTTTTCAGAGTTTTTCCCATGTCTGCTGTTTCTCAGAAAATAACCAGCTTAAAATAATATCCGAAAGAGACATAGTTTGGGGTGGCAAATTCTGCTCCCCTACATGGGCATGGTCTGCCCTGCATTAATCATCTCTCCCAGGAGGGGCCTGGGAGCCAGTCTTTGAGGAGATGGGATTGTGACTGCAGACATGGGGTATCTGCAAGTGGGAGGATTAGACCTGTGGTGGGCTTGGAAGGGGTAAACAACGCAAGGGGCATTGAGCAGCTTTTAGATGGTACCAGGAAGACGTGAGGCTGGAGGGAGGTCTGCAGGCTGTATCTTTGAGGTCACGGGTGTGGACGGAGTGTGAGCAGTTCTCTGAATCTGTGGGGCAAGCAGGATATAGGATGGCTGCAGGGTCAATGTGTGAGCGTAGCGGGGATGGGGTAGGAGGAAGGGATCAGTGAGGGAAGCCTGGTCTCTGAAAGACCAGGAGGGGCGAGGACTGCCGGGGTCCTGGGGACGCCTTTGGTCCGCCACCCACAGAGAACGTGGGCGAGGCTCAGTTTCAAAGCCCGACCGCGCCTGGCTCTAGGGCACGCCCTGCGAGCGGAGAGAGGCGGGCTGCGGAGGGGTCCCCGAGGGCCACCTCGGGCGCTCCCTGGAGAAGACTGGGAGTGCGGGAGCAAGTTCATAGCGGGCCCCGCCCACCTGCAGCGCCCGGCTCGGCGCGCGGAGCGGGGCGGGGCGGGTGTGGGTGCGTGGAGAGAGGCTGGGCGGCGCGCGGTTGCTAAGCCGGCGCCCCCAGAGACGTTCCCCGAGGCTGTTGCCCGGCGCTGCGCGGCGCGGGGCGGGCGGCGGGAGGGAACGAGGAGAGAGGGCGGAGCGGGTTCCCCGCCGTTCGCGCCGCGCTCGCGCCGCTCTCGCCCCGCCGTCGAGCCGCGGCCCCGCGCCTCCAAGCCCCGCGCGTAGCTCCCGGGCCTCCGAGCCATGCCTGCCGCCGCGCCGGCCCCGCGCCCGCCACCGCCCCCCGCACGACCCGCCCCCAGCTGCCCCGCTCGGCCCGCCCCGGGTAAGTGCCATGCGCTCTGGCGCCCACCAGGTCGGGGCCGCCGCCGGGGTAGGGGGAGCCCTTCTGTCTCCCCAACTCCAGGCCCCGCTCCGTGCGCTGTGGGGCCTCAGTGCCGGTCCCGCGGGGGTGCCCGGAGCAAGCGCGGTGCGCGTGTGTGTGTGTGTGTGTGTGGCCACACCAGCCGAAACTCGCCTGCTCGGGGTTGGGGTTAACGCTGTCCCGATCTGGGTTCCTGTCCCTCGCTGTCCAGAGGGGCCGGCCTGGGAAACGCGGGGGCATCCTGGGAGGTGCGGTGGGGCTGTCGGAGAGGGAAGGCGCCCGCGAGGGAGCCGGGCTTTACTGAGCATCTCGACATGTCAGGTGCTTTACCTAGAGCTGACCTCATTTCATCCATCCTCTCCACAGACCTGTAAGGAAGGTGGATTTATCCCCATTTGTCAGATGAGAAAACAGAGGTTCCCAAGGTCACATGGCTTAATAGCGACCAAGCTGGGATTTGAACCCAGGTTTCCACAGCTCTTGTGACCCAGCTAAAGGAAAGGAAATTCTCCTTAGAACTAGATAAAGAAACACACAGAACTAAAGACTATAGGGGGAAAGGCTAGAGGCAGAGAAAATGAGTTCGTGAAATATCCCATCAATAATTTCAAATATAGGACCGCATTTATACTGCCTTGGGTGTCTGGCTCTGGGGGCGAGGTGTTGTGAGGTGGGGAGAAGACTGTGCAGGGCTGGGCAGAGGCATCTGGAGACACCTTTTCAGGGTATCCACCTGCTGCGAGTGGGGGGTGAGGAGAAGTTGTGGAGAGAACTCTGCTGTTATTCATTTCCAACATTAGTTCTCCCTCTGTCTTACCCCCTTCCCTGTGGATTCCATCTCCTTTCATTTACTTGCTGTGTTGTCCAAGATGACAGCTGTCAACTTGAAGCTGGGTCCTTCCTTCCTGATTGTCTTGGCATTAGGTGGTCCTGGGCCTTTATGGTTGTGTTAGGAGCTGTGAAGTTAGTCCACGTCACTGCTTACAGAGGTGATCTGTTGGCGAGTGTTGAGCTGACAATCACAGTCACAATGAATGGGGCATCTAGAGTAGTAGCCAAGCATTGTGCTTATCCTTAAGCGGCAAGGTAGCAAGAAACAGGGGCCCCAGGAAGAAAGAAAAAAAGGAAAAGGATGTTGGGTTTGCCTGGCAGCCCAACTTCATAAAAGCATTTCAGTTTAATATTTGGATTGCTTTGGGTGGTGCCAGAAAATGCTTCCCTGGAAAAAGAACAGAGAGGCAGAAAACGATATCTGAAAGATGCTCTGTAACTCATTCCATGAAGGTCTGAACGGTCTTTGAGCCAGGTACATTTATGGTGAGCTCAAAGAAATGTGAGAACCCCGTGAGGCCGCAGAATAGCTGAGATGGAGTCAGCATTATCATGGTCAGGCTTTGGGCAAAACTTGGAGAAAGGAATACTGGACCCTGGACTGTCACAGGTACTTCAGTGTGACACAGTGTCCCCTCAGAGCCCTTTGTGCACACTGGTACCCTGGGTGCTTTCACTCCCAGCCGCCAGCCCCTCCCCTTCATTGGAGGATGACCCTCTTTGTTGGGGCTGCTGGAGTCTGCTTGGTCTGAAGGAGCTGAGAGCAAGGCGGGCCTGGGAGTTGCCATCTCCCCTGGGGGCAGCCCCTAACCAATGCCTGATGGGTGCCAGAGTGTATATTGTCCCACTCCCTTGCCCTTGATTGGGACACAGCCAGGTGTGACATACTCTGTCTGTAGAAATCCACTGTGGAGTGGTGTCACATTGATCTCCAGGGGTCATTGCTGGGCTTGCTTCTCTTTCGGGACTCACTTCTTCACTCCCCTACCAGTTTCTTCCTAGGAATACTTCCCAATAAAACACTTTCCTAGGGATTCCTATCTCAGGATCTGATTCTAGGGGACCCAATCAAACATTTCTCGAGTAGGGCTGTATCATCAACACTGGGTAGCCTGCACTAGCCTGCAGAGTACCTTGGTGTGAATTTTCACAAGGTGCCTCCTAGCAGATGGAGCCCTGTGCCCAGGCCATTAACTTCTCATCTGGGTGCCTTCGGCGGTGCCCAGTGGGTGGCATGGTGCTTGGGCGTAATGCTCAGAAAAGCAAAACAAAATGGAGAGTTGCTTCATTGTCCCAAGATCTCACTCTTGGCTTCTCTCATCCCCCTTTTAACCAGTTCAAGGGAAATTTCCCTCCTATGTTCTCCTAAATATTTGAATATTTCAGGCAGGTGTGTTGCTTTTCTCTGGTTACATGTGGAGCTGATTAAATGTCTTAGCTTCTTCCTAAAGACAATAAAGGGAAAGAAAGGGCTGTCTTGATCAGTGGAACCACAATACCATAGACTCCAGGGAGGGTGGGTGTGTCTCCACCAGCCTGGCCTTCCAGGGGGCCTCTGCCTTGACATGGGGTCATTGTGAGGGGTTTGGATGGGCTTCATTAGTCAGAGCCTCTTGCCTGATGATGTTTCCTTTCCTTGCATCCAGGGGGCTATTGTATCTGGTATCCAGAGTTTCCCACCTTTTTCTTTGGTGGCCTCCTGTTAATGTCTAAATTTGGCCCATCTAGTGGTAACACAGAGCCCCTTTTGAAGATGCGTATATGGGGGAGTTCTTTGACAAGGATGTTTTTAACTGCCTGGTAATGTAGGTCAGAAGAGGGAAATACAGGGAGAGTGGAAGGGTGGGGAAGAGGACGTCTGTCCTGGGAGTCAGGGAGTTCAGTTCCATCCTATCCCCAGAGGTCTGAGGCTTCCTGGTGATCTGGTGCAAGTCATTGAACTTCTCTGGGAACCTCAGTGTCTTCACCTTTCTTTACTTAATAATAATTATCCAGCCATCCTCAGAGGGTTGTCTGATGATGAAGGGGAAATATTTTCATTGACTCATCAAACAATCATTTAGCAAGCTCATAAAATCCTTGCCCAGGGAGAGCTGGCAGTGTCTCAGGGACAGTGGTGTATGTGGAGGCATGGTGGTGTTGGAAGTAAGTGATGGAATAGAGGGAAATACTGTCCAGTGGCTGTGTGAAGGGGCACGGAGGTCTCCAGAGCTGGTCTGGAAGGCTAAGTGCTTGTGAATGGCAGGGTGCCGTGTAGTGGGTGGTGATGGGGGTTACAACTCTTGAGTCCAGCAGAACTGCCTTCAAATTCTGACTCTGACTCTTCAAAGCTGTATGATGGTGGGCAAGGTACCCAGACACTTTGAGCCTCAGTTTCCTCATTGGTAAAATGGACATGAGCGAATTGTTCCGAGGATTGAGTGATACAAAGCAGGGGTCCCCAACCCCCAAGCTGCGGACCAGTACCGGGGCTTGGGAGGGGCTTGGACAGGCTTCATTAGTCAGAGGCTCTTGCCTGATGGTGTTTCCTTTCCTTGCATCTAGGGGGCTATTGTATCTGGTACCCAGAGTTTCCCACTTTTTCCTTTGGTAGCCTCCTGTTAATGTCTAAACCATCTGGTGGTAACACAGAGCCCCTTTTGAAGATTCGTATGTGGGGGAGTTCTTTGAAAAGGCCGGTCCGTGGCCTGTTAGGAACCGGGCCACACAGCAGGAGGTGAGTGGTGGGCCTGGCAAGCAAAGCTTCATCTGCCGCTCCCCATTGCTCCCCATCGCTCGCATTACTGCCTGAACCATCCCCCACCCTCGCCCCCGCCCCATCCTTGTCTTCCATGAAACTGGTCCCTGGTGCCAAAAAGCCTGGGGACCGCTGATGTAAAGCACTTTGCAGATATTATTACGAAGAGAAAGTATTGTTATTTTTTTTTCCTGAGTTTGTTTCTTCTTCCAGTTTTATTGAGATATAATTGCATACATCAGTGTATAAAAGTATTGTTATTAAAGTTACCTTTCAGGTTGGAGGGATTCTGTTTGGGTGCCTTGGGCCAGTGCCTCTCAAATGTTATTGGGTATATGAATCATTTGGGGATCTTGCTAAAATGTGGATTCTGACCCAGGAGTTGGGCTGGAGCCTGAGGTTCTGCTTTTCTCACTAGCTCCTCAGTTCTTAAGTGTGGACCACACTTTGAGTACAAGGCCCTAGGCTGCTCCCCTCATCCCCCGACCCCGCCGCCCCGCCGCCCCAGGTAAAGTCTGAGTCCTTCCTGGGGGCTGAAGAGCAATGTGTTTGGGGAGATGATGGGGAGGGTTCAGGATTCCTTGGCGGGTCTGGCCTGGGACTGGGGCAGAGACAGCTGAGACTCACTGGACTTGTTGCTGTTGAGTCAGGTGTTTCCTCCAGGGGGGTGATGGATTTAACTTAACTTCCTTCCAGTGCCTTAGGACCAGCCCCCTGGAGGAAGCTCTTCCTGGCCAAATGGCCAAATGCTGCCTACTTCTGCTGCATGCTGGTCTTGATAGTGTGGAGATGAATAAGCCACTGACCCTGCCACAGTGTGTTTGGAGGTGGGGTAGGGACAGGCATGTAAACATGTAATTATCACATGGCAAGATAAGCATTCTGTAGAGTTGATGCGTAATGGTGAAGGAGGGAAGAGGGTTGGAAAAGGGAGGAAAATGTCCTGGTGGTAATTATATCTGAACTAGGTTTTGAAGGATGAATCACAATGGCAGGATGGGGAGGAGGGCAGAAGAGTGTGGGGAATGACATTCTAGGATTAAGGAACAGCATTTGCAAAGGTAAAGTGGTGCCATGAAACAACTTGATGTGTTCAAGTCATTGAACTAAAAGTTGTTTGGAGCCTGGAGTATGATGGGAAGGACTTGGTCAGTGAGGTAGATTGCTGTTCCCGAAGATGTATTAGTCAGGATAGGCTAAGCTCTGCTGCAGTAACAAATCAACTTCGTCATCTAGTAGCTTCACACAACAACAGTTACTTCTCACTTCCACTATGTGTCCTTCATAGGTCAGTGGAAGGCCAAGCTGACAGAGCTTTCCCATCTTGCAGCCACACCATTCGGAAAAATTGGCCTTTGTGGTCACCAGCGCAGGAAGAGATGGTGGGAGAGTTGCTCTCTGGCTCTTCTGTGTTTCAGCCTAGAGCTGATGCATCGTTGCTTATGCCACAGCCCATTGGCCAGAACCAACGGTGAGGGGGCTGGGAAACAATGAGGGGTGTGTGGATGAAAGTTCAGAGAATGTCACTGTCTCTCCCACGTATGCCTTGTTTTGTAGCTTAAACCTCATTCTGAAAGCCCGAGTTTCTCAAATGGGAGTAATATGTGAATTTATTTAAAGGAAAAAGAAATCTTATAGCCTCTAGTGGTGGCTTAAATTATTTTTATTATAGTGCAATTCAAATATGTCTAAGCACTTTATATTTAGAGCTCTCATATGACCATAAAACCAAAACAAATATATGAATAAAATATCAACACAGCTACAAATCAAGTAAATTCAGATTAACTCCATGAATTTAATGTGATGGATGAAGTCATTCTTGCTAAAACCAAGTCACTGTTTCTGGGTCTAAAAACAGTTGTTCCATTCTTATGGGAGGCTGTGTGCCGTACCACATGGGTTATATGATGGCCCAATTTTCTCATCAGTTTCCTTTGTCTGTATTAAGTCTGATTTGTTGTTTTCTCATTAGCCTGTGACAATTAAAATAATCATCATCATCATATTTCTTATTGCCAGCTATACCATAAATGCAGGAATACACACAGTGGAATTATGTGGCAGCACTTGGTCATAACATGCTCATTTGGATGTTCCAGAATATGTTTCTATTGATATTCTATTAAAAAGATGCTCATTAAAGTGAAAGCACAAAGTTAAACAAAAAATAATTTTGGAGAACTTGTGAACCCCCAGAATATGTCTGAGGATACCCCAGAATTTGAGAAACAGGTGGAAACCCACTGGAGTGTTTAGTTGGGGCAGGGGAAAGATGACCCACTTTATGGTTTAGAGACCTCACTTTGTCCAAGTGTGTGGGTAGGTGAGGGGTAGGAAGAAAAGCCAGAGACAGATGGTTCAGGTCCGCTGTCATGGTTGGGGAGGGGGCATTCAAGCAGCAAGTAGTTAAGAGAATGGAGAGGAGGTGTCAGATTTTTTTTTGTTTTAGTCAGAATAATTCTTTATTTATTTTATTTTATTTTTTTAATTTTTGGCTGTGTTGGGTCTTCGTTTCTGTGCGAGGGCTTTCTCCAGTTGCGGCGAGCGGGGGCCACTCTTCATCGCGGTGCGCGGGCCTCTCACTATCGCGGCCTCTCTTGTTGCGGAGCACAGGCTCCAGACGCGCAGGCTCAGTAGTTGTGGCTCACGGGCCTAGTTGCTCCGTAGCATGTGGGATCTTCCTGGTCCAGGGCTCGAACCCGTGTCCCCTGCATTGGCAGGCAGACTCTCAACCACTGCGCCACCAGGGAAGCCCCGAGGTGTCAGATTTGAGAGACATTTAGGAAGTAGAGGGAGTTCCCTGGCGGCCCAGTGGTTAGTACTTGGCACTTTCACTGCTGAGGGCCCAGGTTCAATCCCTGGTAGGGGAACTAAGATCCCGTAAGCCATGTGGTGTGGCCAAAAAAAAAAAAAATAAATGGCATCTCCAGGACTTGGAGTGGAGGTTGACTGGATGTGGGCAGTGAAGGAAGGGAATGGGAGTCCCAGCTGACTCTTGGTTGGGAGGGGGCAGGGGACAGGGTTGATGGTGCCGTTGCCCAGGGGGAGGAGGGGGATCACCACACGCATCCTCGGGAAGAACAGATGAGCTATAGGGCAGAGCTTTGTTCAGCCATATCCACCATCCCACCTTTGCTAACTGACTTGAGCCCTCCTGAACCAGTTTCCTAGGAGCTGTTGCATCTTGGGGTATCTGCTTTTTCCTCTCCAGGACATTTAGTTAGTGTTCATTCGGATGCTCTGAGTTAGCCTGTCTCTTGTGAGTGCTGCTTCTGACCCGTGGGAGAGGGCTCTGGCAACACTTTGCCTAGTTAATCACACACTTTTTTTGTCTTCTGTATGTTTGAGGAAAGTGAAAAACATTTGAAAAATTGGGGATGGTTTTGAGATTGAAGCTGTCATCCCATATCATGTGAGCTTAGTGATCTGCCTTCAGTTTTCAAGAGCACCAACGATTCACTTTCCACTCTGTGTTTTTGGACAGAGAAGCTCAAAATTCTCCGAGGAGAGAGCAGGCGTGCTGCCAGTTAAATGGTCTCTAGGTAATTACATAACAAGAAGTATGGAAACTGCACTTTGTTGAAGCAGAGGGCAGAAAACACGAGGCCACCCAAACACACAAGTAAAAATGTCACAGAAACAAATCTCTGGTGGTTAGAGTGAAGTCTTGTGTTAGTGAAAGTGTTCAGCATTAATTAATTTAAAAGGTAACTTGGTATTTCCTCTCTGTGTGAATTACTAACCTAACACACCAACGGGACCAAGCTGCTGGAAGTGGCTTCCATCCTGCCTGTCCTCACGCCTGACAAATTTCCACTTGTCTCCTGGCCTCTTCGTAGGCATCACCTTCATGGCAGCACCTCCCAGGCCCTCCAGGGATACGTGTGCCCTTCCTCTGCTCCGTCTCTTTGGAACTTGTGATAAATGGTTTGTAAGCAAGTGCTTACCGGTCACCCCCAGAGACCACATACTACTTGTGAACAGGCTTGGAATCCCCCCAAACTTGTGGAGCATTTTTCCTAACAGCCATCTCCACACCCACAAACTAGTCCAGGGCACCCTTCAAGGAGCATCTTTGGACCTCAGGGCCGATTGGATGAGCAGATCTCCCAGCAATAATAGCCTTGGTTTTAGGAGTGTCTTTCCAGGAGTGGGTTGGATGAAGCTGGTTGTTCAGTTTCATTCACATGCTGTGTTGGTTTCGGATTGGCTACAACCAGAATCCTCTGGAGCTTGGGTCTTTATAGAGAGACAGCTGGTGCACTCCAGATATCCACATGCTTCCCTTCTTTAGCAGATGCTATAAGTCCCCGCCCACAGTCCTCGTTCTGATGTTTCCCCTACAATGCACTGCAATCCTACTGGAGGGCTTTCTCTGGTTGCAGGGGCATGGTTGGACCATTCTTGGGGAAAGCCAGAAGTTCTGGGCAGTTAGTGCTCCTAGAAGCAGCCCTGAACTACTGATGGAGGGGAATGGGTGGATACATATCACAGTTTCCTTGCCGCACTGGTGGGCCAACCCTTGGACATGCTCTACCTGTTCTCCCCAGAGGTTCCCAGCAGAGCTGAGTCCAGGTTGCTCACAGCAGAAACCTGCTTATTCATGCTGCTGTACTGCCTCATTTCTTTTGCCTCCTCCAGTACATCCCAGGATCACCTCCCCAGTAAACCCAAATCCTTTCCCCAGCCTCTGCTTTGGGGAGAGTCCAACCCAAGACCTTTGGGTTGGTTGGGGCCACTGGACTATGGGTGGAAGTGCTGTGTGTCTCTTCTCATGAAAGCAGGCACTGCCACTGTGTCTCTCCCACCACTGCGGCAACCCAGGAGGATGTGATATGGAGGCAGGCTGCTTAGTCCACATGAGATTTCATAGGAGCAAGAACCTTTTATTATGGTAGCCACTGAGCTTCTTGGCATTTATCAGTTGAGGCACCTGCCTGACACATAGCATCAGCCCTGTCCCTGTGGGGTGCCAACACTTAAGTTAGCCCATCCTTCATTTCTCCATCCTGTTCTGATACATAAGAACTCTTGGGATCTTTTACGTGTGATCTCCTTTAATGTTTCTAATTTCCAAACGTGTTCTCTCTTCAGTGGCTTGATTAATATTAAAGTACAATTTATTTACGTTTGTCTATGGCTTTTGATTAGTCTGGAATTTATTTTGGTACATGCTTGTCAAATAAAAATCCAAGAGCATTTCATTTCCAAATTATTATCCAATTGTTCCAATATTGAATAAAAATTGTTCTTCCCTTCCCAATTACTCTGTAATGATCTTTCATTATACATTAAATTCTCGTGTGAAGTAATATCTATTTTGGGGCTACAGTTTTCTTTTTCCTTAAATTCAGCTCTTTTTCTGTCAGTACCAAGATGTTGTAATTATAGCTCTGTAATATATTTTACTATCCTCATTACTCATTTCCCTCCTGTCTTCAAAAATTACATTAGTGCTTAAACTGCATCAAACCTGCAAATCACAATTGAAAAGAACTGATATGTTTAACCTATTAGGACTTCACATTCTGGAACAGACAGTCATTTAAATGGATGTATTTCCTCCCTCAGTTTTGTAGTTTTCCTTATGTCGATCATATATATTTCTTGCTAACCTTATTCCTAGGAATTCTATGTACGTTGACATTATATATGTTCTTACTTTTAAAATTGTATTTTCCAACTTATTTTTGCTATTATATAGGAAAGCTTGATAGAAATAAAATTTTTAAATGTTGGCCTTATAGCTGGCCACTTTCTAATTATACTTTGAAGTGAAAAATATTAAACTTTCATCAGGTTCCATGTCCTCTAATTGCCTTTCCAGGTGGCTCCGAATAAACAAATGGATATATTCTAGAATTGAAATAAATTCAGGGGACTTCCCTGGCGGTCCAGTGGTTAGGACTCCGTGCTTCCACTGCAGGGGGCGCTGGTTCGATCCCTGGTCAAGGAACTAAGGTCCCGCGTGCTGTGCAGTGCGGCCAAAAAAGAAAAGAAAAGAAAAGAAAGAAATTCAGGGAGGGAGAGAAGGAGGGATAGAGAAAAGGTATACAAAGGAGTTGGGCACATGGTAAGAATCATCAGACCCCACCCACAGTCCAAGCGCAGAGTTACAGATGCCATGAGACAAACAGCTTGGGTTCATTGTGTGTTTTCTCTTTGAGACATAGTCTCTCACGAATTTCAAACTTGCTTGGAGGTATCTCTGACTGGTTCTAGGCGTCAGTAGCTCCAACGTCATAGTCTTCCCTTTGACGATTGATACTTGTTAGTAATAACATGTTTATATTTTAAGTCTGGATAATAAAAGGTGATTTCAGAGGATGCCCGCAGTGATGCTAAAGACAGGCCTGGCAGATCAGACTGGTTAAAGTAAAACAAAAGTAAAAAGAGCCCTGGTCAGGGTCTCACCTTGTGTTTGAGTTAAGAAAACCAAAATCATTGGACATATTCATTTAAAAAGAAAAAAGTAACAGGAAGAAACCAAGTGCACTAGATTGAAGCTCCTTTTTCTTTGTAGAACTTGGAGTCAAGCGATGCCCAGGGGTTGCAGACCTCCCCAGTAAACTAATTAAGAGGAAGCTCCCAAGTGCAAGGTTATGTGTGCTGTGTGCTGGCTGTTAGAACCTTCAGTGCTTTCTCTTTAATGCCACTAATATTAAATTTAGAATTCCAAGGAATTGCTCATTTTCTACAAGAATGGTATAACGGAAGAGGTTTGCTGGTTTTGAAGATGGTATTTTCCAAAGCTGTCCTGTAGCATGAATGGAAAACAGGAGTCCACAGTCACATTAAGGAGAAATGGGGAATAAGTAAAAAATCTTGAGACCCAGTGGAAAGACCCCTGCGGTTTCCACATTCTCAGGAAGGTTTGTTAGTTATTTGCCTTTTTTTCCCAGTTGCTTTGTCTATATTACAAAGCAAAGACAGCATTGGCTGCCTGGTTCTGTATGTTTAGTGTGCTTTCTTCATCAGAGTACAAAGTAGGTGTCTTTGTTAAGGGGTTTTCTTAGAAAGGCAAGTGGAGTCTTTGTGTTGAGGTGGGGAGGGCTGGGTTAGGAGGCAGACTGGTATCTCTCTTGCCTCAGTTTGTTCGTTCAGCCATACACACAACGTGTGGGCTTTTAAGTGTTCTTAAGTGAGGATGTTAACAAAGGAAAAAAAATACATGGTGGCTTTTTATTCTATGGGGAGGAGAGAGTGGGGTTTGAAATATCTGCCCATCTCAAGGGGAAAAAAAGGAAAGTTTTCTGTTTTCCATGCTGCCTTGAATAACTGTCAGAAATTCTCAGCACTTTCTGGCTAGCTAGCTGTCTCCATCTGGAGGCTGGCATTGTGTTTTTTTAACTGACAGTTAACTACCCTCCGCTAAAAATTCAACCAGTAATAGTCATATGCTTTCATAGGTTTTCAGGGAACTTTTTCCTAACAGTTCTCACATTTCTTTTCCTACCCTTAAGAATAGTTTTTAGTGTAAAAAGTTACAAAATTAGATATTAGGAAATCAGTGATGATCACCAGGAACCGTTCTTTCACTTACCTTTATTTATTTTTATTTATTTTTAATTTTTATTGGAGTATAGTTGATTTACAATGTTGTGTTAGTTTCAGGTGTACAGCAAAGTGAATCAGTTATACATATACATCTATCCACTCTTTTTGTTTTTTACATTCTTTTCCCATATAGGCCATTACACAGTATTGAATAGAGTTCCCTGTGCTATACTGCTGGTTCTTATTAGTTATCTATTTTATATATAGTAGTGTGTATATGTCAATCCCAATCTCCCTATTTATCCCTCCCCCCCCCATCCCCTGGTAACCATAGTTTGTTTTCTACATCCGTGACTCTACTTCAGTTTTGTAAATAAGTTCATTTGTACCCTTTCTTTTGGCTCACATATATTTATTGAGTGTCTACTATATGCCACTGTGGTAGGCACAGCAATTTTTTTTAATTAATTAATTTATTAGTTATATTTGGTTGCATTGGGTCTTCGTTGCTGCGCGCGGGATTTCTCTAGTTGTGGTGAGCGGGGGCTACTCTTCGTTGCGGTGCGCAGGCTTCTCATTGCGGTGACTCCTCTTGTTGCAGAGCACGGGCTCTAGGCCGTGTGGGCTTCAGTAGTTGCAGCATGTGGGCTCAGTAGTTGTGGCTTGCAGGCTCTAGAGCGCAGGCTCAGTAGTTGTGGCGCATGGGCTTAGTTGCTCCATGGCATGTGGGATCTTCCCGGACCAGGGCTCGAACCCGTGTCCCCTGCATTGGCAGGCAGGTTCTTAACCACTGCGCCACCAGGGAAGCCCCCACAGCAATTTTTATTAATTTCAATTTAAATTGAAAATAGCCACATGTAGTGATGGCTATTGTATCAGAACAGACCTAGAGAGCTGGGGAGACAGATTAAAGCATCTGTAAATGTTGTAGAGCAAAAGCAAATGTTGTAACACCAATAGTGGTAAGTTTCCATGAAGAAGCAAGATGAGTGAAGAAGGGAGGTGGAGCCGATTGAGGGTCTTCATACATGTTACATATACATATTCATACATATTGAGAGTGGGCTGAAGGCTTCTTGGAGAAATGATATTAGATCCATCGCAGACCTGAACAAAGATAAGAATGGTGTGCGAAAGAAATAGCTTGAAGACACTCCGGGCATCTCTGGGTAATTAATTGCCTTTTGTTTTTAATGAAACACAAGAGAAGGAATGCCTTCTACTTATGAATTAGGAAAATGCCACGAAACACAAAACACTTAGAGTTCATTCTTTTTTTCAAATTTAAAGACACCTTGGGACTTCCCTGGCGGTCTAGTAGTTAGGACTCTGCGCTTTGAATGCAGGGGGTGAGGGTTCCATCCCTGGTTGGGGAAACTAGGATCCCACATGCCGCTCAGCGTGGCCCCCCGCCAAAATAAAATAAAAAAATATAAAGACCTCTCATAATTTGGGACAGTGGTGTGGGTCTGTGTTCCCTAGAAGCAGAACCTGAGACTGGGATTCTTGTGCATGTGATTTTGGGGGGAGGGCTGGCAGGAGAAGGGGGTAGGGGAGCGAGGTGAGCAGGAGACGCAGCTAAGCAAGGATGTGGTCTCAGCTGGGAGTTCTGGGGCTTGCACTGCACCAAGGAGCTGGTCTCACCGTGGGGTAAGGAGCCTGTCTTTTGTACCCTTCCTGTCGCCATCCGTCATAAGAGCTGGTGGGTGGCAGCCGCTGCCTGGTAAGAGCATCTGGGTGGGCACCTGCAGTGTCCATGACTGTGCTGACCCCATAGTGTGTTGATGACTGAGTAGCTTTCGATAGATTTGGGGGCGGAAACAGCTGAAAAATCCTGAGTACAGGACTGCTTTGATCACCCGGCACATTCTGAGGATTGTGAACTCAACTGCGAGGCTGTTTTCCTGCACACGGCTATGGATTTACTGGGTTCATTCATGCAATACCTGTTTATGGGCAGTCTACCACACGTGCCTGGCATCAGGGCTGGGTGTTTGGAATCTTGCCAAGCAAGGCCCATTTACTTAGTAGACTCCATCCCTGCAAATCCTATATTTTTGGGCAAACGCCAAGAGATAGCATTGCAAGGGATCCTGAAGAAGCTTAACCACAGCTAGAGAAGCCAGAGCTGCCAAGGTCTACCCCTATCAAGGCTCGGAAGGCAGCAGTCTTTGTGGAAATATTTGTAAATGATGCTCTCGAAAAGCCTAGATGCAGCAGTTGGTCTGTTTGAGTGAACTGCCTAAGTTTCTGCACACTGAAATTGGCTTCTTTTTTTTTTTTGGCTGTGTTGGGTCTTCGTTTCTATGCGAGGGCTTTCTCTAGTTGTGGCAAGCGGGGGCCACTCTTCATCGCGGTGTGCGGGCCTTTCACTCTTGTGGCCCCTCTTTGTTGCGGGGCACAGGCTCTAGACGCGCAGGCTCAGTAGTTGTGGCTCACGGGCCCAGTTGCTCCGCGGCATGTGGGATCTTCCCAGACCAGGGCTCGAACCCGTGTCCCCTGCACTGGCAGGCAGATTCTCAACCACTGTGCCACCAGGGAAGCCCAAGATTGGCTTCTTAATAGAAGAGCTGTTGCCTTCGTGCCGCCGTTGTCAATCTGATTTAACCACGAGGGACTGAATGCTTACTATATACAGGTGACCTTCTGCCTGTCATCTTGCTATGGTCTTTGTAGCCATCCTGGGAGGCGGGGCTGGTGGTGGCCATGCAGGCTCCCATGGCAGTGAGGACCACCAGGTACTCTGCCAGCAGAGGTGTAGGCGAGGCCCCCCGTGGCTCTGGCACTCAGGGTGGATATTGGGGCCACTGGTAGAGCTTTACAGAACCTGTTGGATGCAGTCAGGGTCTTGGCACTGTGATTTCCCCTACTTTCCAATGAGAGGAAAACCAAACCCAGTTTTAATTCCCTAAAGGAAGAAAAGTTTGTACCTTAATCTGCTTTCCCCTAGCATCACTCTTCTTTGTTTGGAATCTTAATTCACTTCAGGGAGTTGTTTTTTTAGATCATCCTGTCTACGGGGATATCAGGGACGAGCTCACTTGTTTATTGCCAGCTGCAGGAACACTGGGTGACTTTATTTTGCCAGGTTGGGATGCTGGATGGCTTAATAATTGGAGTAAAGCTAAACTGAAGCTGCTTTGCGTAGGTATTGTTGCCTGTTGATGAGTCTGAGTCCGGCTCCATTTCCTCTGGATGATCCCGTGAGCTTTGCTTTATTCCATGGTTACAAATGACTCCCCCAAACCTGTCTGAACCATTGCTCCAAAAGATTCAGGATCTGTGGAAGAATTCTTTCAGTTCTTACTAACTAGCCGTGTGGCCTTGGGCTAATTACTTACTCTCTCTGGTCAGCAGTTGTATCTAAAACTTGCGGGTGTTGGGCTACTGGCCCTTTCAGATCGAACACGCAAAGATTTTCACCCACACAGCCTTTGCATCCAACACACGGGTCCTTCTTAAGATCCTCCTTTGTATCTTTCTTAGATTGGATCCATGGCATTACTTTTGTTTACAAAAGATGCATATTTCCACATAAGCAATTTACCTGTAAATCCAATCAATCATGTAATGACCATGCCTTAAATATTTATTTAAAGTTCTTCCTCAGCCTGGTGTATCTAAACCTCAGATACTTAGGGTATTTATTTCTTCTTGAGTGAACTTTGATAATATGTATCTTTCTTAGGATCCATCCATTTCATTAAGTTGTCTTATTTATTGGCTTAAAATTATTCATCATATTCCTTTATTATTATTTTACATGAGCAGCCCCAGTGTTTTCCAAATGTGTCACTTCTCTTGAATATGAATGAAAACTATGTATATTTTTGTAACATTTCCTCTTAAATTGTTTTACTCGCTTGCTATTTAATTATACGTTGTACATGGAGGTTGTCTTACCAAGAAGTCAAAATCGTTTAAAAACCACTTTCTAAAGAATCCACAAGCTCTTTGCCTCCTCTGTCCTTACAATAATGGCAGGGTTTTTTTTTTATTGTTTTTTGTTTTTTTCCACACTGCACAGCATGTGAGGTCTTAGTTCTCCAACCAGGGATTGAACCTGAGCCCTTGGCAGTGAAAGTGCAGAGTCCTAACCACTGGACTGCCAGGGAAGTCCCAATAATGGATAGTGGAGCTCTGTGCCTGCCCCTCAGATAAGCATCTGATAATGAGGGCTGAGAGTCTGTAGGGAGGCACTGGCAGATGGTGCAAATATTCCAAGTGTCTTTACATCAATCTAAGATCCGTCCAACCAAAGCACAGAGATGTAGAAATGAATGAGAAGTGCTCATCTCTCTAGAAAAAAGATGATGGAGGAGTTTGCTTTTAGAATGATTTCTGCAGCCTCACCTATAGGGATGGAGTGTGGTAAAGCTCTGTCTAGCCCAGTGTTTGAATGTTGTTGTGACACAGTCCCGTGGAGATCAGTAGGCCGGTGAAGGCCTTGGGGTGCGATAATCAGACAGAAGAAGGAAAATAGGAAGCCTTGCAGGCATCAAGTCAGCTGGAGACAGGTCCCAAGGTGGGATGTACTTTAGTGCTCCCTTTCCAAATAAACACACCCCCTTGAGCCTCCCTGAACAGTACTGAGAAAGGCAAAACTCAGCCCAAATCAAGGTTGTTATGAATCTCTGATCTGCAACAGACAATTGGGATTAAAAATCCAGATCATAGGAAACCACAACCCGGCCTGGAAGCCGTGCCCTCTTGGAATTTTACTGAGTGAGTGCTGACACCCCAGGGATGCGATCGTGGGTGAGTTGGCAACTGTTGGGAGGAAACATTAAACCCAGGGGTCAGACCGAAAGAAAAGCTGTCCCCAGGGGAAGCCTCAGTCAAAGCAAACCTGTATCGGATGTCACAAAGGAGGACAACGTGAGGGACAACAGTGGCACACAGGGCAGCAAGCAAAAAGAGGAGCATGAAGGCTTCGTGTGACGGAATAATCAGAAGGCGGGAGAAGGGTTCATCTGGAGGACCAGCAGTTGGAGAGAAGGTTATTGTCGTGGTCACTGGCATGTCCGAAGCCTCACCAGCCTGGGGGCAAACGAGACCATGTTAATATTAATGCCCAGCGTGGAGTCCCAGCGGCCCTGCCTGCTCTCACAGGACCTCAGCCTGAGTCCTTGGAGTCCCCCGGGGAGGACGTCACCTGTGCTCAGGTGCAGCGTGGCTCCTCTTCTTCCTCCTGTCATGATGTCACTCCTCACTTCCCCTGGCCTTGCTGTCCCCTGGTTGCCAATGTGTCCCCAGGGCACCGCCTTGTCCCCTCCTGCTGTGCTGGGGAGGCAGGGGGCTGGTTCTCTGCTTACTCTGTTGTACCTCCGCATTTGGGTCCCAGTGCCTCACACAGGCTTTCGAAACACATCTCCCTCAGCGTCCATCCTTAACCCTGTGCTCCAAGGCTTGGAGGGCAGGGCATAGATGCCAAGCTGTCCCCTCTTTTGTCATTGCCCCTCGGCCTGATCTCCTCCCAGGTGTCCGTGATACCTGGGCACAGAACATCTCCTTTGCCCCCTTCGCCCACTCCCTTCCTGCCCATTTGGCAACTGGTGCAAATAGGTCCCGGCCCTGGGCCACTGGCTGCCTTGGATCCCAGTTTGGACTTGGTTGGGTCACACTGCCATGCTCTCGGGGTTAATCAAATGGATACGTACTAGTCCAAGGACATTCTGATCCCTCCCGTTGTGTTCTGTATATTTTGGTTCCACTAACCGGTTTGATGAAGTAAGAGACAGTCCAAAGCAGTGCTCCTCAAACTTCAATGTGCATCGGATCATCTGGGGATCTTGTTAAAATGCAGAATCTGCTTCTTTAGGTCTGGAGTGGGGTCTGAAATTCTGCATTTCTAATGATCTCCCAGGGGATACCGATGCTGCTGGTCTACTCTGGGTAGTCAAATCCTTCATCACACCCCTCCCCGTTTCTCTTTGCCGTACTTGAAAGAAAACCGTTTGGCAAGGAAATCATGAGTGGATTTTGTGTTCCACTGCACGGGTGATGTCCTGTTTTGACTACCTATCACACATCACTTATTCACATTATGAAAATAAAGATACTGTTTGTTATAACACTACTTTAGGGAATCGTTTATGGGCTGCTTTCAAAATGCTAATGGTTGACCAGCATTCCTGGAAGGATACTTGGAACTTCTCTCTATAGCTTAGCTCTGTAGCTTTGCTTCTCAAAGTGTGGTCCTTGGGCCAGCAGCATTGTATCACATGGGACCGTGTTAGAGCTGCAGAATCTCAGCCCCACCCTTGACCTGGACTGACTGAATTGGGACCTGCACTTTAACACGGTCCCCAGTAGTGTGTGTGCACATTAGCATTTGAGAAGCCCTGCCCTGTAGAACACGGTATATCGGAAATGGGAGGTGCTGGCTTTGCCACTTTAGCAGGATGCTCAAAGGAGGCAGGTGAGTGACAACAGGGAAAAGTTCATACTTCGATCGTCAGTCTTTTTTGTCTTGGTGTGACCTGGGACGTCTGGGGAGAGAGGAGAATACCTTCTGGCTTGCATGGAGCATGAAGATTCTTCAGACAAAATAAAACTAGCAGAGGAGGAAGTGGAAACTGTGATGTGATTATGAGATGGGTAGCGTATGCAGGACCAGATCAGGGTGAGCAGAAAACTGAGGGAGGGAGGATGAGAACTATTGAGGGTGGTCAGAGATAAGCTTTGAAAACGCGGAACAACATGTAAGCTGGTTCACTTTAGAATCCCCTTGTAAACAACAGAGGCATGCATAAAATGCATCACAATTTCGAGGTAGCTGGGACAGTAAAGGTCATCGTTAAATCAGCGAGTAGCTTAGAAAAAATGTATCAGGCATCTGTTGTAACAAGGACTGGCAAACATCCCTCACCGAGAGACCATAGAGGGCTCTCGTGCCAACATGCTGAGAAGCACTTGGGGAATTGGCATGGGAAGGTCAGCAGATAAAAAGCAACCCAAAACTGGGGCACTTCTGAGATGAGAACTGGAAAACGTCTTTTTAATTACTCTGTTTCTGATGGCTTGGTTGATGTCCTGATGGTAATAAAGAAGATTAGGTAGCGATGACATTAATTAGAGTGTCATCAGTGATGACAGACAATAAATAGCATGGCATTTCATTTTATTACCTTACCCTTGTTAATTTCCCCAGTTTTGATCAATACAGCCATTGGCCAGGCCTCCCACTTACGAAACAGTAGCATTTTCGAGGCTTAGTAAAAGGCTGCGTTCCAATTTTTTATTCATTTAGGAAATCCTCCTTGGGATTTTTGCATAATCAAATGTAAGTTCGCAAATGTTTCTCCTGCCTCAGATTTGCATATGAGCAAAATGAGTTTGTTCCCAAACAGAGCCCTGGAAAAAGCCCAGGACAAATGATTACTCAGTGAAAAGGAAAATGATTTCAGCCAGTTCCACTCCATCTCCCACAGAAGAATGGAGGTGAATCGTCTCTTAGCACTGCCTACTGAGGCCATAAGTCTGGTGACACCATTAAGGAATGAAAGGTTGATAAAAGGGGAAGTATTTCAAGTGGAGCTTCCCTGCTAGGAAGGGGGATTACATGTCATTAGATGCATTACATTGACTTTTATTTTCCAGGCATTTTTGTGTTGTTGCATTGCATATTACCAGATGTTTTAAAACACCAATTTCCATTTCTTTTAATACTCAGGATTAGTAAATGCTTAAAGAGTGATTATGTATTATTTATATCCTATAGCAATTTGGGTGTGATTCTCCCATTTCTTTTTCTAGCATGTTATTATAGGAGCCAAGGCAAGAATTCCAAAGTGGATGCTGACCTTGAACGTAGTTTTTCTTTGTGATGTAATTAGGCATAAAAAATGACTAGGAAGGGACTTCGCTGGTGGCGCAGTGGTTAAGACTCCATGCCCCCAATGCAGGGGGCCTGAGTTCGATCCCTGGTCAGGGAACTAGATCCCACACGGCATGCCGCAACCAAGAGTTTGCATGCCACAACTAAGGAGCCTGAGTGTCGCAACTAAGGAGCCCGCCTGCTGCAACTAAGACCCGGCGCAACCAAATAAATAAAATAAATAAATAAATAAATAATTTTTAAAAAATGACTAGGAAAAGGTATACTCCCTTTGTTCTGATGAAAGAAGATACGGAAAAGATTCATTTTAGCCGTATATTTTCATTACTTTGTCTTGACCCTAAACTTGATGATTAGCAGCCTGAACAGAGGAATAATAAATGATTAGAAAAGAAACTGGGTTCATGTGATTTCCAGTCATTTTCGTAGCCTTTTCAGTGGAAAAACATAGAGGTGACCGTTGTGAAACTGGGTTATGTTAATTCATCTGAATTGTGCTATCAGATAGGAGGCACAGTCGCTAGGAGCCAAACCCATTAGAGGTAATAACAGCAAAATGTTTATGCAGTAACTGAGCTTATTGGTTCACACCAGTCAGGTAATTCTAGGATCAGTGAACGTGAAGTTTCTCTCCCCACAGGAGCCGTATGCTTAGATCTGCCCAAGTGTTTCTCTTAATATCCTGTCCCTACTGGTTTTCTATTTCAGTCACTAGATAAATGACAAATTCACCCTGCTGAGTCACATTTAGCATCATGTCCTCTTTGCCCTTGACATATACGTGGATTTGGGGGAAACCCAAGGTTACAAGAGGTTGGAGAGGGAGAGGTAAGAAAATAAACACAGTCTGAGTGCCCACTCTATGCTAAGCAGCAGGCAGGGGTGAGGTACCAAGTTTAGCCCATGTAGAAACTGAGGCTCAGAAAGATCACATAATGTTCCCAAGGTCACACAGCTACTTAGAGCCTGGTAGGACCAGGATTTAAATTAGAGCTTCTGACCCCATGTTCACATTCTTTGTGCAACTCTAAAATGAAGCTTTCACAAAATTCTGAAGAAATACACTGCTCTTCCCTACCTGTATTAGTTGTTCTTGACACATGCTACCTTGGCACATTTACTGGTAGTCAGTGGATGTCTGTGATTGTGTTTTCTGTCAACGTTACTTGTTTCATCTAGTTAAGGTCTGTTGTGGGATGTCTACCAATGTGGAAACGAATGACACTCAATTATTTACAAGGAGAGCCAGAAGCCTGAGACATGATATATGTGCTGATGTTAGGACTGAAAACAGGTTTCCCAAATCTCATGTACTAGGACAGAGGAAGAGAGTTTGCATAATCCACAGTCTCTGCCTTTGGAGAGCCTGAGTTTAGTTGAGAATACTTACACCTTTGAAGATAAAGTAACAGTGAGCTGAGGTGTGCAGGAGGAAGGGTCTCAAGCATTCATGTGAAATGTTTAATGAATGAACAGAGCGTCAGATGAGGGAGCTCTGACTGTGAACTTGTGAAGTCAGGGAGGGTTTGGTGGTGGATACGGGTCTTAGATCTTACACGATGGTGAGGCTTGGATGGGTGGGAGAGTGACAGTGGAGTCGGGTTGGGGTGGGTGAGGGGCCGCTGGATGAGGGAGCACCTTCCATGTCAAGGGTTTGGCCCTCAAAGATGTTAATAAGGAGCCACCATAGGCTCTTGAGCAGAGGAGTGGCTTCGTGAAAGTTCTGCTGCATGCATGTGCTTGATGGGTGCTGGGGCAAAACCCTGTAGACAGTTGTATTGGGGGCATTTGAGGCAAAAGCAGCAGTATTGTCAGGTTGAGTCAATTTATGTTGCTGTAGGAAATTAACCAAAAAATGATGCTACAAGAGCACTTTTTTTCTGTACCCTTTCCTGGAAGCTGCTGGCGAGTGGCTGAGGACTGGGAATTAGGATGTTTAATTTTTACTATCTATACCTCAATTAACTATTGATTGTTGGTGTAGGGACACAGGAGGAGTTATTATCCTAGATCATGTTAGGTTGAGCCATATGAAATTTCCATTTTGGGGTAATTGGTAGAACTACTGGTAATTTCATATGGTTCCACTTAATCGATTTTGTAAGTTGTTGTTGGAGACAAGTGGGCACAGTCAGGTTATCTGGGTAGGTCCTGGGATAACGCTGCTTACAGTCAGCCCCAAAGGCCTTGAGGGTGCTGTTTTCCCTGGGAGATGGGACTGGTCCTGGAGACTGAGCCCAGGGCCCCAGGGACGTGCCAGGCTCTTCCTCTCCCTAATATTTGCTCTCCCTGCCTATGGACCAGGCATTCAGAATCTCCTGATTTTTTTTCTAAAGGAGAAAAATTTGCTCTGGACCAAGAACTTTAAAGGAGGAAGGAGGGCTTGTGGAAGAGAGGATAAAAATAATTGCATCTTGGGACTTCCCTGGTGGTTCAGGGATTAAGACTCTGCACTTCCACTGTAGGGGGTGCGGTTTGATCCCTGGTCGCAGAACGAAGATCCCGCAGGCCCTGCGGTGTGGCCATAATAATAATAATAATAATAATCATTGCATCTTGAGGTTGTGTTTTCCCAGGACTCCCCAGTAGCACGATGCAGACAGAACCAGAAGTGCCATTCCTGTAGCTCCTAATTATGTTGGGAAGGAGAGGGACCGAGTTCTCACTCTGGCCCCAGATTACAGAGGCTTTAAGTGAGTTTGAGAACGCCTGGGCATTGGGCTGCGCATGCGTGATGGCGGTGATACAGGCTGAGCTGCGCTGTGTTCACATCCTTTGTGTCTGCGCCCTGGGATGGGGCCACTCCTGTGGAGCCTCTCCTGGATTCAGGGGTGGAGTGTGCCCACAGTGCTCTCCTAACCGCCGGAAATCAGGACAGCTTCTGAGCTAGGGTCTGCAGAAACTGGCTGGGCACAAGCATCCCAGAGCGTGCCCACCCCTACCCCCCCCACTGCCCTCAGACTCTGGGTACCACAGGGCCTAGTCATCTATCATTACACTCAAACTGCGCAGGTTCACTATTTGGGACCCTGAGGTCTCATCACGACTTGCCTCTTTTGTCCTAAGTCACCACTCAACATGCGACCCACAGTGTCTATCCTGTTCCAAGAGTACTGGTGTGCGTCTCCTGACATCGCATCTTGGACCTCCTCTGGGCCCCTCCTGAGCCCCCTTCCATGCTAAACTCTCCTACATCCCTAGGGTATTCACAGAATGTTCCTTTGTCCTCCTGGTTCTCCCCTGAACCTTCCCTGGAATAGAGAATTCTTTCCCTTTCCTTAGCCTGACAAATATGTATTGAGGGTCCCACTCTGTGAGAAGCACACTAAGGAAAACAAATGAGAAGACTTAGTCCCTTTGCACACGTGCATCTGAAAGTTACCTTCCTTGGCATCCTTCCTGTTTCCTGAGGAAACATGAACTAGTGTGACTGCTGGAGACCTCTCTTCTCCTCTCTCAGCATCAACCCTCTCAGCCAAAAATGGAGGCAGATCAGAGAGACTATGAGAAGAAAGGAACGACAGATGTACATAAATAAATAGTTTAACTGTAAATATGACTGGTAAGCTCATAAATCCTGTGGGAAGATCAGTACCAGCCACCACTTGTCATCTAATCGGACACCTGTGTCTAGATGGAAATCATCTCAGAACAGATTGTATGTTATAATTAAAAACCAAAAAACATTCTGTGTCAATATGCTGGGCCAAATTGCCCATGCTGGCACAACTGGACTTTCTGCTACAATTCAAATGCACTTAAAAATTATCATTTTGGGGGAGACCTTCAAGATGGTGGAGGAGTAAGATGTGGAGATCACATTCCTCCCCACAAATACATCAGAAATACATCTACATGTGGAACAACTCCTACAGAACACCTACTGAACACTGGCAGAAGACCTCAGATTTCCCAAAAAGCAAGAAACTCCCCACGTACCTGGGTAGGGCAAAAGAAAAAAGAAAAAACAGAGACAAAAGAATAGGGACGGGACCTGCATCTCAGGGAGGGAGCTATGAAAGAGGAAAAGTTTCCACACTAGGAAGCCCCTTCACTGGCGGAGATGGGGGGTTGCCAGGGGGAAGCTTCAGAGCCACGGAGGAGAGTGCAGCAACAGGGGTGCAGAGGGCAAAGTGGAGAGATTCCTGCACAGAGGATCGGTGCCGAGCTGCACTCCCCAGCCTGAGAGGCTTGTCTGCTCCCCCGCCAGGGCAGGCGGGGGCTGGGAGCTGAGGCTCGGGCTTCGGTCGCAGGGAGAGGACTGGGGTTGGCTGCGTGGACACAGGCTGAAGGGGGCTAGTGCACCACAGCCAGCCAGGAGGGATTCCGGGAAAAAGTCTGGAACTGCCGAAGAGGCAAGAGACTTTTTCTTGCCTCTTTGTTTCACGGTGCACGAGGAGAGGGGATTCAGAGAGCCGCTTAAAGAAGCTCCAGAGATGGGTGCGAGCTGCGGCTACCAGCGCGGACTCCAGAGACGGGGCATGAAACGCTAAGGCTGCTGCTGCAGCCACCAAGAAACCTGTGTGCAAGCACAGGTCACCATCCACACCTCCCCTCCCGGGAACCTGTGCAGCCCGCCACTGCCAGGGTCCTGTGATCCAGGGACAACTTCCTGGAGAGAACACATGGCGCATCTCAGGCTGTTGCAATGTCATGCTGGCTTCTGCCGCAGCAGGCTCGCCCCGCATTCCACACCGCTCCCTCCCCCCGGCCTGAGTGAGCCAGAGCCCCCTAATCAGCTGCTGCTTTAACCCCGTCGTCCTGTCTGAGCGAAGAACAGATGCCCTCAGGCGACCTACACGCAGAGGCAGGGCCAAATCCAAAGCGGAACCCCAGGAGCTGTGCGAACAAAGAAGAGAAAGGGAAATCTCTCCCAGCAGCCTCAGGAGCAGCAGATTAAATCTCCACAGTCAACTTGATGTACCTTGCATATCTGGAATACCTGAATAGACAACGAATCATCCCAAAATTGAGGCGGTGGACTTTGAGAGCAACTGTAGACTTGGGGTTTTCTTTCTGCATCTAATTTGTTTTTGGTTTTATGTTTAATTTAGTTTAGTATTTAGAGTTATTGTTCTAGGGTCTGTCTGTCCGTTTTTTGTTTTTGTTTTTTAGTATAGTTTTTAGTGCTGGTTATCATTGGTGGATTTATTTTTTGGTTTGGTTGCTCTCTTCTTCTTTTTTTTCTTTTTTTAATTTAATTTTTAAATTTTTAATAATTTTAAAATTATTTTTTATTTTAATTATTTTATTTTTTTCTTTCTTTCTTTTTCTTCTCCTTTTTCTTCTGAGCCATGTGGCTGACAGGGTCTTGGTGCTCCAGCTAGGTGTCAGGCCTGTGCCGCTGAGGTGGGTGAGCCGAATGCAGGACATTGGTCCACCAGAGACCTCCCGGCTCCACGTAATATCAAACGGCAGACGCTCTCCCAGAGATCTCCATCTCAACACTAAGACCCAGTTCCAATCAATGACCAGCAAGCTACAGTGCTGGACACCCTATGCCAAACAACTAGCAAGACAGGAACACAACCCCACCCATTAGCAGAGAGGCTGCCTAAAATCATAATAAGGTCACAGACACCCCAAAACACACCAGCAGACACTGTCCTGCCCACCAGAAAGACAAGATCCAGCCTCATCCACCAGAACACTGGTGGAGGCACCAGTCCCCTCCATCAGGAGGCCTACAGAAGCCACTGAACCAACCTTACCCACTGGGGGCAGACACCAAAAACAATGGGACCTACGAACATGCAGCCTGCGAAAAGGAGATTCCAAACATAGTAAGTTAAGCAAAATGAGAAGACAGAGAAACACACAGCAAATGAAGGAGCAAGGTAAAAACCCACCAGACCAGGGCTTCCCTGGTGGCTCAGTGGTTAAGAATCTGCCTGCCAATGCAGGGGACACGGGTTCGAGCCCTGGTCTGGGAAGATCCCACATGCCGCGGAGCAACTAAGCCCGTGAGCCACAACTACTGAGCCTGCACGTCTGGAGCCTGTGCTCCGCAATGGGAGAGGCCGTGACAGGGAGAGGCCTGCACACCGTGATGAAGAGTGGCCCCCGCTCGCCGCAACTGGAGAAAGCCCTCGCACAGAAACGAAGACCCAACATAGCCAAAAATAAAATAAATAAATTTTTTAAAAAAACAAAAAAAAACTGGCTTAAAAAAAAAAAAACCCACCAGACCAAATAAATGAAGAGGAAATAGGCAGTCTACCTGAAAAAGAATTCAGAGTAATGATAGTAAAGATGATCCAAAATCTCAGAAATAGAATGGAGAAAATACAAGAAACGTTTAACAAGGACCTAGAAGAACTAAACAGCAAACAAACAATGATGAACAACACAATAAATGAAATTAAAAATTCTCTAGAAGGAATCAATAGCAGAATAACTGAGGCAGAAGAATGCATAAGTGATCTGGAAGATAAAATAGTGGAAATAACTACTGCAGAGCAGAATAAAGAAAAAAGAATGAAAAGAATTGAGGACAGTCTCAGAGACCTCTGGGACAACTTTAAATGCACCAACATTAGAATTATTGGGGTCCCAGAAGAAGAGGAGAAAAAGAAAGGGACTGAGAAAATATTTGAGAGATGATAGTTGAAAACTTCCCTAATATGGGAAAGGAAATAGTCAAGCAAGTCCAAGAAGCGCAGAGAGTTCCATACAGGATAAATCCAAGGAGAAATATGCCAAGACACATATTAATCAAACTATCAAAAATTAAATACAAAGAAAAAATATTAAAAGCAGCAAGGGAAAAACAACAAATAACATACAAGGGAATCCCCATAAGGTTAATCTTTCAGCAGAAACACTGCAAGCCAGAAGGGTGTGGCAGCACATATTTAAAGTGATGAAAGGGAAAAACCTACAACCAAGATTACTCTACCCAGCAAGGATCTCATTCAGATTCGACAGAGAAATTAAAACCTTTACAGAAAAGCAAAAGCTAAGAGAATTCAGCACCACCAAACCAGCTTTACAACAAATGCTAAAGGAATTTCTCTAGGCAGGAAACACAAGAGAAGGAAATGACCTACGATAACAAACCCAAAACAATTAAGAAAATGGTAATAGGAACATACATATCGATAACTACCTTAAATGTAAATGGATTAAATGCTCCCACCAAAAGACATAGACTGGCTGAATGGCTACAAAAACAAGACCTGTATATATGCTGTCTACAAGAGACCCACTTCAGACCTAGGGACACATACAGACTGAAAGTGAGGGGATGGAAAAAGATATTCCATGCAAATGGAAATCAAAAGAAAGCTGTAGTAGCAATTCTCATATCAGACAAAATAGACTTTAAAATAAAGACTATTACAAGACACAGAGAAGGACACTACATAATGATCAAGGGATCAATCCAAGAAGAAGATATAACAATTGTAAATATTTATGCACCCAACATAGGAGCAGCTCAATACATAAGGCAAATGCTAACAGCCATAAAAAGGGAGATTGACAGTAACACAATCATAGTAGGGGTGGGGTGCTAAAGATCATCCAAAATGAAAATAAATAAGGAAACACAAGCTTTAAATGATACACTAAACAAGATGGACTTAATTGATATTTATAGGGCATTCCATTCAAAAACAACAGAATACACTTTCTTCTCAAGTGCTCATGGAACATTCTCTGGATAGATCATATCTTGGGTCACAAATCAAGTCTTGGTAAATTTAAGAAAATTGAAATTGTATCAAGTATCTTTTCTGACCACAATGCTATGAGACTAGATATCAATTACAGGAAAAAATCTGTAAAAAATATGAACACATGGAGGCTAAACAATACACTACTAAATAACCAAGAGATCACTGAAGAAATCAAAGAGGAAATCAAAAAATATCTAGGGCTTCCCTGGTGGCGCAGTGGTTGAGAATCCGCCTGCCAATACAGGGGACACGGGTTCGAGCCCTGGTCTGGGAAGATCCCACATGCCGCAGAGCAACTGGGCCCGTGAGCCACAACTACTGAGCCTGCGCGTCTGGAGCCTGTGCTCCGCAACAAGAGAGGCCATGATAATGAGAGGCCCGCGCACCGCGATGAAGAGTGGCCCTCACTTGCCGCAACTAGAGAAAGCCCTCGCACAGAAACGAAGACCCAACACAGCCAAAAATAAATAATAAATAAAATAAAAAAAAAAAAATCTAGAAACAAATGACAGTGAAAACACGACGACCCAAAACCTATAGGATGCAGCAAAAGCAGTTCTAAGAGGGAAGTTTATAGCAATACAATCCTACCTCAAGCAACAAGAAACATCTCAAATAAACGACCTAACCTTACACCTGAAGCAATTAGAGAAAGAAGAACAAAAAAACCCCGAAGTTAGCAGAAGGAAAGGAATCATAAAGATCAGTTCAGAAATAAATGAAAAAGAAATGAACAAAGCAATAGCAAAGATCAATAAAACTAAAAGCTGGTTCTTTGAGAAGATAAACAAAATTGATAAACCATTAGCCAGACTCATTAGGAAAAAAATGGAGAAGACTCAAATCAATAGAATTAGAAATGAAAAAGGAGAAGTAACAACTGACACTGCAGAAATACAAAGGATCATGAGAGACTACTACAAGCAACTCTATGCCCATAAAATGGACAACCTGGAAGAAATGGACAAATTCTTAGAAAAGCACAACTTTCCAAGACTGAACCAGGAAGAAGTAGAAAATATAAACAGACCAATCACAAGCACTGAAATTGAGACTGTGATTAAAAATCTTCCAACAAACAAAAGCCCAGGACCAGATGGCTTCACAGGTGAATTCTATCAAACATTTAGAGAAGAGCTAACACCTATCCTTCTCAAACTCTTCCAAAATATAGCAGAGGGAGGAACACTCCCAAACTCATTCTACGAGGCCAACATCACCCTGATACCAAAACCAGACAAAGATGTCACAAAGAAAGAAAACAACAGGCCAATATCACTGATGAACATAGTTGCAAAAATCCTCAACAAAATACTAGCAAACAGAATCCAACAGCACAGTAAAAGGATCATACACCATGATCAAGTGGGGTTTATCCCAGGAATGCAAAGATTCTTCAATATACGCAAATCAATCAACGTGATACACCATATTAACAAATTGAAGGAGAAAAACCATATGAACATCACAATAGATACAGAAAAAGCTTTCAACAAAATTCAACACCCATTTATGATAAAAACTCTCCAGAAAGTAGGCATAAAGGGAACTTACCTCAACATAATAAAGGCCACATATGACAAACCCACATCTAACATCGTTCTCAATGGTGAAAAACTGAAACCATTTCCTCTAACCTCAGGAACAAGACAAGGTTGTCCACTCTCACCACTGTTATTCAACATAGTTTTGGAAGTTTTAGCCACAGCAATCAGAGAAGAGAAAGAAGTAAAAGGAATCCAAATCGGAAAGGAAGAAGTAAAGCTGTCATTGTTTGCAGATAACATGATACTCTACATAGAGAATCCTAAAGATGCTACCAGCAAACTACTAGAGCTAATCAATGAATTTGGGAAAGTAGCAGGATACAAAATTAATGCACAGAAATCTCTTGCATTCCTATACACTAATGATGAAAAATCTGAAAGGGAAATTAAGGAAACACTCCCATTTACCATTGCAACAAAAAGAATAAAATACCTAGGAATAAACCTACCTCAGGAGACAAAAGACCTGTATGCAGAAAACTATAAGACACTGATGAAAGAAATTAAAGATGATACAAACAGATGGAGAGATATGCCATGTTCTTGGATTGGAAGAATCAACATTGTGAAAATGACTATACTACCCAAAGCAATCTACAGATTCAATGCAATCCCTATCAAACTACCAATGGCATTTTTTACAGAAGTAGAACAAAAAATTGCACAATTTGTTTGGAAACACAAAAGACCCTGAATAGCAAAAACAATCTTGAGAAAGAAAAATGGGGCTGGAGTAATCAGGCTCCTGGAATTCAGACTATACTATAAAGCTACATTAATCAAGACAGTATGGTACTGGCACAAAAACAGAAATATACATCAATGGAACAGGATAGAAAGCCCAGAGGTAAACCCATGCACATAAGGTCACCTTATTTTTGATAAAGGAGGCAAGAATGTACAATGGAGAAAAGACAGCCTCTTCAATAAGTGGTGCTCGGTAAACTGGAGAGCTACATGTAAAAGAATGAAATTAGAACACTCCCTAATACCATACAGAAAAATAAACTCAAAATGGATTAAAGACCTAAATGTAAGGCCAGACACTATAAAACTCTTAGAGGAAAACATAGGCAGAACACTCTATGACATAAATCACAGCAAGATACTTTTTGACCCACCTCCTAGAGTAATGGAAATAAAAACAAAAATAAAGAAATGGGACCTAATGAAACTTAAAAGCTTTTGCACAGGAAAGGAAACCATAAACAAGACGAAAAGACAACCCTCAGAATGGGAGAAAATATTTGCAAATGAAGCAACTGACAAAGGATTCATCTCCAAAATTTACAAGTAGCTCATGCAGCTCAATATTAAAAAAGCAAACAACCCAATCCAAAAATGGGCAGAAGACCTAAATAGACATTTCTCCAAAGAAGATATACAGATTGCCAATAAACACATGAAAGTATGCTCAACATCACTAATCGTTAGAGAAATGCAAATCAAAACTACAATGACGAATCACCTCACACCAGTCAGAATGGCCATCATCAAAAAATCTACAAGCAATAAATGCTGGAGAGGGTGTGGAGAAAAGGGAACCCTCTTGTACTGTTCTTGGGAACATAAATTGATACAACCACTATGGAGAACAGTATGGCGGTTCCTTAAAAAACTAAAAATAGAACTACCATATGACCCAGCAATCCCACTACTGGGCATATACCCTGAGAAAACCATAATTCAAAAAGAATCATGTACCACAATGTTCATTGCAGCTCTATTTACAATGGCCAGGACATGGAAGCAACCTAAATGTCCATCAACAAATGAATGGATAAAGAAGATGTGGCACATATATACAATGGAATACTACTCAGCCATAAAAAGAAACGAAATTGAGTTATTTGTAGTGAGGTGGATGGACCTAGAGTCTGTCATACAGAGTGAAGTAAGTCAGATAGAGAAAAACAAATACCGTATGCTACCGTATACATATATATGGAATCTAAAAAAAAAAAAAATTGGTTTTGAAGAACCTAGGGGCAGGACAGGAATAAAGATGCAGACGTAGAGAATGGACTTGAGCAAACGGGGAGGGGGAAGGGTAAGCTGGGACGAAGTGAGAGAGTGGCATGGACATATATACACTACCATATGTAAAATAGATAGCTAGTGGGAAGCAGCTGCATCGCACAGGAAGATGAGCTCAGTGCTTTGTGACCACCTAGAGGGGTGGGATAGGGAGGGTGGAAGGGAGCCGCAAGAGGGAGGAGATATGGGGATATGTGTATATGTATAGCTGATTCACTTTGTTATAAAGCAGAAACTAACACACCATTGTAAAGCAGTTATACTCCAGTAAAGATGTTAAAAAAAAATTATCATTTTTAACTTCTTTTTAAAGGAAGCATAAATGGCAGATTGCTGCACGTAGGATATGACATACGGATCCTGTGGGGCAACTTTAATAATTAACCACTCTCATGGTTTAACTGAATTCCACATTCTGTCATTTTCCTGTTTCCTTTCCTGACCTGGACAAAAAAGAAAATTGAACCACTTTTGTCTCAAGTATAGTCACAGCTTGGAGCTGTCGCGGGTTTGGTTCCTGAGCACTGCAATAAAGCGAATATCCCAATAAAGCGAGTTACACAAATTTTTTGATTTTGCAGTGCATATAAAAGTTTTGTTTCCACTCTACCATAGTCTATTAAGTGTGCAATAGCATTATGTCTTAAAAAACAATGTACAGATGTACCTAGAGAGTGTCGTACAGAGTTAAGTAAGTCAGAAAGAGAAAAACAAGTATCATATATTAACACATATATGTGGAATCTAGAAAAATGGTATAGATGATCTTATTTGCAAAGCAGAAATAGAGACACAGACGTAGAGAACAAATTTATGGATACCAAGGGGGAAAAGGGGTGGGGTGGGAGGAATTGGGAGATTGGGATTGACACCTATACACTCTTGGTACTATGTATAAAATAGACAACTAATGAGAACTCTAGTTAATGCACTGTGGTGACCTAAATGGGAAGGAAATCCATAAAAGTTGGGATATATGTATAAGTATAGCTGATTCATTTTGCTGTACAGTAGAAACTAACACAACATTGTAAAGCAACTATACTCCAACAAAAATTAATTTAAAAAAAGAAAGTATAAATTGGGAAAAAAGACAATGTACATACATTAATATAAAAATACCTTGTTGGTAAAAAATGCTAACCATCATCTGAGCCTTCAGTGAGTCATAGGAGTAACATCTAAGATCCCTGATCACAGATCACCATCACAAATATAACAATAATGACCAAATTTGAATATTGTGAGAGTTACCGAAATGTGACATAGAGACACGAAGGGAGCAAATGCTATTTGGAAAAATAGCCGATAGACTTGCTTGACCCAGGGTTGCCACAAACCTTCAGCTGATAAAAAATGCAATATCTTTAAAGCATAATAAAGTGAAACACAATAAAATGAGGTAAGGCTGGGTACATTTGACCAGGAAATACAGAGTCTTGTTTTATTCATTTATTCAGTTTATCAGGAAACACCATGAGAATGAGCACATTCTCATTATTAATATGATTTTGGTTTCTTTCTTTCCTTTTTTTAATACCAAGAGGAAAAACCATTTGGAGAAGACCACCTTGTCATGTTGGCCCATGAGTTCCTTTGCTACCAAAATGAAATGATCATACAAAAGAGATATTACGATCATAAGGACAGGGGACTTCCCTGGTGGTCCAGTGGTTAAGACTCCGTGCTTCCAATGCAGGGGGCGCGGGTTTGATCCCTGGTTGAGGAACTAGGATCCGACATGCCGTGCAGCAAAAAATTTGACATAAAGTAATTGCAAAAAAAAAAAAAGGGAAATAAATTTGAACTGTAGGAATAAAATCTATATTTTAAAAAAATCATAAGGACAATATTAATAACTGGCTATCACTGTGCCCTTTCTGTGTGTCAAGCACTCATTCAGGTGAATCGTAATCATTTTCTCATTTACTCTTCCCAAAAATCCTGGGAGGAAGGTGTTATCATTCTCACTTCATAGATGAAAAAAAAAAACAGAATGTGGGTAATTTGTCCAAGTTCACGCAAAGAATCAGTGGCCATGCCAGGATTCAAATCCAGATCTGTCTCAAATTCTGCGATCATAACCTCTTCACATCTTGCCTCACCCTGAGTGGGTTGAAAGTCAAGCTGAGAAAACTGTTCTTGGCAAAGAAGTGGGTAAGATTTGGATTCTTTAGTGGTGAGGGGGAACCTGGAAAGGAATAGATACGTATATGTGTGTGTGCCTGGGTCACTTTACTGTATACCTGAAACTAACACAACATTGTGGATTAACTATACTTTAATTTTTTAAAAATGGAAAAAATAAAAATAAAGGCTTATTGACTTAGCAGGGAAAAAAAAAAATGATTTGGGTTTTTTAAAGTTCCAGAAAGTTCTGACCTCTTGTTGGTATTTCCTGGGCAGCAAACGCTGGACCTTTTATCTCAGTTGTAGATTCTTGAAGCTCAGCTTACTTTAGGGTAGCGGGAGTTGCATTCAGGGTTAGGCCTTGCCTGGAAGGGGCCCCCAAGGCATGGTCCGTCCTGCTCCCCGTAAGACCTGAGGAGCCACCTCAGGCCCAGTGCCGACTCCATTCTGCACTCCTGGTCTCTCTTGGAGGAGACCGGGGACTAGACCTAACCGGTAAAGGCTCCACTGTTTCAAGCAGATCCTCAACGAGCACACTTCTAACTTGTAACAGCATCAGTCATTTTTAGTAAAGGTTTGGTGAAGGTCAGAAGGCTCTTTGAACCCCTTGGACTAATACTGTTTTGTCCTTTTTCCCCTGCAGGACATCGAGGTCTCTGTGAACATTCTCTAAAATGTTTAAGCTCGAGAATCACGGAGCGGAAGCTGCAGGGCACGTGGCTGCCTGCTGGCCGAGGGAGCCTGGAGAAACCATTCCTGGGGCCTCGAGGCTCCATAGTGCCCACGTTCAGCCCCCAGGGTGGCCTTCACCCTGTCCACGCTGACAGCAGCCTGCTGAAGCCCAGGGTCGTGACCGTGGTCAAGCTGGGTGGGCACCCCCTCCGCAAGATCACGCTGCTCCTCAACAGACGGTCAGTGCAGACCTTCGAGCAGCTCTTGGCCGACGTCTCAGAGGCCCTGGGCTTTCCCAGATGGAAGAGTGACCGCGTGCGGAAGCTGTTCAGCCTCAAGGGCAGGGAAATCAGGAGTGTGTCTGATTTCTTCAGGGAAGGGGATGCTTTCATAGCCGTGGGCAAAGAGCCACTGACGCTGAAGAACATCCAGGTGGCTATAGAGGAACTGTACCCCAGCAAAGCCCGGGCCCTGACCTTGACCCAGCACAGCCGGCTCCCCTCTCCAAGGCTGAGAAGCAGGCTTTATAGCAAGGCTCTGAAAGGGGGTCACCACTGTGGGGAGACCGAGACCACCAAGAGCTCCGGTGAGGCTGCCAGGTCCCAGGCTGCCATCAGACATCAGGGGAGGACCCCCGTGGAGGACAGGGTGAGGGCCCAGAAGAAGTGGGTGAGGGGGAAGTGGGAGCCTGAACCCAGCAGCAAGGTGCCCAGGGATGCCACCCTGGAGAGGCATGCTAGCGGAGAGAAGCACCTGGGGGTGGAGATTGAAAAGACGTCGGTGGAAATAATCAGGTGTGAGAAGTGTAAGCGGGAAAGAGAGCTCCAGCAGAGCCTGCAGAGGGAGCGGCTCTCTCTGGGCACCAGCGAGCTGGACCTGGGCAGGTGCCCCGGCTATGACGTAGAGAGGTTGGTGAGGACCAGGAGCTGCAGGAGGTCCCCTGAGGAGAAGCCCCAGGGTGGGGAGGAGGGTTGGAAGGAGTGCACCCGGAGCAGTCCCGGGCACCCGCCTCAGGAGCCGAGGAGACCCAGCAAAAGCACCGACAAGAAAGAGGACCGAGACCCAGGAGGCCAGGAAGGTCATCGCCCAGCAGCAGCCAAGGCCAAGAGGGACGTCGTCGGGGAAGCCCAGCCCATAAGAGAGGAGAAAGACAGCAGGACCGCAGGCAGGAGCAAGCAGGGAGGCTGGCTCCGGAGGGAGCATCCTGCCGACCTCGACCCAGAGAAGCTCCCCAGGACCAGAGGGGATGAGCAGGAGGCGGAAAAGGGGAAAAAGCCGGGTGCGTCCGGAGGGAGGAGGATGGTTTCCCTAGATGAGCCGCCGGCCAGGGTAGAAAAGGAGCCCAAGACGAGGCCGGAGGAGAGCAAGGCGGAGCGGCCGGGCGGCAGGAGGCGGCGGCCCCCGGGCATCCTGGCGGCCGACGTGCGCAAGCAGTACGAGCCGGGCCGCGTGATCGGGGACGGGAACTTCGCGGTGGTGAAGGAGTGCAGGCACCGCGGCACCCAGCAGGCCTACGCCATGAAGATCATAGACAAGTCCAAACTCAAGGGGAAGGAGGACATGGTCGACAGCGAGATCCTGATCATCCAGAGCCTCTCTCACCCCAACATCGTGAAACTGCATCAAGTGTACGAAACGGACGCGGAGATCTACCTGATCATGGAGTACGTGCAGGGAGGGGACCTTTTCGATGCCATTATAGAAAGTGTGAAGTTCCCGGAGCGCGACGCTGCCCTCATGCTCATGGACTTGTGCAAGGCGCTCGTGCACATGCACGACAAGAGCATCGTCCACCGGGACCTCAAGCCGGAAAACCTGCTGGTAAGCCCCGCCCTGGCTACGGTGGAAGAGGGATGTTATAAAACATGGGATACAGGAAGTCGGAACGGGCTCCTACTCTGGTACCCTTGTGCGCTAGAGCATTACCTTTACGGTCTTTTTTTTTTTTTTTAACATACTCGTTTCAGTATTTAAAACTTTGCTTGTAGTTCATGAATTGCAGAGATAAATGGGTTTTGATTAAATTATCGAGAAAGAAGCCTTCCAATTTAAACAAAATGGAAACTGTTTCCTCGTGCCTGGGAGAAAAATATTTTCACCTTGACAGTCATCAGGTGGACTTCATTTCTTGGGCGTTTGCACATCCTCTGGCCTAGGTGCTAGGGGTGTCTGCTGGTAGCAGCTACCCCTGCAGGCTTTGAGCCCACCCTCCCACCAAAAGTCCCCCTGGCCCTTTTGCAGAAGAGTTCTTGCCGCAGGAATTCAAAAGGCTCAGTACTGGGAATTCCCAGTTGGTCCAGTGGTTAGGACTCCAAGCTTCCACTGCAGGGGGCCTGGGTTGGGTTCGATCCCTGGCCGGGGAACTAAGATCCCGAAAGCCTCTAGCATCAGTCCTTTCATCTCTCTGGGCCTTTGTTTCCTCACTTATAAAAGAGAAATAGTAATAGTACCTGTCTTAGAAGGTTGAGGGAGGATTGAGCACGGCAAAGGGAAAAGCAGCCTGAGACTACCAGGAGCTGGCCTGGCACACACAGCTCAGCTGTTCTGTTTTTGGATGTAAACAATCTCCCAAAGCACCAACATCAAATAAGGACACTCTAGGACCATGATGGATCCAGACAAAAGCAAGACCTCTTCATCATCATATCCAAATCCAGATAAGAACAAGATTGTCCAGACCACAAATGGGGCTACATTTTCCCTTTTGGGTGACTATGATTCACTGCCCCACCTTCCTCCCACCTTCTAGATAAGAATTACCAAGATGCCCAATCATAGAATTACCCTCACTTCCTGACAGTATCCAGTTCAGAGCAAAATCCTGCTTTCATGCACCCTCTCCCAAATCACCTAACACAACCCAGCTCTTACAACAAGTTCATTGAACACCCTCTCACTTAGATGCCTGGATCCCCAAGATGTTGGGGATCTCCCTTGTTGCAATGAGTCAGTGAACCCAGTGTGTTCCTGAATTTCAAGTGTGTTGCTGGTGGGCTTTGTTAGGACAGTGCACTTCACATGTTCACTCTCTGGCCCCTTTGTCCCACTTTCTTCTTTGTAGCCCCGATCACCGCCTGATACGTTCCATATTTATTCTTCTATTTTCTTTTTCCTCCTCCTGGAAAGTTCTATGACAGCAGGAACCTTGTTTTATTCAGACTGTACCTTCAAAACTACATCAGTTCTGTCACATAGTGGAGATTCAATAAATATCAGTTGGATGAAAGAATGAATACAGACCCCAGCATGCTGCCTGGCAAGTAGCAAGCATTCCATCAGTGGCAGCTACTCTCATTATTATTATGTTAGGAATGAGTCTGATATTAAGGTGGACATCATGAGGAAGAATCCAAAGCCAGATTGCTGCACATGAAGCCGTAGTAAATGGAGACAGTGATCTTCGTGAGCCACAGTTTTTTTTTTGGTGGGGAGGGCGGTGGAGGGGAAAGGAGTTAACCTGTTTCCTTTAATTTCGTGGCTGTAGAGCCAGCCTGGAAACATCATCCCAGTACATTCATCTGCCTGTAAGCTGCTCCCACAAGCAGAATGAAACTCTGAGTGAGTTGAGCTAATTATCTGGTGAAGTGAGGTCTACATTGACCCCTAAATCAAGCAGTCTTGTTTTTGTCCAGATTCATAGAATTGCAGATCATTGACTGGTTGCCTGAATGGTCTGAATTACCAGGGAATAAATCTCCCTTTGAAGAATTTCATTTTTGTTTTTTGGGTTTTTTTGGCCGCACTGCGCGGCTTGCAGGATCTTAATTCCCTGACCAGGGATTGAACCCAGGCCCACGGCAGTGAAAGTGCCGAGTCCTAAGCACTGGACCACCAGGGAATTCCCTAAGAATTCCATTTTTAAATCATATTTTAAAAAAATTTTTTTTAATTTATTTATTTTATTTTTGGCTGTGTTGGGTCTTCGTTGCTGTGTGCAGGCTTTTCTCTAGTTGCGGCAAGGGGGAGCTACTCTTTGTTGCGGTGCACGGGCTTCTCATTGTGGTGGCTTCTCTTGCTGTGGAGCATGGGCTCTAGGCATGCAGGCTTCAGTAGTTGTGGCACTTGGGCCCAGTAGTTGTAGCTCAGGGGCTCTAGAGTACAGGCTCGGTACCTGTGAAGCACGGGCTTAGTTGCTCCGCAGCACGTGGGATCTTCTCAGACCAGGGCTGGAACCCTTATCCCTGCATTGGCAGGCAGATTCTTAGCCACTGCACCACCAGAGAAGCCCAGGAATTCCATTTTTGCATGAGCTAAGTGTCCTCATCCTTTCTTCACTTGCTTTTTGTTTCTGTCTCTTGGGTCTGAGCCCAGGTTTTCCCCATGTGTGATGTGCCGGACCCTGTTTACAATGGCACTTTGGAATCGTGACAGAGCGGTGTTCTTTATGGATCCTCTGATGTTTTCACCAAATTGTGTAAGCAGGAAGAATTCTGACTAGAGGCCTGGGTGGGTCCCATGAGCAGCACATTTTGGGCCTGTGCTTAATAAAGCATCAGAACAGTGATACACGTTCTCGAGGATGTGGAGTGAGATCCTTTACCCTATAGGATTGTTTTCTTTTGGGGACAGTCATCTGAGCTTGCATTTTCTCCACAGGGTCTTGGAACCAATCTGTCGAGCTGGCCCATCTCTTGGGCAATAGAGACTCTCACTTGTGTTAAGGGACTGACTTGTCAGAAATTTTTAAAATGGAGAAAGTCAGCACTTGCAGATGGCATGGAGAGATTTGCTTCAGGAAATGAAAAATTGCAAGGAATACATTTAGTGTGGACAAGCTAGCTGCCTATGAGAAGTCATTTGGCAATACCTTCATGGATTTAAATGTCAGTTCATATGTGTTTTAGTGCCCTTAAAGGCAGTGAAGTGTGTGTGTGTGTGTCCTGAGAGAGAGGAAAAACTGCAGCGGAGCTATAATTTTTCAGTCTAATACATGAGTTGTTTATTGGTGTTAATTGTAATTGATATTTCGACCCTTTTTTTTCTGATTTTAAAGAAAGCCCACTTTTTTTATTGTATCATTTTTTTTACATCTTTATTGGAGTTTAATTGCTTTACAATGTTGTGTTAGTTTCTGCTTTATAACAAAGTGAATCAGCTATATGTATACATATATCCACATATCCCCTCCCTCTTTCGTCTCCCTCCCACCCTCCCTATCCCACCCCTCTAGGTGGTCACAAAGCACCAAGCAAGAAAGCCCACTTTTTGTTTTTTTAAATAAAAAACTTTCTTTCATGGTGGTAAGTCTCCTTCAGAAGCTGCAAAAAGTTACAGATCTGAGCCATCTTTGGTGGCATAGGGTAACATCTTTTCTGTCTTGTGGATAATCTGTCAGCTGGTGTTTTTCAGAATGAGTGGGCCTGTCACATTTCTAAATCGTGTCTGTCCTTTTTCCAGATGAGTAAAGTTGAATATATTGTTATGTCAGACTTTAAATGCTACCTAACATCAGTTCTTTGTGGTTTTTCAGGCAAAGATCTGGGGAGTGTTGGATTTGACAATAGACTCATTGTCTGAGTTTAGAAAGGTGTCATCTCTAAACCTGCTGTTAGGATAATTATGTTGCAAACTTGGCTGGTCTTCTGAGAGTTAATATTAGTAAATATCGCCATGGTGACTACTGTCCATCAATTAATGTTCTTTAGTTGACTTTAATTTAGTGTTCTGCTCTTGTGCTGACTTTTGTATTATCAAAGTAATTGTTTCTTCCTTTAATGGATGGCTACTGCATGTATCAATACTTCGCTAAACTTAGGAGACTGATGATGTTAGAACTAACTTTTGATTACATGGCTGACTGTGGCTGCTTTTAGAGACTTCCAGAATGTGCTAGGAGCTCTTAATGGATCTAGTAAGCTTACCATGTTGTTTTCACCAGCAGAAATATTTATATCTGATAATTGGGCCCTAGAGTAAAATTTTAGGCCTGTATTACTGAGCTTATCTATTTCTAGTGATCACATTTCCTGATAAGATGCTAGTGCCCCTCTTCCCTTAGGGCTATTTAGACTCCTGAAATCTTGCAAAAAAAGTTTTAATTATGAGAATTTCCAACTTGAAGAAATATCAGTGTTAATTTCTTCTTCTGCCAGCATGTGCTCCCTTGGAGAGGTTGGAATGTGCTGTGTGGTGTTGACTGGGCCCTGGGAGAAGCAAACAGGAGCCAGAGAGGTGATGATGTGTAGACACCAAAGGCATGTCACAGGCCGGTCATGTGAAAGGTCCTGGGAAAACTTTGTCCCCACTGATTTTTTCAGTCATTCTTTGTATTACGCTATCTTTTGCTGTTGAAATGTAAATTGATTTTAGGCATTGGCACTTCCATGTGAATTGGTTTCTAAGATCATTTCCGTCCTCATGGCCAGTTGGAAATGGAAACTTGGAGGGAGAAGGCCAGAGGAAGTATGAAGGATGAAGTAAGAAGTCGACAAAGATAAATAAGCTCTACCACTTTTCTTAGGGGGAGCCGCTTGCTGTTTGGTCCGTACTCTGCTTCCATCTGCTGTTCAGAGATGATCATTGATCAAGATCACATTTAAATTGTTGTGCCCTTGAAGGAGAGGAGGCTGTTAATGGCTCAGAAAAGGAAAGATTCCTTTTGAAGCTCTGAGACTGTCCAGATGTGATCTGGCTGCTTATGTAAATGTAGATTGTCTGGATTCAAAGCAGGGTACTTTGGTGTGGCTGGAAAAAGGGATGATGGATGCAGATGGACCAAGAGTCATTAAAGTACCATGTAAATTAATCTCTAACACACTTTCAGTTAGAGGGCAATTGAAGACGTGTCCCAGAAGGAATGTGACCCAGAGCAGTGAATTTAGATAAACCTGTAGATAGAGAAATGGAGATGTGGGGTGAGGGCAAGGTCAGATGTGTGCACTGGGGCTGTGGCGTCGAAGTGGGTCATTTAGTGGGGTCTTTGCCTTGATGGCCACCCAGTGCCTATCAGCTGAGGGTACCGAGGCTCACTGATTTGTTCAAATCATACGTGGTATATGGTGTTCATTTCTGGGCATTCTTTGTTAAAAGAGGCGTCAATGAAATAGGGATTATCTAGAACTTTACAGTACACAAGAATCGCCCTGGGGTCTCATAGAGATGCAGTTCTGTTCCGTGGATCTGGGGTAGCCTGAGACCTCCAACAAGCTCACAAGTGATGCTGGTGCTGCTGGTTCAAGAGCCATACTTAGCGTAGGGAGGAGCGAGAAGGGGATGATGGGTCAGGAGACCTGATCCTATAAGGATAAGCTTGAGGATTCTCGGATGTGAACTTCGAGAAGCAGCATTGGTACCACCTGGGAGCCTGTTAGAGAAACCAGAAGCACCCTGGGGGGAATCCTGGTACTTGTTTCCCATCTTTGGAAGTGGTGTGTCCTTCCCAGAGGGCAGATTTAGAAAAAAGGGGTGGAGGTGGAATTCTGGATCAACGTGGGGTGAACCTCCTCACAAGTTAATCTGACTATGATCTGGATGGTCTGCCATGTGAAGCTATGGGATCTTTTCCATCTTGAGATTTCAACCAGTGGTGAACGACAGTCTGGTGGGAAGATGTTGTAGACAAGTTTCCTGTTTGGGTGGAGACTTTGATGGTTTCAGAAGTTCCACACAATGTAAATTGGTGCAGCCACTATGGAGAACCGTATGGAGGTTCCTTAAAAAACTAAAAATAGAGCTACCATATGATCCAGCAATCCCACTCCTGGGTGTAGATCCAGAAAAGATGAATTCTCTAATTTGAAAAGATACATGCACCCCAATGTTCATAGCAGCACTATTTACAGTAGCCAAGAAGCAACCTAAATGTCCATTGACGGATGGATAAAGAAGATGTGGTACATATATAAAATGGAATATTACTCAGCCATAAAAAAGACTGAAATAATGCCATTTGCAGCAACATGGACAGACCTAGAGATGATCATGCTAAGTGAAGAAATTCAGACAGAGAAAGACAAATATCATATGATATCACTTACGTGCAGAATCGAAAATATGATACAAATGGACTTATTTATAAAACAGAAACAGACTCACAGACTTAGAAAACAAACTTATGGTTACCAAAGGGGAAAGGGTTGGGGGAGGGATAAATTAGGAGTTTGGGATTAACAGATGCACACTACTATATATAAAGTAGACAACCAACAAGGTCCTACACAAGGAACTATATGCAATATCTTGCAATGAACTATAATGGAAAAGAATATGAAAAAGAATATATATATATATATATATATATATGGACTGAATCACTTTGCTGTACACCAGAATCTAACACAACATTGTCAATCAACTATACTTAAATTAAAAAAAAAAAAAAGTTGCACAAATACCAGAAGGAAGAGTTATTACAGGAGGATGTCAGTCATTTGAATTCAAGATTAAGATAAGAACTGTTCTGAAGCCAAGAATGTGAGGTGCCTGTTGGAAAACAAAAAACAAAATTCACACTGTCAGTGTGTGACCCTAAATGTAGTTAAGCTGCTCATGTAGGCGAAGTAAATGAGAAGTCTCAAGTCACACTGACAGTTCTGAAAAATGTCACATAAATCCCGGGACTTCCCTGGTGGTGCAGTGGTTAGGACTCCACACTCCCAATGCAGGGGGCCCGGGTTCGATCCCTGTTTGGGGAGCTCGATCCCACATGCAGGCCGCAACTAAGAGTTTGCATGCCACAACTAAGGAGCCCACCTGCCGCAACTAAGGAGCACACATGATGCAACTAAGGAGCCCGCCTGTTGCAACTAAGACCTGGTGCAACCAAGTAAACAAAATAAATTAAAAGATAAAATAAATTTTTAAAAATGTTACATAACTCACGACAGCAGAGGCTGGAGACAGAAGAATTAAAAACACAGAACATTCTCACTTTCCGGAAGGAACAAATGACTCTGTGGATCCTAACCACCCTCGGGTTCTGCTACGGGTCTCATCATCCTGAGACTCAAAGAGAAAAGCTATGGAGACAAGAAGCAGCGTAATATTATTTTAGGAAGGCCATAAAATAATTTTTAAAAACAGATTTGGTATTTGAAAATGTATCCATCAGCATCTGGACATTTAACATAATACATTTTCAAAATAGATAAAAGACCAAGTCTCCATCATGTTTCATCTGCTCCTGACTCAGTGGAGCCGGGTTTTGGAATCGGGGGTTGGGGGGATGGGGGGGTTTGAGGAAGGAAATGCTAGTCATTTTGCATAGGGATTCATAGTTTATTTTGGTGTATTCAATCAGCCAAATGCTTTTAATGCTGATCATTTGGTTGGGAATATTTACAAATATTTGTGAGGGACAGATTTTTTTCAGCAGTCACCCAGCAAATGGGACTCATGTAGGTGGTCCATCTGGAAACTTAAGGCAGCACACATTTTTTTTGTCCTTGCCTTCCAAAGTAGATTTTCTAGTGTAAATTATTCTAATAATTACCTCTCCAGTCTCCTTTAGGGCTGTGTCTGTCTCGATACACAGACCAAAGCAGAAGTGTGTTTTAGTTCTACATCTGTGATTTCCATTAGGTTAGGTTAATTATGGAGATATTGATTAGATTGCCCAGCAGTGACTTGGGCTCAGTGGTTAAGACACATTCTGCTTACAGAGATGTAAACTCTCTGGCAGGAACCAAAGCAGGTTTGGAGCACTTACCCTTGGCTGAGGACATCGGGGAGTGGCTGCCCGCCCCGCATTTTCGGGTGTGGGTCTGATGCAGCACAGGGAGAACCGGAGCCCTGCCTAATGCCCTCCAGCCCCCCAAGTGCTGGTCGGTGTATTGGGAACCTTGGCCCCCGTTCCAGTCAGGATGCAAGGGCGTGCACCTGCAGACAGGTTGATAATTTCTCCTATAGCCCTGGTGGCTCCAGTGAGTCTCACTTGGATGAGATCACCCAGGCTAATCCCAGTGAGTTTCCCATAGCGCTGAAATTAACCACTCAGCTCACCTTGGCCTGAGCCATCAGCTTCTACCATGAGATGCGGGCCCGGTAAAGCAGGGGAGGAGGATGGAGCCTTGACAGCAGAGGATGGACCAGGGCCGTGCCTGGGAAGGAGGCCCTCAGTTTGGATGAGGAGATCCTAAAAGGGGAGGAGGAAGATAGCAAGGCTGACCTTCTTTATCAATACTTCCTATTTCGCGTGAAGTCAGTCCTGCTCTGCAGAGGTGAACTATTGTGGAGGGTAAAATTATGATATTAATTCATTTAATCTTGAAACCCAGACAGCCCAGCAGATGCTCTGGAGGTCTTGGCCACCCAGCAGAAATGCTCCCAGGGACAAGGCCATCTCTCCCCCAAGAGGGACCACTCCTGGGCCCAGCACAGCCTGAGGGATTTACTGCAAAAGCCCTTCTGGTAACAACATGGTAAAACTCAGGGTCGAGAATGGCTGGCTGTGCCCCCTGATGGTGGAGGTTTGCCTCTGTTCCACCTGCTTCCGATTCTTTGGGGGCCTTTGGATGAGACCTCCTTAGCCTCCTGCAATAGAAATAACCCTTTGCTGGAAGATTCGGCATCATACACCAGTTACAAGCACAGACTCTAAAGCCCAAGTGTCAGGGTTCAAACTCCAGCTCACCATTTACTATGTAACTGTGCCTCCATTTCCTTATCTGTAAAATGGGAATGTGCATGGCCTTACAGGACTGCAATGACGAATAAATGAATTAATATTTTGTAAGATGTTATAAACAGCGCCTGGCATCAAAGAAGCACGACAGAGGTGTTTGCTAGGTAAACCATATAATTTTAGCCTCCACTGCTTATTTGTCTACTTTTTCATTCCAATTCCCACTTCTTTTTCCTTTCTTTTTTTCCTCTGCTCCGACTTTGCATTACCCACAGGCATTTTCTAGTTCTCATTAAAGCTAGTCTGTGCTCAAAAATATCATTGATCCTTGTTCTAACTCAGTGCTGCCCAGTGGAGCCTTCTGTACTGATGGAAATGTTGTAGATTTGCACGGTCCAATATAATAGCCCTTAGCCATGGATGGTTATTGAACACTTGAAATGTGGCTAGCGCATCTGAGAAACTGAATTTTTAATTTAATTAGATTTTAATTCAATTAATTTAAAATAAATAGCCATCTGTGGCAATATGGTGCTACCATATTGGACAGCAGAGAAAATCTAACTCATTGGTTCTTTAGTGAGCACGTGTCACTGAGATCAAGTTGGATTTGTCAGTGTTGGGTTAATCTATAAGCTCCTGTGTTTTATTGTTTGCTTATCCTGAACTTGCATGTTTGTTGTCCTATTAGTTTTCCTTCTTTGTTCTCATCACAGTTTTGGTGGTTTGGGGATTTTGATTTCTTACAGGTTCAGCGAAATGAGGACAAATCTACCACCTTGAAACTGGCTGATTTTGGTCTTGCAAAGCATGTGGTGAGACCTATATTTACTGTGTGTGGGACTCCGACTTATGTAGCTCCTGAAATTCTTTCTGAGAAAGGTAAGGGTTACACGTTGCTCTGTGGGACTCCAGCTCACTTACTAACCAAGGTTTAACTTTTAATATTTAAATTTTACGTTTTTCAACATGGAGCAGTCAAAAGTCTCAGAGAGTTGGCACTAAGCTTGTACTTGGATGTTAATGGAAATATTTGAAATAGGTCTTCTTGACCAAAGCATGAGAACTTTTTCCTCACCAGGGCTGCCCTTATTACAGAGAAGGGATTGTGGTATATGTGTGTGTGTGTGTGTGTGTGCGTGCGTGTGCACGCATGCATGCACGTGTGTTGGCAGGACAGTGAGATGGAAGATGGTGGAGAATTGGGTGGGGAACGCAAGCAAGCAAGGCCATTTGGCCACTCACCCAAGGTTACCTCTAATGGAGACAATTGGAACAGTTCTTATGGTAATTGGCTTAAAAATTCCTTTACCAACCTTGCGTTTAAAGGAAAAGGAGGTCCCGTTTCAAACCCAATGAATAATATTTATTACAGGCCTGTATATTGTATGAGGGTCCAATGGACTATTTTAGTGACACACTCTGTAAAGGATATACAAGGAAATCATTATTATTATTATTATTATTATTATTATTATTATTATTATTATATGGCTCCAAGTATGTGAATGCCTATTTAGCCATCCTTGCACTCCAGGAGAAATCAGTTTAGCCACCCTATGATGGCTAAAGATGGGAAGGCTCTGGATGGGTTGTAGGGTTGGGGGTAGGGAGGAGGGAGAGATTTTGTCCCAGCAGCAGAAGCATCAAGGAAGCCAACATGCAGAGACTAGACTATGCATGGAGGTTGGGTGGTAGAGACATTGAGAAGACCAGCCTCAGTGGAGCAGAGGGAATTGCAGTTGGATGGGTAGGTTGAGTCTGGATTCCCCACAAGTGAGTTTGGACTCGGTGTGACCAGCATAGTAGCTGTGGTAACGTGGTGACAGTGGGACAAGAGAGTACTGAGCGACTATAATAGACATTTTAATGGAGGCACTACTGAGCTGGATAAGAGAGGAATGAAAGCAAATAGTCTACGTGAACTCTGGGAAGTCAGATGGTAGGGCTCGCACCAACTAACACGGGGTGTTGGAAAGGTAAGCTCTTTTGGGAGATGGGGATGGGGTGAGTTAAACTTTGAACACACTGACTCTGTAGAGATATTAAGGTGGATACACAGAGTTGTCTGGTTGGCTGAACGTGTGCTTTTGAGACCCCTCGATACAGAGATGGCAGCCAAAGTGGTGAGATAATGTGTCTCTGCCTCTACTGCACAGGTTATGGGCTGGAGGTGGACATGTGGGCTGCGGGCGTTATCCTCTACATCCTCCTGTGCGGCTTCCCCCCATTCCGCAGCCCAGAGAGGGACCAGGATGAGCTCTTTAACATCATCCAGCTGGGCCACTTCGAGTTCCTGGCTCCTTACTGGGACAACATCTCTGACGGTGAGAACTGAGGCTTCCCAGGCAGGAGGGAAGGGGATGGAGAGCTGGAGCCCCCCCGGGGATCAGGTCAGATGTGTAAAACGCCACCCAGAGAACCCACTCTGGTACCTGGGCTGTCAGCATCTTGTGCTTCATCCTTTATTTCCTGCTAGATTGGTGTAGATTTCCATAGCATTCCGAACAAGACTTGCTTTGAGATATAACGAAAGATTCTCACCACCAGTTGTAGTCACCAAATACTTTTCCTGAAGCCAATTAAAGAACCTCAGAACTGAAAAATAAACTGAAAAATATCAGAAATGTGTAATCCTCATTTGGAAAGATCAAAGCCATCTCATAGGGAACTCCCTGGCGGTCCAGTGGTTAGGACTTGGCGCTCTCTCTGCCGAGGGCCCAGGTTCAATCCCCGGTCGGGGAACTAAGATCCCACAAGGCATGAAGTGCGGCCAAAAAAAAAAAAGAAAAGCCATCTGCCATCTCACATACAGAAGTGTTTGGGAATTGGACAGACTGGAGATGCTTATTTTACCTGTGAATAATCAGGGTCCTATGGGGGCATACTTGGGGCACAGGGGCTCTGGAAGGTCAAGGGAGAAGGTCTCAGGTACTTTTTAGTGAAGCAGAAGCATGTGTGGTCCTCCTCCTTTTTGGCCCTTCCAAGTGGAATTTTCCCCTTTGTTTCTACTGATTTGTATGTACTACCCACTGCCCTTGTAAAATTGAGAACTAGATCATTGGGGGTTTTGAGTCTTTGAGTCTTTAGCTGAAAAAGTAGAATAGGAGTGATAACTTTTCCCCAGTTTCCCCTAAACACATCATCTAAGATAAGTTATTCATCTTCCCTTGTCCTCAGCTCTGGCTCCTAATCTGGGGTTGGGGCTTGCGGGAAGGGAAGAGCTTCATTTTTTTCCACTTAAATAAGGTGGGCAGAGGGTAGCTTGCTGCCCGTAGAGTAAGGGTCTTGAGCTGATCAAGGCAGTGGCAATTTGGGAATTGAAGGACTAAAAATCATTTTAGAAAGTTCTATGCAACACTGTTCTTAGATTTGGTTATGGTGGCCCCTGCCCTGAGTCCCATGCCTTAGAGGGCCTGCTCTGGTTACATCTCTCCCCAGAAGTGAGGACACTCTGGGGACAAAAGGCTGTGCCCCCCGCCAGAGCCCAGGCTCCCCCTTCTAGACCACTTAACCGGGACCCCAGAATTTCCTGCACAAATGGCCCAAGCCCACTTCCAAGGCTTGTGAGACCTCTTTTCCCAGCCCCTCCCCACAGTGCCCTAGGGTGCCAAGGAGCAGCTGTTTGGGGGGCGTAGTGGGAGCACAGATATTGGTGGGGTGTCCAACTGTCCACACACAGGCATGTGAGACTGAGAATTCCGTTTAAACCTGGGCTTCTACCCCCTGAGTCCTCCGAGCACCTTGAAGGAGTGATGCTGGGATGGATGGGGAAGGGGTACATTGTGGGCGGAATTTGCCCAGTTTGAACGGGGTGGGGTAGGAGAAATCCTGTGGTCTCCGTGCTCAAGAGGTGGCTGGACAGTGGCCATACAAGCGGGGCAATTGGTGGGTGAACAGCTGACCTTGAACAAGAGGCATCCCCCAATAAAGGTAAATAAACATGGGTATCTTTTTCCCCAGGCATTCTTTTTTTTTTAAAATATATACATTCATGCCTTTATTACATCAGGTTTTTTTTTTTTTTTTTGGCCGTGTTGCACAGCTTGCAGGGACCTTGGTTCCCGGACCAGGGATTGAACCCGTGTCCCCCTGCAGTGGAAACACGGAGTCCTAACCACTGGGCCGCCAGGGAATTCCCTCCCATGTATTCTTGAGTAATTGGTTAAGAGGCTCAGGGAGCCGGCCTGGGAGAGCCAGCGAGCCAGGGAGAAATCTCTTCTCCTCCCCGTCTGCCACCTGACCCACCAGCTGTCACCACATCTCTCTAGAATCAGTCATGGTCTTGGACAAAAAATGAAATTCATTTTGAATTTGCACTATTTACTATTTACTTTGCCCATGTTTTTCAGTTTTGTCAATCTGGAGGTATATTTATCAGTTTAGGAAGGAAGATTGGACATATTTTATTTAACAACTTGATAGTTTGATTTACAAGTTTTAAATACGTAGACGTATGCTATGTGGCCTCCATGTGTCCTCTTGGGCTGGGCGGCACCATGGGTGTTAGTTGCAGGCCTGACCTCCTGACTCTCCTGACTCTATGTCTAACATGGTAGCCCTTAGCTGCATGTGGCTATTTGAATGTAACTGTAAATTAATTAAAAGTAAATGCAATAAGAATTCAGTTCAGGGAATTCCCTGGTGGTCCAGTGGATAGGACTCTGTGCTCTCACTTCCCAGGACCCGGGTTCAATCCCTGGTCAGGGGACTAAGATCCCGCAAGCCGCTAGGTGTGGCCAAAAAAAAAAAAAAAAAAAAAAAAAATTTCAGTTCGTCAGTTGCACCAGCCATATTTCAAATGCTCAGTAGTCCCAAGTGGGTAGCGCAGATATGGAAAGTTTCCATCGTGGCAGAAAGTTCTCTGATCCAGCCATGGTGCTAACAGGAAAGTTTGTGTCCTTATTTCCTGTATGGGGAAGGAAAACTCCAAACCACCTGCATCCATCTCATTTTTCCATCTTTCTCTCATTCCAACAGCTGCCAAAGATCTGGTGAGCCGGTTGCTGGTGGTAGACCCCAAAAAGCGCTACACGGCCCACCAGGTCCTTCAGCATCCCTGGATTGAAACTGCTGGAAAGACCAAAAGGGCAAAGCTACAAAAGGAGGGGCCCCCCAGCAGCGAGAACCACTTCCGGAGCCAGCACTCGAGGGCTGCAGAGCAGGCGTCATAGTCACGGCCTCAGCATTCACTCAGCCCTCGGTTCTGCTCGGGGACAGAGAAGAGGATAGATGTCAAGGAGAAAAACAGTGAAAAAGCCTTCCTCCCATAACTGGAGAATCAGGGGAAGGAGAGAAGACACTCAGTATATTTTAAAGCTTATTTTAAAAAATAAACTTGAGTCAATGTTAAATGTTGTAACATATTTTTAGATTTGAAGACTTTAATACATTTTTTGGGGGGTGAGGGGGAGACTTGTTCTCAGTGAGGAATTTTTGGTAATAATGATGTGTTTTGCTTCCTCCTTGTAATCAAGTTCATAGTATACTACATGAGTGGTGCTTACCAGGGTCTAAACTCCCCCTGTGAGATTAATAAGCTGAATCGTGGTCCTTCTGTGTTAATAAAATGTGCTCTGGATGACTGAAGTAACTGTATTCTGATTACTTCTTAATGCTGGTGATGAGAGCCAGGGAGTTATAGTTCAGACATGCCTCCCGAAACCACTGTGACTATGTATAAATGTGCTGATGGACCCTTGATGAACTGGCCAGGTCTGTTTAGGATGTGCTGGTCTTGGTCTCTAGCATTTTAGCCTTACTGAAAATCAGATTTGGTGCAGCCTGAAATGGAAAGAAGAAATCATTGGGGGCTTCCCTGGTGGCGCAGTGGTTGAGAATCTGCCTGCCAATGCAGGGGACACGGGTTCGAGCCGTGGTCTGGGAAGATCCCACATGCCGCGGAGCAACTGGGCCCGTGAGCCACAACTACTGAGCCTGCACGTCTGGAGCTTGTGCTCCGCAACAAGAGAGGCCGCGACAGTGAGAGGCCCGCGCACCGGAATGAAGAGTGGCCCCCACTTGCCACAACTAGAGGAAGCCCTCGCACAGAAACGAAGACCCAACACAGCCAAAAATAAATAAATAAATAAATAAATAAATAATTTTTTAAAATTAAAAAAAAAAAAAAGAAACCATTGGGAATTCCCTGGCGGTCCAGGGGTTAAGATGCCGTGCTTCCACTGCAGGGGGCACGGGTTCGCCTTCTGGTCAGGGAACTAAGATCCTGCATGCTGCTCAGCATGGCCAAAAAAAAAAGAAATCATTGATTTATTCCCACCCCTTCAGGACCCATTTAGACTGCGTTTCAGCCGATGATCCCTGAGTCTGAGTCCCGTCTACGTGAAGTTAGGCACTCAGGTGTGACTGTGTTAACATTTTCAGATCACGAGGGAGCCATCTAGTGCATTACTATGTCAGAAACGCAGTTGATGTGTTACACCCGGGCTGGAAGGAGCTCAGAATGTTCAGGCATGTTCCTATCTGCAGGGCAGACTGGAGGGCATAGGACATGTTGGTTATTTCACTCTGGACTTCTGTACCAACAGATGACCCTGGTGTACGTATGAGCTGATAGCAAAACATCATCCTGGTATTTCCCAGCTTGACCTTTCTAGGTTATATGTAACCTGGTCAATAGGACACAGAATCAGCCCCAAAGTGCAGGTTTCTCACCCCTCCCATCCCTTCCCTCACAGCGTAGGTGTCACCTCAGTGGAGGAAGTGCATCCGACAGGAAACAGGAACAGCACGAGAGTTTAGTATAAGGAATTGCTGGAACAGGTGTTGGAAAATGCAGAAAGCACACAGGAAGTAATTCAGAGATGGTAACTCCTAGATGAGGAGCCAAGGGAAGAGACTGGGGCAATTGGAATATAGAAGCTTGGAGGAGAAACCCTTGCAGCACATTCTGACTGTGCCACCCAGATCCCCCCTCAAGGCTGAAGGGAATGAGCTGTGGGGTGATGCTGGCTGATAGCCCTCAGCGGTCACCAGGGACAGGAACTGCCCTTAGCTGGCAGGAGTCACCTCACCCAGGATCACACGCCCCTCCTGGGAATAGGCTGCACCCAATGATGGGTCTATATAGGGCTCGGCCAGACAACACTGAAGGGCCATCCAGCTTCACAGCTCCCTGTGGGGGTTGGCTGAGCCCTTTGCCCAGTCCTGCTGCTTTCCCTTCTCTTCCAGACGTGATGGCCCTGAGATCACTCCGTAATGAAACTTCTGCATGCTAATCTCCATCTCAGAGTTGGCTTCCCAGGGAACAGAGCCTGGGACACCCCCTAGGAACTTAGAACGACTGCAAAGAGGTACCAGCTGGTGCTTTGATCTCAGGGGTCCGAAGAGGGGCCCCATGGAGCTGGGACCCAGACACCTGAGGAGGGGGTGCTATCTGCAGGCAGTACAGTAGGACTCATTCTGGAAATGGGGAAAGAGGCTGGAAGCTGGAACCAATTGCTACTGGAACATCTTTTGATAGTGTCACCAAAGGCACTAAATCCAAAAGAGAATTTTCAGACCTCATAGGGCATCATTTGATTCTACTGACCTCTCTTTGAATCATTTCTCCAGTTGGCTTCCATAAGTCATGCATTTTCTTGGTTTTCCCCCTACATCTCTTTTTACACCTTTGGGTCTTCTGAGTAGGTTTAGTCTTCCACTTGTTAAAAGTTGTAGCTCCATTATTAGTCACTAGGGAAATGCAAGTCAAACCCACAATGAAATAGTAGTACACAGCTATTAGAATGGCTAAAATTAATTGGCTAAAGTAAAAAGATTGACACTGCCCTGTATTGGTGAGGATTTGGAGCAACTCTTGTATATTGCTGTTGGGGATGTAAAAATGGTATTCTTTTTTTGGAGAACAATTTGGTAGTTCCTTCAAAAGTTAAACATACACCTACCATATAATCCAGCTATTCCACTCTTAGGTATTTACAAGAGAAATTAGAGCATATGTCCACACACACACACACTGTACACAAATATTCACAGGCGCTCTATTTGTAGTAGCCTCAAAGTGGAAACAAACTGAATGTCCCTAAATTGGTGAGTGTATAAAAAAATTGTGGTAGGTCCATCCAATGAATACTCTTCAGCAATAAAAAGGAATGACCTGCTGATACATGCAACAGAATGGACAAAACTCAAAATAATTAGGCTAAGTGAAAGTGTAATTGGGAAGAACCTTTGCATCCTATTACAAGGTAATCACGAAAGGGATGTTGCCTGTAAGTTTAAATTATACATAATGGCCCATCTCTGGGAACCCTGCCTCCCAGGTAATGAGTGTTAAGCTAAAATACCCTTGTTTAACTCGCAGAAAACATCCTGACCAGGCCCACCTGTGAATGACCGCAGGGAGGAAGAAATTAACACATCCCCTCCGGAGGCTGACGGGAACCAGGAAATGTTTAACTTTACTCCCTCCCCTTTTAGTATAAAAGAAGCTTGAATTCTAACTCAGGCGAGATGGTTTTTGGGGGTATGAGTTTGCTCTCTTCTTGGTCTGCTGGCTTTCCTAATAAAGGCACTATTCCTTGCCCCAATAACTCGTCTCTCGATTTATTGGCCTGTCGTGCAGCGAGCAGTACAAGCTTGGACTCAGTAACAAATTTTGGCAAGCCAGCCAGCCAGGAGCCTTTCTACTCGTGGCCAGCTGGCCCTGGTGGGGAAATTTTCAGGTAAGGCCCTAACAGCTACTGGGACCACTTGTCCTGAGGATTTTCCCTTCACAGTTCTCCAAAGCATTACCGGCTGCCCCAGCTCTTGTCAGCTGGGGCAAGGAATCCACATTTGGTAGCTGATGGGCTTGATACAGCAGGATAAGTCATGCTGGTGTATACAGCCAGGAACTTTATTTCCTCTCCATTTGGAGCTTTTTCTCCAGAAGAAGCCAATTTGTTCATGTACCTTGTTGGAGAGAGGAAAGAGTTATTGGACTTTTACCCAATTTGTGAACTTGTTCGTTTGTTTCTTTGGATGCTAGCATTTGTATGTGCCGTTTGTGTTTTATTTGTCTTGAAAAACAAGGAATGTTTCAACTATCCCTAAAGAAAGTCCTCTGAGGCGCTTTTGGGATAAGTGATCTGATTACAGCTATGAACCCATGGGTGAGAGGAAGATGGTACTTTATACCATTGTAACCATGTGTGGCCATAGTACCTGTTAGGATCTCCACAAGGGATTTAGGCAGGGTTACCTTGGGACCCTATGCACCATGTACCCTTGCTGTATTAATTACGTCATTCATGGTCTCCTGTGTCATTGGCATATGTAAAACCCAAGACCAAACTTGAGGGTTCATTTAGGATTTTGTTTGTCCTTCGGGTTTTTTGTTTCATTTTGTTTGGTACTGTGTCTCCATTTACAGCCAAATCAGCTTTGTGATATTTTAAACTTCTACTGATGTCAAATGGAGGAAAGAAACAGACAAAAAAACCAAAAACCTGTCTGTTCTTGTCCAAGAATGGGACATTCCCAGGAAGAAGAGAAAGGTTCTACTTGGTTCCTAAAGTCACCAAATGCTACAAATAGAAATAGAAGTATCTTTTCCATAAATATTAGTAAAAAAGGGTTTAGCCATCTGAACAGGTGACCTTGATTTGTCCCATCTGCCAGAAACCCTGTTTGAATCCAACATCTTTTGTAACTGGTGGGTTTTACATTGCTGCACCTGATTCATGGCTGACATTTTGGAATGGGAATTGAGAGGTACCTGTGTCTGAGTTTGTATGTGAGTTATAGATGTGTGACATTGCCAAAATTGATTTTTGGGGGGCTCTATTTGATTGGCTTGAAGGAAATTATGTGCTTATATTCATACTCAAACATGGAAGGGATGGACCAGAATGACTTTTGGGTTCACGTGATATAGGAAATATTCAGTATTGCTTTAATATCTGGAGTTAAAGTTAGCTGAAACTTGCTGGTTTAATACAGATGTGTCTTTAGAGTTATCAACATTAAGTATCATACTTTCATTGTACCTAAGTTTACTAGAAATCAAATAAGACCTTTATTATTCCTGTTAAAAAGTTTGTCAGCAAGGAAAATAACAATATGAAAATATTTTTTAAAAACATTTATTTATTTTGGCTGCACTGGGTCTTAGTTGCAGCATGTGGGATCTTCATTGCAGGATGTTTAGTTGTGACATACAGATTTCTTAGTTGCAGCATGCATGTGGGATCTAGTCCCCTGACCAAGGATCCAACCCGGGCCCCCTGCGTTGGGAGCACGGAGTCTTACCCTCTGGACCACCAGGGAAGTCCCATGACAAAGACTTTAAGTAAATAAAATAGAGGTAAATGAGGTAAGAGTTTTAGGTAAACTCTATAGGAATAATTATGTTTTGGGAATGTCTATCTAAAATAGTCTCTCTAGATTTTCGTAACTTTAAACTAAGCTAAATGAAGAGAATTCATTGACTATCTGGGTCATTTCAAATAGGATAAAATATTGGAACATTACTTGCTGGGCAGGTCTAAGTTTACCTACCTTTGCCTTCTCAGGAGAGGAAGACTAAAGCATAAGCTTGTTAGTCAAGAAATGCAGGTATGATAAACAGTTTACGATTGCTTGCTTCTTGATTTTCACTAGAGATTAAGGTTTTAAGGTTAAGAATTATGAGGGAAACATTTCAGTATGCAAAAATGTAGGATGTCTGTTTTCAGCAAAGAGCATGAGGAATGAAAATGCATTTTGTTAAAGGGAAAAACGTGGTTTTGTCCTAGAGCTGGTTGTTTCTGAATGGAAAAGAAAGTGAGGGGCAGATTAATATGGACACAGAAAATTGTGGAAGGTTTGTGGAGGAGGAACACTGAAAGAGTCTTGTGCATGGTTGGGATTGGCTAAGATGAGATTGAACTTAATTAAGAAAATGAATTTTAAAGGTAAAGTACAGAACCTGAATTTGGTTCTTTAAGAAGACAAAGTTTTCTTGAAATATTGAACTGTGTTTGGTAATTAAGTTTCTTTAAATGATCTGTATTTGTCATTGATCTTTTATCACTGGTTAAAGCTTTTTGATATTTCTGACAAACTTCCCAAAGATCAAACTCTAAATGAAGTTCATTTGACCTCTAGCTAATATTGAGGCTTTTCAAAGGGTCCCTGGAAGCCCTCAAATTATTTGTGTTCTCTCCATCTCAGAAATAGTAAACTAATTAGGCTTATTTGGTATGTTGAATTACATGGGAAGCATTGTCAAATAAGTGGTGGTAAAATTTCTTAGATTGTATCACATGGGTAAACGTTATTAATATACACATTTTAGAAATTATATGGAACTCCTAAAATTCTTGCATATCTTGGTAAATGATATCAGTCATAATTTTAGTAATTATCTTAAATTGTTGTGTCACAGCAGTAATCAAGTACAATTACAGTGTAATGCCAGTGGGTTGATGCCAAAGCAAAAAGGCGTCCTTTTTTTTGACAACATTTCTAGTTTTTTCTTTTTTAATTAATTAATTAATTTATTTATTTATTTTTGACTGTGTTGGGTCTTTGCTGCCTCACCAAGGCTTTCTCCACTTGCAGTGAGCAGGGGCTACTCTTTGGTGTGGTGTGCAGGCTTCTCATTGCAGTGGCTTCTCTTGTTGTGGAGCACAGGCTCTAAGCATGAGGGCTTCAGTAGCTGTGGCATGTGGGCTCAGTAGTTGTGGCTCGTGGGCTCTAGAGTGCAGGCTCAGTAGCTGTGGCACACGGGCTTAGTTGCTCCACGGCATGTGGGAATCTTCCCGGACTAGGGCTTGAACCCACGTCCCTTGTATTGGCAGGCGGATTCTTAACCACTGTGCCACCAGGGAAGTCCCTCTAGTTTTTTTTTTTTTAATGGACTCTAATTTCTTTATAAATCTAGATTATGGAACAATGATTGTTGTTAACAATATTAATTCCAAAAGGCATCCTTTTAACGGTCAGAGATGATCAATTGCTATTTATGGTTTTACAGTGGCTTTTGAATGACTATAGCTATTTTGTGAAGAAGAAGGGAAGAAAGACGAAATCTTTTATGTGCAAGCATTTGTACTATTATCAGAGAAAATAAGAAAAGGAAGGGAATGAGAGTGAGATTTTGTTGCTTCAAACCTTCACTCCTCCAGCTGAGCTGGCTGTCCCAGCTGCTCTGGCCGCCATACCAATATATCTACCCCTTCATCACCTTCTGTTCCTATTCAGCCCCAATTCCTGACACTGGGGCTCAGGACTGTCCCTGCTTATACGGATCAATTAGAAAATCCTGTGTTAGTTTCTGGGGCACAGGGACTTGGTCTGGTATTGCCAACTAAGACCAGACAGGGCACCCAACTTGGGCCAGGAGCCACTCCCAGGGCAGGGAAATTTCCCTTCCCCCATTAACTCACAGGGAACCTAAATGCAAATGATCAGCCAGCTGGGTTTCTCAGACTTGTTTAATTTGAAAGATCATGACCCTCCTTATAGGGAGGATCCTCTACACCTGAAGCCCACTTGGCAGCACCCAAATCTGAACCAAATTGGGACCCCAATGAGGGAGGAATGCCCTTATTAGAGCATGACTTATGAGTGCATCATGGCCGGGCTTTGAAAAGGGGAACCAAAGCAAGAGTTTGAACAAAATTCAAGAAATTCAGCAAAAAAACAAATGAAGACCCCTCTGAATTTTTGCAAAGGATTTATCGGGCCTACAGACATCAACCTAATGCAGATCCCAAGGCCCCTGAAAATATTACAGAGGTTAAATTTGACCTTTTGGGGGCAAAGTGCCTCAGATATCAGGAGAAAGTTGCAAAATTTAGATGGTGCATTTGGAATGAAGCCCTCTCAATTGGTAGATGTTGCTTTTAAAGTGTTCAACAGAGAACAACAACAGAAGAAAGAAGATGCAAAACAAAAACACCAATTTTCTGGCAGCAGCATTGGCTTCCCGGAAGGTGAGTAACTCCAAGAGAGGTAAGTCCCCGTTGGGGAAGGAACAATGAATGCACTTACTGTAAGGAGGAAGAACATTGGAAAACAGATTGCCCTAAAACAGCAGAACAATAAAATACGAGAGCCTCTCATATGGTAGAAAGAGAAGAACACTCTGAATGAAGAGGCCCAGGGGCTCCCTTGGACTTGAGGTGACTAATTCCTCACAGGAGCCCCAGGTGAAATTGTCAGTGGGAATGAGCTGATTAACTTTCTGATAGACCTCACCCTGAAGTTTTTCACCAGAACAGCCTGACCTCAGAGTCCCACCAGAACACTCTTGAAGCCTACAGATGGCACCCATGAAAACCCCAGGAAAGGAGACAGAGCTCTTTCCCCCAAGGTCTGCAAAAACGTGTTAGTTTCATGTGTACAGCAAAGTGATTCAGTTATACATATATATATTTTTTCATGTTCTTTTCCATTATAGGTTATTACAAGATATTGAATATAGTCCCCTGTGCTATACAGTAGGACCTCATTGTTTATCTATTTTATATATAGTAGTTTGTATCTGTTTATCCCAAACTCCTAATTTATCCCTCCTTCCCCCTTCCCCTTTGGTAACCATGTCTGTGAGTCTGCTTCTGTTTTGTAAATTAGTTCATTTGTATCAACTTTTAGATTCCACTTATGAGTAGTATCATATGATATTTGTCTTTCCCTTTCTGACTTACTTCACTTAGTATGATCATCTCTAGTTCCATCCATGTTGCCGCAAATGGCATTATTTCGTTCTTCATTATGGCTGAGTAATATTCCATTGTATGTATAGACCACATTCTCTTTATCCATTCACCTACCAATGGACACTTAGGTTGCTTCCACGTCTTGCCTATAGTAAATAGTGCTGCTGTGAACATTGGGGTGCAAGAAAATCTTTCAAAGGAGAAAGTGTGTCCTATTCAGCCCTCTTCCGAGATTGCAACTATAGTGAATGTTCCAAAAAGCAAATCAAGTCATATGATTAGGCTTAAAAACCTTAAGTGAATTACCACTGCCTCCAGAAAAAGTCTAAGGCAATTGTCAGGGCTTATAAAGCCTTTCATGGATTGACCTCTGCTCACCTCATGCCAGGCCCTTCCCTGCTGAAGCATTTGCTGCTCCCCAAACATGCGGTGCTCTGTCTTCACACTGAGTCTTTATGCTCTTCTTCCTTTGCCTGGAACACTTTTCTTCCCCCTTTCTTCTGGAAACTTCGCATCAGTGATTCAGGTCTTGGCTGAGATGAGACATCCTCTTCGAAGTCTTCCCCAGGAATTCCCTGGCAGTCCAGTGGCTAAGACTCAGCCCTTTCACTCTTACTTACACTGCTGTGGGCCTGGATTTGATCCCTGGTCAGGGAACTAAGATCCCACAAGCTGCATGGCACAGCCCAGAAAAAGAAGTCTTCCCAATTCTGAGCTCCCCGAGCCCCTTGAGCTTCCCCCCGTGCTACAGTCTCACCAGTGTGGTAGATGCTACCTGTTTACCTTCTGTTTAATCCAACAGAGTACGAGTCTGTTGAAGGCAGGCAATGTCTCTCCTTCATTAGAACCTGAAAAAACTGTAACAGATATTTTTGAATGAATGAAAAAATAAAACTCAGCTTGGGACACGTTGAGTGGAGGTGTTTATGCAACACAGAAGGCAAAGGCACCTGGTTGAACAGTGATGTGCTGATTAGTGGTTATCTGCTGACTCTTGACAAAGCCCTGGTTGGTAGCCTTTGTGGAATGCCATGGTGTAAATTGCATTTCAGTTTCCATGTGGCTGATTTCAAGCTCCCAATGTGACATTGCAAAATAGAGTTGGGAAGAGGTGTGTACCATTGGCTCTCGTGAGTTGCCATGACTGGGCTCCAGTGAAGTGCTGCCTGTGGGCAGGTGGGTGTGGGGAGTGGGATGTAGGCTGGAGAGATGGATTTGGTGACCATCTGTGGAGTGATGGTCATTGGAGCTGGGGAGCACCAAGATGACCCACAGAGTTGGCTCGGGGTCAAAAGAAGAAAAGAAGGATAGATTCTGAGGCGACACCAGCATTGACGTGGCCTGTAGAAAAAGAAACCTCTTTGAAGAAAGAGGCAGGAAGACCTGAAAGAGAAAATCAGTAGAACTGGGTCAGTATTGTGTCATGGAAGCCAGGCAATGGGAACCAAGGAGTAGAAATTCTCAAGATCCCCACTGGCAAATAAAGGAGAGTGATTCAATAATGGAAGTGCTACAAAATGTGTGTTGCATCTCAAACTTAGCAGGTTGGTGTTATTGAACCAGCGTTGTGAGGATAGCAGCCAGATTTAGAGAGGAAAATATTTGAAAAGAAAGTGTATGTGGCCAGCGAGGCTGTCGTTTTGGGTGTTACATTAGTTACTGATATTTATTATTTCATAACAAATTACTCTACAACTTAATGTTTATTGTTGTTTTAAACTACTATCTCATACCCGCTGTGGGTCAGTATTTCAGGAACAGCATAGCTGGGTAGTTCAGACTGGGGTCTCTCATGAGGTTGTACTTAAGATGCTGGCTGGTGCTACTGTCATCCGAAGGCTTGACCAGAGCTAGAGGACATGTTTCCAAGATGGCACACTCATGGGATTGGCAAGTCAGTCCTGGCTGTTGGCAGGAGGCCTCAGTTCTTCCCCCATAAGGAACTCTCCATAGGGCTGCTTGAATGTCCCAACAGTATAGCAGCTGGTTTCCTCCAGAGTGGGTGATCGGAGAAGAGAATGGCAGAAGATGCAATGTCTTTGACATAGCCTCAGAAGACGTATGCCATCACTACTGCAGTATCCTACTGATCACACAAACCAGTCCTGATTCAGTGGAAGGAGTGACACAAGGGCACAGTTACCAGGAGGAAAGTTCATTGGGGACCATCTTGGAGGCTGGCTGCCACAGCATGGGACCAGGCAAGCCAGGGTTGTGAGACCTGGTGGGATTAATTGGCCTCAGGGTTGTAAGAAGAACTCTGATATAAATCGGCTTCATGGAATCACAGGTGTATTTGGGTTCCCTGATAGTTATTAGGCCCTCAGTGTGAGTACATCTTCCTGTAGACTTGAGGCTGCTCCCCCAGCAATGTGGAGAATTTTTTTCTGTGAGGACCACAAACCAGCAGAGGCTGAGGCCTTACATGAAGGCCCTTGGCTGAGTCTTTTTCAAACACACAGCCCTCTCTTGGAAGGTACACAATGGCTGGACCTAGAAATCTGTGTATCAAGATAAAAGTAGCATCAGTATCAGAATGTACGGAGTGTGTTTACCCTGATTCAGTGTTGTGTTTACCCTGATTTGTGTAATCTTAATGATCAAGTTTTACCTCTTTCTACCTCTTAAGATTTCAATTTTTTTAGTAGCAAAATACACGATTTGGGGGAAATGTTTTGACTTTGCAAGTTTGTGTGTCATAAATCTACAAGAGCTTATCATGTAAGCACAACACCTCCTATAATGTCTGAAGATCTGAATCAAATCTGTGGAAACGGCCAGAATTTTCTATTCAGTCACCTTTGGGGGTGAATTCTCTGCTGCCATCTTGTGGCCACTTAGAATAATAACAACTAGAGCGTTGCCTTTGGTCCAGTGAATCATCCACCAGACAATGTCCAGAATTCCTCCTCCCATGTCCCACCCAAATGTCCTCTATTCTGGGTGAATACTTCCCATGCAGGGTGCCAATTTGCAAAGCAGTCTATACCTATGTTGTAAAGCTTTGATTATTAGAAAGTGCTTTCTGACACTCATCCAAATTCTGCCTGGGTCTAATTTCTATCCAAGCTGTCCTTTTTCTACTACTGTATTTAATTTTTAAATATTTGAAGGCATCTGCTCATCATATTTCCACACAATTTTTTTCCTAGACTAAATATTTCAACTCCTTCATCATCTCCTTATGTGATATGTTTTCCAGAGCTTCTGTCATCCTGTACTTCTCTCTCAGGTCAGGTTCCCTAGTAGCAGATATGAGGCAGGGATTCTAATGCAAGGGATTTACTGGGGGAGTGTCCTCAGGGCACACTTGTAGGGGCTTGAAGCAGGATGGGGGAGGGGGGAAAAGAAAAATGGAAGAGAAGATATTACCAGCTCATTCCCAATGATCAGTGTCTTGTGAGTCTTTAATCATGGCTGTCCTTCCAAGTGTATGTCAATTGTTCTGTATGCATAATTTTCATAATTTCTTTGAAATAACAATCTAGTAATATCTTAAGAACTCATTGTTCCTTTTATGTCACCTGCCTTAGTTTGGGTTTGCTCAAAAAGCAGGGACTTAGGAGCTAGCAGTCTTTTAGGGAGGTGATCGGGGAGCAGAAGTGAAGGAGTGGAGACAGCAAGACAAGGAAGGGAGAAAAACTAAGACAGGAAGAATACAATGGAACACTACTCAGCCATAAAAAAGAAGGAAATTTTGCCATTTGCAGCAACATGGATGGACTTGGAGGGTATTATGCTAAGAGAAATAAGTCAGACAGAAAGACAAATACTGTATGATATCACTTATATGTGGAATGTAAAAAATACAACAAATTAGAGAATATAACAAAAAAAAAAGAAGCAGACTCACAGATACAGAGAACAAATTAGTGGTTACCAGTGGGAAGAGAGAAGCAGGTCAGGGATTAAGAGGTACAAACAATGAGGTATAAAATAAGCTATAAGATATATTGTACGACACAGGGAATATAGCTAGTATTTTATAATAATTATAAATGGAGTATAATTAAAAACTGTGAGTCACTATATTGTACATTTGTAACTTATAAAATATTGTAAATCAACTATACTTCAATTCAAAAAATTTTTAAAGAGGGAATTCCCTGGCAGTCAGTGGTTAGGACTGTGCGCTTTCACTGCCGTGGGCACGGGTTTGATCCCTGGTTGGGGATCCCACATGCCGTGAGGCGAGGCCAAAAAAACCAAAACCAAACCTAAGACAGGAACATCAGCAGTGAATGTATAATCAAGAACTTCATTTTATTTTGGCTGCACTGTGCTGCTTGTGGGATCCCAACCAGGGATTGAACCCGGGCCCTTGGCAGTGAGAGTGGGGAGTCCTAACCACTGGACCGCCAGGGAATTCCCCAAGAATTTTATTTTTGGATACACTAAATTTGAAATGATTATTTAGACATCCAATGAAGAAGTTAAGCAGGCACTTGGCAAGAAAAAAAAAAAAAAAAGAAGAAAAGTCTGATTATTCACAGTCAATAAATTCGAGCTGATCACTGGTTAGTTTCTCCAGCAACAAGTCTCTCTTCTGACATAATGTCTGTCACCTCCCAGGCTTTCTTTTCCCTGGCAATCGATGTTAGTTAACTGGAGACGGAGCATTATGTAAGACTCTATTTAGAGTTATTCAAAAGATAAACAGCTAGCCTTTACTGTTGGTGGCAGCTGCTTTCCAGATGCCAAAATCACCCCTAAGTTCTTTTATTACATTAAAAATGGCCCAGATGCTGCTTTCCACAAACTCCATCCTTATGTCTTCTTGGGTGTTTTTCAATGTGTTAGTCCACAGAGTGGAAGGCATTACCACGCTCATTTATTTTTCATGGAGTGTCGTAACAGGAATCCTGGATTCGACAAGTGAAGCTGGAAGCCATATTAATAATGTATGTTAAGTACAGCTGATCAGCACTCCTGTCATCGTAACATCACTGAGAGCATCAGAGCAAAGAGGCACACATGTGGCAATGTGGTCACGTACTGTATCCCTTCTGCCACAAGATCCGTAATGAAGTGACTAGAGGTGAATCTTTAGCTTTCAGCCTAAGCTAGTTGTTCTCCAGCATTAGTGAGCCATCCCAGTGTGAATCTAACTCAGTGGGTCTCCATCTATCCCTCCCTCTCTTCCTTCCAACAAATATCTCTTAAGCTCCTGCCATGTATCGGACAATGCCTTAGGCCTAGGAATCTGCATGTAACAAGCTCTGTAAATGATCTTCATATAGGTGGTTCACGGAACACATTGTAGGAGAAGCTGGCCTAAAGAAACTTGTAATTGGTACTGTGGTTGTCTCTCTAGCACCCATTTTATCCAGCCCCCCACCCCCTCACACAGATGTATGTTGTGTTTAGGTGGCTCTGTTCTCAGCCATGTGCTTCAGGAGAGGCTGACCAAAGAGGCATACATATCATCGATGAAGATAGTCAATAAACAATGTGTAATAGGAATAGAAAAGAGTTTCCTGGGCTTCCCTGGCAGTGCAGTGATTGAGAATCTGCCTGCCAATGCAGGGGACGCGGGTTCGAGCCCTGGTCTGGGAGGATCCCACATGCCGCGGAGCAACTGGGCCCGTGAGCCACAACTACTGAGCCTGCACGTCTGGAGCCTGTGCTCCTCAACAGGAGAGGCCGTGACAGTGAGAGGCCCGCGCACCGCAATGAAGAGTGGCCCCCGCTTGCTGCAACTAGAGAAAGCCCTGGCACAGAAACGAAGACCCAACACAGCCAAAAATAAATAAATAAATAAATAAAATTAAAAAAAAAAAATCTGCATGACTCCAAAAACCAGGTTCTTAAAAAAAAAAAAAAAAAAGAAAGAAAATGGAGTTAGGGGGAGGAAGAACGTTTGAGAACTTTTGTATGTTTGCTTTTCTATTCCAAGCAACATTTATTAAGGGTAGTGAATAGCTAGGTGTGGCAGGGCCAGGGGCTGCCCTCTGTTGCCAAACCTCAGGCTGTGTACAGGGATATATATACAGGGAGAGGGGCTGGATGTAGGGAGAGCACCATGCAGGGGTGGCACACCGGTCTCAGATAGGTGAACTCTACTTGACTTGCTCAAGGCACATCAGGGAACATACTGGAAACCAGGAGGCAACGGCAGCCCACTGGTGTCACGAGCCCTCACCAACCATCACTCTAACAGTGTTTTCCTTTGCAGTCCAATGTCCTCCACCCTAGGGATTGTGAGCAAGTTTTAGGAATAGAGAAAAAGGCCAGTTCCAGAGGACAATCCATCTCTCTGCACATGAGTGATTCTCTCTGGTGGTTGTCAGTTAAGTCACAGATAAGTCAGTGTTATTGGGCAGTTGCTGGGTGGGGGTCAGAGGAGTTGTCCCCAACAGAAACCTCTTCATCTGGGAACAGGTTGGGGACAACTTTTTTTGGCCGCTTCCATGATCGGTCTTGGTTAGGCCAGCTGCTGAGTTGTCACAATGGGTGACACTGAATGTCAACATTTTCACAGTCATCCCACACAGCTGAGCTACATCTCACCCTGGCATCTGTCCCTTGGCCCTGGGAGGACAGGCAATTCTTTCATATATAACGGGAAAAGATACAAGAGAGACACTGTCTTTCTCTCAAAGACTGTTCGAGTAGCGGGCCATTGCACCCTGAATAATGCCCTTTCAAAGGGAGAAAAAATTGGATTCTAGAATCACACACTTCTGGGACATTTAGAGAGGGCAGTTTACTGAGTATGATTTTTGCAAGATGATTGTGTAATGAAATGTAAGCCTCAAAGTCTGAGAGAAAGAAAATGCATTTATTCAGAATATCTCATGAGTGTTTGTATATGTATGTTGAAACCCATCACCCTTCAAGTGTCCTATGATCAAGACAGGGGATGAGAATTATACTGTATCTGGAAGTGCAGACAATGTTGAGGCTGAGAATGCAAGGCAGGTGGGGATTCCACACCTGGGTGTCCCTTTGGGGAGCTGTGGAACTGGTGTGCCAGGGGTGGTCTGAGGTGAGAGCTCTCCCCGGGGAAGGAATGCTTCTCTGCCTTTCAGCCTTTTACAAGCTGAAGCTGCAGCTTGGCCTGGAGGTGCAGTGGGTGGAGGTTTTGACTGAGTCTAGAGGCCCCTGGTGTCTGCCCAGTGTGAGGGGAGGTTGACCCAGCACCTCCTGGCTGCCGTCGGAACTGTGGAGGGTAGCTGGTGGGTAATGACCCCTGATAGAAGGTGGACACACATGCTCTTTCTCTTCTGAAGGTCTAAATGGTGCAGCCGCGAGCATCCTGAACCCTCACAAATGTGTTCCACCTTTCCTTTTTCTCTGGGTTGAAAAGTCAAGCCTGTTTCTTTGAATTATGCCTCATTCACTTTCATTTTCTTCATCTATTCCTAAAGGAGCCTAGTGCCTGGAACCCCTGGTTAAACTAAAGATCCTTAGCTTACATGTTGAAAACAAATCTCCATGGTTAAGAAAATGTCAGTAAAAAGTCTTTATTTTTTAGCTCTAATTTTCTTAAATTAGAAGTATGATCCTTGGACTTCCCTGGTGGCACAGTGGTTAAGAATCTGCCTGCCAATGCAGGGGACACGGGTTCGAGCCCTGGTCCAGGAAGATCCCACATGCCGCGGAGCAACTAAGCCCGTGTGCCGCAACTGAGCCTGAGTGCGCTCTAGAGCCTGCGAACCACAACTACTGAGCCGGCATGCCACAACTACTGAAGCCCGTGCGCCTAGAGCCCGTGCTCCGCAAAAAAGAGAAGCCACTGCAATGAGAGGCCAGCACACCGCAACGAAGAGTAGCGCTACCCCGCTCGCCGCAACTAAAGAAAGCCCGCGCGCAGCAACGAAGACCCAACGCAGCCAAAAATAAATTAAAAAGGAAAAAAAAAGATCCTTTCAGGATTATCGATGACAGAAAAAGACTTAGTGTTTAGAATGTCCTCTCTTTCTCCAAAGGAGGCAGTGCCTAGTAACCACTTTTTTTGGCTAAGTGCAAAATCAACTTCCTGTCACAATTGCCTCTCCTGTCCAGGACAGACTTAAGTGATAGATGTGGGGATGGAAGACTGGTGAAGTGGGGCAGGGGAAGCGCTGCTTCAGGAAAGGAGAGACAGATTGCCAGAGGCCTTGGAGCTGGTGGAGGAGGGTGGGGTCAAACAAGGCTGAGGTCCACATGGGGAGATTAAGACACTGACCACAGAGCTGCAGGTAGGGTGGTTTGAGGAGAAAAGAGATGCTTAATAAGATTATTTGGAGTGAAATACTGTGCACTAGACAATGTAAACCATGACTTTTGTTCCCCCTAGAAAATCTAGACTAGAAATTCTAGATTCTGGAGTAAAATATCCACATCTTTGGTGCTGGGTGTTGTATATATTTTACATCTTAAATATTCAAAGCATGAAGAAACACACAAAGCAAAAAGCGATATTTGCACTTCCCCTGTTTTAATTAATCCCAGTGTTCAGAGTTCACCTATCCAAAGCTAATAGTTTGATGTGTATCCTTCAATAGTTTTCCTAAGCATTTATGGACATATACATGATTATTAATAATTTGGCTCAAAAACAATGAGATTGATGGAGAGAAGGGAACCCTCTTGCACTATTGGTGGGAATGTAAATTGATACAGCCACTATGGAGAACAGTATGGAGGTTCCTTAAAAAACTAAAAACAGAACTGCCATACGACCCAGCAATCCCACTACTGGGCATATACCCTGAGAAATCCATAATTCAAAAAGAGTCATGTACCACAATGTTCATTGCAGCTCTATTTACAATAGCCAGGACATGGAAGCAACCTCAGTGTCCATCAACAGATGAATGGATAAAGAAGATGTGGCACATATATACAATGGAATATTACTCAGCCATAAAAAGAAACGAAATTGAGTTATTTGTAGTGAGGTGGATAGACCTAGAGTCTGTCATACAGAGTGAAGTAAGTCAGAAAGAGAAAAACAAATACCGTATGCTAACACATATATATGGAATCTAAAAAACAAACAAAAAAATGGTCATGAAGAACCTAGGGGCAAGACAGGAATAAAGACGCAGACCTACTAGAGAATGGACTTGACGATACAGGGAGGGGGAATGGTAAGCTGGGACAAAGTGAGAGAGTGGCATGGACATATATACACTACCAAATGTAAAATAGCTAGCTAGTGGGAAGCAGCCGCATAGCACAGGGAGATCAGCTCAGTGCTTTGTGACCACCTAGAGGGGTGGGATAGGGAGGGTGGGAGGGAGGGAGATGCAAGAGGGAAGAGATATGGGGATATGTGTATATGTATAACTGATTCACTTTGTTATAAAGCAGAAACTAACACAGCATTGTAAAGCAATTATACTCTAATTAAGATGTTAAAAAAAATGAGATTGAAAACATTCTCTTCAAAATTTCGAAGGTATTGCTCCATTGACTACTTTCTTTTTTTGCATGTTAAAATTAATTTTTGAATAGTAAATACATGCGTGGGGGATGAATTTGAAAGATAAAAAAGGATACCACTAATACTTCCAGCTGCCTTGTTTCCTTCACTGGTGGCAACAACTGTCACTGGTTTCTTATGTGTATTTCCAGATATATTCTGTAATATCCATGTGTTTACAAATATACATACACACATATGTTGAACCATATTAAATTGCCATTTTTGAAGTTAAAAATCAGCAACTTCACGCAATTTAACCTAACACAGATATATATGAATATAATTTTTAATCACACTAATGATAGTGTGCTGTATACACTGTAGTGCACTTTGGTTTCTGACTTAATGAAACATCTTGAGATCTCCCCATAACTGTATGCATAGAGCTGCCTCATTCTTTTTTAATTTTGTGCCTATTTATTTGTTTTCATGGCAAAATGTTATTATTTTTAAATTTACGTATAGTAAAATTGAATTTTAATTTTGATGTACAGTTCTTTGTGTTCTAACATCTGTGTACCCACCACTACAATCAGGAAACAGAAATATTTCAGACATATCTATGTCATCACCACCAATGACAAAGAATACTACTGGCAGGCACCTCAAACCTCCCTCCCGATTGTTACGCCTTTCCTACACCCCAAGACAATATTTCTCTTGACTTCTAACACCGTAGGTTAGTTTTGCCTACATGAAATAAAGGAGTATACATTCTTTTGTTTGCCTTCTTTGGCTCAACATTATGTAAGATTCATCCATGTTGTTATGTGATTACTATAGAACAATGAATTACACAATATTTCATTATTTTATAGCATTTTTTTGGCATGCAGAATAAAAAAAACCCCTTTATTATAAACTGTTTTTTTGTAATGGTTTCTGGATTTTGTGCTATACTTAGGAAGGCTTTTAGCGCTCCAGGGTTATAAAATAAATCTTCCAGTGTTTTCTTCTAGTAATTTAAAAATTTCATTTTTTCAGGTGTGAGGAATGAATCCAACTTTTTTTTTCCAAGATACTAACTTATTATCCAAATACTCATTTAATCTTCATGGGAAATTTATGATGGATACAATGACATGTCTTCATTTTACAGATGAAGAAACTGACACATACAAAAGTTCAGTCATTTTCCCCCATCACAGAACTAGTAAATGGCAAAGATGCGACTTGAACCCAGTCAGTTGAGTTTAATGCCTTTGTGCTTATTCATTATACTACCCAGCCTTTCCACCCACACAGTATCTTGAGTATGAGGCAAGGATCCAAACATTTGCAAGAGTGAAGTTGTTTACTTAGGAGTCTGATTATCATATAGTTATTCAGTAGGAGCAGAGAATTTGACACTTCACCTCCAGTCCCTCAGCCCTTCTCTGTGTTACCAAGAGCCCTCATTCTTGAAATAAGATTTTTTTTTTTCTCAGCCCAGTGTTGGGTTTTCCCTTCCAAGGACTCTTCTCATTAGATTGTTGAGTCATCAGCTGGGTAAACAGCCCTAGGACATGTGTAAACAATTACAAAACTGTTAAAAAATTGAGCAGGGTGTGTCTCAGAGAAGAGAAGGAAATGTGAAACATACTACAGTTGGAGACCAGGATAAAGGGCAAGAAGCCTGAGGTCAGTTTCCACTTCCATCTCTGAGATCATATGACTCCGGGAAGGTCACTTTTTGGCTCTTCGTTTTGCGATAGCAATAATAATGTAGCCCTTCACTTTTCCTTAGTTTCCTTATTTCTGCCTACAATGGGAATTAAATTAAAAACAAAGATACCAAAAAAACCCAAACATTCTTTAAAGAAAAGGCCCCAGGCTGAAAAGTAAGCTAAATTCCTGGGAGAGTCACAGTCAAAGTCTAGACACTGATGTGCAGACCTTTCTTCGATGGGAGGTCTTCCAACTGTTTTATAACTTTAATTTTTTTAGTAAGTTTTTGGCCGTGCTACCTGGCATGCAGGATCTTAGTTCCCTGTGGAGTCTTAACCACTGGACTGCCAGGGAAGTCCCCATATAATTTTAATTTACATAGCCATAAGATGTTCTTTTGCAAAGTAAATATTAAAAACATACTGTGTTTCAAAGTGTTCCGGTGAAGTACATTAAAACAGGATAGGAATACAAGTATTTCAGTCCGCTCCAGATCTGTTACTTGCTATAGCCAAAATATGTACGCATATATATTATATACATATATATCCCCCCCAACCTTACAAATGTTGGCAAATCTGGTATGTGAAGAACAACACAGCTGTTGCACTTTCACATTTGTGGATAAGTGCTCTCAATGTACAAAATATTTTTTCTTTTCTTTCTTTCTTTCTTTGCAACCAGGAAAGAATATATGCTGGTGAGGACACTGGATATCAATCAGTAAATCATTTTGGAGCAAAGTATTGGAGAACATAGCAAAATCAATGTCAGTGGTAGTCTATGCCACCATGGTAAGGGATCCAGAGGCGGTGTGGGTGGGTGGTGTAGACATGGGCTTTAGAGCCATGAGAGCTCTGGGTTCAAGTGCTGCCTCCACCATGTCCAAGCTGTGTTACTTTGGGTGAAATTCTTAACCTCTCTGAGCCTCGGGTTTTTAATTTCCATTTTAAAGTTTTCATACAGTGAAGTTTAGTGTTTGTGGTATATAGTTTTCTGGGTTTTGACAAATGCACACAAAGTTGTATATCTACCACTATAGTTATGATATGAACTGTTTCATCATCCCAAAGATTCCCTCATCCTGCCCTTTTGCAGTTAACACCACTTCTACCCCAATCCAGTCCTGGCCCACTCAACTCCTAGCAACCACTGGTCCATTCTCCCTCCCTATAGCTTTGCCTTTTCATAATGTCATATAAGTGGAATCTGTTGGGCTGCATCCCACAGGCCTGCAAGCCTTGTACTTGCCCAGCTTCAAGACCAAAGAGAGTCCAGAGTCAGTGACAGAGACATCAATGGTTTAGTGGATGGGGGATCTTACATGTCTGAAACAAGGTCCTGTAGCGACACCCCACCGTGTGCAGCAGGACACGGCACTAGTCTTTGCTTCCAGGCAGAGGGGAGGTTACCAGTTATAGGGAGAATTGACTTCCGGTTGGCTCATCGGTTACCAAGGAAACCAGCAGAGGAGCGTGCCCCTCACCTCCCCTTTGGTAAACTATCATAGTGGCGAGATTCTGATCTAAAGATGAGAACAATCACTAGTTGGAGCTGGGGGCAAGTATGCAGGCATTTACTGATGAAGGTCTATGATTAAGATGGGAGGTCAGTCAAGTGAGTAGGGTGTAGGTGAGGCAGGGACTGTACAGAGAGCAAGATATATATGTATGGCTTCTTTTGGGTCACTCATCAAAACTTAAGGAGATCCATTTAGGTTGTTATGAGTATCAATACTCTGTCCTTTATATTTCAGAGTAGCATTCCATGGTATGGAAGTACCACAGTTTGTTTATTCATTCACTGACCTAAGGGCATCTGGGTTTTGATAATTTGTGTCAGATATTCCCTTATAATATCTGTAGAATCTGTGGCAATAAGCCCTCTTTAACTCCTGATATTGATAATTACTGTTTTTCTTTCTATGAGTCTTACTAGAGGCTTACCAATTTTATTAATCTTTTCTAAGAACCAAATTTTAGTCTTGTTGGTTTTTCTCTATTGTCTGTTTTCTATTTCATTGATGTTTTGCTCAGTATCTTTTATTTCATTCCTTCTACTTACTTCGATTTTAGTTTTTTCTTCTTTTTCAAACTTCTTAAGGTGGAAGCTTAGATGATTGATTTTCAATCTTTATTTCCTTTGTAATACAAACACATAATGCTATTATTTTCCATGTAAGCACTGCTTTAGCTGAACCTCACAAATTTTGCTATGCTCTGTTCTCATTGTCATTCTTTTAAAATATTTTCTAGTTTCCCTTGTGCTTTGCTTTTTGGCCCATCAACTATTTAGAACTGTGCAGCATAATTTCCAAATATTTGGGGACTTTCTAGATATCTCTGTTATTGATTTCTAATTTAATTGCTTTGTGGTCGGAGAACACACTATATGATATTAAGCCTTTGAAATTAATTGAGACCTGTATTATGAATTAGCACATGGTCTATCTTGGGAATGTTCTATAAGTATTCCAAAAAACCCCGTGTATTCTGCAGTTGTTGGGTCTTTTCGAAAAAGATCAATTAGGCAAAGTTAGCTGATCCAACTTCTCTATATCCTTACTAATTTTTTTGTCTACTTGTTCTATCAAAGACTGAGAGAGACCCCGAAGAACCTGGCACTTAGAATTAAAGATTTTTGAAGGAATATATGAAAATATACGATTTCTGTGAAATAAAAGATAAATAAAGGCGATGTCCAAAGGACTGAAATCTTACAATATTGGCCAGAAACTTCTGGACCCTGGGAGCCCCGTGTCAGGCACTTCTTGAACCCTGGAAGAGTGCAGCGAAGGGAAGAGGGCCCCTCTGGGAAGCAGTAGGAGTACGAGACACTGAAGGCAGAGAATCCTAACCACAAATACTGAACAAAAGTACACTATCCTTCAGAGCCCTCGGCAGTCTTCTCGCACCCCGGACACCCACACATGCAGTTCTTTGCGGCAGGATTGTCAGCCTTGCGGTCCTCAAAAGAAGCAGCACCCTCCCCACCAGACTTCGCAGCGCCGAAGCCCCGGTGTGCGTCAGCGTAGCGTTCCGACGAGCCCGGGATCCGGCTCTGAGGGCATCTAGGCACGCAGTGAGCATACGCAGCGCAAACCCCTGGATTTTCCGGGAGCGACCCTGGAGCGCGCATGTGCGGGCCCGACTTCCAGCTTGTCCCCTCCGGCGCTCCGTAGCGCTCCCTCGGCGAGCTCCACGTAGGCCGCGCAGGCGCCTTGGGCACACGCTCACCTGGTGCCGTTGTTGTCGCCGCCGCCGCCGCCGCCGCCGCAGGGGCTGGATGGGGGGCCGAGGCCAACCGGTGGCACCCAGAAGAGAGAGACGCGGCGGCGGCGACGCCGACACCCGCAGGACGAGTGTGCCGACCCGCCCGCGAGGCCAAGGAGGAGAGGCGAGGCCCGGCCCCCGCGGTTCCTGGTGTAGAGAACCCTCCGTCGCCGCCGCGGCCGGGTCTCTCAGAGCACTCGCCCTCAGGTCTCATTCACATTCAGGAACCCGCGTTGCGCCATGTTCAAGAAACTGAAGCAAAAGATCAGCGAGGAGCAGCAGCAGCTCCAGCAGGCGCTGGCCTCTCCTCAGGTACTATGGCCGCCGCGCTCCCCTAGTTCCCTGACCTTTGACCTCTAACCTGAGGCTTCCCCCAGACCCCGGACTGGGAAAGAGCTCAAGGCTGTCCAGGTCCTCCGTGACTCCTGACCCGGGTCCCCCAACCCAAAACTCCGTTCTGGTTGTGGGGGTGGCTGGATTTGTGACACCTGACCTCTGGTAATTTTCCCTAATTCCCAACCCGGTCTGAGAATAAGTGAGAAGGGCTCCGATCTTGCATGATTTTTGACCCATATCGAAGGTTCCACCAACTATCCGAGACCCCAACTCAAGAGTGAGGGCGGAATGGGAAAACCAGGGTCCCTTGTAACATCTGATCTCTCGACTGAAGTCCCCTCTCTGATCCCCGACCCGAGATTGAGTACGGAGGGGCCCCTGGCCCGTGACGAAGTCTAATTCCAAACCCTCGTCCAGGCGTGAGGGCCAGGGGTCGAGCCATTCCTGCCCAGGCTGCTTGCAGGAGCATTGGGACCTGAAAGAGGTGGCGGTGTGGCCGGCGTCCAGCGCCCGCGACTGTCACGAGTTAGTCACTTCGCATAACTTGGTTGATCCGGGACGGGCGGAGGGGCTGACACTGTGCGGCCCAGCAGGGCTTGCGCCTGTCCATAGCCCGGCTCTGCTTCTTCAAGTCTCGTTAATATTTGTTTTTCACGAACGCTGTTGCTTCAGGAAATGACGGTTTTCAGGAAAAAGGGGGCGTGTTAGTAGTGTTAATTTAAAGAAGCAGAAGCAGTTTCCTAAGCAGCTGTGATTGTGTGTTTGGGTGCTGGCAGCACGTGGTCCCTTCAGCAGAGGGGAGGGCTTCTGCTAAATTCCTTCCCAGCCTTTCAGAGTCTCAACAGATGGAGCAAATCTCTCTCTTAACTTTAGAGTTTCTACAAGAAAGGCTGAGTTTTGACTAATTTGGAGGCATTTCTAAACATCTTTAACATAACATTTATCGTATGCAACTTAAATATAGCTAACTAATTAACAACTACTAAATCAAACAACTATTGAATTTATTCTGAAACTGTAAATTGAAGTTGTTCTCTAAAAATGTAAAGGTCCCCTAGAGTGAAACAGTGGTTGAGATACATAGGTACATGGTACCGAAAGCTTGTTCATTCTCCCAAGTGAAACGTAAATAGTGATTAAGATTTCAGTACTAGAATTTTACTTTTCATACCATTTACCGCAAGCTTTTAAATTTTATAAAACACCATTATTTAAGAAACAAAGGAAAAACTAAAAATTGAGGTACAGATGAGGAATGTGGGGAAACAGGTGTGGTAGTGAATGTAAGGAACTCTATACATATCACTGATCCAGGATTCCACCTCTAGAAATTTATTCTAAGAAAATTTAGGATGTATTAAGCAGTTAGCCACATGGATTTTCACTTCAGTGTTGTTTTAATAGGTAAAATCTGGCCAAAAATGTTCAACGCTAGAAAATTGGTTAAACACGTTATATTAGATAGTTATTCCGCAGCCTTAAAAAAATGCCATCATTTATTAGGTTCTTACTCTATGCTAGGCATTTTGCTTGTATTATTTTGTTTAATTCTCACATAACTCTACAACTTAGAGAATCTTTCATACATGGAGTGAGGCTCAAAGGGGTTAAGTAACCTGCCTGATGTCACACAGCTAGAGTTAGAGCCTACGGAGACGTAGGCTCTAACTTGTAGTAAAAGATTGAAAAAGTGTGTAGGGGTTTCCTTTGTGGGGAAAGTATGTATATAAGTGTGTATATATATATATATATACACACACAGAAATAGTGAAAATAGTTTAAGAAGAATATGCTCCAAGGTGCTCATTCTTTTTCTTATTTGTAATATTATCTTTTTTTCATGAGCTTTAACAAAGGGAGGATGTCTTTAGAATGATAGTAAAAGAGCTAGTTAAAAGATAATGTATTAGAGCTCCCAGTTTCTATGGGTTGATGCCTCTGGTGAGACAGTGCATGTGGAGCAAATAATATCACCTTGTATACAAAAGATTGAAAACAATCCTCTTTGATAACATATATTTATTTATTCAGAATGCCAGAGTAAATTGTTAGTGATCAACTGCTGATAGAAACTTGATTATTTTCTGGTCTTGATCCTCAGCTATTCAGAACCCTTCAAGTTGAGAAGTTCTGGATTTATTTGTTTATTTATTTTGTTTATTTATTTTTGGCTGCATTGGGTCTTCGTTGTTGCGCGCGGGCTGTCTCTAGTTGTGGCGAGTGGGGGCTACTCTTCGTTGCGGTGTGCGGGCTTCTCATTGTGGTGGCTTCTCTTGTTGCAGAGCATGGACTCTAGGCATGTGGGCTTCGGTAGTTGTGGCACACGGGCTCAGTAGTTGTGGCGCACGGGCTTAGTTGCTCTGCAGCATGTGGGACCTTCCCAGACCAGGGATCGAACCGGTGTCCCCTGCATTGGCAGGCAGATTCTTAACCATTGCACCACCAGGGAAGTCCCGAAGTTCTGGATTATTGTTTTCAGAGTTAAGGATTTCTTTCAAGCATGAATTAAACAAATATTTTTTGATGGGACAGTCCTTTTATAACAGATTACGCATATCCTTGTTTTCTTGTGCAAAGGATCCTGAATTTGTATAATATTATCAATGTCTTCATTTTTGAGTATGAATTATTTTGTGATGAAGGCACCATGCCCTCAGGAATTTAATGGGGTATGAAAGACAATTCCCTTTTACCCACTCAGGAGGATTTATTTGTTTTTGGTCTACTTTTTGTAATTACTTTGTAGTCTCCCTTGCTATCTGCCCAGTGTCGTTCTTCCAGCTTCTGAATTGTTTGGGCTTTAAATCAAGACAAGACACTAAACTTCTAAAATTTTGGGTAAAATAAGGGCAAGTACCTAAGAGATTCTTTAGTGTATATTAGTGTATTAACACAAATTTTGAGACATTTGTTTCGAGATTTTGGAGGCCTGTGTGTGCATACTTCCTGGTTCTTAGCTTGCTTTCCAGAGGGGAGATTGCCTGATAGGGATGTTTCAAGTAGAGTGAGTTGTCAGGTGTTCATAATTATGGGAGAAATGAATGATTTGCATCATAATATTTGCAAAACTTTTCAGTAATAGTAATAGTGATGGTGTTAGTAACACTGTAAGGGTCCCTTAAGTTTTTGAAAGCATTCAGTAAAAGACAGCCTTCTGGGGCTTCCCTGGTGGCGCAGTGGTTGGGAGTCTGCCTGCCAATGCAGGGGACATGGGTTCGAGCCCTGGTCTGGGAAGATCCCACATGGCCGCGGAGCAACTGGGCCTGTGAGCCACAACTACTGAGCCTGCGCGTCTGGAGCCTGTGCTCCGCAACAGGAGAGGCCGCGATGGTGAGAGGCCTGCGCACCGCGATGAGGAGTGGCCCCCGCTCGCCACAGCTAGGGGGGGCCCTCGCACAGAGGCGAAGACCCAGCACAGCCAAAAATAAATAAATAAATAAATAAATAAACCCATTTAAAAAAAAGACAGCCTTCTGTAGTCCCCAGTCACTTCTCTTTGGTTGGTGCTAAGATTATTTGAACCCCTCTTTGGCAGATATTATTTTAAGTAAACATTTGTTCAATTCTGATGATGACGTGAAGCCTAATCACTAATTAAGAATAAAATTTAAAAATTTCAAATCAAGTTCCATTTAATATATATATTTTTAAGATTTATTTATTATTTATTTATTTTATTTATTTTTGGCTGCGTCGGGTCTTAGTTGCGGCACGGGGGATCTTCGTTGAGGCATGTGGGATCTTTTGTTGCAGCCCGTGGCTTCTCTCTAGTTGCGGTGCGCGGGCTTCTCTCTAGTTGTGGTGTGCGGGTTTTCTTTTCTCTAGTTGTGGCGCGCAGGCTCCAGAGCGCGTGGGCTCTGTAGTTTGCAGCACACGGCTTAGTTGCCCCGCGACATGCTGGATCTTAGTTCTCTGACCAGGGAGCGAACCCGTGTCCCCTGCATTGTAAGGCGGATTCTTTACCACTGGACTGCCAGGGAAGTCCCTCCATTTAATATTTTTTTAACAACAAATATCTACTTAGATTTTTAAATTCCTTACAGAATGAATTTGATAAAAATTATTAAAAAGTAATATAGAATACTTTCTAACTTCTTAGGATATATGTAGTGCCATGAATAAAAATATTTTTTAACATTTTCAGCCTTTTTCAAATATTACTGAAACTTAAAAATTATAAAAAGCACAGGCGCAAATGGACAATTGTATGATTCCACTTGTATGGGGTACCTAGATTAGTCAATTTCATAGAGACAAAAAATAGAATGGTGGTTGCCAGGGGCTGGAGAGGGGAGGGGGAAGTGGAGAATTACTGTTTAATGAGAACAGAGTTTCAGTTTGGGAGGATGAAAAAGTTCTGGAGATGGATCGTGGTGATGGTTGCACAACAGTGTAAATATAATTAATACCACTGAACTGTACACCTACAAATGTTTAAAATGGTAACTTTTATGTTATGTATACTTTACCACAAAAAAAAATTAAATTAAAAAGAAAGCAAAATGTGGGCCTACCCCAAACCTGCAGAATTATAGCTTTTTTAGAGTGGGGCCTCAAAATAATAGTTTATGTAATAGAAATTTTTTAAAAATTCCACAGACAGCAGAGGAAAGAGTCGCCTTCTGAAGGAACATAGGCTTTTTGTAAATGCCACTTGGCAAAATAACTAGCCTCAATCTAAAAAGCATAACTCCCAGAGAGAATATTTAGATCAGAAAAATCAGAATGTCTTGAGTGTTTATAAATCTGTATTTTGACCAGGGAGCATAGAGTGCCTATTTGTATTACTTTATATAGAATATACATTAAGTTCTCATGTTTTAAATAATTTAAACATATATGTAAACAAACTTGTTCATGTGATTTAAAAAATCTTTGTGAAACTTGAATGGGGTAAGGGCCATACAAAGTTCTCTTATCTGCTTCTTAGTTTGATAGGAAGAGCTGGAGGAAAAAAATTATGAGAGAGTCTTTGTCTCTGTAGCTTTTGGGATGAATTAACCCAATTTGTTAAACTGTGATGTTCAAAGACCCCAAGACATAGATGCAAATTATACATACCTTAACTTTACATCCCACGGAAGCTGTAGGCAGATTCAAAAGTGCATCTTCCTGGGCCCAGGTGAGAAAGCAGGGCTGGAAACTTTGATGTAGAAATTCAGTTAATGTGTTGATAAAGGTCAGGGCTCTTAAAAGTATAGGATTTTAACTAACAGCATTTGGCTTCTTCACCTTCTAAATCACAAAATATTAGGAAGACGTTCTCACTTAAACATTTATTTGGCTAGCTATTAAACTCCAGGTTGAAAAATTCCCCTCAGACCGTTGACTGTTTTTCTTCCTTATCTTCTAGCATCCTGTGTGCAGATGAAAAGTCTAATTCCAAATTGTTCTTTCTTTATTGGTAGTTACTTGATCTTTGAATCTTTTCTTTTTTCCTTGATGCTAGAAAATTTCCAGTTTTCTTCTTCTATTTTTTTTTAGTCCCCCTCCTTTTTAAAAAAAATATTTATTGATTTATTTATTTACTGGCTGCGTTGGGTCTTCGTTGCTGCACGCGGGCTTTCTCTAGTTGCTGCGAGTGGGGGCTACTCTTCGTTGCGGTGCACGGGCTTCTCATCACAGTGGCTTCTCTTGTTGCAGAGCACGGGCTCTAGGTGTGCAGGCTTCAGTAGTTGTAGCATGCGGGCTCAGTAGTTGTGGCTCGCAGGCTCCAGAGCACAGGCTCCGTAGTTGTGGCGCACAGGATTAGTTGCTCCGCGGCATGTGGGATCTTCCTGGACCAGGACTCAAACCCATGTCCCCTGCATTGGCAGGCGGATTCTTAACCACTGTGCCACTAGGGAAACCCTAATCATATATTTAATTTCCACAAATAATAACACTAGTCAACACTGGATAGTTATTTTTAGCCAGGTGCTTTCTTGGTGCATTGCATGTATTAACTAAATTAATACATGAAATAATAAAAGGTGTGGATTTGTATTATACCCATTTTACAGATAAGAAATTGAGGCCTAGGGAGGTTAAGTAACTTGTCTGTGGTAGACAGCTAGTACGACACAGCTAAGTGGTAGAGCCGAGATATGAACCCAGGCAGTCTTGCTCTAAAGCCCATTCTCTTAACCAGAGTACTACGCTTGTTGCTTTGTTTCAGTTTTCAGTAGCAGCTTGTGTTTTAACGGAAACTAGAGCTTCTCAAAACTCTTGCAGGATAAGTGTTATATATTATACGTACATGCATATTTAAGTTCCCTTCCTTGATTTATCTGATTGCTCTGGGTTACTTGTTATATTTCTTCATACTTGTCGTCGTTTATCTTTTTTCTTTTTTTTGAGAAAAGTGTCTTGTTATTATTGGTTGTTTGTTTATATTTATGAAAACCTAGTGGGTGGTTTATTTCGGTAGCTAACATGGGTTTTCTCTGCTCTTACCTGCTACTCTCCTGTGTGGAGGGCCAGCCAAAACACAGAGAGTCCTGCTTTGAAAGGTGACCATACGATTTATTATCCAAACGTTCTTATGAATGAACGGGGACGCTACTGGCAGTTATCTTGGAACATAAACTGGCATGAACTGGGTGGGACTGGGATTGCCTTGGTCAGACTGGGGCGTATTGTTACCCTGCTGCTTTGTGGTACCAGCCCCTGCTATTGGAGCGCTAACTCCTCCAAGGTATTGCTCTTTATATTTGGCTGTTACTGTTGTCTGGAGATCTATTTGGGTTGGGGGAGGCTGACCCCACGTACCTGTTTGTCTTGCAGACACTTAACACATTGCTGAGAGCAGTAATCTCCCTTTAGAGTGTCTAAAACTGTGATTTTTTTTTCTTCCTGTTGCAGAAAGTTGCTGCTGCCTCTCCCGCAGCCTTCTGTGCGTGTTTAGGGTTATGGCTACCTTTGCCCTGATTTTTCCACCAGTTTGAATCCTTTTGCCTTTGAGTCTTCAAAAATTTATTTTCTTTTTGCCTGTGGTGTTCTCTCTCTTGTTCTAGAGTGTTAATCTGTCTGGTTTTCTAATTTTTTTTTAACCTTCATTTCAATGGGTTTTGGGTTTTGGGGAGGAAGAGAAGTAAACAGTTTTTATTATTGCATTGTGCTGGACATCCAGTGGACGCTTTAAGTGTGGTGACTCCTGTGCTTAAATTCTTGGAAACTTTTAGGTATTATTTCTTTGATAATTCCCTCCCCTTTGTTTTTTCTCTTCTGTCCTGAAATTCCAGTTAGTTAGCTTTTGTGCCTTCAGGATAGATTCTCATTTATTATTTTTTACCCTTTATGGTCTATTTTTATTTTTTTGTTCTATTTTTGAGAGTGTGCTTCAATTTAACTCTTCAGTTGAATTTTTTGTTTTATATATTTATTTATTGAAGTATAGTTGATTTACAATGTTGTGTTAGTTTTCTTCAATTGAATTTTTAATTTTGGCTACTCTATTTTTAAATTTCCCAAGGCTGTTTCTTATTGTCTTTTGCTTTTTCGTAGCATTGCTCTTGATGTACTGATATATCTTTTCTCTCTCTGAGAATAATGGGGATTTCTTTTCTTTTGTTTTCTTTTAATCTTTATTGTGTTAGGGTTTTTTTTTTTAAATTGTTTATTTATTTATTTACTTATTTACTTGGCTGTGCTGCGTCTTAGTTGTGGTGTGCGGGATCTAGTTCCCTGACCAGGGATTGAACCGGGACCCCTGCATTGGGAGCATGGAGTCTTAACCACTGGACCACCAGGGAAGTGCCGTGTTTGTTTTTTGGTTTTGGGGTTTTTTTTCTTCTTGTTTTTGGCTCCCTCTTACATTGGAAATTTTCTTTATTGAGTGCTCTGGGCTATCTATTCATATTTAAGGGCGAGGCACTAACAATCTGATGCTATTTGGAAGTAGCATGTGATTGACACTGGGGCTCACTGGTGGGTGGCAAGCTGTAAACTGGTTTTATTGTTGGGAGAAATATCTACATGTTGGTAACCAGAGGCCTAGCTGCCAACTTTCTGGAAGCAGGTCTGAGAAGGACTGCTGGAGGTTCCATTGTTCACTGTGCAGAATATCGCCTAATCTGCTCAGTTTAGTCACACACTTTGCCCTTCTCTCCTGTCTTACTGTGGTGCTTGGTTTCACCCAGTTTAAAGCCTCATTGGCTCCAGAAAATAAACATCTGTTTCTTCAGAGGCTATGTAAGGTGGGACAGGGGACCTGGGGACTCTTTCAGCCAATCTTTCTGGTTTTGATCCTGTCTCATCTTGCTTTATAACTTTTGCTTCAAGTCCTAAGTCTTTTTAGGGTTCTGGGGATGAAAATAGGCTTCTTCTCATCACTATTCCCTTCTCCATGGGGTTGTAGTGGTGTCAGCAGTACTGTTACTTTAGTATTCTTTCATTCACATCCAATCTTCTGAAAATTGGTTGAAATTTAACTCTTTGGGAGGGAGAGAAAATAGGAACATATGTAGCCAATCTACTATGTTTAACTAGAAGTCTCCTTAAATTACTTTTGAATGAGTGGATCTCACCACATTAAAGGGCTGTTTTTGAGAGGTAAGCATTTATAACATAAATAGCAATATTTCATTTCCGGCACTACTATTTAGATGTCAGGATGTGGAAGATACTTTATTACAGACATAATAGAAAGCTCTAATAATTTTGGTAACTAGTAAACAGAGGTTTATGTGAAGCATTAACTCCCAGTTACTTTGGCCATTCCTTTATAGCTGGGATGTCGGATGGATTTGGCAGAGACTTTCAGGAGTGCTGTGGTGAGAAGGAGTCTACGGCTATATCCTTGCCATGATTGATTACCATGGGTGTGGGAGGGAGAAGTGAAGCCAGATGTTTGTTATGCTTGTGTAAGAATAACATCTCATCTATTGGGGGCATAACTTGAGAACTGAGTAGTGTCAAAAGGCCTCTAAGCAGCCAAAATTTTAATGTCACTAACTTCACATTCCATAGTTAATGTATGTTGTTCATAAGAATACTTTAAAAAATCCCTCACTTAGAGCTTCCTTATGCTTATTTTGTCTACAATTCCAATAAATGTAGTTATCTAGCTTCTAAACTAGTAGCAGGCTAAAATGGACAGAGAAGATATACTACAAGTAGCATATTGACAGGAATGACAACTGACCTAGAAAATGTTAAATTATATTCAATTTCCTTTTATATTTGAAAACTAGAATTAGTTATTGTCGGAAAGGTGAAACCTGATTTCAGAAAAGTGTAGATTCAAAATGGTTAAACCTCATTGTTATCTCCAAACCCCTTCAGGTATTAGTGAGGTTTAACCATCTTGAATCTGTAACTTTAGATAGATATCTATCTAACAATTCAGCTATTTTGAGTAATTCTTTCTATGAAAACTCCCAGATAATAGAGCCCCTTATGGAATAAACTATGATTAACATAGTTTTGACTTTAGTGTAGAACTTCCCAGTAATGTGAATGTCCAAAATTTGTGTTTTTGTTGTCTTTAGATTTTGTTGTTCAACCTAGAATTAATGCTTTTTAATTTCTATTTTGTGGTATATTTAAAATATATTAGATATATTTGATGTATTCTGGATTTAATAGTTAGTGGCCATGTTTATCAACATTGTTCTTATACAGACAACATGGTATGATGAAAGCAGTTCAGGTGGGTTGTGGAATCTGTGGATTGGGATCAGCTTTTTTTTTTTTTTTTTAAATGAAAGACTAGATTAGGTCAAAATGTGGCATCTTATGTTGTAAAGGTTAAGGTTTCGTAAAACTTGTTTTAGAAGTGTCTGTGTGAAAAGGATGTTGTTGTTTTACTGTGGGTCCCAGTGAAAAAAATTTGAGAAACAGTGATCCAAAGAATACTGGGGAAGTGGATGAGGGGCTCAGAAGACCTGTTTGCTAACCCAGATGCTGCAGTATGCAACCTGATCAAGCCACATAAGCATTGTGAGCTTCTTACTTTCTTGTCAGGGAATTGGGGATGATAACTGTCCTGTTTACCTTGCAGATTGGTTGTGAGAATCAAAAGAGAAAGTATTTGAAAGCATTTGTAGTTATAGAACGCTTCTTTATTTAACAGAGCCTGCTAAGGTGCTGTGCTGGTGTTGCATTTGTCTTGAAGGGTAGATGTAGTCTCTGTACCATAGGGTTGAGAGACAGTTACTCCTGGTGTGGTGGGAGTGTGAGAGGATCAGGGTGACATCTGATAGAGTCTTGATGGGTAATGAAAAGTCATGGTGTTCAAGGCTTATTATTCCTAAAGGTGACTGTACTAGTTTCCTAATGTTACATAACACATTACCACAACCTTGCTGCCTAATAACCCAGTTATTGTTTCACAATCTGTATGTCAGAAGTCTGGCATGACATGACTGGCTTCCCTGCTCAGGGTCTCACAAGACTAAGATCAACTATTGTCCAAACTGTGTTCTCATCTGGAGGTGAGGGTCCTCTTCCATGCTCACGTGGTCGTGGTAGAATTTAGTCCTTTGTGGTTGTAGGACAGAGGTCCTTATTTCTTGCTGGCTGTTGAGCGGGACCACTTTCAGCTCCTAGGGCTGCCCACAGTTCCTTGCCACTTGGCCCCCACAGGCCTTTTGCTTTCTTTCAGGGTAGCAGGAGTACATCTCTCTGCTTTCTACTGCTGCCTCTGCACTCTGGGCTCATTTGAAGGGCTTGTGTGATTAGGTTGGACCCATCCAGACAATCTCCTTTCAGTTAACTCAGAGTCAACTGGTTAGTAACCTTAAATATACCTGCAGAAACCTTTTTGCTATGTAAGGTAAGATAATCAGGGCAGTGATAATCTCATATTCACAAGGTGAGGGTCATTTGGGTTCATCTTCAAATTCTGCATACCACAGTGACTAAAATGGGTTTTTTTATACTGAAGTTGAGGGCTATGGTCAATTAATAATCAGTTAGTTGGCAATAAAAATATTAATTGTGAGCCTGGTTATAGTCATCAGGTTTTTTTGGTAAATAGCCATGAGAAATCTGAAGACAGATTTCTAAGCTATGAGAATTAATTAGACCAAATTTAGTTTGAAGGAATCTAAATCCTTATATATTTTGAAGTGAGGATAGCCTGTTAAAGATCCAGGACTTTGGGATAAACACTCAAGTACAGTTAGTTTTTTATGCATGTTTTATACTTTACAGTCATATCCATTCCCTCATGTGTTCCTTACTTTTGCAACTCCAGAGGAAGATCTACAAGCCATCAGGCCAAACCTTGCCACGTGGTACTACTTTTCGGAGGACAGTGTGTGTTAGAACCTCTTCTTTAACTTTATAAACCCCAACATTTGATTTTGCCGGTTTATCCAGAGCTGATGAGGCTCCAATTACAATTAGGCTCACATGAGGCCAAAGTAAAAAGACATAGTGCCACTTAAAAAAATTCACAGTGGAGGTGTACTTTTCAAGTGATTTCAAGGTCCCTGTCTGAAGTAGCCCTGTCCTGGCATCTGGGCATTTGGAAAGCTGAGTTATTAACCCCCAAATTTTTTGGATATGATGGCATCACAACAGAGAGGGTTAGCTAAGAGCTATATCCTTTAGCCTAGTATTACTTCTCTAATCACTTTCCTAACTTTTTGCCCTCTCAGTGGCCCTTTTATTTTATTTATTTATTTTTTGGTCTATTTTTAAAAATATTTATTTATTTATTTATTTATTTATTTAATTTTTTGGGCTGCGTCGGGTCTTAGTTGCAACGTGCGGGTTCCTCTCTAGTTGTGGCGCGTGGGCTCCAGAGCATGTGGGCTCTGTAGTTGGGGCACGCAGGCTTAGTTGCCCCGTGGCATGTGGGATCTTAGGTCCCCAACCAGGGATTGAACCCGTGTCCCCTGCATTGGAAGGCGGATTCTTAACCACTGGACTACCAGGGCAGTCCCGGTGGTCCTTTTATTAAAGGAGATATTACATACAACCATTTAAAAGTAGATGCAAATGGAGTTTCTCCCGGTCATAGTGGTAGTGTTTGAAACATCTACAGCCTTTGAAGCTGGCATGGTTTGAAATTTATGGCTCTAGGTGTGGGAAGGGTTATTGCACTTCCCTCAACTTCAGTGAGAACTGTTTCTGAAGTGCTTTGAATACTTAAGATTTTTGTTTCAGTCCTGGGTAAACTCTGTCCAGTGACTGCTTTCCCTTCCCATTTTCTAAGCACAATGTTGGCTTCATACATTTTCTAGACATTTAAAACATTGATAAGCTTCAGCTTTATTTCACATTCAACCATTTTGTTGCTTAAAATTCTAAGGCCTTACTGTTTCTGTTTTATCTTGATTGAGAAAGGGATATCTTATCCCCTAAGGTAACTGCTGCACATAGCTAATTCCTTCTGTCACATGTTGATTTTTCTGGTTCATCTTTTAGAAGGTATGTGTGTGCTGGAATTCTACGCTGTAAGCAACAGAACTCAGTCTAGCTAGTTAAGCAGAAAAGGGATCTATTAATGAATAGTTGGTGACTTACAGAATTTTCAGGAGGGCCTGAAAGTCTGGGCTGATTGCTCTGCTCAGCCACACTTGGGGGGCTGCACTAATAAGAATGTTGCAGCCGCCTCAGTTTGGCAGCATTGCATCTTGCACTGCACAGCTCTTGTGAACGACTGCATGAAGCTCCGTGTCTCCATGTTCACCAGCTGATGAACTTTATTAATTTTGCATGTCTGTTTTCTCATATTACCCACTTATGACTCAGTGTCTTGTGTGGGTATGTTCATTGGTGGAGTTCAGGTCACCTGCCCTAGATGAAAAGAAGACTGGGGTGGTGAGTTTTCTGAGTTCTGACTTAAGCACTTATAAGAGCTGTTTAGAAAAAAAGGTTATTAAACTTTGTCATGTTTTGTTGATGTTTTCCCCTCCTCCCAATTAATCTATTCCTTTTGATTTCTGCTTCTGACATAAAAATCTCTTTCCCATTCAGAGATTATAGAAATAGACTCTCATATTTTCTCTTATATTTCAATTAAAAATCATTTAGATCTTTAATATAGCTTAAGTATGAAGTGAGGATCTGATTGATATTGCTCCCCCATATGGATGGCCATTTGTCCCAGCACCGTTTATTGAACATCTGTCTTGATTAGAAATGTTAGACTTATTGTAAACTGAATATGTATATGTGTGTGTAGAGTGTGTGTATGTGTGTGCAACATTCCTCGTGACCTCTCTGTTCTAGCATAGCCACAGCAGTATGTACTGACTTGACAGATTAGCGTTCCATTTGTTCATTCAGTCATTTATTTAACAAATATTTATTAAATGCCTTTTTAGGTAGTGCTGTACAGACTACAAAAGGGTAAGACATTGAGACATTTCTTTGTGGAGATGAGTTAAGATCTGTCTTGTTATGGGTGATGGGGGGTCTTGAAGTTTTGGTTTTACACTTTTTGGACTGTTTTTAGCTCACCTTAGAGTACACCTCAGACTCCTAGTTTAAATTTGGGGCCCTTTCTCCTGTGGGTTTCTGTATAGGAGTCATGTGTTCCTTTACAGAGCAAATGGACTGGCATCTCAGTGTTGGGCTATGGTGTGCATGGTGTTCTCAAAGCAAGGCCCTTGACTAGAGAGATGTTTACCTGTGCAGTTCATTATATTGAATATTAGAGCTGGATGACACTTTAAAGATTGAATTGACAACCTTATTTTTTAATGAACTTTTAATTTTGGAATAATTTTGATTTATAGGAAAGTTGCAAAGATAGTACAGAGAGTTTTCATATACTTCTCACCTGGTTTCAGTTTCCCCTGATGTTATCATCTCTTAAATAAAATTTTATTTATTTATTTATTGTTTTTGGCTCTGTTGGGTCTTCGTTGCTGCTCATGGGCTTTCTCTAGTTGCGGTGAGCGGGGGCTACTGTTTTTTGCGGTATGTGGGCTTCGGTGGCTTCTCTTGTTGCGGAGCACAGGCTCTAGGTGTGTGGGCTTCAGTAGTTGTGGCACGCAGGCTCAGTAGTTGTGGCTAGCGGGCTCTAGAGCGCAGGCTCAGTAGTTGTGGCGTACAGGCTTAGTTGCTCCGCGGCACGTGGGATCTTCCTGGACCGGGAATTGAACCCGTGTCCCCTGCATTGGCAGGAGGATTCTTAACCACTGTGCCACCAGGGAAGTCCTAATGTTATCATCTTATGTTATCATCACGACCTTATTTTTGAGGTTAACGTTAGCCCTCAAAATGTTAATTTAGCTCAGATCATAGTTCTAGTTGGTGGCAGAATCAGACCAAGGACCCAGTAGGTAGCCTGGGTCTGCTAGTTGATTATGTTTCAGTTATCCTTTTCTGTTTTTCATGTATTTGCTCTTTTCCTTCCTTTCACTGGGTTCTTTGGGCATGGACTGTGAGAAGGACTACCTAGTACATAGTGCGCTCATCAATGTAGTCTTTCTAATTTGTGCAATAATTTTTAAATCTAGGCTTCCTCCAGTTCTTCAACGCCAACGAGAACCAGGAGCAGGACGTCTTCATTTACAGAGCAACTTGATGAAGGTACACCCAATAGAGAGGTAAGTTTGGAATTTCTTCGTCAATAAATCCTTTATAAGAAGCTTATTAATTTAAAATGTAATGCTACTGTTGATAACAAAATGGGAAATTACTTAGTTCCTAGGTATTGTTTTTTTTTTTAGTAACAATTTTTTTTTTTTGCAAATAGTAGTGTTGCTTTTGTAAAGTGTGTTTTCTTTGAATATCTTAATTTGAGAGGATAATATACTTTGCCTTTAATATTTGAAATTTTCAGAATGATTTGATAACAATTTGTTCAGCATAGCATTATGTGGGGAGAAGTCCTATATTTTCAAGCTAGTGATTGGAAACTATGAAGTAACTCCTAATTCCATGTGACTTGGAGCTGGCACTATAACTCAGATTAGATTTTTTTCCAACTTTTTTTGTTTCTGTGAAGGATTATAAGAGTCATGCAAGTAGAACATAAGTACACAAATCAGGGTAAAAAGAGGGTAAAAGAAAAAAGGGTAAAAAATAAATGCATAAATCAGTGAATTATTATGAAGTGAATCCCTATGTGACCACCACCCAGGTCAAGAAAAGGAACACTGCCAGCATTGGAGTGCTGCTTCCCTTCCCCACAAAAGAGTACCGTCATCCTGACTTCTTGATATTTGCTTCCTTCTTTTTTTAAATTTTTTAAATTTTTATAGTACCACTTAAGTATGCTTTCTGTTGTAAACCTTATAGTTAAACCTTTGGGTTGTCTAGTTTTTGGCTATTATGAATTATGCTGCTGTGAACATTATTGTATATTTCTTTTGCTACACATGTACCTGCATTTCTTTTGCTATGTACTTAGGAGTAGAATCACTGGGTTAAAAGGTATACATAGTTTTACCACTTTAGAAGGTAATGCCCATTGTTTTTTAGAATAGTTGTAGAATTTTACCTTCCCACCAGGAGTTTATGAAAGTCCTTGTTGCTCTATATCCTTGCTAGTCTTTAATTTCAGCCATTCTGGTGGGTGTGTAATGTTCTCTTATTATAGTTTTAATTTGCATTTCACTGATGACTAATAAGATTGAACATTTTTCATCTGTGTACTGATAACTTCTTTTGCGAAGTGCTTACTTAAGTCTCTTGCTCATTTTTCTATTGGTTTATCTTTGTCTTACTGATTTGTAGGAGTTCTTTTTTATTTAGTGTGGATAGGAGTTTTTTATTGGATACATGCCTTGCAAATATCTGCTTCCAGTCTGTGGCTTGCCTTTTACTCTCTTAATGGTGTCTTTTGAACAGAAGTTCTTAGTTTTAATGCATTCCAATTTATCAATATTTTATTTTCTGGCTAGTGTTTTTTGTTTTTTAGTATTCTTTTCTTACCCTTCAGAGTATTTCCCGTTATTATCCTGTTTTACCTTTCACATTTGGATCTGTACTCTATTTGGAAAAGATTTTTTTCAATATGGTGTGAGGTAAGGATCAAGTTTCACCACCGCCCCCCTCCCCACATAGCTATCCAGTTGTTCCATTCTTTCCATACTGCTATACTGTGCTACCTTTTTTTCAGAAACTAAGTGTCCATATTTGAGTGGATTTCTGGACTCTTGTTTCTGTTCTGTCATTTGCTTTGTCTTTGATCTGATCCCACACTGTCTTCATAACTATAGTTTTATATTAAATCTTGCCCTCATTAGAGCAGGTCTTGCATGTCTTTGTTTTAAAGCCAGAATTCCATAGACTGGGTGGCTTAAGCAACAGACATTTATTTCTTAGAGTTCTGGAGGCTGGGCAGTCCAGGATCAAGGTGCCAACAGATTCATTATCTGGTGAGGGCCCTCTTCCTGATTTGCACACAGCTGTCATCTCATGATGTCCTAGCATGGCCTTTCTTTGTTGCATGCACCTAGGGAGAGATGGAAGAGTGGGGAGGCAGCTCTCTTGTCTCTTTCTCTTTTATAAGGACAGTAATCCCATCATGAGGGCCCTGCCCTCATTACCTTTTAACTGTAATTACCTCCCAAAGGCTCTGCCTCCAAATACCATCACTTAATATCCTTGGGGGTTAGGGCTTCAATATATGAATTTTGGGGGACATACGCAGTCCATAGCACTCCTACCTTCTTCTTCTTGAATGTCTTAGTAATTCTTGTACCGTTCCATATAATTCCATATAAATTTTAGAATCAGATTTTCAAGTCTTACAAAACAAACTCAAAACAAACCAAAATAAAATACAGTGCTGACAACAAAGAAACAAACCTGTAGAGATTTTTACTGGGGTTGCATTGACTCTATAGATTAGTTTGGGAAAAGTCTCAATATTATGAGTCAAATTTTATAATCTTTTTGATATTATAAGTAGTACTGGACTGAGCATTTTACATAATGCATAAGTTACAGTGCTGTTTTTCTTTAGGACAGATTTCTAAGAGTGGGATTGCTGGGTGGTAGGGTATATGCAAATTAAAAAATTTGAAAGATTTTTCCAAACTGCCTTGATGTTACTTTAAAACATAATTTTTTAAAACCTTTATTTAATAGATGTTGATAGCAAAATAAACTTAAAAACTTCGTAGTAGTTTTTGCATTCAAAGTTAATGGCATATATACTGTGTCTTTGGTTTATGTATTTAAATGATCTGACAAAGTACATAAGAGTATAAAGTATATGTATACTTTCTTTGAGATCTTATTTTCTTATGCATTATTTGCAATATTGCAATTCTTTAATTTTATGATTTCAAGTTTAATGGTGTTGAACTTAGTTTATATGTGTAACCAGTTGGAATGAAAGCTGCAGTACTGAGTAGTGAAAACACTTTTTGCAGTCAGTGTTAATGGCATCATTCCTATACTTACTATATTGGTTGATATTATGGTATATTGGTTTACATATAATATAGTAGAAACCTTGAAAACAACTTGTTGATTGTTACTATTGCTTTTTAAACAAAGATTTATCTAAGATGCTTTAAAACATTAAAATTGAATATGTCTTTATAAAATAATCCTTTCTGAAAGGGATGGTTTGAGCATTCTTTTACAGCAGGCTAAGTAAGCTACAGGTTAGTTTTTATTTCTTCCCAAATTTCAATACTAGAGGTCCTGTGCTTATAGATATAGTTTAAGAAATGGTTTCTGATTGAAAGCCAAAGCAGTATCATCACTTTGTCTCGTTGCTTTTTAAGCATTTTCTAACAACTCTAAAAGATATTTTTGACCACAAAGTGAAGTGTAAACTTTAGTTCAACTTATTTTACAATAAATAAAGGACTTTTAAATTTCATGATCAATTTATAGATTAAAGGGCATTACATAAAATTATCTTGTTACACAGAATGGACCTGAGGACATGCGGAGGGGGAAGGGTAAGCTGGGACGAAGTGAGAGAGTGGCATGGACATATATACACTACTAAATGTAAAATAGATAGCTAGTGGGAAGCAGCTGCATAGCACAGGGAGATCAGCTCGGTGCTTTGTGACCACCTAGAGGGGTGGGATAGGGAGGGTGGGAGGGAGACGCAAGAGGGGGGAGTTATGGGGATATGTGTATATGTATAGCTGATTCACTTTGTTATAAAGCAGAAACTGACACACCATTGTAAAGCAATTATACTCAAATAAAGATGTTAAAAAAAAATAAAAAAGCTTGATGGATAAAGTCTAAGACAGATCCATCTTGTACCATAATCCACCTTAAGGTAAATGGTAAATACAGATGTATCATCTTAACCTAATGTAAAAATCCAGATTTACAAAACAAGTCAATGAAAATATAATTTTTTTTCCTGTTGCAAAAAAAAAAAAAAATTGTTAGTCACCATGCCGCACCCCCACCCCACCCCAGGTTTTCATCTCGTTAAACCTCTAAGATGGAAGATACTCTGTCAGTGATGGGATCCTCACTTTTAGTTTTAAGTTTCTTTTTAGCAAAATGTGGAAGTTTAATTCAAATTATAAATATTTGTCCCATCTCTCCAGTAGGTACAGTAAATTCTATGTAATCTAGAATGCTTGGGAAGTAGAATGGTTTCATTAAGTTGATATTTCCATCAGTTAAATGTTTTACCTTTTTTCAGCTATTGCTGAAAATCCTAATGTCTGTTTTCCCATATTAGTAAATATTATATGTAAATCTAAATAAGTCTGTCTTTGATTGCAGTGCCTCAGGCTTCCTTATAGGGCTGTAAAAAATCATCTATATGATTGTAGACTTTAAAGGCAAAGGAGAGTAGGGTGATGTGCACTGACCCTGAGGTCTGCGGGTCTCTGGCGCTCTTTCATCCTGCACAGATGGCATATCTGTCCAGTTGACCTGGTACTCTCTCCTGGGGGTCCCAGGCATAGCCTCATTACCCTCATCATAGGGCTTCCTTCCCCTTTGTGTTGCTTGAGATGAATCTTTTTTGCCTCTAGAGCTGGGTGCCTTTGAGCAATATGGAGTGTGGCATCATGTAAAAGGTTAACTAGGCAAATGACACTAACTGTCCTCCTGCCCTCTGCTCCACTCTGATTTTTTTTTTTAACTGAGGTAAAATTCCTATAACATAAAATTTACCATTTTAAAATTTATTTATTTATTTTTTAAATTTTTGGCTGTGTTGGGTCTTCGTTTCTGTGCGAGCGCTTTCTCTAGTTGTGGCAAGCGGGGGCCACTCTTCATCGCGGTGCGCGGGCCCCTCACTGTCGCGGCCTCTCTTGTTGCGGAGCACAGGCTCCAGACGTGCAGGCTCAGTAGTTGTGGCTCACGGGCCCAGTTGCTCCGTGACATGTGGGATCTTCCCAGACCAGGGCTCAAACCCATGTCCCCTGCATTGGCAGGCGGACTCTCAACCACTGCGCCACCAGGGAAGCCCCAATTTACCATTTTAAAGTGAACAATTAGGTGGTATTTAGTACATTCACAGTGTTGTGCATCCATCATATTTGTCTAGTTCCATGATATTTTCATTACCCTAAAAGGAAACCCCCTACTCATTAAACAGTCACTCCCATTCTCCCTTTCCCCCAGCCCCAGGCACCACTAATTTGCTTACCTACTGTATGGATTTACCTATTTTAGATATTTCATTTAAATGAAATCACACTATGTGACTTTTTGTGTCTGGCTTCTTTCACTTAGCATCATGTTTTCAAGCATCATGTTTTCAAGGTTCATTTATATTGCAGCATGTATCACTACTTCATTCCTTTTTATGGCTGAGTCTAATGATTTTTGTAAGAGAATGAGAATATGTTTATTTGTTTGGAGTAAGACCTGGAATAGACTAGTGAGAAGGGGTTGGTTTTTGGAGTCATCTGGATTTGCTGGCTGAAGGATCTTTGAAGGTTAACTTTTCAGTGACTGAGGTTTTCTCATGTGTAAGATGGGAATAATAATGCCTTCCTTGTGGTATTGTGGGGATTACCAGTAGTACAGCAGGTAACTCTCCTCACGTCGTGCCGTGCACATGGTAGGTGCTTACTAAGTTGTTACTGGGGCAGCCACGGAAGACGGGAAAGGCTGCTCCACTTACTCTGCGTAGGTCCCCTCACGAGGGGAGGGAAACAGATGTACCATTATGTGGATTGGGGCCCTAGGGGTGTTAGTGCGCTGTCTTTGCCTGCTGAGCTTTCGAAGGAATGATATTTTCACTTTCCCTGCTACCCTGTTCTCTAGTTTGCTCTCTTGTGGAGGCACTTCCTCATAGATTGGGGGTCAAAGTAGGCATGCCCATTCTTTCCCTGGAAACTCATCTGTTCAAATTTTTCATATTATTTTAAAATTAAACTTTAGAAATCAGTTTATTTTCATATATGTATTTTGGCTAAAAAAATGCATAGAAAGAAATAAACTATTCTAGTTAATCGATGGATTCTGTTCTGTTTAGTAGATGTCTGTTCATATATACTGCATGCTTTTTTTGCTTCCCTACATGCAGAGAGAGAGCCTGGAGTAGTAGAAGGATCCCAGGATTCCATCCCTTACCTGCTGTGTGGCTTTAGGCAGCTTTCTTTAACTTCTCAGAACCTCAGCTCTCTCAACTTTAAATTGTAGTGAAATGAATATCTACTCTCACAGGGTTCTTGTGAAGGGCAAGTGAATTCAGAAGTATGAAAATACTCATAATTTGTGTATCACATACAAAAGATCGTTATTATACAGAAAAGAAAAGGCTTCTTCTGTACTCACCAGCTCTTGAGCAGCATGGACACTGCATTTTGTGTTAAGAGTGACATTGTAGGGAAAGAAACAATGAAGCGTCAGGCTGCTTTGGAGTAGATGCTTTCCCAAGCTTCAAGAAAGGTGTCCCTTTTTCTTTTTTATTCTCTTAATCTGAGATATTTTTTAGAAGCAAAATGCTGCCTCTTACCTTAGTAGTTGTCTTTGTATTTCCAAGTCAATTTTCACTGTTCCGTGTGAGGACCCCTAACAGGGATTCTTGATACTCTCAGATTTTGACAATTCTTTTTTTGAATTTTGTTCGGTTTTTTGGAATTTATTCTTTGTTTCAGGGCTTCTAAAGGCATCGTTCTTTAGGAATTATTAAGAAGTATCTTCAAAGTAATGGGTGAGAAATGTTTCTTCCTAAGTTTGGAATTAATTTTGCCCCTAAATGGATTGACTTTCAAAGCTGGATATGCTTTTTTTTTTTTGTTAGATGTTAGATTATAACCTACCTACCCTCTGTCAGTTAATCAAAGTAAAAGCCATGCCTGTTAGATTGTCTTTGGTGTCTATTCAATTCTCATATTTTTTCTTTTGATCTAATGATAGGATATGAATTATATTAATAGATTTCCTAATATTAAGCCATTCGTTCATTCCTTAAATCAACTCTGCTGGTCAGAGTGCATTTTTAATATACCGTTGTTCTCTGATACTCATGTTATTAACATTTTCTCTGACTCTATTTGTAAGGAGAGGGGTTTAATAAATTGGAAACTTTCTATCTTCTCCTGCTGGTCCTTTCTTTTCCTTCTCCTCCTCCATTTATTTAGGTCTTCTTTAATTTCTTTCTCAACAAAATTTTATCGTTTTCAGAGTTTAAGTTTTGTACTACTTTTGTTAAATTTATTCCCAAATATTTTTTTCCTTTTAATGTTAACATAAGTTGAATTGTTTTCTGAATTTCATTTTCAGTTTTCTTGTTATTCTACAGAAATAAAATTGGATTTTTATAAATTAATCTTGTTATCCTGTAACCTTGCTGAACTCATTTCGTAGTTCTAACCGTTCTTTCGTGGATTACTTAGTTTCTTCTTTGTACAAGATCAAGTCATCTGCAAATAGAGGTAGTTTTACATCTTCCTTTAATCTGGCTGCCTTTTATTACATTTGCTTGCCTAATTTTCCTGGCCAGAACCTCCAGTTGAATAGAAGTGGTGAGAGCAGACATGCTGTCTCTCATTCCTGATCTTAGGGGAAAGGCATTCAGTCTTTTTGTCATTAAGTATGATGCTAGCCATGGTGTTTAACAGATTCCTTTTCTCATGTTGAAGAAGTCCCCTTCTGTTCCTAGTTTGTTGAATGTTCTTAGCATGAAGTAGTGTTGGATTTTGTCAGATGCTTTCTTTGCATCTTGAGATTGACATTGTGGCTTTGTTTTACTCTGTTGATACGATGTATTATATTAATTGGTTTTGGATGTTAAACCAGCCCTGTATAGGATAAATTCCACTTGTTCATGGTGTGTAATTTTATATTGCTGGATTTGATTTGCTGGGGGTTTTTTTGAGGATTTTTGTGTCTATATTCATAAGAGATGTTGGTCTGCAGTTTTCTTTTTTGTGTGTGTGTGATGTCTAGTTTTGGTGTCAGGAAAATTTTGGCCTTATAAAATGCGTTGGGAAGTGTTCCCTCTTGTAATTTGTGGGAAAATTTTGAAGATTAGTATTAGTTCTTTAAATGTTTGGTATAATTTACCAATGAAGCCATCTGATCCTGGCCTTTTCTTTGTGAGAAGTGTTTTGATCACTAATTCAATCTTTTCATTTTTTATAGTTCTGTTGATATTTTCTGTTCCTCCCTGCATCAGTTTTGGTAATAAGTGTCTTTCTAGGAATTTGTCTGTGTCATCCATGTTGTCCAGTTTGTTGGCGTACAGTTGTTCGTAGCATTGCCTTATAATCCTTTTTATTTCTGTAAATGCAGTAGAATTTTTCCTCTTTTATTCCTGATATTAGTAATATAATATGAATCTTCTCTCTTTTTATTTTACTCTGTCAAACAAAATATGAACCAGTGTTTGATTCCACTTTCTTGATGAGTGTAGTGAGCATTCTCAGGATTGGAGTGGCAAGCTGATCTTTGATGACTTATTTTTCTCAAGTCCCAGATGCCCTGGGACTTAGCAGAAATTACTTGAATCTGTTTTGTTACTTTCCTGGTTTTCTGGCCTGATATGTGTTTTTTACCATCTTTATATAGCCTTGGTCTTTTCAGTGCTCGTCGGTCCTTTTTTGCTATCTTTTTTGTTTAATGGCTTTGTATGTCTTTAACTTTATATATAGTGGAAATATCCATATAGACAAAATAGGGCCTTAATTCGTGACCTTAGATTTGATCAAAATGATTTAACCACAGTCTGTACTGCATATTTTCTCACCTGCTGCTACTACAGGCAGTTTTTTCTCATATCTTCTGCTGAGTATATTGTGTACTTCTTAAGGTATACATTATTGGGAATAAGAAGGAAGTGAATTTGACTCAAAAAAGTAAGTGTTGCTACTAACAGCTATATATAACAGTGTCTGGGAAGATAGAAACAGGACCTCTTCTCTTCAAGGCAGAGATACTAAAAGATACTAAACTTTTTAGGGTCCCTCTCCTAATAGGAGGTACATTAGTACGTAGGAGACATATTAATTCATTACATACAGTGGATGCTAGGTAGCACATGCCTTTCGGCTGGCATTAGGATTTAATTTTCTCTTTGAACTCTGGTTGAGAAGGACTGGGAGGGTTCTGTGCTGCCACAGTTTGATTTGGTGCTGCAAGGCAGAGGCTAAAGTGGGGCTCATGGCACTGGTGAAAGGAGGTTGAAGAAAGCGTTTCCCAGCTGATGCATAGAGCTCTCTGTGGCCCATTGTGAGAAGCTGCTGTCTCTAGGGAGGCTTCATGACCAACAACTGAACAAACCTCGCATCAGCTTAGTGACTGAGTCTGTGATAACCTGTGTTGCGATAGGGCAGGAAACCCAAACTGGGGCCCAGGGAATCAGATTGACTGGATAAGGAGGGATGAGCACAGGAGGAAGGAGAAGGAAAATACCTTCCTCAAAATGAGCCTGTAAATGAAAATGCTAAAATAAATGCTAAGAAGACAGCCAATAAAAATAGGAATTGGGATATCAATTTATTCCAGGTGAAATTAGAATAAGTAAAAGGGCAGTCTGGATAAAACTTTGAAACAAGTATTTTCAGTAGGATAAGTGAAGTAATAGTTTTCTTAAAAAGAACAGAGAATTGTGGGGAAAAAACAGGCCAAAAAATAGACTAGGTAGATATGAAAAAGAACCAATTAGAAATCCTGGAAATTAAAAAAAAATGATATAAGAATGTAAATCAGAATAAAACTCAGACTGGTCCCAGTTCAAGGGAAAATTAGGGAATTTGAAAAGAATACTGAGTAATCCCACCAAAAACACAGAGATAGAGATAGATAATTATCTAAAGAGTAAGAGACATGGAGGATAGATTGAAAGCTTTCACCACATATCTGATAGGAGTTTTAGGTAGTCGTCATGAATGTTGAGATGCATAAAACTTTAGTCAGTGTTAGTTCAACTGATGGGACCACACAGAAGAGGCGAATTAAATTCTTAGCAGATTTGGATTAGAATTTCAACAAAGTTTGAAAGAGTTGAGACAGACTTACTGAGGATTTTTGAGAACTGAATCTTGGGAGACTTTGATAGGCATAAGAAGCAAATGACAAGGACCACAAGTGGGGAGGAAGCCTCTTTAGGCTTTGAAATAGCTGTCAGTGGAAACTAATTTCGACACACTTTGCTTTTTTACTATGGCATGGAATGTAAATTGTTGTTTGGTAGCACCTTCTTTTGAAATGTTTGGTCAGCGTGTGTTTCTATACTGGTTTCTATACAGCTTTTGTGTTTTTCTCTTAAAATTCCAAATCTACTCTTAACTGTGAAATTTTAAATTATTTCCTTATGTGATATGAAAAGTGACTTCATTTCAAAAATTAACTTTGGAAGCCTAAGAAGAGTGAATTTGTATAGCATTTAACTTAAGATAACATCCACTCAAAAGATGACCTTTCTGAGTTTCCGGGAGAGTAAGATTTTCAGCAGGAGTGGAAACTTGAATAGAATGATACCCTAGAGCCAAACAGGCATCTAGTGTATTTTAGTATACTACTGACACTAAATTTTAGGGTTTTAAGATCAATTCTTGAATCCTACCCAAAGAGTACCAGTTATTAACATAACCAAAAAAGACTTAAAAAAAAAATTTGTCTCATCTGTAAGGTGGCCTCTAATGTAGGACCAGATGAAGAGTTAGTGAAGGCTCTAGTCGTTATCCAGAACTCTAGAGCACTGAGATGAAAAGTGTCAGTTTTTAAACTTTTGCAGACATTTATTTTATGACATAATTCTTTATTATATATTATATAATAACATACATTAACTGCTAAGTTAATGTTTCAAAACTTTTGTTTTTTAAAGTTTTTATTTTGAAATAATCGGATTCATGGGAGGTTAAAAAATTTCTTTTTAGGGAGGCTCTGTGTACCCTTTATCCAGTTTCTCCCAAAGGTAACATCTTATATAACTATAGTACACTATCAAAACAAGGAAATTGACATTGGTAACCTCTGTGACATCCACAGAGCTTATTCAGATTTCACCTGTTGTGTGTGTGTGTGTGTGTGTGTGTGTGTGTGTGTGTAGCTTTATGCAGTTTTATCACATATGTATGTTTGTGTAACCCCCACCATGAAAAAGTTCATTTTAATTATAATTTCTTATACATCTAGTTCATGATAACTAGTATTTTGGTGTATAGTATACAGTTTCTGAAAGAAAATTGAAGCTCAGAAGAGAATATATATCAAAAGAGCTAGTATAATAGAATTTATCCTTAAAACTTACTATAAATTTGTTTCAAAAGTTTCTTCTGTATGTATTGGAGAAAACTGTATTTGTATATAAGTAGAAATAAATGATTATTTAAAGTTTTATGTGTTTATACTCCCCATAAATTTCCATGCTGTCTTTTTGAATATATAAAAATGAGTGGCTCAATATTTGTTATACTAAGGCTTTGTGTTCTTTACCATGTATTGTTCTTACTGGTATAGGCTCTCATACTGAATTGCCAGATGTGCTGTGTGCTGTGGTGCCTGTTGCATATATCATTTGTATGCCAATAAGCAAGTTGGTTAAAGTTGAGTTTTGAGATCCAAAACAGCTCACCTCATCTCCCTTCCTGACCTTTCCCAGCAACTTACTGTTTCTATGGGTGGAGTGATGGGTGGCAGCAGTGGTGGTAGCACAAGGCCATTATAGCGTTGTGTGTGCTGTGCGGTGAGGACACGTTGCAACATGCCCTTATGATTTGTCTTTCATCCTTTGTTTTATTTTTATACCTCTGCTCATTGCACTGAATGAGACAGCTCCTAGCCGGGATGATAGCAGAGCCTGCTTTTCTCTCTGAGTATACTATCTTTGCTTTGGATTCCTCCAAGCAGCCTAAAACCCAGACTGACGGTGTGGTGAGTCCTTCCACCGCTTTCTGCATTCCCTTTGTGGGGAAGCAAAGTAATTTGATAATTCTAGAAGCAGATCTCACATTGCTTGTCACTTACCATCTCTCAAAGCATCTTCAGTGCCCTGTTGCTAACCTCGCTCTAAAAAATCAGAGAGTAAATTGCTGAATTCTGATGGCTGGTGTGTTTTTTGCTAGCTTTTTAACAGCAACAAAATAACACTGTTTTCATTAATGTAGTGAAGAATACTTTCACTTGGTCTAAACTCTTAAGTTTTCTCCCTAGGGAATGTTTGCTCATTAACTAAAAGAGGTATGCATTGCTAGGAATCTGTTGGTAGGAGGCCAAGAATATTTTGAGATGTGACTCACATTTTTAGGAAAGAAAAATGCATTGTATGTAAATCCATAATTAAACAACATTGAGTAGGCAGGTGGAGTCTACTGTAACAAGTAATTGCATCTTATTTTGGGAGAGTACCAGTTTTCTGTGTATTCAACATTTGAAAGGAAAAAGTTACCTCTTTATTTTTCAACTGACTGAATTCATACAATTTTGAATCTTGTATATATTGATAATTTCACTTGGGGAAAGTAGACTTTCTTCATAAAGTATCTAAGTTCTTAATTTAGCAAATTAAAACTTAGAGATGTTTGATTGCTTAGTAAGGATAGCTTTTGTTGTTAGAATGGACACCGACTGAACTGGGATTGAGGTTTTTTTAAACAGTGAGAATTGGTTTAATTTATTAAGTGGCTGGTAATGAAGTTAGAACATTTCTGTATTTATCAATTGCAGCCAGTAAAGACTTGGTCTGCATATGGCCAGTAGCAATCTTATATTACATTCTAAACTTGGTTTTAGAAAAGGAGGCAGCTCAGAGTTCTCATAATGCCTTAGCTTGGTTCTCAGGTATAATGGTCTCTCCTTGGTTCTGGCTACAAGTAACACCTCACTGTTTTCAGTACTGGTTTGAGAGGGAGACAGGAGTCCCAGTTAGAGATAACTTACCAACTTATTTTAAAAACATAAAAGGATATTACACTTCATGTAGTAGTAATAGAACCTTAAAAAACAACAACAAAAAAGAGCTTCTCCTAGGCCCACTTCCATTAGAACATAAAATGATTTGTATTGAGTGCCTATCCTATTGTGAAAAATGCTAATAATTTTAAAATGGAGGCTTTAGAACTATTTAAAATAATTTAAGTAGACTGAAAGTCTACGTTAATCTTATTTAAATTTTGTTTTGTTCAGATAAAAACTTATTTCTCCTCACATAAAACCATAGCATAACCTATAGTAGAATAAAAATTTAGTGAGCGTCTAATTCATTATTTTATTTCACCAACTGCTGACTTTTCCTTAATTCAGTTTTTTGAAAAATGCATCTCTTTACCCCAAATTCTAAAAGTTGCTGTATCCTTAGTGCTCGGTAGTCAAAAGTAGTTGTTGAAAGATTGAACAAAACTTAATTGAAGGGAATTCCCTGGTTGTCCAGTGGTTAGGGCTCAGCGCTTTCACTGCTCTGGGCCCGGGGTTCGGTCCCTGGTCGGGGAACTAAGATCACGTGAGCCACGCAGTGCGGCTGAAAATTAAAAACAAACAAAAAACAAAAAAACAACACACATACACAAAACACCATAATTGAAGACAAACCTGGCAGGGAACCTGTGTGTGCTTTTAAGTTAAATGCACTTTAGAAATGTTTTCCTGTTATCTAAGAATTGCCTCCAGGAGAAAGTGTTGGTGACTGAGTAGTGACATGTGTTGAGCTAGTTCTTTAGGCTTCTTTCTTGGGGGAGGCCTTCAGAAGTCTCCTTACACTGAAGGAAGTAACTGTATAAAGATTTAACAAGCAATTACTGAGCCTCTACTACAGTCAGGCAAAATGTAGGGTTCCTGCCCTCTGAGCGTTTATAGTTTAGTATGGAGACAAAGATGTCAGAATACACTTAACAATGCAAAGGAATTAAGTCTTCGTAGAACAAAATACAGGCATAGGAAATGTGTTAGCCCCTCAGGCCAGCCATATGAAGCTTCACAAAATAAGGGGCATTTGAAAGTTGAAAGACAAATAAGAATTTGCTGGGCAGAAATGGAGAAGGCATTACAGGTAGTGATAAAATCTCTAATTTTGTTTCTAGAGATTCCTAACTTAGATTTACATGGTAACAGAGGCCAATACTTTCCTTAGCTGTCTTGCATTTATTTAGATATATAGTATAACAAGTAAATTGAAATATAGATGCAGAGATGAAAAGTTTTTAAATGTTATGCTGTTTGTTTGGTAGGGTGATATTTCAGACAATTGTAGAATAGCTTTTTTTGTATGGACCACAATCATGTGTCAAGTAATTTACTTAGAATATGGACTCTCTTGCCGCTCTTCTTCCTGACCTAAATATTTTATGGAGCCCTTTCATTTGCTTTCTCCATAATTTAACAGTAACTTACTTTTCGGTATACTGCCTGGCAGAGAGACTTGCTGATTTCTCTGAAGTATGTTTTTTATTTTATAGTGTGTAGTGTAGGATATTTTTAGGGCTGGAAAGCATTAATTATGATGCTACACAAATAATATGCCATGTATACGACTTCTAATTCTTTGAAATGGCAGACAGCAGGAAGATAAAAGTTAATTCCTATGTTTCCCCAACCGTTCTCCCCTATGTAACTTTAAGGAAGTGTCTTGGACTGATAAAATTTGATAACTCTTTTTATGTCAGAGGGAGAAGGTATTTAAACTTTTATGAGGAAAAAATTCAAATGTATTGCAAGAGTGAAAATAGTAATGAGTCACATAAGATTTCTTCCCCCTTCCCCAGTATCCATTATCCAGTGTCAACAATTAATAAGTCATGGCCATCTTATTACCATCCCCTCATACCTCCCTAACCACACCACTCCCACCCTCCCCACACATGCAGATACCCTCTGCCCATTCCCGTGGGATTATTTGAAGCAAATTTCAGATATCTTATCTAAATATTTTGGTATATATTTCTAAAAGATAAAGACTAAAAGTATATAACCACAATACATTTATCACACCTAAAATTATTTCCTAGTATCAAATACCTAATGAGAGTTCAAAAATTTGAGAACACTTTTGCAAAGCTGAGTGCCTTCTCCACTTGTATTTAAGAATAAGAAGAGTCATATATTTGACCCTTTCTTGGTTAGCCCTAGAGTTGTAGGGGAAATGTATTTTCAAGTTACTGAAACATAGTGGCTAGTATTTGGTTGAATGCTTTTGTTTAAAACATGGAAGTTATTTTATCATGAGCTGCTTCTATAGCTTTAATTTTAGACACTTAGTATATTATGAATGCAACGTAGAATTTTGAATCTCGAAGAATATCATCCATTATGGAACTCACGCCGGTATGATGTAATCAGTAGAATGTTGTGTAACTTGGAGCATTTGTCATACCAACAAAACAAAACAAAAAGCTTTCATATGTGGAAGAAATTATTTTTAATTATAAGTTTTTCTGAAAATTGTCATAACAATTTCATTTAGACTGCTGGCTTCAAATGAATGAGGCATTTCCATTTCTTGTTACCAAGATATTTTTCAGAGCTTAGCCCAAATAACTTTAAATATTATTTTACTGTAAGGAACAATTGACGTTACTTTTTCTGGATAGTTTTCTACTTGAATGAGTTTTGCTAATTGAATCCCTGATGTTAACTTCATATTGAGGGAAAAAACTGGGGAGATTGGAATGGGGAGAGGTATGTGATTAGCTTGAAATAAATTTGGCTGCATACTAATCTTTGCTATTTAGTTACAGATATTATAGCAAAATGAATTTTCTAAAATACTTACCATACTAGTTTTGCCTTGCATGAAAAATTCTAATAAGTGAACAATTACTAATTTTGTTTAACAGATAAATGTATCTAATAGGTTTTGGTACTTGACCTTTCTTTGTTCTTAACAGTTTTAAACTTTTAGTTTTCTGATCCTTTCTTTACAATGTTTCTTTCTTTTTCTTAGAATGCATCTATCCAAGCCATGAAATCTCCCGACAGTGTTAATGGAAGTGAACCCACAACTCCTCAGGTCTGTTATTAATGTTATTTAAAAGAAAGAGCAAGTCATTTCAGGATGTCAGTCAATCTGTATTATTAGCATTTGACTTTACATTGAAACAGTGATGTCTGAACATTGATACAATGTCTATGGTAAATCCAGGTTTGTTGGTGGTTTCTTGGAAAAAGTTTAAAATGAAAGCAATACAGGTATATATATACCAGTCATGTAAGATTCCATTATTACTCATTTAAAAAACTAATGGCACTGAAGAGAAAACTTCGGGAAAAAAGACTCTGATTTTATAGTAAAAGATTATGGAGTAAGTCATATTGAAAGACATGTTGAGTTACATATTCTAGAAGGGAGATGTGAAGAAAATGGGATTTCTTTTAAAGTTTGTTCTAATGCAGAGTATCTTACTACCAGAGAATTTAGTTTATCTTTGATTTTAAAAAGTTATTTGGAGAGTGGGGCTCATGTAACATTCTTTTGACTCCTTCCAAAAAAGAAAGAAAGAATTTTTTTAATTCATTAAAAAAAATCTTAATGATAGCAGTGTCTGAGATGAACATTTATTTTCTTTGGCTTTAGTGATTATTATTATCATTAACCTGGCTGTTCTCAACAGTCTCTGTGTAGAGCAATAACATTTCTGATTCTGTGAACCTGGAGCAGGAACACAGGCAATTTCTGAACTAACTCATGTAGATTAAACATTCTAAAGTATTGTCTAGCTTTCCATACTCCATGCACAGGTTACCTGTGAGCTGAGAGTCTCATTCTTTTCAGGGAGGCCGGTCAGGTTCTGGGCATAGTCCACGACGTCCCTGGGCCTTGAGCAGCATCCCCTAAGTCCTCTACAAATAAATCATTTTCTATTAGTGCCTTGAGGTAGGGGTAAAATATTGGGAGGCATCAATTTAAATGGTACTGGACAGATCCAGTGATCTTGAAGGAATATTAATTAGATAACCAGCTTTATGATCAAATTCAGGAGAGATTTAAGTTTAATTAAGGTGAAGAATGAACATGGGTGACATTCAGGAAGTTAATTGTGTTTATTGAGTTTACTGTGTGTCATTGTTAAGCATTTTATGTATATGATCTCATTTAATTCTCATAACAAGGAGACACCTTCACTCAGAGTCTGTTTACTTTTATACAAATTTCTGACAAGTTGGTTGTTGGTTGTTGTTAGCAAATTAGGAATGGTGGGTATCCCCAAAGCGGGTAGAATGCTTACTGTGGTTGGGCAGCAGGAAATCAGAGTTGATACCAAGGGAGAAGAGATGGTGAAAAGCAAGCCCAAGAGTTTATAAAGTGTAGCGGCCCGTGACCCCCTTACTACTGGGTAGAACATCCTCTGTAAACCAATAGATTTTGGCACACAGTGTAATGATTGTGGTGGGGGTGTCATTAAAAAGAGTTACTCACTGTCCTTATTTAAGAAGGCAGAAAAGTGCAGTATACCTATCTCAGAAAAATTTCTGTTAAATAGTTAACTCTTAAATTGTTTAATGCAGTACACAAAATTCAGCTAATCAAAATGATTCTTCATTCATTTCCAAAGGAATGCAGGTAGTTGACATTTTACCTCAAACAGACTCATAAAACTCAGATATTTGAAAATAGTGTATGCCACCATGTAATAGAGAAAAATATATTTTGCAAAACAGGTATGTATGAGCACTCATCCTTATCTGAGAAGCTGTGAAATAGTTTTATTGGATCATAGTTTTAGTGTTTTAGCAGTTTAGGATGAATCTAGGATCTAGTATTACCCTCTTATTGTGTAGATGAGCTATCAGGCATGAAACTTTAAATTATTTGCCCAAACACCAGTGGCTAGTTATTGATAGTGGGGTTATCATAGATAGACAAAAACATCAGTCTACCCCGCTATAATTTTTTGCCATGTATTGCCTCATTAAGTTTATATGCTGTTAAAACAAAATGAGAACAAACTAGTGGTTGCAGGAGCTGAGGAGGGTGGGGAGGATGGCGAAATAGGTGAAGGGAATTGAGAGGCACAAACTTCCAGCTATAAAATAAATAAGTTACAGGGATGTAATGTACAGCACAGGGAATATAGTCAGTAATATTGTAATAACTTTGGTGTGTAATCTATAAAAATATCGAATTACTCTGTTTTATGCCTGAAATGAACATAACATTGTAAGTCAACTATACTTCAGCAAAAACAATAAAAAATAACAACTGAATTTTGTTAAATTGAATAGAGCAAATCATAGGGATTTAAATGACCATTCTCATATGCTATTATTTTTTTTAACTATAGGAAAAAGTCTGGTTTTGAAAATCATTTATGATTTTTTTTTAAAAGCAAGTCAACCTCTGTCAATTTTTAAAAATTTTTTAAATTTTATGTATTTATTTTAATTTTGGCTGCTTCAGGTCTTAGTTGTGGCACGCAGGCTTCTCTCTAGTTGTGGCGTGTGGGTTTTTTCTCTCTCTAGTTGTGGCACGTGGGCTCCAGAGCGCGTGGGCTCTGTAGTTTGCGGCACATGGGCTGTCTCCTTGAGGCACACGAGCTCGGTAGCTGTGGCACGCGAGCTTAGTTGCCCCGCAGCATGTGGGATCTTAGTTCCCCGACCAGGGATCCAACCTGCATCTCCTGCATTGGGAGGCGGATTCTTTACCGCTGGACCCCCAGGGAAGTCCCTATGAATTTTTTAAAAAAGAGAAATTATAGTAGTATAATTAAATTTTGAAATTTCTGTTGCCGTTTTTTGAATACTGCTTTTAACTTTAATTTTATTTTCAACAGTTTGTTATGAAAAATTTCAATCATACAGAAAAGTTGAAAGAACTTTATAAAGTGAACATCTGTATACCTACCACCTAGATTCTATCATTGATATTTTACTTTTCTTTTTTTTTTTGGCTGCGCTGCACGGCACGTGGAACTTCCCTGACCAGGGATTGAACCCATGCCCCCTGCAGTGGAAGCACAGTCTTAACCACTGGACCACCAGGGAAGTCCTGTACTTTTTTTTTTTAAATCACAAATCTGTCCATATATTCATTCCTCTATTCGTCCCTCAATCCATTTTATTTTTTTGATGCCTTTCAGAGTAAGTCACAGGCCACAGTACTAATGTTTTAGTATGTATATCATTATCTAGAGTTCAGTGTTTGTAATTTCTAGTTTGAAGTGAATTTTATATAAAATGAAATATACAAACCTCAAATGTACATTGACTGATTTGTACATCGACACATACATTTGACAAATGTATGTGCCAAACCCATGCACAGGTTATAGAAGATTATCAACACACCAGAAAGTTCCCTTATGGTCCTCCCTCTCAGAGGCAACCTGTTGTAATTTTTTCCACCATACAACACATTAGTTTTGCTTATTTTAGAACTTTATATAAGTGACCTTATAAGTATGTGTTCTTTTGTGGAAGACTTCTTTCACTCAGCATTATGTTTTTGAAATTTCATCCATGTTGTGGTTATCAGTAGTTTGTTCCTTTCTATTGCTGTGTAGGATTCGTTTGAATGAATATTCTGCAGTTATTTACCTATTGATGGACACCTGGGCTGTTTCCAGTTTTCTGCTATTACAAATAAAACTATCATAAACGTTATTGTAGAAATCTTGTGGATGTATGTTTTCATTTTTTCCTTCTTGAGTGTTATTGATTATGTATTAATGCTTTTTGATGATTTCTAGAATAAGATATGCTATATATAAAAAGTGATACATATCATTTTGATCAAGCATTGAGTATTTAAAGATGTCCCATTAGATCATCGTTATCATATTGCCAGGTTAAGGTTCAGCTGAACAAATGTGTACTAACTACCTACTTTGTGGAAAGCACTGAGGCAAGACTACAGAGTTAGAGAATTTGAATTCTGTTCTAAAAGCATAAAGTCTGGGGTGAGGGTGTGTGTGGCAGATATAATGATAGGAAAATGTATTTAGTGCTTCCTGCATATGAGGCACTATTTTAAATGCTTTTACTCATTTAATCCTCATAACAACCTACTAGAGTAGTGTTGTTTTATAGATGAGGAAATTGAAACAAAGAGGTCCTAAAGCTAGTAAATGGTAAAGCTGGAATTCAAATCATGGAGTTTTGGTCAGAGTCTGAGTCTTAACCACTGTGCTGTATTGTCTCTGTAGTTGTTCTAAGGCATAAACAATTCAGTTAGTTGTTACATCAGCAAGTAAGTAACTAATGGTGAGTCAGAATGCAGTATGTGCTCCAGTAGTGGTCCTGGTAAAGTGCTTAGGCCATTAAGAAGGGTTGTTTCTGATGGGTGAGATCTGAGGTTTCCTGGAAGAGCAGAAACTTGAGCTCACTTTTGAAGGATGTCTGAGTTTCCATGCACAGGGAAAGTTTGGGTGATAGTACAGAGGCACACAAGGATGCATTTGTTCAGGGAACAGGAAGTTACCTGTTAGAACTCAAGTTTTTGTTATATGAAGGGGTGGTTTTACGGAGAAATGGGTCTTGGGAAGTGGGAACCTTGAGTATAAGCTAAGGATTTTGAACTTTATATTTAGTGGGAGTTCAGTTTAGGAATTGGAATGAAATGATCTGAATTATGTTTTAGGAAGACAATCCTGGTGACCATGTGGCAGGGGCAGATGGGTAGGTAAGAGATTTGAGGCAAGAGAACAGAAGGCTGCTACAGATATCCAGCTGGTAGAGGATAAAGGTCTGAACAACAACACTGTTGGGGAAATAAAAAGGAGGAATGCAAACAAGGTAAAGTGGGGGAGACAGAAAGGAGCTAAAAGTAACTCTGTGTTCATTTATTTTCGTTTATACATTTCTCCTTCTCTAACCCCCATCAGCTTTTTAAAAAATGAGTTATAAATCAGTGAATGTTTTTGGTACCAGAAACCTGACAATAGTTGGAGTCAATGGGAGTTTAGTTTTTCACATAGCAGAAGGGCTAGAGACAGGCAGTCATTAAGGACCCTTCTCCGTTTGGCTTCTTGTCCCCCCCTCCTTTACCTTCTCATCCTCCCCACTGCCTTTCACCCTCACAGTTACAAGTTTGGCCTCCAGGAATTGCATCTCCATTGTTGACAGGACAAAAGGCATATTCCTTTTTATCAGGAAAATAATATCTCTCCTAGAAGGTTCCATCCATTTTATTTTTGGCCACACCATGCAGCTTGTGGGATCTTAGTTCCCCGACCAGGGATTGAACCCGGGCCCCAACACTGAAAGCACGGAGTCCTAACCCCTGGACCGCCAGGGAATTCCCAAAGGTTCCATCCTTTAGATTCCCACTTATAGTGTACATTATTGGCTGAACTTAGGCACATGGCCCACTCCTTGCTGAAACAGAGTGTGGAAAAAGCTAATTAAAAAAAATCCTTTAATTGAAATGTAATATATCACAATGTAATAATGTATACAGAAAAGTATCATGTATTCCTTATACAGTTTACTGAATTTTCACAAACCAAACACAACTTTGTAACCAGCACCCAAAATCAAGAAACAGAAATTACCAGCACCCCAGAAGCCCTTGTGCTCCCCTCTGCTCTCTGCTCTCACCTCCCCCCACCAGGGGTAACCACTATCCTGACTTCTAACTCTATAGATTAATTTTGCCTGTTTCTGACTTTATGTAAATGGAATCAAAAGTGGTTATTCTTTTGTGTCTGGCTTCTTTTGCTTAATACTCTGTTAGTGTTAGTGAGATTCATCTATATTCTTGCTTGTGGCTGTAAATCTTTAATTCTCATTGCTGTCTAGTATTCCGTTAGTGAGCGGATGACAGTTGACTTATCCCATCTGTTATTGATAGACATCAGCAGTGGTTTCAGGTTTGGCGCTATTTTAAACAGTGCCGCTATAAACTTTCTAGCGTATATCTTTTGTTGAACATGTTTATACACTTCTATTGTGTATATACTTAGTAGTGAAATTGCTGGTCTGGAGAGTACGTGTGTGTTTAGTTTTAGTAAATACTGGTAGTTTTCTGAAATGGAGTGCTCCACATCCTCACCAATACTTGGAATTTTCCATAGTTTTAATTTTAGCTATCCTGGTAGATATGTGGTAGTATCTCATTATGGTTTTTATTTGTATTTGAGAAGGTGAATGTTTTAACCTGGCTGTATTGTCACCTTGCACGAAACTGGCATCTGGTGGAAAGGAGGAAGGGAGGATTGGATATCAGGTGATAGATAGTATTGATTGTTCAGCTCAAACCAGTCATGATGCTAAGAGCTTCACATGTATTAATGTAGTACTCCTCACAAGCGCCCTACGAGGTGAGTGCTGTTGTTTCCCCCAATTAACTTACGAAGAAACAGAGGCACAGAGGGACTATGTAACTTGCCCAAGGTCATATTGCCGGTAAACCGTGGTAGGAAGACTTGAGCCCAAGAAGCCTGGCTGCAGAGCCTGTGCTCTTAGCTGCTGCATCTTATAGCCAGAAGAGTCTGCCACATAAACTTGCGTATAACATTCTTATTTGTATTTGTCTTTTGTTTTGTTTTAGTCTTCATTCTCTAATAATAATGATAATTGTTAATGTTTATTGAGTATTTGCTGCATTGTAAGCAATTTGCATGTACATATTAACTCATTCAGTCCTTGTGGCATCCATATGAGGTGGGTGGTATTATTATTACCATCATTATTATTTTTATCACCCCCACTTTAGAGAGGGGGAAACAAGACTAGTGAGGTTGAGTAACTTGGTCGGTGTCATGGACATCGTGGTGGAGCTGGGATTTAAACTTAGGCAGCCTTACTCAGCAGCCCACAGGCTGAATCACAACACTCAAACTCCCAAGCAGAGTAGATGTGACAGTTACTCAGTTTATGAGCTTCTGCAAATACATGTCTTTGAAATTGTTCATTACCTCCTGGCTCACCCTAAAATAACTGTTTCTAGTGTTATTCAAACTTACCTCACTTGTTTCTCCTAAGGCAATTTACAAGGAGATTGTCTGTAAGAGCTGAAAAGCACTTTTTTCATGGGTCAGAAGTGGATGGTAATGGAATAGCGGTAAAGTGGTTCTTCAAGTTTTTGAGCATGAGGGTCCCTCCTCTCCCTTAAGACTTTCTCTACCCCATCCCAGTATAAAGGTAAAACTTGCACATTATGAAAGAAAAATTTTGGAAAGTACAGGAAAATAGAAAAATGAAAATAAAAATCACCTAAAGTCTTACCACCCAGACCCACTCACTGTTAACTTTTGGTGTTTGTTCTTTAACAACTTGATTCTAAGGGTGTTTGTGTAAACATGCATACAAATTCAAAAGTATATGTAACTACGTGAAATCAAAATGGGTTCACAGTGCATGTGTTATTTTATAACCTGAGTTTTCCCATTAATAGTATGTCTTGAACCTCGTTACATACATTGTGGTTTATATAATGTATCCTCTAGTGGTGAACATTTGGGTTGTTAACCACTTTTTACTGTTATGAACGTCCTGTGATAAATCTGTGCGTATGCAGGGGGTGGGCCCCTCTTACTCCCACCTTGCCAAATACTATTATTAAATCTCTAAAATCTATGAGTAAAATATTCCTGGTCTGATTTTTTTTTTTCTTGTATATTAAAGAGAATCTTTTTGTTTTCCTGTAATCTTTGCCTATACATGACCTCAGTCTCCCCTGAGCATTTCATTCCTGGCATCTTTGAGATCTTGCAGTGACCCTATTGCACTAATGAGAATGAGTTTCTAGGAAACACCTGAAGTACTGACTGCTGTCACGTGAACAAAAAAATGCAGCTTACAATAATGCAGGTTATTGAATTATATTATTTTCCATTGCTATTGTTCAAAATAATGCATCATTATTAATATTAATATTCTAATTAAGAGAACAGCTCTTGCTTATCACTGTTTCTAACATCAGACTTACTGATCCGTGTAGAGGGACTCTAGCTCAGACTTTTTAATGGTCCTCCATGATTTTTTAATGCTTATTTTTATTGCCGGTAGACAGTGATAAGTAGAGCAGAGTTGGATATCCCTAGTCAGCTCTGCCTGGCATTCTGTTATTGAGCAAAATGGGTTCACTAAACATTACCCTCTGCCCGAGAAGAGTGATGAGGAATCTGCACAGGCCTTCATGCAGACTCCAGATGCAGCCACACACTTCACACTTCACAGTACATACCCACATTTTAGGCACTGGGTGTATACTGGTGGTATAGATGACCACTGCCTCCAAGGGTCTTACAGTTTAGTGGACAGATCTCACAGCACACCTGTGAGGTTGGCTGGGAAAGTATGGCTTCCTTCTTTTTACAGATGTGCAAACTGAAGGGAAGTGACTTAGTGAAGGTCATTCCACTGCTCGGTGACAGACCTGGGACCTACACCCCAGTCCTCTGACTCTAGGTCCAGCGCCTTTTCACAAATAAACAGGTGTCTCCTGTTTTTCAGAAAACAGTGTATTGTGTAAAATGGCAGGAATGTAAATTAAATGTGTTAGCTTTCTATAGATTATTGCTGGTGATTAGGGAATTATAGAAGTCTAAATATGTATTTTAACCCACTTGTTATGATGCGTTTTGGTTGCAGTCAGGTGACATGCAGTCTTTTGCACAGAAGCTCCAACTCCGGGTGCCTTCCGTGGAGTCTTTGTTTCGGAGTCCAATGAAGGAATCTCTATTCCGATCTTCCTCTAAAGAGTCTTTGGTACGAACGTCTTCTAGAGAGTCCCTGAATCGACTTGACCTGGACTCTTCTGCTGCCACCTTTGATCCACCCTCTGATATGGAGAGTGAGACCGAAGATTCACTAGGGAATTTAGACAGTCTCAGCAAAGAACATTTGATCCAGTGGTTGCGAAGAATGGAACGAAGGTTGAATGGCTACAAAGGAAAATGTTCTGAGGTAGGAGCATGACTTTTTTGTTGGTATGAAAAGTTCCTCCCCGTATTCTCTAATTCATATTACTCTCTGACCTTTATGCCTGTCATTGGCTGAACTGTCGATTCCCTGGCTACGCTGGATACTGATGGTGGATAGTTTGTGGCAGTATCTAATTAAAGACCTTCAGTGGTACTGAGGCCCTTTGACAGTACTCTTAGTAAAATTTTGGAGCAGATTGTTGCCCATTGCCTTTTGATTCTCACATGCTGTGCCCCTCTCTCCAGGGTTGCTTGGACACCCAGCTCAGAGTTCATTGTCTTTCCTCCTCACATCCCTTGCCTTGTTCATCTTCTAAGTGTGTGGCTCCAAAATGACCTCTTCTGCCAACCAGATTCCATTATTTCTGACCCTAGTTATGTGCACATTTGGTGCATTCTCATTGGACCTACATTTACAATTTGCCTCAAGTGAATCTTTTAACTGCTGGACCCCTTGATAATGTTTGGTCTAAGAGAGGAAGGAAGTGGTGCTGCTCCTTCACTCCTTTCGTTCCTTTAGGAACATGGCGCCTTCCCTTTGGGCTGATTGTATTAGTTGCCCTCGCTGTCCTGTGCAGTTAAAATGTTCTTCCTCCGGAAAGCCTTTCTGGACAAAGTTGCCCGTGGCTTCCTTTTTTAAAAAAAAAGAACAAAAAACCCCCAAAACCCCATGGGCTTCTCTGGTGGCGCAGTGGTTAACAATCCGCCTGCCAGTGCAGGGGATGCTTGTTCGAGCCCTGGTCCAGGAAGATCCCACGTGCCATGGAGCAGCTGGGCCCGTGCGCCACAGCTACTGAGCCTGCGCTCTAGAGCCTGCGATACACAACTACTGAGCTCGCGTGTTACAACTACTGAAGCCCGCGCACCGAGAGCCTGTGCTCCGCAACAAGAGAAGCCACCAAAATGAGAAGCCCGCGCACCACAACGAAGAGTAGCCCCCACTCGCTGCAACTAGAGAAAGCCTGGGCACAGCAACGAAGACCCAAGAGCCAGAAATAAATAAAAAATAAATAAAATTTTAAAAAGACCCCATAATGTTTTATTGTCTTAATGCTGATAAATCAGCATTGTAGTTAATTTTAATTAATGAATAATAAAGTTCAAGGTTAGAGTATAAAGTTAGCTATTACTTCTATTTCCAGTTTGGCTGTAATATGGGTAGTTTTACCCTGCAGCCAAAAACAACAAAAAAAAACTCCTAGATGAAATATCTTTTTTTTTTTTTTTTTTTTAGCAAGGAATCTCTTCTTTTTTTTTTTTAATTTTTATTTATTTATTTATTTATTTATTTATTTATGGCTGTGTTGGGTCTTCGTTTCTGTGCAAGGGCTTTCTCTAGTTGAGGCAAGTGGGGGCCACTCATTATCGCGGCCTCTCTTGTTGCGGAGCACAGGCTCCAGACGCGCAGGCTCAGTAATTGTGGCGCACGGGCCTAGTTGCTCCGCGGCATGTGGGATCCTCCCAGACCAGGGCTCGAACCCGTGTCCCCTGCATTGGCAGGCAGATTCTCAACCACTGCGCCACCAGGGAAGCCTTCTCTGCACTGGGACCAGCTCTCCTGCCGTGGCCTCTCATCCTCTGAAAACGTACGCTTGTGCCAAGTTCGTCTCCACCCCCTCCTTGATCAAGAGAACCTCTCCACTGCTGAGCTGATCACTGTCTACAGCGATGCTGAAACAGCAGGAGACACTGACAGATGAGAGCCACAGCAGCTTGGCAGCCCCGAGTCCCCTGACCACCTCACTTATTCCTAGCCACACCTTCCAAACCAGTGCCATTTCAAGGGACATTGACACTGAAACCAAGTTCATTGGAGCTGGGGCTGCCACAGTAGGGGTGGCTGGCTCTGGGGCTGGAATTGGGACTGTGTTTGGGAGCCTCATCGTTGGTTATGCCAGGAACCCTTCTCTGAAGCAACAGCTTTTCTTCTGCGCCATTCTGGGCTTCTGCACTCTCGGAAGCCATGGGGCTCTTTTGCCTGATGTTGGCCTTTCTCATCCTCTTCGCCATGTGAAGGAGCCGTCTCCACCTCCCATAGTTCTTTCTCCTTTGTCTCATCTGCCCTGTATGTTCCTTTTCCTGTACCTCCCCAGGCAGCCTGGGGAAAGTGATTGGCTCAGTGTTTGACAGAGGGAAGACAAATGAATACGGTATTAATAAGAAAAAAAAAAGTACAAAGTGCTGACAAAATAGGAAGGAATTACTAGATTAAAATCTGTTGGCTAGCTGGAACCCAGAGATGTACACAGGGCATTAAGGCCATGTATCTCATAAGGCACATGTGGAATCAGGCAACTTTTTTCTTTAAATTTTTAAAAAAAAATTTATTTTTTATTTCTATCAAAGTTAATAATGGTCCTGAATTTTTTTGTTTAGATTTATGTTATTTTCACTAATCCATGGCTTTTAAGTTTGAAGCTCGGGCAGCCGTATAGTTAGTATTTAAATGTACAAGACACTGTGCATTTTATGTTTATGGTGTCATTTAATTTTGCACCATCTCTGTGAAGTAGATATTTATTAGCTCTGTTTTGCAGAGTAGAGATTAAAGACTCATAGAGAGTTACTCATAGAGATTAAGTAACTTGCTTATAGTCACACAGGTAGCAGTTGACAGACTCTGCATGGATTCTAGGTCTTCCTGGTGGTTTCCGCTATTCTGTACTACCTCAGGTAAAGCTGTGAGGCTTTTTAGGGATGAAAAGAGCCCATCATCTTTGTCTCCACCTTTCCTTGCTACTGTAGGTACCTAGGATGGTAGTGCTGTAAGTGCCATCTGATTGTTGTGTTACTCTTCCACTCCCACTCCTCCCCCCACCCCTCACCCCGACGTTGAGTACCGGTTTCCTAACTGGTCTTAAGTAATAAGAAGGGGAGGATCCTGGTTTAAGGCCGAATTTTGTTTTTTTACATCCTTATTCCTATCACTGGACTCGCCTTCCATTGCTGCCTGCCTCTTGACTCAAGACATCAGTAGACACATTCGAGGGCACACAGCAGCCTTCCAAGGAAAATGGCAAGGCCAGAATCGGGAGTGCTTTCTCCTGAAACTGCAACCTGTCTCTTCAGAGCCCACTAGCACCTCTAAAGTGGGTCCAAATAATGCGGTGGAGCCATGTGCTTAGCCTTCCGATGAGAAATGCTATATAATTTATAGGTTTAAAGGTTTATTACTCTGTAATTTCATCAAGTTTTGCTAGAATGTTTAAATATCATTTTTAGGTTAAATGGTTAAATATCTCTTTAGGACCTGACATAGCAGTTTTCCTCTGTTGGTTGTGAGTTGCTTCCCTTCAGATTTTCATAGAGCCGCAGTCACAGGTCCTACACCAGAGGAACTTTTAGAGATCAGTTACATGGTCTGTTACGGCCCAAAGCAAAAAATCACCTGAGGAGCTAGTCAAAACACACATTGTTGTCTCTCCGCCCTCCCTCTGCTTCTCATTCAGTTAGTTTGGGGTGGGGCCCAAGAATTTCTGTTTCTAGCAGGCTCCCAGGTGATGCTTTTGCTAATGGTATTGATCTGTGACCACAGTTTGAGTAGCCTTTAAGCAAGTTGTCTCTAATCCCCACCTATAAATTAGGTACTGAAATTTAAAGAGGTGTGTGTGTAAGGTGAAATCAAATGGAGATTTAATATCTTTCTTTATAGAGTCATTACATTTTATTTTTTAGAAATATATTTCCTATGTTATTTAGTTTCAACTGCATATACATCTAATTGGGTTGAATTGTCTCTAAAAGGATTGCTTTGATTTATTTTCTGACTTTCATAATGAGATGTTTTAGCAGAGTTTAGAATAATTAATTGCATTTATGTAGGAATGACTGATGTTATTAGTGACTTTTTCTTTATTTTAGCTTGTTACAGCTTATCAGACTCTTCAGAGAGAGAAGAAAAAGCTACAAGTAAGTGATTTGTTGTCTGTTATATTGATTCATATATAATTTTAAAAATAGAAGGGATCTTTTAATAAGATAGTTCTAATGCTCACTTTTAATAATTCTTCATATGACCAAAGTATTTAAGCTGTTTTCCCATTGGGGATTTTGATAAAGAGAATGAGTGAGAAATCTCAGATATTTAACCTCTGGTAGGGATGGGCTTCCTTGAGTTCTGGATCCCTGCAGTGTGTAAGAGGTTTGGATTTAAGGCATGTTTGCCTCTTTCAAGCATCTTTCCTCGTGTGCCAGTGTGCAGGCTGCATCTTTGTTTTAGTGGTAAAGAGATGTACAACTTCGAAGCTTTCCCTTCTACTTTTTAAAAACCTGCAGAGATCTCTGTTTCTTATTATATCAGGGTCCAAAAATAAGCATCCTCTCTACTTCCTGAGGCTGCTGCTTGTAAAGCCCTTGGTTAAGTGTGTGGAGAGAAGAAGCTATTATAGCTCTTCTGGTGACTCACCTCCACACCTCTATGTCATCCTGTTCACGACTGGAAATTTCCCAACAGGCATCTCAGGTGATAATTCGCATGTCAGAGCTAAGGGGAAATACCCACTCCAGTTCACATGGTGCTGTGTTATTTATAAAATGCAGATAGTCTTATTTTTTACAATAAAAGTCATTTAAAACAGTTTAGCGTCTTGTCCCATTTAAAGACCGTAATTATATAACCAGAAAGTTATTTGTAAAGTGAGATTTGGTAAAATTAATTTCCCCGTGTACATTATTTTGAAATACCGAATCTGCCGTAAATATTAGTCTCCTTTGAGTACAACATTAAATTTTCTGGCTTTGGTCTGGAATATAATCAACTGAGAATGATAACACCAGTTACTTATTGCTGATTCAGTGTTCTAATTGTCCATAACAAGTGTGAAAATTAGATTATTACAAATAAAGTTTTTAGTTTAATATTTTCTTAAACATGTGGTCTATAGAAATTGGGGGTAGTTCCCATTTAATCCATTGTGCTATTAATATTCCATAAATTCATTCTCAAAAGGTCATTTTATTCCTAAATTCTTTGAGTACCTTGCTTGTGTTTCTATGAATTGTCTTATGGATTTTTATTTCGAGATGTACATAATTCTACCACTAGGTGGCAGTAGAGAGTTTTGGTTGCAGAGTTGCGAAAGTAAAGGGTGTTGGAGATAAAATTCAATGATTTGTGATCTTTTAAACTTGCTTTTCACTACTATGTCATGTGGTTGTTTGAACCAGCTTCTTTTTCCTTTTAAATTAAAGGGTATATTAAGTCAGAGTCAGGATAAAGCACTTCGGAGGATTGGAGAGTTAAGAGAGGTAAGTTGTGACTAGTACTTTGAGAAGAGTAACTCAATCTCTCATATTTATCAGAACTATTGTATGTATTCGGATAGTTTCATATCTACTACATTAGTTACAGTGAAAATTAACCAGTCTAAGCTACAAGAACAGGGATCAATTCTTTTAGTTTTCATTTGTGTGGTTTCCCTAACATCTGTTGGTAGAATTACAGGCAGACCTAGTTTTTTTTTTAACATCTTTATTGGTGTATAATTGCTTTACAGTGTTGTGTTAGTTTCTGCTGTATAACAAAGTGAATCAGCTACATGCATACGTATATCCCCATATCTCCTCCCTCTTGCGTCTCCCTCCCACCCTCCTTATCCCACCCCTCTAGGTGGTCGCAAAGCACCGAGCTGATCTCCCTGTGCCATGCAACTGCTTCCCACTAGCTATCTATTTTACATTTACACATAGTGTATATATGTCAATGCTACTCTCTTACTTTGTCCCAGCTTACCCTTCCCCCTCCTCGTGTCCTCAAGTCCATTCTCTACGTCTGTGTCTTTATTCCTGTTCTGCCCCTAGGTTCATCAGAATCATTTTTTTTTTAGATTCCATATATATGCTAGCATACGGTATTTGTTTTTCTCTTTCTGACTTACTTCACTCTGTATGACAGACTAGGTCCATCCACCTCACTACAAATAACTCAATTTTGTTTCTTTTTATGGCTGAGTAATATTCCATTGTATATATATATATATATATATATATATATATATATATATATATATATATATATGCCACCTCTTCTTTATCCATTCATCTCTTGATGGACACTTAGGTTGCTTCCATGTCCTGGCTATCGTAAATAGTGCTGCAGTGAACATTGTGGTACATGATTCTTTTTGAATTATGGTTTTCTCAGGGTATATGCCCAGTAGTGGGATTGCTGGGTTGTATGGTAGTTCTATTTGTAGTTTTTTAAGGAACCTCCATACTGTTCTCCATAGTGGCTGTACCAATTTACATTCCCACCAACAGTGCAAGAGGGTTCCCTTTTCTCCACACCCTCTCCAGCATTTATTGTTTGTAGATTTTTTGATGATGGCCATTCTGACCAGTGTGAGGTGATACCTCATTGTAGTTTTAATTTGCATTCCTCTAATGATTAGTGATGTTGAGCATCTTTTCACGTGTTTGTTGGCAATCTGTATATCTTCCTTGGAGAAATGTCTATTTAGGTCTTCTACCCATTTTTGGATTGGGTTGTTTGTTTTTTTGATATTGAGCTGCATGAGCTGCTTGTAAATTTTGGAGATGAATCCTTTGTCAGTTGCTTCATTTGCAAATATTTTCTCCCATTCTGAGGGTTGTCTTTTCGTCTTGTTTATGGTTTCCTTTGCTGTGCAAAAGGTTTTTAAGTTTCATTAGGTCCCATTTGTTTTTGTTTTTTTTAATTTAAATTAATTAATTTATTATTTTTTTTATTTATGGCTGTGTTGGGTCTTCGTTTCTGTGCGAGGGCTTTCTCTAGTTGTGGCAAGCGGGGACCACTCTTCATCGCTGTGTGCGGGCCTCTCACTATCACGGCCTCTCTTGTTGCGGAGCACAGGCTCCAGACGCGCAGGCTCAGTAATTGTGGCTTACGGGCCCAGCTGCTCCGCGGCATGTGGGATCTTCCCAGACCAGGGCTCGAACCCGTGTCCCCTGCATTAGCAGGCAGATTCTCAACCACTGCGCCACCAGGGAAGCCCCCCATTTGTTTATTTTTGTTTTTATTTCCATTTCTCTGGGAGGTGGGTCAAAAAGGATTTTGCTGTGATTTATGTCAGAGTGTTCTGCCTATGTTTTCCTCTAAGAGTTTTATAGTGTCTGGCCTTACATTTAGGTCTTTAATCCATTTTGAGTTTATTTTTGTGTATGGTGTTAGGAAGTGTTCTAATTTCATTCTTTTACATGTAGCTGTCCAGTTTTCCCAGCACCACTTATTGAAGAGGCTGACTTTTCTCCATTGTATACTCTTGCCTCCTTTATCAAAGATAAGGTGACCATATGTGTGTGGGTTTATCTCTGGGCTTTCTATCCTGTTCCACTGATGTATATTTCTGTTTTTGTGCCAGTACCATACTGTCTTGATTACTGTAGATTTGTAGTGTAGTCTGAAGTCAGGGAGCCTGATTCCTCCAGCTCTGTTTTTGTTTCTCAAGATTGCTTTCTCTATTCGGGGTCTTTTATGGTTCCATACAAATTGTGAAATGTTTTGTTCTAGTTCTGTGAAAAATGCCATTGCTAGTTTGATAGAGATTGCATTGAATCTGTAGATTGCTTTGGGTAGTATAGTCATTTTCACAATGTTGATTCTGTCAATCCAAGAACATGGTATATCTCTCCATCTGTTTGTATCATCTTTAATTTCTTTCATCAGTGTCTTATAGTTTTCTGCATACAGGTCTTTTGTTTCCTGAGGTAGGTTTATTCCTAGGTATTTTATTCTTTTTGTTGCAGTGGTAAATGGGAGTGTTTCCTTAATTTCTCTTTCAAATTTTTCATCATTAGTGTATAGGAACGTAAGAGATTTCTGTGCATTAATTTGTATCCTGCTACTCTACCAAATTCATTGATTAGCTCTAGTAGTTTTCTCGTAGCATCTTTAGGATTCCCTATATATAGTATCATGTCATCTGCAAAGAGTGACAGTTTTACTTCTTCTTTTCCAATTTGTATTTCTTTTATTTCTTTTTCTTCTCTGATTGCTGTGGCTAAAACTTCCAAAACTATGTTGAATAATAGCAGTGAGAGTGGGCAGCCGTGTCTTGTTCCTGATCTTAGAGGAAATGGTTTCAGTTTTTCACCATTGAGAATGACGTTGGCTATGGGTTTGTCATGTATGGCCTTTATTATGTGGAGGTAGGTTACCTCTATGCCTACTTTCTGGAGAGTTTTTATCATAAATGGGTGTTGAATTTGTCAAAAGCTTTTTCTGCATCTATTGAGATTATCATATGGTTTTTATCCTTGAATTTGTTAATATGATGTATCGTATTCATTGATTTGCGTGTATTGAGGAATCCTTACATTCCTGGGATAAACCCCACTTGATCATGGTGTATGATCCTTTTAATGTGTTGTTGGATTCTGTTTGCTAGTATTTTGTTGAGGATTTTTGCATCTGTGTTCATCAGAGATATTGGCCTGTAGTTTTCTTTTTTTGTGACATCTTTGTCTGGTTTTGGTATCAGGGTGATGGCGGCCTCATAGAATGAGTTTTGGAGTGTTCCTCCCTCTGCTATATTTTGGAAGAGTTTGAGAAGGATAGGTATTAGCTCTTCTCTAAAGGTTTGATAGAATTCTCCTGTGAAGCCATCTGGTCCTGGGCTTTGTTTGTTGGAAGATTTTTAATCACAGTCTCAATTTCAGTGCTTGTGATTGGTCTGTTTATATTTTCTATTTCTTCCTGGTTCAGTCTTGGAATGTTGTGCTTTTCTAAGAATTTTGTCCATTTCTTCCAGGTTGTCCGTTTTATTGGCGTATAGTTGCTTGTAGTAATCTCTCATGATCCTTTGTATTTCTGCAGTGTCAGTTGTTACTTCTCCTTTTTCATTTCTAATTCTGTTGATTTGAGTCTTCTCCCTTTTTTTCTTGATGAGTCTGCCTAATGGTTTATCAATTTTGTTTATCTTCTCAAAGAACCAGCTTTTAGTTTTCTTTATCTTTGCTATTGTTTCTTTCATTTCTTTTTCATTTATTTCTAATCTGATCTTTATGATTTCTTTCCTTCTGCTAACTTTGGGGGGTTTTTTTGTTCTTCTTTCTCTGATTGCTTTAGGTGTAAGGTTAGGTGGTTTATTTGAGACTTTTCTTGTTTCTTTAAGTAGGATTGTATTGCTATAAACCTCTCTCTTAGAACTGCTTTTGCTGCATCCCATAGTTTTTGGGTCGTTGTGTTTTCATTGTCATTTGTTTGTAGGTATTTTTTGATTTCCTCTTTGATTTCTTCAGTGATCTCTTGCTTATCTAGTAGCATATTGTTTAGCCTCCACGTGTTTGTATTTTTTACAGTTTTTTTCCTGTAATTGATGTCTAGTCTCATAGTGTTGTGGTCAGAAAAGATACTTGATACGATTTCAGTTTTCTTAAATTTACCAAGGCTTGAATTGTGACCCAGGATATGGTTTATCCTGGAGAATGTTCCATGAGCACTTGAGAAGAAAGTGTATTCTATTGTTTTCAGATGGAATGTCCTATAAATATCAATTAAGTCCATCGTGTTTAATGTGTCATTGAAAGCTTGTGTTTCCTTATTTATTTTCATTTTGGATGATCTGTCCATTGGTGAAAGTGAGGTGTTAAAGTCCCCTACTATGGTTGTGTTACTGTCAATTTCCCCTTGTATGGCTGTTAGCATTTGCCTTATGTATTGAGGTGCTCCTATGCTGGGTGCATAAATATTTATAATTGTTATATCTTCTTCTTGGATTGATCCCTTGATCATTATGTAGTGTTCTTCTTTGTCTCTTGTAACAGTCTTTATTTTAAAGTCTATTTTGTCTGATATGAGAATTGCTACTCCATCTTTCTTTTGATTTCCATTTGCATGGAATATCTTTTTCCATCCTCTCACTTTCAGTCTGTATGTGTCCCTAGGTCTGAAGTGGATCTCTTGTAGACAGCATATATACGGGTCTTGTTTTTGTATCCATCCAGCCAGTCTATGTCTTTTGGTTGGAGCATTTAATCCATTTACATTTAAGGTAGTTATCGATATGTATGTTCCTATTACCATTTTCTTAATTGTTTTGGGGTTTTTTTTGGGTCTTTTCCTTCTCTTATGTTTCCTGCCTAGAGAATTTCCTTTAGTGTTTGTTGTAAAGCTGGCTTGGTGGTGCTGAATTCTCTTAACTTTTGCTTATGTGTAAAGGCTTTAATTTCTCTGTCAAATCTGAATGAGATCCTTGCTGGGTAGAGTAATCTTGGTTGTAGGTTTTTCCCTTTCATCACTTTAAATATGTCCTGCCACTCCCTTCTGGCTTGCAGAGTTTCTGCTGAAAGATCAGCTGTTAACCTTATGGGGATTCCCTTGTATGTTATTTGTTGCTTTTCCTTGCTGCTTTCAATATTTTTTCTTTGTATTTAATTTTTGATAGTTTGATTAATATGTGTCTCAGCATGTTTCTCTTTGAGTTTATCCTGTATGGTACTCTCTGTGCTTCCTGGACTTGATTGACTATTTCATTTCCCATGTTAGGGAAGTTTTCGACTATAATGTCTTCAAATATTTTCTCAGACGCTTTCTTTTTCTCTTCTTCTTCTGGGACCCCTATAATTCGAATGTTGGTGCGTTTAATGTTGTCCCAGAGTCTCTCAGACTGTCCTCAATTCTTTTCATTCTTTTTTCTTTATTCTGTTCCCTGGCAGTTATTTCCACAATTTTATCTTCCAGCTCACTTATCCATTCTTCTGCCTCAGTTATTCTGTTACTGATTCCTTCTAGAGTATTTTTAATTTCAGTAATTGTGTTGTTCATCACTGTTTGTTTGCGCTTTAGTTCGTCTAGATCCTTGTTAAATGTTTCTTGTATTTTCTCCATTCTGTTTCCGAGATTTTGGATCATCTTTACTATCATTAATTACTCTGAATTCTTTTTCATGCAGGTTGCCTTTTTCGTCTTCATTTATTTGGTCTTGTAGGTTTTTACCTTGCTCCTTCGTCTCTAACAACTTTTTTTGTCTTTTTTTTTTTTTTGATGGCTGGTGCTGTATTCCTGTCTTACTGGTTGTTTGGCCTGAGACATCCAGCACTGGCGTTTGCAGGCAGTCAGATAGAGCTGGGTCTTGGTGCTGAGATGAGGACCTCTGGGAGGCCTCACTCTGATTGATATTCCCTGGGGTCTGAGGTTCTCTGTTAGTCTAGGGGTATGGACTCAGACCTGCCACCACAGGAGCTGGGGCCGACCTCCAGCCTGGGAACCAAGATCCCACAAGCTTTGTGGCACGGTAAAAAAAAAGAAAGAAAGAAAGAAAGAAAAAAAGGAGCAGTACAGTATCAAAGAATAGAAAACAAAATAAAATTAGAAAGATAAAAAATATAAGAGGAAAAATAAAACTATACTTGAAACAACAGCAACAAGGTAAAGTAAAACCACAACAGAACAAAGAAAAAAAAGGGGGGGGTGACAAGCCAAAAGGAGATATCACCGGTCGCTGGGGGTTCCTCCTGTCCCCTTAGGTGTCCATGGTCCCCAACCGGTGCCTGGTCAGCGCCCCAGTTGTGAGGAGACGCGAATTCTGTGTCCTCCTAGTATGCCGTCTTGAGTCCACCCCACCAGACCTAGTTTTATTGCACTTCACTTTATTACGCTTCAGAGATCCTGACTTTTTACAAATTGAGGGTTTGTGGCAACCTTGCGTTGTCAGATGATGATTAGTATCTTTTAGCAATAAAATATTTTTTAAATTAAGGTTAGTTACTACATTTTTTAAAAAGCAGAATGCTGTTGCACACTTAGTAGATTATAGTGTAAACATATCTTTTATATGCACTGGGAAACCAAAAAATTTGTGTGACTTGCTTTATTGCAATACTTACTTTATTGTGTTCGTCTGGAACTGAATCCACAGTATTTCCAAGGTGTGCCTGTAATGATCCAAGAATGTCTTATTTAGCTATAGAGTATCATTTGCCTGCATAAACAGTCAGTGGCAACTTCTAAGGCTAACTTGTCCCTTCTGTTAGGTATTTCAGGATCTTTTTGTTTTTCCTAACCAACAATCTTTTTGGTGAAGTAAAATGAAAATTATGTTCATTGTAATTTGGGGGTGGTTAACAGACTCTTGCAGCTATAGTGGGGGTAGGGATAGACGTGGTGAGAAATGGTCAAGTTGCTATCTACTTTGAGGGTTTGCTGATGATTGGACATGGGGGAAAAGGGAGGAGTCAAAATTGACCCCAAGAATTTGGGCTTGAGTGATGGCGAATGGTGGCATCATTTGCTGAGACAGGGTATAGTGGGAGAAGATTAGGTTTGTTGGGAGAAAAATCAGGGTTTGATTTTGCCTGGCTTCAGAGTTTGGAAGTACTATCACATGGAAGAAGGATTAGATTTGTTCTTAGTGACCCCAAGGGTCTAATCAGAACTTCCTGAAAGTGGAAGGTAACCCCAGATAGTAGGGTCTAGTTCTGGAGCTAGTGAAATCTCTATCATGGTGGTGTTGGACAGCTGGCTAGCTAGCCTGTGGGCTGTAGTCAGGATATAAGTTGACAGTTCTTAAGTTCCTTTATAACTGTGGTCTTTATTGTTTATGGAGTACTTATTGGTTGAATAGTCTAATGTAGCAGGAGGAGGGAGAAGGGGACATGATTAAAAGATGTTTCTGGGGAATTCCTTGGTGGTCTAGTGGTTAGGATTCAGCGCTCTCACTACCATGGCCTGGGTTCAATTCCTGGTCGGGGAACTGAGATCCTGCAAGTCGTGAGGCAAGGCCAAAAAAAAAAAAAGATGCTTTTATTGTATCCAAGGACTTCTTAACCTAAGATGAGGAGATGAAAACATTCAAAACCGGAAAATCATAATATAAATTGAGAAGTTTTTGTGGGCTGGTAGGGATGCCATGTAACAGAGTCTAGTATGGTAGAATGTAGGAAATTATTTGGAAGAAATGAATTTTAAAGAAAGTAAAGGACTGCATTGCTATTAAGGAGATATGCAGCTGGTCCTTACTAAAGAATTGGCCTGTGCAGAGTCATGGGTGGGGGGGACAGTGCTTTCCAGACTTTTGGATTTCAGGGACTGAGAAATTACCTTCCAGTTCCTTCCAGAAATGGGGGAAAGGAGACTTGTCATAGGGCTACTTTTATTTTTTTCAAGTGAGGACATTGACAATAAGGAACCAGATTCTTTTATTGTCATTATTTCATGCAAGAAAGTTTTTTTTTTAATAATAAAAAGAATTAGGAAGGACACAGTCTCAGAATAAAGTACAGTTGTTTAGTGAAAGAAATTTAGATCTAAGAAAAACATGTCTTGATCTGAAGACCAGCACTTGGAGGCTCCTACTGCCAGGGGAGGTCAAGCCAGGAGTCTGTAGTGAGAGGAACAGTAAATGTGCTGAGATCTTGGGACCATGTGGGTGTGGGGGAGAGTAGAGGACAGTTAGTACCTCAGTGTTTTGAGAATTAGTAAATTTGAAACAATTCAAGAAGAAGGCGTTGCTTATAAGTCCTTGAAAGTAGTGTTTGAGGAAAGTTTTTTAGCAAATGTGTGAGGGATGGATTAAATCAGAGGTAGACTTGAGGTAAGAATTCTCTCTAGAAGGCTACTGAAGGAAATTAATCATCAAGATTATTAGAGATTGGGATTATGGTTTTGGATGTGGAAAAAGGACCTAAACATTGTAGAGAAAGTAATGAAAGAATTTGGTTATGTGCAGAGGTCAACAAAAGATAAGTAAAATGTGACTTTGAATATTTTGAGCTTAGAGAATTAGAAAAGTAGGAATCCCAGAAAAACTGTGGGGTTTTGATGGGATATCCACTATGTTCCAGGTGTTAATCTGCAACATTCTAATGGAGCAAGTGTAAGGGAGAAGCTCTGAGGACACAGAACTGAGCCCAGAGGGATATTTGCCGAGAGAATCAGTGAAGGGCACAGTGGAAACTCTGAGAGATAGGAATATAGGTAGGAGCCCTTAAGCCGCAGAAAGCAGGTACCTCAGTTGAGGAGGTGATTATTAGTGACTGGTGTAGTGGAGAGGTAAAGACCATTGGATTTAGTTAGGGAGGCTCATTAATGACTTAAGGAAAGCAGCATGTCAGGAAGTTGAAATTTCACTGTTTGGTGATCAACTAGGTCAACCTTTTCATTTGAGGAGGCTTCTGATTTTGACTGTTGATCACTTTCATGTATTGGGAGGAGGAAGGTTCTATTGATTATCTATTTAGTATATAACAATTCTGTTTTAGATCAAGTGAATATAAGATAGCACAAGCAGTAAGATGTCTTAAAGTAGGATAAAATTTTACCTTTATCTTAAGTAACTAATTTTTTTAATCCTCTCTACATAATTATCAATTCAGCAGTGATTACAGATCTATAAGTATACTTTTTCTTCTTGGATTTTCATATTCTTTAAGGAATAGAATTATTTGTTGGGGTAAGTACTAGTGTTTTAAATGCTGATTATTCTTTAATTATTGTTGCTCTTACCTTACCTTAAGAGTAATGCAAATCTGGATTGATGAGTTTTTAAACTTTGAAAATTTCAGGTTTGTATTTTTTGTTTTATACTGAAAACTGCTTATGAATCGTTTACGTTTTAGGAGCTCCAGATGGACCAGCAAGCAAAAAAACATCTCCAAGAGGAGTTTGATGCATCTTTAGAGGAAAAAGATCAGTATATCAGTGTCCTTCAGACTCAGGTAAAAAAAGAAGTGTGGAATTTTTGGATAAAGAAAAATAAAGGGGTTTTGATGGAATATCTAATAGGTTCCAGATGTTTAAAAAATGGCCTTTTAAAACATTTATTTATTTATTTATTTGGCTGCATCGAGTCTTAGTTGCAGCACACGGGATCTTCATTGCAGCACGCAGGATCTTTCGTTGTGGCGTGCGAGCTTCTCTCTAGTTGTGGCTCGTTGGCTTCAGAGCGTGCGGGCTTAGTTGCCCTGCGGCACGTGGGATCTTAGTTCCCTTACCAGGGATCGAACCCGCATCCCCTGCATTGGAAGGCGGATTCTTAACCACTGGACCACCAGCAAGTCCCCAAATGGCCGATTTTTAAAACTCTTTGCTTTTCCTCAATTAATTTTAAGGATAATTTTTTTTTTTTTTTAAGAGCTAACGGTCTGGCTTTTTTTTTTTTTTTTTTAATTTATTTATTTATGGCTGTGCTGGGTCTTCGTTTCTGTGTGAGGGTTTTCTCTAGTTGCAGCAAGTGGGGGCCACTCTTCATCGCGGTGCGCGGGCCTCTCACTATCGCGGCCTCTCTTGTTGCGGAGCACAGGCTCCAGACGCGCAGGCTCAGTAATTGTGGCTCACGGGCCTAGTTGCTCCGCGGCATGTGGGATCTTCCCAGACCAGGGCTCGAACTCGTGTCCCCTGCATTGGCAGGCAGATTCTCAACCACTGCGCCACCAGGGAAGCCCCTTAAGGATAATTTTTGATTTATTGTATCTTCTGGCTAAGCTATCATTATCATTGAAAATAGCAAATATCAAAATCAGCAGCATTGGGAGTAAATTTTTTATTTTGATTTCCCCCCCTCCCCATTATAGCAAAAAGGGTATCTTTTACTCTATTCCTTCTCTGTTTCAAGGAAAGCACTACTGCCAAAGTTTCTCTTGGTTTTTTTCTAATGAAGGACATTTTTTTATTTTAGGTTTCTTTGCTGAAACAGCGGTTACGAAATGGCCCAATGAATGCTGATTTACCAAAACCACTCTCGCAGATGGAACCAGAGGCTGAAGGCATCACTAAAGAGAACACAGATGGTGATGTAGAGCCAGTAGGTAAGCTTCAGCTTGTCAGAAGGTTATGTTAAAAACTAGAGGAGGATGGTGAGTGATTCTAGGGCAGGAAGTAGTAGACATGGACTGAGGTAGAAGTAAAGTGTCCCTGACCCTAATATTTCCAGAAAGATTCAACTGAGTCAATTTTAAAGATCTTATTGACTTAATTAGACCATTCATGAATCAGGCAGTACCCCTTCTAGCAGATAGAAAAGAACTCCTGGGAGCTGTACAAAATGAAAGACTTTCACAGGCAGAAGGGAGTGGGACAAGGAAGTTATAGTAGCAAAAAGTGGATTGATTGTGACAAGGTCCCTTTCCTTTAGGGGATGCAGGGGTCTGTCAGGCATGTGACCTCCCTAGTGTTGACCAGGTGATTCCTGATGGACTGGTTTCAGATTCCATTTCTGGGAGAGGCTGAAACTGTAATTAAGTCTCAGTTTGGTGATGTGGGGCTTAGCTTAAGCCTCCATTTTGGACCTGTTTTTAGCAGATGCAAGAGTTTTGATGGTTTTTTGGGCTCTTTGTTTATTGTTTTCCAGGAGAAAGTGAGTAATTGTTTTGACACTTGAAAGTCTGTGAGTAGCACCACATTTTCATTGTAATTGAAATGCATTATATTATACTGTTTCACTGATATAGTAGCTAGATTTCATACAAAAAGGTTAAGTCTGCTCAAGATTAAGGAATATGCTCTTTGTCACTATTTGTCTCTTTTAGTTTTTAAGTATTATTGCTTATGTATTTCTACATTCAAAGATGCCAATATTTGCCCTATTATTGTAATTGTAAAAGAAGGAATAGTTAAATTATGTTTTAAAATCCAATTGTAGCCCTCCCTATTCTTTGAGGCTTTGTGGTACCTATTTAGTAAACTTCCCACTTTTTATTTACTAGCTTTATCACAAAGAGATTTGTGATAAACTTCTGGTCCAGCCAGTGCTGGAGTCAGGTGCTGAGCAGCCATTTATCTGAGCAACCAACCTGTAAGGGCTCCTGAAACACCCCTGGGCTATGTCATAAATGTAAGGAGATGGAGAAAGCTGTACTTGCCAGAACTCCTCTCTGGATGAGATTAGAATGCTTTGGAAGGAATACTTTAGTGATCCTTTGGGGATTGGCGCTAAGACATGGGAGGCACTTGTAAATAGCAAAAGATGGTCATCAAACTGTCTTTGAAGGAGGGTGGATTCAGTTAACGTTAGTTAACTCTTGAGTGTTTTGTGCCATTTGGGTTGGGGTTGAACCACAGAAGAAGAGGTGAATGTACTACACAGCTTCTTTAGCAGCAGATCACACAAATAGTGGCAGAGTAGAGGTTTGGAAGGGCACCCCTCTCTTCTCAATCTGGCTCAGAGTATAGCAGAGTGTTGGAATGAGAATACAGTCCTGTGCACTAACAGAGTAGCTGTTCCCAGGGAGCCCTTAGATTCCTCACTGACTGCCCCTGCTTATGCTGCTTTATTAATAGTGGGAGATGGAGCTTCTGCTAAAACACTGGAAATACTTCAGCAAAGAGTTAAGCGTCAAGAGAATCTACTGCAGCGCTGTAAGGAAACCATTCGGTCGCATAAGGAACAATGTATGCTGTTAACCAGTGAAAAAGAAGCCCTGCAAGAGCAACTAGATGAAAGACTTCAAGAACTAGAAAAGATGAAGGTAAAAGAGAAAATGATTGTGGTTTAACGCAGCCCTGTGATGCTAGATACATAGGCCCCAGCGTGGCCTGCACCTCCTCTGGAAAGCCTTCCCCCTTCCTCCGTAGACAGCATGGAAAGGGCTCCTGAGTGCCCTGGGCTTCATAGCATTTACCATCCTTTTGACACATCCTGTGTTCTCTTCTCCTATTAGACTTGTAGGAGTATTCAAATTAGAGAAAATGTTTAGAGTTCTCATATGAGGAGAAGCTTTATTAGAGATGGAAATGAACTTTTAAAATTTTTTTAGGAGCTTCATATGGCTGAGAAGACTAAACTTATCACTCAGTTGCGTGATGCAAAGAACTTAATTGAACAGCTTGAACAAGATAAGGTAAAACAACAAAACTTATGATACTAAAATTTGTCAAGGGGCACCCCAATTCATTTTTGGAAGCAATTGGAAGCATTCAGACTTCTGCTTTCCAAAATTATTACAGCTGCTTCCATGAAAAATCTTTTTGTTTTAATTTCTAGATTTATATAACCATTAGCATTAGTTTTGTATCATGTGAAGCTGAATCTGATTTCTTGATCCCAGTCAGCATTTTGATTTATAGATTAGAATACTGTTGCAAAAGAAATCTGTTTACAGAACATAACTACTTTTTAGAGAAAAGTTAAATTATTTACAGTTAAGCCATTGCTAAATGTGAATAATATAAGTATTATCTTTCAAATATAATGGAAACAGATTAATCTCACAGATAAATTGCCTAAAAAGTAAAGAAGTGGTAATGTATATGTTAGCGTAAACAGAAATTTCTGCAAATAAACTTTAGAATGTATAGGTGAGATTGGCAGTTTAGAGTTGGAACAGAAACTTTAGCAATGGAAGCAAAGACAGCTAAAAAATTCATGGGCAAAACAGTTTTGACCAAAGCCTTTCAGCACTGGGTTCGTGGGTCCTTTTTTTAAAAGTAGCTTCCAGTTAGTTCCACACCATCCACCGTGTTCTTTAATATGGTACATTATAGCTGCAGTATTTTAAGTGGCCATGTAATTAAGAACATGTTAGAGCTGTTCTGCTATTGAAATATATTGGCAGTTTTTTCATCCTATTCATTTTGCTGGATTCTATTCCATAAACTTCATGAAGGCCCTCTTTAAAAAAAAAAAACAAAAAACTTTTTATTATGAAAAACTTAAAACATTTACAAAAGTACAAAGATTAATAAAAGGAATTCCTATGAACCCATCACCCAACTTCAACAGTTAACATCTCCTGGCTAATTTTGTTTCATCTGTACATTCCCAGCCCCCAGTACCCTCATCCCAGGATTGTTTTAGAGCAAATCTAAGAAATCTTATCATTTCTTCCATAAGTATTTTAATGTATATTTAAAATAAAGGTCTTTTTTTAAATAAAAATATAACCACATTATCATGATCACATCTAAAAATTTAATAGCAATTCCTTAGTACAATCAACTACCTAGACAGTTTCAGATTTTCCCTTTTGTCTCATACATTTCTTTCCCATTTTTATGAATCAGGATCCAAATGAGGTTCTTTCATTACAGTCGGTTGATGTGACTCTTAAGACTTCTTTTAATCTATAGATTCCACCTCTCTCTCTCTCTCTCTCTCTCTTTTTTTCCATTGTGCTTTGGTTTTTGAAGAAACTGAAGGCCCACAATTTTCTTTTGGAATTTTGTATAATAATGCCCCACTTACCTGGTTTTTAATCTGTTCATTAATATTAGCCATCTGAAAGAGTCATACCCTAAAGCAAGGGTTGACAAACCCTGGAAGTAAGGTAATACTCTGCTTAATATCATAAAATAGCTGTCATAGAGTCTTATGTTTCAAGAAACAAGTTGAACCACCCATTTTTTGTTAGTTGCAAATGACTGATTTAATATATACTATTTGATTATATTTTCCCCCTAGCGACCTTCATTTCTTGTGTAGATTATCCAGAGAGTGGGAAGACAGTAGCAATTAGCAAATTGGAGGAATGCCTCACTGACAGTAATAAGGAGTGGTGTTGGGACCAGAGACTGTCACAAGAGGAAAGAGAAAAACCAGGTAGCTCTGTACCGCAGTCTTGGTCCATGCAGTGTGGCAGCAGTAACCTTATACTCTCAGCAGCCTCTGGGGCTTTCCCCATGTTACAGCGCAGTTCAATAATTGTAGTTCATGACTGGTTCTGAGCCAAGTACTAATGGCTATATTTTGTTCAATGTAAACTGTTTACTAAGATAGGGAAAATTATAGTAAACATTTATAAAGATTATAAAATAAATCTTTTAACTAAAATGTGTTGTTAATAATTAAAAGATTAAAGTTATTATTAAAATAATTTTTTATATTAAGAACACGCTGATATGCCAGGTAACTGAAGTTATTGTAGTATATAGTGTAGTATATACACAGGACACAGACTTCAGTTTGTGAAATACTAAAATAATTCGTATGTTGTACTTAGTAAGAGACATTATGTTTTCTGCCCTTTAAAGTAAGTTTGATATGTGCTATTGATAATGCAGTTTTGTTACACAGACGCTTTAGAGTCTGCACTTCTGTTTAGGGGATGGTAATAGCAGAGACAAAACGTCAGATGCATGAAACCCTGGAAATCAAAGAAGAAGAAATTGCCCAACTTCGTAGTCGCATCAAGCAGATGACTAGCCAGGGAGAGGAATTACGGGAACAGAAAGAAAAATCTGAAAGAGCTGGTAAGAACTCAGGGGTTACTTGTTTTATGTTAGAAATCAAAAGTCATGTAAAGTGCTTGACCAACCAACATTTAGAAAAATTAGTTAAATATCGATAAAAATATTTAACTGTAGAGACTCTTTATAAAGACACTGGGACTGTTCCTCAGAAGAGACAGGGGTTGGTAAACTATGGCCTATGGGTAAAATGCAGCCCATGCCTGGCCTGTTTATGTAGAGCCCTGCAAGGCCTAAAGTATTTATTATCTGGCCTTTTATAGAAAATGTTTGCTGACCACTGCCTTAGACTATCAAAATTCAGGTTTACAACTTTGAGACTCCCCAGGTAGGCACAGCATGGTACATATTAAATAACTGCTACATTTTGGATGCTCTAGGGTAAATAAAAAGTATAAGATGTAGTCTGCTTTTTAAGAGAATGTTGGAATAATTCAGTGTTATACATAACTGCATTATGTTTTGACCCAATAAATGCTAGACTGTAAAGTGTAGAGACCAGTATTCAGCAAGGTATGATACTGAATAATGCTCGGAAAGAAAGTAGAGATGCTAGAAAGAGGAGAGAGCAGGGTGAACTGGTGCCTTCAGGTTAGTGAGGATGTGAGTTGACTTGGGCCTCAGATAATGAATAGAAGGGGCCTAAACAGAGAGATGGGGGCAGCACATATTTCAAATTTAAGATCATAAACGGGCCCAGTGACCATAGGGGGTGTGTGTGTCAACTGGAAACCATTCTTGCTGAAGTGGGAAACGAAGTTGGATTGTGAAGGAACTGACTGTTAACGTCTGTAAAAGTGAGTAGCTAATTTTAGACTTTGGTAAACAAGGAAACCAGTAATAGGAAAGCATAATGTGATGGAAGCCAGTGTTGTATGTAGAAAAGAAATGAAGTGGAAAGTCAAACCTAAAGGCAAGGGTAGAAATACAGGCTTTGGGAACTGAGAGCTTTGGCCACCTTGACTAGGATGGTGGGTCTGGGAAGGAGAGGAAGAGTCAAATTTGCAGAATTTGGTATCCAGTTAACTTGGAGGGGCAGAAGAAAAGTAGGAGTCCAAGATGACGCCAGAGTTTTAAGGTTAGGAGACCGAATGAATCAGGTGAAGTCAGAATAGGAAGTCTAAATGGGAACACTGAGGAATAGAGTGAAATGGTGAGTTTGCTTAGATTCTTTGAATTTGGCCCTATCATGAGGTTTCCAGATGGAATTGACCTGTAGGAATTTGGAAATAAAAAATCGGAACATCTTTTAGGAGTTGTTAGCCTAAGGTTGAAGCCTATGGTTCGATCTGTAGAAGAGGCTGATTTCTCTGAAAGATTGTTTTACTGGTAGTAGAAGCGGTGGTAGCCTTAGCGGCTGCTGCTACTAATAGCCAGCACTTACTTTATGCAAGGCTCTGTCATGAATGCTTTGCTCGTATTCACTTGTGTATGTATTTGTATTTAATCCTCAAAATTTCTATGACTTGGGTATTACTATTATCCTCATTTCACAAATAAGAAAGGAGACAAGAAAACGTAGGAACATAGAAGTTAAGTAACTTGCTTACATTCACCCACAGAGAGTAAATGTATAGTCAGTATTTGAATCTGGGCATTTTGAGTCCAGAGCCTATGCTGTTAACACAGAGATACTGAGTTTGGCAAAGAGACATAAATGAGAACAAAAAAAGTAACCTGAGAAGTCAGAGGAATTGCGGATACTTATGCTTCTGGGGGAATATAGGAGGCATTTCCAAAAGTGGGGGAGGTAGGATGAAGATTTTTTAAATGTCTTTTAATTTGCATGAGGATTTGATTCCCAGGGTGCAGTTTCAGAAATGATTTTAGAAACCAGAGTGTAAGGTTTAAGGAAAGGAATGGGTCTGGATAAGAGAGGCAGTTGGTTGTGCTCATAAATATCTCCTCATCTCCTTATAGTTGTTTTATTTATTTTTAAAATTTTTTTATTTATTTATTTTTAAATAAATTTATTTATTTATTTATTTATTATTTATTTTTGGCTGTGTTGGGTCTTCGCTGCTGCACATGGGCTCTCCCCAGCTGTGGTGAGCAGGGGCCACTCTTCTTTGCAGTGCACGGGCCTCTCATTGTGGTGGCTCCTCTTGTTGTGGAGCATGGGCTCTAGAACACAGGCCCGGCAGCCGTGGCGCACAGGCTCCGTTGCTCCACGGCATGTGGGATCCTCCCGGACCAGGGCTCGAACGCACGTCCCCTGCATTGGCAGGCGGACTCTCAACCACTGTGCCACCAGGGAAGCCCTAGTTGTTTTATTGACAAGTGGCTGGGAAATTTAGAAATTTGCTCCCCCAAAGCCTAAGATTTCCCTTCAGAGAGCATTAATAGGTAGAATCTCTCAGATTCTAATCTCTAAAGACTTCACTGAAGCAGCTGTAGACTCGTGAGATGCTGTTAAACAGGTTTGCTTTCCGTGAGCAGAAAACCTAATGCAGAGTCTCAGCTTCTCATGTCAAGCCTTTTCATTTTTAGGACTGCTTTTGTTGACTCTTGTAGCCAGCTGAGAGAAAATAATGCTGGTCAGGGATTACATTTCCTTTTAAAATTGAGGTGCATCTTGTGAGGAGGTAGAAACCCATGAATAACAAGTAAAAAGGGGCACATGATTGATAAAAAGGCAGACAAAATAATACAGTTAATTCATATGTAAGGTAAAAATTTCCCAGGCTGCTGTTCCAGTCAACTCTTTTGTAATACAGTCTTCCTTCTCTTGCTTCTCCAAAACACAGATGTATTTTGTCTTTATTTATTTATTTTTACAATTGAGGTATAGTTGGTGTACAATATTACATGTTTCAGGTGTACAACATAGTGATTCACAATTTTTAAAGGTTATACTCCATTTATAGTTATTACAAAACATTGGCTGTATTTCTTGTGGTGTACAATATATCTTTGTACCTTATTTATTTTATGCATGGTAGATTGTACCTCTTATGTATTTTGTCTTTAAATGTGATTTTCATAAAACTATATTTTTGTAATATTTCATAGCCTATAAGTTGAGAAACTTATCTGTTAATAATACTGTCAAAATATTTAAAGTTAATAAATACTTAAAGAGAGAATTAAGATTTACAGTTATTTAATAGATATATTTATTTTGGAAAGTCTTTGGATAACACAGTTATGAGTGCTTTTATAGATATTTTCAAAATTATATTTGTAGTCGTAATTATTGAGGTTTATGATAGAAAGTTGTAACAGACTGATTCGATATTGAAGATGTTGCCCTTTAAATCTATAATGAAAGTTAGTTTTGTGCATCAACTGAATTTCATCTAATGGCTTTAGTTTAAGTCTGAACAGAATTGTTCTAATATAATGTGATTCTTAGTTCAAATATAAAACGCATATGCCAGTTGACAGAAAAGTCCCAATTTAGTACTATAAGTAAGAAAAGGTCTTTGTAAAGGAAATAGAGTTTTCATAAATTTTTATAAACATCATTTGGCTCTTGGAGAATTCAATTGCTCTGTTAAATATTTGTCTTTCTCTTTCTTAGATTTAAAATTCAAAGGCTAAAAAACACATAAGAGCTGGCCATGTGAAGGAAACACTAACATTAAAGTTTGTGGTTGTTAAGGTTTTTAGAAGTAAATGTGTCTACATAAAATAATTATCAAAGGATCTGAACTCTCCTAATGCATTTTTGATTGTAAAAAACTTAACTCATATATTTAGCAGTTCTTGACATGTGGATATTAGTAGACAAATAGCTACTTTTGGGGGCTCACTTATTCTGGAGATCAAAATGTGGCTCAAATACATTCCTCACTACTTTTCTTAGAAAACAGTCTATTGCACTGCTTCTCATATTTTTTCTAGACAAACTGTGATGCTTCTCATATGTTGGAGGACAAAGGAAATCTGAGTGTCTCTGATTTTAAAAAGAATAGTTCTGTCATAAAATACCAAGGCTATGGGAATATGGTAACATGCCTACTTGATGCTGTATCAGCTTGTAGTACTTACTCTACTCTACAGTGGAACTGGTAGGCATGTTTTCTAAAGTACAATACTATAGCACTTTTGTTAAAATTATTTCAGTGAATAAAGAAAACCAAAAATAAATATATTTGTTACAAGCATTTTACTACAGCTGTTGATAGTATTCCTTTCTAGGTGTTACTTAAAAACAGATGGTCATATCTTCAAGCAACCAGATTTTAAATTTGGAGAATTCTGGTGATTCAGCTTAAGTATGTGATGGTGCTTTTTTAGGTACTAGGTATTATTACTGATTGTCTAGAATATTACCTCTTCAATGCAGCACCCGTGCAGAATGTTAATGCTGCTAAAGTTCACGCTAGGTCTTGGGTATTCTTTGTGTGCATGTGTGTGTATGTTTTACCTGGGATAGGAGGGAGAGTAGCTGGCTAATCATTAATGTAGTATATTACCCAAAAATTGGAAAACAGAGGAAATGAAAGCACGTTGCTGTTGTTTCAGTACACTTCCATTTAGTCTTTTCTCAATCCTTGTTTTATACGATTGTAATCATAATTGTCCATATAATTTTGTATGCTCCTTTTTCTTTATTTAACATTATATTAGGAGTAGTTTTACTTGTTGCTAAAGTACTAACATTTTAATGGCTTTGTCAGAATGCATGTACATCATTAACCATCTCCCTATTGATCAGCACCTAGATTATTTTCTACTTTCACTTTTCTGAAGAATACTATAACAACTTTGTAATACAGCTTATTCCATCCTTGAATTGTTTCTCCGGATAAAGTCTTACCGATAGACTTTTAGTCTTTTTTATTAATTGCCTTTAAGAGATTTAAATATAGCCATTACAAAAAAGAACCCATATCATAGTATTAATACCCTGTCCTTAAAATGTTCTTGCCCACAACTGTGCAAAATGAATAAAATACTCTGCTCGGATTAGGAAAGTTTCCAGAGTGCACTGACTTTTGTAAACCCTGTTTCCCTTTCATGTACCCTGTCTTTGCTGAAGTTCTGTGTTTTATATGATTGGCTGCATTTTAAAATGTAGATTAATTCACAACATTCTTTGCTTTTTTATTGTCATGTTGTGTTTGTGCAGGAAATAAGTTTCTTTTTCATTTGTATAGTACAGACCTGGTATACCAAAGACATTCAGTGGAACATTTATTTGAAGGACCCTTTAGAATAGAGTTTATTTTTAAATAATGTATAAGATTTATGCATATTTATATAACAAACAAAAATCACATGTGTATTTAAGTGCTTTGTTAGTTGTTGATAATTTATGTAACAGAGTTTTCTTGGAGTCTTAAGTCTCACAAAACATCTTATTTTTGTGCATCCACACATGCCAATAAGTGAATCATGGTGCCTTTCCCAAGCCTTGTATGAACAGGACTGGGGTAAGGGCTGTTTTTTCTTATCATGGGTACTTAGAATAAGCTTTACAAAGAAAATTCCATGTTTCTCAGGCAAAAGAGTATGAATTAAAGTTGAATTTAAGTATGCCATGTTAGGTGAGTAGTATGTACACATTTTGGCACTGAATGAACACCTGTTGGAAAATTTTATTATTTTAAATGGAATTAGATTTTAATTTAATATAGGTTTTTTATTTCGTAGTCGTGTATTTGTAGGTGATTGATACATTTCTACAATAGTAGCTGTACATACATACCTTTAGAAAGTCATTGTCAGCCTGCACTTATTTATGTCCCTGGAAATGTCACTGTTACTGGAAAGCACCAGCAACTAGAGGAACACATTTCTTTGCTACAGAATCATATTTTCCATTTAATTAAATTTACTTAGCTTTAGCCTAATATTTTTCAAGATCATCCTGATGTTTTCAAAGTATTTGATAGTTAAATTTGCATGGTTAATGTAAGGAGTGCATGAAATTTGGATAGATCTGTAAAAATTTTAAAGGTCAAAGCATAGTTAATCCTTAGAGTGAATCCTGTTATGTATTTTGGGAAGTGGCTTGAAAAGTAGATTTCCATTGCACATGTGATATTTATTAAATTTCTGAAGGCCCCAACTTATAAGTATTGCAATATCTGGTTTATGCCACTGGGTGGTAGCATTATTTTATTTTCATTTATGTAAACTCTAGACCAGTGGTTTTCAAACTTTTTAATCACAGGGATCTCCTTACACTCTTAAAGCTTACTGAGGTTTCCAGAGAGTATTTGTTTGTGTGGGTTATATGGATTGATATTTATTATATTAGAAATTAAAACTAAGAAATTTTTTTAAAGTTCATTTTAAAATAACAATTATAAACCTATTACATATAAGTATTGAGTACTTTTATGAAAATTACCCATATTTCCCAAAACAATTTAGTGTGAAGAATGGCATTATTTTACATTTTTCCTTATCTTATTGTTTGGCTTAATAGAAGATAGCGGGATTTTCATGCCTGTTTCTACATTCAATCTGTTGTGATATATTATCTTGGTTAAAATATATGAAGAACATCTGCCCTGATGCAGATGTGTATCTAGAAACAGGAGGACCTCATAGACCCTCAGAAAGGGTCTCATGACCCTAGGATTTGTGGACCACACTTTGAAAACTGCTGCTCTAGACTTTTGCTTTTATTCACAAGACACTTGATGATTGGATGGGAATTCTGATAAATCTTTTTGTTGTTTTTTTCTGTTAATTTGCATTTCATTCATTTCATAGTACTAGCTGTGTTTTTTTGGTTTTATATCACATGCATTTTAGCAGCTTTTTTGCTGGGATAAAGAAATAAGCACTGGCTTACTTATTCATTCTTGATGTTATTAATTAGCTTTTTAATCTAGAGGTGGCAGCCTTTCCACATTTCTGCCTCTTTGCTTCTTCCCTGCAGGGGGAGTAGAGTGGGTCTTGTTATTTTTACAGTAAAGTGTTCCCTGGGACAGTGCAACAAAACAGTAATGCTGCCTAGAATCTCAGAATTCCGGCATTGGTTATTTATTATGATTGGTTAGGACGTTGAGGATGAGGAGGGGGAAAGACAGTGAAGTGGCAAAAGCAAATGCCACATTCTTCCTAGCTTAGCCTGACGATTAGTTCTGTTATACACCTCTCCCCCACCCCCCGCCTGCCTTATTACTTCAACTGTCTTTTTGTGAAATATTTTCTTTATATCACCCAATGCCTAACATATGCTTGGCAGATGTCAAACATCTAATAAATATATGATGAATGAATGGTTGGATTATTGAGCTGTAGATTGCCACCCTTTCTCATGTAACTCATATAGTGAGCATTTGTCCATTTTCATAATTCCCATGGACATGAGTAAACCTCATCTGAAGGGGAAAGTGATGAGCCAGCAATAAAAGGTCTGCCCTGTGTTTTTCTTAACTGATAGAGGACCATTCTTAAGGTGCATTCAATTTTTTCTAGAAATATTTTCAAAGTTTTTTTTTTTTTTAAAGCAAAAATTGCCTGAGATACATTGAATTTTGCTTTGGAAGAACACAACGTGTTCTTGCAACATTTGGCGGCAGTTCGTGCTTAGCCTTCCTGTTGATGTGTGCTGTGACCATGGTTTCTCTGTGCACTCTTGCATGTTGGCAGAAGACTTGTCAGCTGGGGCTGATGCACGCTTTCTCTCTCCCCACTCACTTATCCTGTGTTGGTAATTGGAAGACAAATTATGTAGACATTCAGAACATACTTCTTTAGTACTCAACATTAAAAACCCAGCATAGTTTTATTTTGGAAAGAGTGGGGAATTCACTTGAGAATATTACAGGCTAAGGACACCACTTTACTATGTCTAGTGGTTGCAAGATCAGAAGGTGAGATGTTTCTGGTTAGTAAGTAAGCTCTCAGTATATCCTCCTTCAACATTGAAATGGGACTCATTGTTGGATGCAGACTTCCTGTAAGGAAGTGGCTTCATTTGTGGTAGAGTGTAGAGTGGGTTTGAAATAAGTTTTCTGTATGTGGATATAGAAATGTGTTTTATTGCCTCTTTAAAATTTTATTTTATTTTGGGGGGACTTAACATTTTCATAAAGCAAGATGGAGATGGAAAGCAGTGAGTTTTTGTATGTCTGTCAGAGGTATAATAACATGCTGCATTTTGTTGAGAGTTAGAAGCCATCAGTAATTGATTGGTTCAGAAATTCTGGTTTAGTAAGGTATATTATTGCTCAGCTGAGCTTGATCAATGTCAGCATTCTTAGTTTTAAAAAATAATGCAAGTTAAGGATTGTTCCTTAAATCCTGTATATTTAAGTTGATTTATCATCTGAAGGAGAAGTTGGATGACTCAGTTCTTGCATTTGAATGAGGACATCTGAAAGGTGTCTTTTTAGGTATAAAATTATATGGTTCTCTGACAAGGTGGCAGAAAGTAGGAAGAAAGGATTAAATTTAGATGAAAAGAACTTTGGAACCAGATCTGTCCTACCTTAATCATTATATCATGGGTAATCAAGTGACTTAGGAAAGCTATTTTGGAGGATTAAACACTAAAATTAGAATATAATATAGGAGAATATACTAAAATTTACTGAGTATGGTTAGAAAAGTTAATTATTGGAAAATTATATCCAAATAGGAACTTTGTGGCATAGATTTTTTTGTTGTTATTTGAGAAAGTGAGAGCACTACATCTATTTTTATACTATATTGGATTCTGGAATTTAAAGAAAACAATGAAAATTCAGTTGGTATTGACTGTGTACAGTTTTGTTTTATTTTGCTTAATTGACAAAAGTTTTTCATTTAAAACCCTGTCTTGCTGGAAGAATATCAAAACTATCTTCAGGTCCTCTAGAGCCTGATTTAAGATATTTCTGTGAAGTGCTTAGAAGTGCTAATGTAAGTGCAATCTTACATGCCGAATATTAGCAGTAAGGAAAAGATTGTGATGACATCTAATAAGCATTTTAAAATATCGTCATTCCTTTTTTCCATGTTTTTCTTTCCCAGATTTAAACCTTCAGCTCAAACTAAGCAGTAAGCATTCTGTTACAGAATTTCTTTCCTGTAATTGATCAGCTTACTCCACTCCTTTTTGAGAAATTAGGAAACTAATTTCTTATTCCTAGCAAGAGATGCTTCTTAATGCTTGACACCAGAATTTATAGTAAAAGAATATCTAACTAAAACAAAGAGCATTTCCCTTTAAATACTTTATTTACCAACATATTTATGTCTAAGGATTATCATCTTGGTGTTTACAGCCAAATATCAGTAAAGTTGGAGTAGGAATCTTTAAAAATTATTTCAGCTAATTAATATGCCTTTGAAATTTAGACCTTATTTGAGCTATAGTTTTATACTTTGCGCATATAAAATGAATAAATTGGGTAGATTTTTTTAATATCAAAAACATGGTTGCCAGAGAAGTGTTTTTGTTTTTTTTGTTTTTGTTTTTTAACATAGTGAGCAAAGTAAGTTGTGTTTCCCGGTTGTTACCAGAATTCAACCTTTCTCTTGCCTTTTTCTATACCTACTACAGTTCATCATTAAGAAAATGCTTTAGAATACGTGTTTGCTTCAGGTATGCAATTCCTTTGCCCAAACCACTGTCTGTTAAGTCAAATTGTGGTAATAAAGGGGCTTTTAAATGAGATATCATAGGTTGAAGTTCCACATTTCTTATACCACTGGGAGTGAAAATACTACACATGTCAATGAACTGTCACCTCTGGATATATGTTTCTTAAAAGGATTAAAACCCATCTTGAAAATTGATGTTTTATTTATAGTTCATCTCTTTGGTAAAGGGAAGTCTGGTGTCTTCTAGTCTGTGAGGACTAAAGGAAATAGTCTAGGATGATAATAGCCATAGGATTTTCACAGGATACTATTCTGTCAGTAGAGAGAGAAAGAAGGGGAGAGAGAGGGAAAGTGTATGTTTGCACACATATGCAGTGCACCCATGCATACACAAATACATATATACACACACACGCATATACACACAAATATACATAAACACACACACATATATTTTTGGTGTCAAGTTACCCAGCCCTTGCACCCATCATATCTGATTTTGTTTGATACTGGGTGAGCTGTCCTTAAAGATCTTACTACTCTAGCCTAGATGATTGTTTTTTAAGGGCCTGAATTCTTACTTATTTCACCCAAGAACTCCCTGCTGGTAGTACCTTTTTATACACGTTGACTCAGGTAAAGATTTCTTTCTAGTTAACTACACTAATTCAAAACTTACACAAGTAGTAGGTTTCATATCAAAATACATTGTTTAAATATGTGATTCAGACAGTAAATATTTAAAAAAAACCAACCCTGCTGTTATCATATGGTTAAGAGGTTTTTAAAAATAAGATTAGTCAAAGAATAATTTTTTCATTCTTAAAAATGTCCTAGTGAGTATACAATAGTATTACCTAATTATTGATAATAATTAGATAATTATTAGATAATTGATAATAATTAGATAATTAGATAAGAACTGCATCACAAACAAAAAAGCAATTGGACTTATATACTACAGAAGTAGGTACAAGTCTTCATTTCTTTGAATTTGCTATCCATAAGGACACTTGTGGGGAGAGTGGGCAATCTTTAGTAATTTAATATTTTTTCTAACTTCTGAGCTTAAGTTCATATAAGCAATCTTAAGATCTGAATCCAGAACTCAATGACAAATTGCTTTCAGTGACTGGACATTTCTGTGGCTTTTAACTACTCAGATATCTCTTGGCTTAAAACAGTGATGAGTTTTTTAACCTCTTCTGCTACTGCTGCTCTTAGTTCCCATAAATTGAATGTAAAACACTTTAGCTCAATGATAGTATTTCTTGAGATACTTGTTTTCTGCTGTTTTCATTATAGCTTTTGAGGAACTTGAAAAAGCCTTGAGTACAGCCCAAAAAACAGAAGAAGCACGGAGAAAAATGAAAGCAGAAATGGAGGAGCAAATAAAAGCCATTGAAAAAACAAGTGAGGAGGAGCGTAACAGACTTCAACAAGAATTAGGCCACGTGAAACAGGAGGTGGTTGATGTAATGAAAGTAAGAATAATTCTGGATTGAAATGGGCTACGGCAGTGTTGAAACTTAAGTCTTATGCTTTTCCTACATCTTTGATAGTAAAGAAGAGTTAATTTGTATTTTGTTTGAGACCTTGATCATTTCATGATGTTTAGGATATAGGAAAAAAGCACTTTGATAGAGAAATGAATGTGTACCTTTTTGGCTATACTTCCCAGAGATAGTCTCTGCATATAATTTCTCTCTTATGTTTTCTAATCCTCTCTTTAATTAATTAACTAAGTTATTTATCTGGCTACATTGGGTCTTACTTGCAGCACGTGGGATCTTCATTGTGGCGTGCAGGATCTTCCGTCGTGGTGCGCAGGCTTCTCTCTAGTTGTGGTGCGCGAGCGCGCAGGCTCAGTAGTCGCGGCACGTGGGCTTAGTTGCCCCGCAGCATGTGGGATCTTAGTTCCCTATCCAGGGATCAAACCCACGTCCCCTGCATTGGAAGGCGGATTCTTAACCACTGGACCACCGGGGGAGTCTCTTTATTTTATTTTTTTTTAAACACAAACGATGGCATGTTATTTTTACTGATCTGTATTTTGCTTTTCCACTTAATAATCTGTCTTGGAGGTTGTTCTTTATAATTGAGTTGATAATGATGCCCCATTTGTTTTAAGGACTGCTCAGGACTTAATTGTATGAATAGCTCATAATTTAATCAGTCTTCTGCTGATGGATATTTAGCCTTTCAGTTTTTACTGTTGGAAATTGTGAATATCCTTATCGTATTTGCTCACATCTGTGTTTCTTTAGAATAGATTCCTAGAAGTGGAATCTAGGAAAAAATTACGTGTATTTATACTTATTGGATAGTTGCTACAAGCTCAATGGAGGACAGTTTATACTCATGAGCAATGTATTAGAATATGTCCCCCCCCATGAGCAATGTATTAGAATCTGTTCCCCCCCCCCACAAAGATGGTATTACCTGAATTTTTTTATCTTTCCAAGCTAAGTTAAAATAATGACATCATTGTAGTTTTTTTTTAAAATAAATTTATTTGTTTATTTATTTTTGTCTGCATTGGGTCTTCATTGCTGCGCGTGGGCTTTTCTCTAGTTGTGTCGAGCAGGGGCTACTCTTCATTGCGGTGCACGCAGACTTCTCACTGCAGTGGCTTCTCTTGTTGTGGAGCATGGGCTCTAGGCACGTGGGCTTCAGCAGTTGTGGCACGTGGGCTCAGTAGTTGTGGCTTGTGGGCTCTAGAGCGCAGGCTCAGTAGTTGCGGCGCACAGGCTTAGTTGCTCCGCGGCATGTGGAATCTTCCCGGACCAGGGCTCAAACCCATGTCCCCTGCATTGGCAGGCGGGTTCTTAACCACTGCGCCACCAGGGAAGTCCTGTAGTTTTAATATGCATATCTGTTACCAGTATGACAAAGGTGTTTTTGTATGTTTACAGGAATTTATAGTTTTCCTTTTTGAGTTGCCCGATCAGATCCTTGATTCATTTTCCTCTTGGGCTGTTGGTCTTTTTCTTACTGATTCATAGAAGCTTTTTACTTATAGTAAGAATTAGTCATTGGATATAAGGTGCGTTTATCCAAATAATTTTCTCAGTTTGTTATTTGTTGTCTTTGTTTATGATTTGCTTTTGTTTTGGGTTTTTTTTGGCTATGCAGAAAGTTTTCTTTTCCTTAAATGCTATCTGGATTTTTGTTCTGCTTTAAAAACACATTCTCAGTTGAGATTAAAAATTTTTTTTTATTTTTCTCATCTAACACTTTTTTTTTTTTTTTTTTTGTATCCTTTGACCAACATCTTCCCATTTCTCCATCCCCAGACCCTGGTAACTTTGCCTTCCATCACACCAAGTTTGTTTTTTTTAAAAATTAATTTATTTTATTTTATTTATGTTTGGCTGTGTTGGGTCTTTGTTGCTGTGCACGGGCTTTACTCCAGTTGAGGTGAGCGGGGGCTACTCTTTGTTATGGTGCGCAGGCCTCTCACTGTGGTGGCTTCTCTTGTTGCAGAGCACGGACTCTAGGTGTGCGGGCTTCCGTACTTGTGGCTCACGGGCTCTAGAGCGCAGGCTCAGTAGTTGTGGTGCACAGGCTTAGTTGCTCTGCGGAATGTGGGATCTTCCCAGACCAGGGCTCAAACCTGTGTCCCCTGCATTGGCAGGTGGATTGTCAACCACTGCGCTACCAGGGAAGCCCTCTCATCTAACACTTTTGTGTTTTCATTTTTTATAGTTAAATCTTTGATCCAACTGAAATTTATTTAGTGTGAGGAGTGAGGTAGGGATCCAACTTAAATTTTTTCCAAATGACTACCTAGTAGCCTTAAAATCATTTCTTTAATAACCCATGTTTTCCCTTCTGACATGCCATACTACCTTTATTACATACTAAATTATTGTAGTGCTACATATGGGCCTTCTGGATTCTCTGTGCTATTCCACTGCTTTGTCTGACCATGTGCTGGTATTACACTAATACCAGTTTTATAATATGTTTTAGTTTTATAATGTTCTACTATTTGGTAGCCTCTCCTTGTTACTCTTATTTTTCAGAAGAGGTCAGCTATTCTTGCATGTTTATTTTGTCCAGTGGGCCTTTCCTCATTTTGTTTTATTTGATTATATTAAATTTTTGAATATATTTAGGGTGATTTGACATTTTTATAAGATTGAGTCCTCCTATTCAAGAAAGAACAAGGTCAATACTTTTTAATAAGTAGTAGTACATGCCTGGAAAGCTAGGCATAATTAGATGGGTGTAGCCAGAACACCTTGACCATGGTGGAGTGCCCTCTCTGAGAGCATCCTTATTCCCCCTGCTGTGCTTCCCTATCCTGATTGGTGGGGAACATCTTTGTATGATGTGAAATTGGAGCTTCAAGCCCATAGGACTGACCATTGCAGCTGCAGCTCTCCTTGTCTTAAATGAGAAGCAACACTTTACTGGTTTTTCTTTTAACTCTCAAGAGTTTGGTGACTTTTGATTTATGTGGGAAATATGTTCCAATTTTTCCTCTTAAGAAGCTATTAACTTAATTATAATAAAGTATTATTTAGTTGTAGAGTTACATATTTTATTCTGGGTGTCTCACTTTAACTATTTGGTTGCTTTTCAGAAATCCTCAGAACAAATTGCAAAATTACAGAAGCTTCATGAAGAGGAGCTGGCCAGCAAAGAGCAGGAACTGACTAAGAAGTTTCAGACCCAAGAAAGGGAATTTCAGGAGCAAATGAAAGTAGCTCTTGTAAGTACCTATTTTGGTTTGGCCACATTATAAAGTTGTCAGCCCCTCACCCCTGCCTCCCAGCTTGAGGTCACGCTACTGGCAGTCTTGACATTTGAGTATGCAGAGAGGGTTGGCCGTAGGCAGGAATGAGGCTTTCACAGCTTGTTAATTTAGTATTATCTGAAAATTAAATTTTCTCATCCAACAGGCTTTCATTAATCAGTTTGTTTATCATTCCTCTCACCCTGGCTGTAGGCTGTGATTAGGGAGAAGTAAAGGGGAACACAGGGTAACTGAAGCAGCGACTGCGTAACTTAGGAAGAATGTCTAAAAACTCAACAGACTGAATGTATCAGAGCTTAAGGTTCAGAGAGTTTGCCTGAATGCATTTTAAAGAAGACAAAATGAAAATAACCAAGTAGTTTTCATTTTAAGTAGAATAATTTCAGTAATTTTCAATCCATATGATGTTTAAAAAGATAAAGTAAAATGAGAAAACTGACTGAACTAACTAAAACAATAACCAGAAAAGCAAAGATAAGAAAGATTTGTTGGAATAGTATAATTTGGAAGTTTAAAGCAAAAAATTTTTTCTCTTGAACCGTGAAGTATTAATGCTGAAAATGTAGTTTACTGTGTTTATATGAAGCTGTTATCCATGAGATAATATGTATAATTTAAAAATGCTTTTAGTGTGAAAGGATGAGAAATAGTTTTTATAATTTTAATCTCCTTTTTTTTTTTTTTTTTTTGGCTGCATTGGGTCTTCGTTGTGGCACACGGGATCTTTGTTGAGACATTCGGCCTTCTCTCTAGTTGTGCCGTGCAGGTTTTCTCTCTCTGGTTTTGGCGCGTGGGCTCTGTAGTTGGCGGCACGCGGGCTCTCTTGTTGTAGCGCGCAGGCTCAGTAGTTGTGGCATGTGGGCTTAGTTGCCCCCAGCATGTGGGATCTTAGTTCCCCGACCAGGGATTGAACCTGCGTCCCCTGCATTGGAAGGCAGATTCTTTACTACTGGCCCACCAGGGAAGTCCCTTTAATCTCCTTTCTTTTACACATTTTTTTTTCACTCTCAGCTGGACCTGGGGCTCTGAGGATTTCCAGCAGCTGTGATCCTTGAACTGAGTCAGGGAGTTCTCTAATCTCTGTGGGGCCAACAGGCACATGGTTTGACAGTGCTGTTGGCTGAGGTTAGCGGTTTAGTCCGTGGTTTTGTGAAATGTACATCTGTATGGGTACATATTTGTATTCTTTGTTGGTCCAAAAAGGATTTAAAGTTGTTTACAAGAGTACTTAAAACCTATAACACGATAGCATACATTTAAAATAGGGACAAGGAAATAAAGGAATAAAGTGGGACATTAAGGACCTAAATGAAGCTGGGAATGGTGCTAAAAATTCAAGTCATAAAGACCTGCTGTGGGTTTTCATGCTAGAGTAATTGGGTGCACTGAGCTTTGAACATTGGCCTTGTTAATACTGTGTTCTGGGAACTGATATATTCAGACATATTCCCACTAGCGAGCGCAGGACACACGTAAAGTACACGTATGTGCACATGCTCTCGCCCCCTTCCACTCCCCTTCGTACCTAGTTTCTCAAAGGAGTTAGCTTGGAGTTGAGAATCAAAATTCTTCAGACTATTAAAATTTCCTCTTTTATATTTATGGACATATATAGAGATGCATTTAACATATAGTTTACATTAAACAATATAACATTTTTAAATGATGTTTTAAAATTGATGTTATAGAAACTAATATTTTCTTATCAATCTACTTATAATATGGTACAAAATCTTTACTTAAGGCAATATGCTTCACCAGAGTGAAATGGACTGAAAATATTACTGTTGGCCACATGAACCCCAAGCAATAGGTATAGATAAATATACTTAATTGGAGTCTAAAGTCACTAAATGTTAAAAGTGCTCTCTGGAGCTTCTCTTTTCAAAACAGTAAACAGTATTAATATGAATGCTGACATATACTAAGGACAGTCAAAGAAGAAGCTTGTCAGGGCCAGGCTATCTGAAGAGTTATGTAGGCTTTTATAAATATTTCCTTGATCTAATCCATATATTCACATGTAATCTTCTGATTTTGATTTGCTTTTCTGTGTGGGGTTCCCTATTATAGTGAGGTATTTCTCATAAATCATATAAATTTCTCAGCCTAGAGTTGAAATACCAAACTGGCATGCAGAGAAGAGGTAGTAACAATTGTGTGACCCTGCACATTCAGTGATATTTTGCAAAACATTTTAAGTAGTGAAAAAATAGCAGACATAGTAGGGTTACTGGAACAAAATTTTTCACATCAATAGTGATTGTGGCAAAGATTGGCCAGACCATACGGAAAAAACCACAGTACCTTATTTCTGCAGACCAGGGTGTGGGAAGAGAGGTAGTGATACTGCCTACCTCGCAGGGCTGGTGTGCAGATCAAATGAAATGAATGATTCCTGTGGCAGTGCTTTGGGAATGCTGAAGATCTACGTGGGTCTAAGGTGGTGTTACTGTTTTTGGCACAGGAAAAAAGTCAGTCTGAATATTTGAAGATCACTCAAGAAAAAGAACAGCAAGAATCTTTGGCCTTGGAAGAGTTAGAGCTGCAGAAGAAGGCAATCCTCACAGAGAGTGAAAACAAACTTTGGGACCTTCAGCAAGAAGCAGAGACTTACAGAACTGTAAGTTTAAAATACTCTTCAGGTTCCACAGCTGTGGAACTGCTTGTATAGGAAAACTGTTGTTATCTCTGCAGTCAATATAAGGTTGTAGAGAAGCTTTTGTTTTAGATTTACGTATACGTACACTCCATTCATTATTAGGTAGTAAGAGCTGTTCATGGGAGTGGTTTTGATGTCTGCTACATGGTGCTCCTGACCTGCCTTTAGCTGGCTGTATTTCTGTCAGCCATTCGCTCCGATTCTTTGCCCTCAGGCTGTGCAGCATCTTTGCTCCACTGCTTATTCACCTTTCATCTTTAGGAAGTGGCCTCATTTTGTACGCAGCACTTGCCCTGACACCTTCCTGCCTGTTCAGCTTCATCTTGTGCCACGCCCTGGACATAATTCATTCTTTGTTTATATCACAGTTCAGTTACCCCATTGCTCTACTTTGACATTTAACTTTTCCCCAGTTTTCCCACATTAAAAATAGTCCTATGGTGAGCATGTTAGTATATATATCTACATGTGCACATTTTTAAGGCCCTCTCTCCTTCCCCTGAACAGTGTATGAAATTTTCGACCTATTTTGAATAAACTGACTGATGTTATTTAGACTTTTTAGCCTTTTTGCTCTGATTTAGACAGTGACACAGTCACACTTCTTTTTTTTTTTTTTTAAACAACAGCTCCTGCTTATTTATTTATTTATTTATTTATTTATTTTATTTATGGCTGTGTTGGGTCTTCATTTCTGTGCGAGGGCTTTCTCTCGTTGTGGCAAGTGGGGGCCACTCTTCATCGCGGTGCGCGGGCCTCTCACTATTGCGGCCTCTCTTGTTGCGGAGCACGGGCTCCAGACGCGCAGGCTCAGTAGTTGTGGCGCACGGGCCTAGTCACTCCGCGGCATGTGGGATCCTCCCAGACCAGGGCTTGAACCCGTGTCCCCTGCATCGGCAGGCAGATTCTCAACCACTGCGCCACCAGGGAAGCCCCAGTCACACTTCTTACCCCTATTTCTAAACTGTATTTTATTTTCCCACTTCCAACATTTCTGTAAGGTGGCATGGTAGAGAGGAATGGGTACTCAGGAGGCCTAGATCTTTCACTTACTAGCTTTGTGAATTAATTATACCTTAATTTCCATACCTGTCACCTGAAGAGATTGATATTTGGTAATTTCTTAAGACCTTTCCAGCTTTGACATTCCTTGGCTCTGCCTTACATTCCTTACAATGCCTTGACATTCCTTAGCTCTTTTCCTTTCAGTCAAGATTGATATTTTCATGAGATAATCATTTTACTATTACTTTTTGTAAATTACTTTGGTAAAATTTGTGTAAGTTCCTTCTTTTTGAAAAATATCTTCTAAGTAATAATTTTTGGGGTAAGAGCCAGATACGTTATTTTTCTTCCAAAATTAAGTTATGAAAGTAATAGAATACTATTATAGGCCTTTTAAAAAAACAGAAAAAAATACTCATCTTTCTATAAGCAGTTACTATTATCTACGTTATGACTTATTTCTTTTTCACTATCCATTCAGAATATTCTTGAAAAAACAGGTAGTTGAAATAGCTACCCAAATAGGTAGAAAGAATCTGGTATTATGAGTTGTGTAAAAAATAGAATCTTTTCTTTATTATATGATTCGTTTAGGAATTGAGCACAGATTCTTTGTCCTTTCTAGTGTTTGGTAAGATACGTAAAGTCGTTTATTTAAATTTTAATCTTTAAGTAGGTGTAGACATCATGTCATATATATCATTGCTAACAAATATGTACTTTAATAAAAACACATCTGTTTTCATTAACAGAGAGTTCTTGAATTAGAAAGTTCTTTGGAAAAAAGCTTGCAAGAAAATAAAAATCAATCAGAAGATTTAACTATTCATTTGGAAGCTGAAAAAAATAAGCACAATAAAGAAATTACAGTCATGGTTGAAAAACACAAGACAGAATTGGAAAGTCTGCAGCATCAGCAGGATAACCTTTGGACTGAAAAACTCCAAGTCTTAAAGCAACAGCATCAGACCGAAATGGAAAAACTGAGAGAAAAGTGTGAACAAGAAAAAGTAACATTGTTGAATGACAGAGAGGTTCTCTTTCAGGCCCACATAGAAGAGATGAATGAAAAGACTTTAGAAAAGCTTGATGTGAAGCAAACAGAATTGGAATCACTATCGTCTGAACTGTCAGAAGTATTAAAAGCCCGTGACAAGCTAGAAGAAGAACTTTCTGTACTAAAGGATCAAGCAGATAGAGTGAAGCGGGAATTAGAGGCCAAGCTGGATGAACAGAAAAGTCATCACCAGCAACAGGTTGACAACATCATTAAAGAACAAGAGATGTCTATCCAGAGAACTGAGAAGGCATTAAAAGATGAAATTAACCAACTTGGGCTTCTTCTGAAGGAAAAGGACAAGCATTTAAAAGAGCATCAGGCTCATGTGGAGAATTTAGAGGCAGATATTAAAAGGTCTGAAGGGGAGCTCCAGCAGGCGTCTGCTAAGCTGGAGCTCTTTCAGTCACTGCAGAGCACCACGCGTGAGCAGGTAGAAACATACGAGGAGCAGTTGGCCCAGTTGCAGCAGAAGTTGTTGGATTCGGAAACAGAAAGAATTCTTCTTACCAAACAGGTAGCTGAAGTAGACATTCAAAAGAAAGATGTTTGTGCTGAGTTAGATGCTCACAAAATCAAGGTACAGGACTTAATGCAGCAACTTGAAAAACAGCATAGTGAAATGGAAGAAAAAGTAAAATCTTTAACCCAACACTATGAGTCCCAACTTAAAGATAATATAGAGCAGGAACAGACAAAGCAACTCTTAATGGAAAAGGAAAATGTAATTTTACAAATGAGGGAAGGACAGAGCAAAGAAATTGAAATACTCAAACAGAAATTATCAGCCAAGGAGGACAGTATTCGTGTTTTGCAAGAGGAGTATGAAACCAAATTTAAAAATCAGGAGAAAAAGGTAGAAAAAATTACGCAGAAAGCAAAGGAGATGCAAGAAACGTTAAAGAAGAAACTGTTGGATCAGGAAGCCAAACTTAAGAAAGAGCTCGAAAATACTGCTCTGGAGCTCAGTCAGAAAGAAAAACAGTTCAATGCGAAAATTTTGGAAATGGCACAGGCTAACTCAGCTGGAATCAATGATGCAGTGTCAAGATTGGAGACAAACCAAAAGGAGCAAATAGAAAGTCTTACTGAGGTGCACAGGAGAGAACTCAATGATGTCATAGCAGTCTGGGAGCAGAAACTTAACCAGCAAGCTGAAGAACTTCAGGAAAAACATGAAATCCAGTTACAGGAAAAAGAACAAGAGGTAGCAGAACTGAAGCAAAAGATCCTCATATTTGGGTGTGAAAAAGAAGAGATGAACAAGGAAATGGCATGGCTGAAGGAAGAAGGTGCTAAGCAGGATGCAGTGTTGAAGGAATTACAGGAACAGTTAAACCACGTGGTTTCTGTCTCACAGAATGAAGCTGAACTGAAAGCTGAACTTGAAAAGCTGGAGGTTGACCTGAATCACTCTCTGAAGGAAAACACTTTTCTTCAAGAGCATGTAGTTGAACTGAAGATGCTGGCAGAAAAAGATAAGCTTAAGGTCTCTGAGTTGACTGAGAAGCTGAAAACCACAGATGAAGAATTCCAGAGTTTGAAATCTTCACATGACAGAAATAAGAAAAGCCTAGAAGACAAAAGCTTAGAATTCAAAAAACTGTCCAAGGAGCTAGCAGTTCAGCTGGACATTTACTCCAAGAAAACGGAAGCCTTATTACAAGCTAAAACAAGTGAGCTCATCAACATTAGTAGCAGTAAAATTAATGCCATTCTCTCTAGGGTCTCCCATTGTCAACACCGCACAACTAAAGTTAAGGAGGCACTACTTAGTAAAACTTGCAAAGTTTCTGAATTAGAAGCACAACTGAGACAGCTAACAGAAGAGCAGTACACACTAAATAGTTCTTTACAACATGCTACACATCAGTTGGAAGAAAAAGAAAGTCAGATTAAGAGCATGAAGGCCGATATTGAAGGTCTTGTGACAGAAAAAGAAGCCTTACAGAAGGAAGGAGGAAATCAGCAACAGGCTGCCTCAGAAAAGGAGTCTTGCATCACTCAGTTGAAGAAGGAGTTATCAGAAAACATCAACGCTGTCACCTCGATGAAAGAAGAGCTTAAAGAAAAAAAAGCTGAGATCAGCAGTCTTAGTAAACAACTAACTGATATGAGCACTCAACTTCAGAATAGCATCAGCCTAACCGAAAAAGAAGCAGCCATTTCATTACTAAGTAAGCAACATGATGAAGCGCAACAGGAATTGCTGGATCAGGTGCGAGATTTATCCTTGAGAGTTGAAACTCTGAGTAAGGAGAAAACTTCTGCTCTTGAACAGGCCAACAAATTCTCAGAATGGAAGAAGAAAGCACAGTCAAGATTTACACAATATCAAAATACTAGTAAAGAATTGCAGATGCAGCTTGAGTTAAAAACAAAGGAAACCAATGAAAAGGATGAGCAGATAACTTTACTGAAGGAGGACCTTGATCAGCAAAAGAAGAGATTTGAATATTTAAAGGGGGAAGTGGAAGATAAGAAGAGCAAGATGGAGAAAAAGGAACGTAATTTACAGACGGAGTTAAAAACTCAAACAGCAAGAATTGTGGAATTAGAGGAGCATGTTACTCAAAAAACAATTGAAATTGAGTCCTTAAATGAAGTTCTTAAAAATTACAATCAACAAAAGGATATCGAACGGAAAGAAATGATTCAGAAACTTCACCACATTCAAGAGTTAGGAGAAGAAAAGGACAACAGGGTTAAAGAGGCTGAAGAAAAAGTCTTAAGCCTTGAAAAGCAAGCATCTTCCATGAAATCTGAACTTGAATCTATGAAGAAAGAATTGGAACATGTGAATTCAATTGCGAAAAGCAAAGAAGAGGAGTTAAAGGCATTGGAAGATAGACTTGAGTTAGAAAGTGCTGCAAAATTAGGGGAACTGAAGAAAAAAGCTGAACAAAAAATTGCTGCCATCAAGAAGCAGTTGTTATCTCAAATGGAAGAGAAAGAACAGCAGTATAGAAGAGACAGAGAAAGCCATCTGAGTGAGCTAAATACAAAATTGCAGGAAAGAGAGAAGGAAATTCACGTCTTGGAAGAAAAACTTAAGTCGGTGGGAAGTTCACCACAATCAGAAACATCAGTTGCACCCAGATCGGCAGAAAATGAAGCAGCATGTACTGAGCAAGAAGAAGCAGATTCCCAAGGCTGTGTGCAGAAGGCATGTGAAGAACAAATCCATGTTTTACAAAGAAATTTAATTGAAAAGGAAAAGCTATTGCAGAGGCTAGAGCAGGAAAAAGAAGACACAATTTCTTCTCATTCTGAAATGCAGTGCAAATACCAGGAGCTCTTAATAAAGACAGAACAGGCTGAAGCAAAGCAACACGAGGATCAAGTGATGATAAAGCATCTTCAAGAAGAACTTGAAGAAAAAAACAAATACTCCTTGTTAGTATCCCATCATGTGGAAGAAGAGGGAGATAAAAATAACATAGGGGCAAAGCAGAACTTGGAGAATGTGGTTGATGGTGTCCAGAAAGCCCTCCAGGAGAAGGACTTGACCTGTCAGATCTTGGAGCAAAAGATAAAAGAGCTGGATTCCTGCTTATTGAGAGAGAGGGAAGGACATAGAGTTGAAATTGAAGCGTTGACCTCAAAACTTGAAAGATTACAGGCTCTACAACAACAGATGGATGGAAAAAGTAAACCCATGGAAGTTTTGGAAGAAAGTGCTGAAGAAAAGTCCAAATCTCCTGTGGTCCAACCCAGCTTGCTTCGTAACATGGAGGCTGAGCACAATGACCTGGAGTTTCAATTGGCAGGGGCGGAGCAGGAGCAGCAGAAGCTGAGCCAGGAGGTGGTTAAGCTGCAGAAAGATCTTCGAATGTTGCGGAAGGAACATCAGCAAGAACTGGATATAATAAAGAAAGAGTATGAACAAGAAATGGAAGAGAAAATCAAGTAAGTTTTTTTCAGTATGAATATTTTTAAGGCAGTCCTCCTTAATGAAATCTCTCTTTTTTGTGTCTAATACAGTTAAGTTTCACAACCTAAATTTGTTAGTATCGAACATAAATATAATAAGTTAAATACCGAAGAGAAATAAAAACAATTTAAGGCAAGAGGCAGTGTTATTCATCAGTTTAAGGGGAAAAAAACCTTTTCTTGCCTATGAGATCATGGTTATTAGGTACATATCCCAGTAATTATATTTAAAATTATTTTTATATTGTTATTATATAACATAGATGTGTATGGTGAAAAATTTTAAGTCGAAAGTAAAAATTCTCAAATCCTCAGGACCATTCCCTACAGTTAATCATAATTTACTTACCCTTCCAGAAGTTTTCTGTGCCTGGAGACATGCACACGCACATGCACGTGGATGCACACTCCCTTAAAAATGGTTGATATTGGTGAGGTCATACTATATACACTGTCATGAAGACCAGGTAACTCTTTGCAGCTTGTTTTTTGTATGACAGCAGTTAGCTCTTCCTATTTTTGGTACTCAGACAGGAGCAGGAAGATCTTGAGTTGAAGCACAATTCCACACTAAAACATCTGATGAGGGAGTTTCATACACAGCTGGCACAAAAGGAACAGGAGCTGGAAATGACCATAAAAGAGACCATTGGTAAGTAAACTTTTAAATTCAATAAAAAAACAAATCAGAATCAGCAGAGACTATTTATAATTTAAGCTTATTCTTTTCACACTGTGTTAAGTGCTTAAAGTAATTATAAACTGGAGAAAAAAATGATTCTTGCCCAAGAAAGTTCTCTGATGGGAAACTGTGCTGCCTGAAAGTGGCTTGCCTGTCAGTGGGGAGGAGCAGGTGGAAGAACCTGAAAGCATTACCTGATTAATTACCTAATGAAGACGCTTCTGCTCCGTGAGAAGGGTACATTTGGTCAATTTGGTCAATTGATTTTAATCAAATTTAATTTGGAACAAGGGTTCTTACAGAAATTGGGATACAGATATTAATTCTTAACCTAATGTGTTTTCTTGTATGTGTCCATTTTTTATTTATTAGATAAAGCCCAGGAAGTGGAGGCTGAACTTTTGGAAAGCCATCAGGAGGAGACAAATCAGTTATATAAGAAAATTGTAGAGAAAGAAGATGATCTAAAAAGAACAGCCAAAAGATACGAAGAAATCCTTGATGTACCTTATTTTCTCTCTCTTGAAATTTAGCTGTAATAGATTTAATGGTAGTGCTAAAGAAGATTGGCTGTCAGATTTCCTGTTTTTTCTAGTGTAGAGGGGTTTTTTTGGGGGGGGTTTCAATATTATTCAAATTAGTATTTCTCTACTGTTTGCAGATTTATAAGGAGTCTAATTGATTTCTGCTAGGATTGTAGTTTTCTGATCAGTTTCTGCTAACCAGGCATATAGGCCACTTGAAGCAACAGTGAGTTAGTAAGGGCAAGAATGGATTCTCTTCTATGTCTTTCTCCCAAATTCAGACCAAATTGTGAGAGCACCAGACTAAGAATTGAGAGCTTGTGCTTGGGACAGGTAGTGTGTGTATGAGCTTTAGCTGGGAACTTTCCAGGAGGGCCAGTTAACTTTATTTCATCCCTACCCAATTTGCATAGGTTTTGTTGCTCTCAAGGGAGAAAAAAAGATAGAAAAAAAAAAAAAAAAAGGAATACATCGGCCAAATCTTTTATATGTAGTTTGGAAGCTAAATTCAATGTACTTATTCTTCTAGTGGTGGATTAGTATTGTCATTTTTGTGTATGAAGATAAGCCATGAATGCTAGTGAGTATTTGGACTGCAGAACATTTTTTAATGTAAAGCAGTGTAAATTATTCTTTGCTGGATTGCAGATTCTTTTTTTTTATATATATATTTATTTATTTATTTATTTTTGACTGCGTTGGGTCTTCATTGCTGCACGCAGGCTTTCTCTAGCTGCGGCGAGCAAGGGCTACTCTTCGTTGCGGTGTGCAGGCTTCTCATTGTGGTGGCTTCTCTTGTTGCGGAGCACAGGCTTTAGGCACTCGGGCTTCAGTAGTTGTAGCACGTGGGCTTCAGTAGTTGTGGCGCATGGGCTTAGTTGCTCCACAGCATGTGGGATCCTCCCAGACCAGGGCTTGAACCCGTGTCCCCTGCGTTGGCAGGCGGGTTCTTAACCAGTGTGCCACCAGGGAAACCCTGCAGATTCTTTAGTTACTGCAAGCCTTATTTCACTATGTGCTAAAAACCATTTGATGGTTAGGAATGTATAAATTAGAGAATCATGCCTCAGCTGACTATGGCAGCAGTAGAAGTCTGAGCCAGGAACAGATTCTAGTAGTAATTATTTTATTTTATTTTATTTTATTTTTTAAAGTTTTATTTATTTATTTATTTTTGGCTGCGTTGGGTCTTCGTTGCTGTGTGTGGACTTCCTCTAGTTGCGGCGAGCAGGGGCTACTCTTTGTTGCGGTGCGTGGGCTACTCTTCGTTGCGGTGCGTGGGCTTCTCATTGCGGTGGCTTCTCTTGTGGCAGAGCACAGGATCTAAGTGCGGGGACTTCAGTAGTTGTGGCACACGGGCTCAGTAGTTGTGGCTCACGGGCTCTAGAGCACAGGCTCAGTAGTTGTGGCACACAGATTTAGTTGCTCCGTGGCATGTGGGATCTTCCTGGACCAGGGCTTGAACCCATGTCCCCTGCATTGGCAGGCGGATTCTTAACCATTGCACCATCAGGGAAGTCCCAATTATTGTAAATGTATTTGAAAAAGCTGAAATTACCTGATACATAAATCTAAATGTTACCTTCGTGTAATTTTTGAGCTTTAGACCTCACTGTGAAGGAAAATTTGAACGATTTCACATTTTCCTATACTTCCCTAGAGTATATTATGCGAAGCTTTAAAAAAATACTGTTGTTTCTTGAATGCTTAGAGAATGTTGGGATTGGAAGATACATTACAGCTAGTTTAGGTTCATCTTCTATTTTTGTGTTTTTTGTGTGTGGCAGAAGCAGGAGAGTGAGTTCAGCATAGTCAAATGATCTCCCTAAAACTACACATGGCAAGTGGTAGAGCACTGATTCTTCATTAACTTCATATATTTTATAAAGGCTTCTCCCTAAGGAAAGAACTTGGATAGTTAAGTCAGGGAGCTTCGTTCACAGGGGATAAACTGTGTCACGGCTGTAGTGTTCCCTTTTGTGAACTACTTCTGTCTCTGAATGTGTGTATATGAGGGTGTGGAGGTAGTACACAGTACACTTTCCAAGGTCACAACAAGCCTCTGTAGGTGGAGGGGTGAGTGAACAGGGAGACAGGTAGCAGTTAATCTCTGGTATGGTTCCTCCTGGAAGATCTGCTGTTTATTAGAAAATAAATGGTCCTCCCAGCTTCAGGCTTGGAGTAAGTAGAGCAAGTGGGCAGGAAGTGGAGGGTGGGCCAGAGGACTCAGGTGGACTCTTCCCCAGGCCCCTTCCTGCGCCTTAGACCAGCACTGTCCATTAGAAATACAATGTAAGCCACAAACGGGATTTAAAATTTTCTGGTATCCACATTAAAAAAAAAAAAAAAGAATCAGCTGACTTTAATTTTGATAATAATGTTAGCTGACCCGTTATATCCAAGACATTATCATTGCAAGATGTAGTCAATATAAAAATGATATATGTATTAATTCTCTGAGATTCAGTGTGCTTCTACGTTGGCAGCCTGTCTCAGTTTGGATTAGTCACATTTCAAGTGCTTATAGCCAGAGTACAGGGTGGCCAGTGATTAAATCAGCAGTCCCCATCCAAACACCCCAAATATATACTCTGTCTTGAAGAGTTTTTTTAAAACAGCATATATTGCTAAAAGCGATATTACCAATTCTAGGTAAACACCATATTGCTTTGATTCTGAGACATATTCTTTTATCATTCTCCCATTTAAAATTTCCCAGATTTGGAGTTTTATATGGATTTGTATGTATTATGTAGTACTTTTTTTTCCCTCTGAAAAAGCTGTTATCAGATTGATGATTTGTCTTAATGATGACATTGTAGAATGCTATGTTTTTCTCATCCATTAAAATAATTCCATGATTTGTTAATAGCAAAGTGGAGCACAGAGACATTTTCATTTTCTTGCTTTCACTGTCTTAGCTCACATTCTTACCATTGCTTGGAGGAAACTGAGAACTTTGTCATCCTCGATTCATGCCTCCCATCTTCCTCAGCCCCTCACACATCCACATCCACACACTTTTTAGGACATGAAATCTGCTTATCTTCCCTGATTTCCTAGGCAGAGAAATCACCTTTCTCCTTTTAATTGTGGATCTCCAGCACATTCTCCAACATGTAACAGACTCTCAGCTGTACTGTTTCATTGACTCCCATTGCCCGTTCCTCTCCTCTTAACTCCACCGCTTCTGCCATGGTCTAGGCTGCTGTATTCCATTTGGTCTGGCCTACTGTATTAATTTCCTGCCTGGTCTCCTTGCTCTTGTTTTTTTTCCCCGTAAAGTATTCGTCTCTTCCTGTCAGAGTTATTGTCTATCTGGAAACAAAAGTGGGATCATATCCCTTCTCCTGAACACCTGCAGTGGCTTCCCTTGTCCCGGTGCCCCCATCCTCCGGGTCATTCTGTGGTCTAGCTGAGCTCAGCTTTAGCTCCTTCTTCCCTGTATTTCACCTCTGCTTACGCTTTTCCTGGTGCTTCAAGAGTACATTCTCACACTTCATGAGTTACTGCAGCTGTTGTCATCTCTTTTGGCAGTTTTCTTTAAAAGTTTTAAATTTATCTTGTATTCAGAAAAAAAAATTTGAATCAAATAAAAAAAAAGTATACTTGGAGAATGGTCTATCATGAGAATTGCATCCAAACTTTTCTCTGTATTCTACACCCTGTTCCCCTTCTCCCTCCACAGGTAACCATTAGTTTCTTATGTAATAATATTCCCGTGTTTCCTTATGCAAACAGAAACAAAAATGAAATATATTCTTGTTTTTTCCCTGTCCTACCCCAGAGTTAGCTTTTTAAATATGCTTTTCTGCATCATATTGTTTTCACTTAGTTTTTTTGAAACCCCTGAAAATAGAATTAATTGCACCTGTCTTCCTTTGGTACTTTATTACTTCACTTACGACATGTTACTTTTGTCATACATACATATGTGTGTAGGAATGTATTAATGTATCTGTCCTCTCCTCTAGACTATTAGCATCTTGTAGGCAGGGATCTTGCTGTTCATCTCTAGTCTTGAGGACCTAGCCAAATGCTTGGCACACACTAGACACTTGGTAAATTTGAAGGAAGTGACACCTGGTAGGGCAAAGGGAGCATTCATTCGGGGAGAGGGGCTGGTGACATCTGAAAGGAGTTGAGTCTCACAAGTAAGGGAGCTGACTGCCTTCGTCCCAACCTCAGAGCAGTCTCACTGGGAGGGAGTAGCTCCTACAGCTACATTAGATACCAAACTGGTTTCTTTTTGACATTTACTGTATTTTAGTGATTTGATTTTGGCATAATAGTCTTTAAAACATAACTTTCATGTATGTGCATAAATATTCAATTTAGTTTTTCTTACTGTTTTTCCTTCAGAGCAAGCAGTATTGCTTTCTTTCCCCCTTCAAGAAGACAGAAAGCTTTTACAAAGGAAGTTATAGAACTGTTTCTTAAATTAGAAACAACGCATCAAGGATTCTTTTCCAATTCTTAGAGGGCTTGCTTTCTATTGGTATCTCCCAGCTGTCAAAGGCAATGTCAGACATAGCTGATTACCATATCAGAATCTGGACCTAACTGAATAAGTAGCTGTAAGAGGTGATCCTTTCAAACAAGGCTAGACCACATTGACACAGACATCCACACAGGATATGTGACGGTAGAATAAAAACAGTAAGTAAACCAGGATTGCAGGCAGTTACAGATTTACAGTAGTTTCTGATCAGTGGTGTTTTAGGGGTGGAGGCTGGGTTAGAGTGCCTTAGTGGGCAGATGTTGAAGGAGGCTATTTACAAGAGACTTTGCTTATGTTGAGAGAAGGGGTTCGTTCTTTTTTAGTTGGTCTAAGTTTCATGACAAGTGGTATTTAAAGTTAGATTTTCGAGGTGTCTTATGGTTTGTTGCTTTATTTTGTGCCTTGGGGCCTCTTTTTGTTTTTGAGAATGATGTTTCTTGGTTCTGGCAAGTCAGCATCTGTTAAATCAGATAGCTGCTTGTGGCTGTTTTCCTGTTTAGTCTCTTACTTAGCAGACACTTGTCCTGTCTTCATTACTCAAATCTGATCAATATTCCAATGTCAAATGTTCTTTTAGCACAAAGGTTATTGCAAGATTTATAAGAGCAAGGAGAGGTCTGGACTGCTTTGTACAACAAATGATGGCAATTATCAAGACAAATGAAAAAATTTAAGGGTGGGCAACAGCCTTTTACCAGGGCAGTCAGAACAGAAGAGAGAATGATTTGTATGCCAAATTTTATAAAAAGGATTTTTGAACCAGTAAGTCATGTATTACTTTTGCAGCCCTGTCTGTTTTCTGCAAAGTTCAGGGCAAATGGATACATTACGTTAGTTACCAATACATTGGACAGTAATTTTTTTTCAAAAATAGATTTTAGTTGAACATTTTACTCCAAAGAACCACTGGTATGGTTTGCAGGCAGATGTGAAGGGGACGTACAGGTTTGCTAACTAGGACAAAGAACCATCTTGATTTGTGCAGCCCTTCCCAAGGGGCTGAGAAAAAACCTCCACAACTTCTTGTGATCAGTAAGTTGCCAGCTGGTTGAGCAGTGCTTTGCATAAAACTAGTTTATATTGGGTATTTTCTGGAAATCAAATGCTAGTGTAGAAAAGACCAAAGTCTTAAAACAGAGATTCTGTTTTACAGTTCTGTCACAACGCTGTTATACACCTAAGTGTTGCTTAAACCTTGGAACCCTAGTTTAAGGGGAAAGAAACAGCTTGATGAGCTTTATGGGGTGGGGGCAGGAGGACTGAGGGTGGGAAAAGTCATCCTAGGAAGAGTGAGCAGGGCTTCCCTGGTGGCGCAGTGGTTGAGAATCTGCCTGCCAATGCAGGGGACACGGGTTCGAGCCCTGGTCTGGGAAGATCCCACATGCCGCGGAGCAACTGGGCCCGTGAGCCACAACTACTGAGCCTGAGCGTCTGGAGCCTCTGCTCCGCAACAAGAGAGGCCGCGATAGTGAGAGGCCCGCGCACCGCAATGAAGAGTGGCCCCCACTCACCGCAACTGGAGAAAGCCCTCACACAGAAACGAAGACCCAACACAGCCAAAAATAAAAATTAAAATTAAAAAAAAAAAAAAAAAGTGAGCAGCTTTAAAAAGGACTTGGAGTTAAAAGTGGGGCATGAAGGAAGGTGTTTAGAGCACAGTAATGAATTACAGTAAAAACAGTGGTTTGTGTTTCCAAAAATGTGTAGGTGTTGGTTTCTCCTACAAAGGTAGTTTTCTCTAGATCATGTTGCCTCTTTACTGCATACTTTTTGATGTTTGTTAATATTTTTTTTATTCTAAAGGCTCGTGAAGAAGAAATGACTGCAAAAGTAATAGATCTACAGACTCAACTTGAGGAGCTGCAGAAGAAATACCAGCAAAGACTAGAGCAGGAGGAGAACCCTGGCAATGATAACGTGAGGGGAACTGGACTTGGCTCCATACATTCCTTGAAAACATTGTCGTTTTCATTGGCTCGCCTACCAGCATGCCTACCTACCTCATCTAATCCTAACAAAAGCCTTTCAAGAGGGAGATTCCTGCCTCTCTTTCATAGACAGTGAAACTGAGGTTCAAAGAAGTTAAATAAAATGTTGAAGCTCACACAGTAAATATTCTGTTGGGAATATAAACCCAATCTTCCAGACTTCAGAGCCTAGGGCGTTTCTGTGATACCAGTGCTTCTCAGTCTTTCCCGTGGAAAGAACAGCAGAGGAGAGTTAACCTCATAGCCCTGGGGCAGAGCCAAAAATGGTCCATAGAAAGTATGATAATTTTAGATTTTTATATTTTGAGCTAAGAATTCATATAAATTTTACATTCTCTATAACAGCAGTCCCCAACCTTTTTGGCACCAGGGACTGGTTTTGTGGAAGACAGTTTTTCCGTGGGGTGGGGGTGGGGTGGGGGGAGGATGGTTCAGGCGGTAATGTGAGTGATGGGGAGTGGCAGATGAAGCTTTGCTTGCTCACCTCCTGCTGTGAGGCCTGGTTCCTAAGAGGCCGTGGACGGGTCAACGACCCGGGGGTTGGGGACCCCTGCTTTATAATATATCTTTATTTGTAGTCACATAAAAATGTTTTTAGTTATATACCTTTGAGAAAAACAATGTCTGCTTTTCTCCTTGGTTAATGGACCAGTTGTAGATGCAATGGGATTATTTTGGAAAATTGCACTGAATTCAAAGAGATCTGGAACTCCATATCCAGGCTTTTTTTTTCTTTCTTTCTTTTTTTAATAATCCCAATCTTTAAGTAAAAATGATGCTATGAAAGGCCATGTTTACCTTGTGGCTTCCTGTCCTGCTGTGCACCCCAACAAGTGCACACCCGCAGGGCTTGTGGGCCCCCATTCAAGAATCCGGGCAGTGTACCGTTGTATGTCTAAAATGTTCTCACTCATTCCATTATGGTCTTCATAGCTCTGTCATGAGGGTCTTGGGAAAGGTGGACACATTCATGGCTTCATCCTTTAGTTATAGAGGATTCATTAGAGAAGTCAGTGACCAGATAGCAATTTTCTAGACAACCAATTACATGGATCACTTTTCCAAAATGGAGAGAAGAGGACTTTATAAAAGGCTTTGCTATGCTGTGCTGCTTGGTACATATATCTTGATTATTAGCAATGAGCAAAGCTGAGTAGACTCTCTCTTTCTTTACTAGCTACCAAGTTAGTTCTATTGTTTTAGTTTTGTTTTTTTTTTTTTGCCATTTGGTCACAATATGAATATACTTGGTGCTATTAAATGTTGCTTCCTATGAGCCAAATAAGTGTATTCTACTCTGTAACATGTTCTTTTCCTTAGTATCAAATTAAGTATTAATGTTGCATAAAGTGGCACTGAGGCCTGTGTCAAGATGCCATAGAGTATTGAAACATTATGAAATTAATATTCAGGAGGTCTTTTGAGTCCTTTACCTTGTAGCATAAGAAAGGAGAAACTATCCTTAACTTTTATTTGTACTCTAAAAAATATTTTTCTATTTTATTCTTTATGAATTTTTATTCTTTTCCTTTTTGAGCATCTTTTGGTGCTTCTGGGATATCTTGAACTACATGTCAGTGTTGAGTTCAATGAAGAATAATTTGTGATTATTGTGTAGAGTGGATTCCCAGAAATGGTCCTTTAGAATTTTCCCTAAAGGGCCCATATGCTATAAATAGATGTTAATATGTTTAATTTTTTGAAATTGCACAAATAATAGATTAATATATTCTTGTTAAAAAAAAAAAAGTCAGATAATACAGAAGTATATAGATAAACCCTTCCTGGTGGGTACCTCCTTTTCCCAAGTGGTAATCATTGTTAGGAGTTTGGTGGGTGACCTTCCAGTCATTTTTCTTTGTGTTTACCTATCTTTATGTATATTTACATTTTAATAGTTTGTATAGCAACATAGACCAGGTTTAAAAGCAAATATTTAAAGTTGTCTCATCTCAAATCTAACCACTCTCTTAAGACTGTAACACTAAATTTTTGTTTCCTTGTAATTTCATATTGCTCTATTTTATTATTTCTTGTAGATTTTATTATAGGCACTAATTTTTTTTTTCTTTTCCATTTTTAGGTAACAATTATGGAGCTACAGGTAAGACTAGTTTTTCATTGAATTTGAGTGAAGGTAGTCCATTTTCAGGAGCATTCTGTACTTTAGGTTAAAACATAAAGAGACTTGTTCTCAGGAAAAATTTACCAAGCAGTATAGAAATGTGTCCAGGCAATGATGACACCCATATGCATCTCAGATCTGACTTCTTGTTCTTTCAGACACAACTAGCACAGAAGACTACTCTAATCAGTGATTCAAAGTTGAAAGAGCAAGAGTTCAGAGAACAGGTACAGGTCTAATTGGTGCCTTTTATTTTGAGATGACTTCCTTGATTTCTGTTCGTATGTTCTTGGAACTCATTTAGCTAGTTTTTAAAAAAGAATGGATTTAATACTCATTTATTAATTGACTTTGCAATCTTGTCTTACACAGGAAATTTTATTCCCAAACCTGAAGGTGCTAGAGCATATCTTTATAAATTTGTGATCACGTATATTTAAACAAGAACATTTGCATTCCTATTATCTAGTTCCAGAACATTCCATCACCCCCAAAAGGAAACCCCATACCCATTAAGCCGTCACTCCCTATTACCTCCTCCCCCCAGCCTCTCACAACCACAAATCTGCTTTTTGTGTCTGGATTTACCTATTCTGAGTATTTTATATAAATAGAAATAATACATGAGCTTTTTAATCTGACTTCTTTCACTTAGCATGATGTTTTTAAGGTTCATCCATGTTGCAGCATATATCAGTACTTCACTCCTTTTTATGGCAGATTAATATTTCATTGTATAGATATACCACATTTTGTTAACTCATTCATCAGTTGATGCATGTTTGGGTTGTTTCTACCTTCTGCCTATTGTGAATAGTGCTGCTAGGAACATTGTTTACAAGTTTTTGTTTGAATACCTGTTTCCTTCTTTGGGTTATGTACTCAGGCGTGGGATTGCTAGATCATATGGTAATTATATGTTTAGCTCTTTGAAGACCCATCAAACGGTTTTACATTGTGGACACCATTTTACATTCTGACCACAATGTATAAGAATTTCAACTTCTCCACATCTTCCCCAGCAAGTGGTTTTTTTTTTTTTTTTTTAAACATCTTTATTGAAGTATAATTGCCTTACAATGGTGTGTTAGCTTCTGCTTTATAACAAAGTGAATCAGTTATACATATACAATATGTTCCCATTTCTCTTCCCTCTTGCATCTCCCTCCCTCCCACCCTCCCCATCCCACCCCTCTAGGTGGTCACAAAGCACCGAGCTGATCTCCCTGTGCTATGCGGCTGCTTCCCACTAGCTATCTATTTTACATTTGGTAGTGTATATATGTCCATGACACTCTCTTACCCTGTCACATCTCACCCCACCCCCTCCCCATATCCTCAAGTCCATTCTCTAGTAGGTCTGTGTCTTTATTCCCGTCTTGCCACTAGGTTCTTCATGGCCTTTTTTTTTTTTTCCTTAGATTCCGTATATATGTGTTAGCATACTGTATTTGTTTTTCTCTTTCTGACTTACTTCACTCTGTATGACAGACTCTAACTCCATCCACCTCATTACAAATACCTCCATTTCATTTCTTTTTATGGCTGAGTAATATTCCATTGTATATATGTGCCACATCTTCTTTATCCATTCATCTGTCGATGGACATTTAGGTTGCTTCCATGTCCTGGCTATTGTAAATAGAGCTGCAATGAACATTTTGGTACATGACTCTTTTTGACCTATGGTTTTCTCAGGGTATATGCCCAGTAGTGGGATTGCTGGGTCGTATGGTAGTTCTATTTGTAGTTTTTTAAGGGACCTCCATACTGTTCTCCATAGTGGCTGTATCAATTTACATTCCCACCAACAGTGCAGGAGTGTTCCCTTTCCTCCACACCCTCTCCCGCATTTATTGTTTCTAGATTTTTTGATGATGGCCATTCTGACCGGTGTGAGATGATATCTCATTGTAGTTTTGATTTGCATTTCTCTAATGATTAATGATGTTGAGCATTCTTTCATGTGTCTGTAGGCCATCTGTATATCTTCTTTGGAGAAATGTCTATTTAGGTCTTCTGCCCATTTTTGGATTGGGTTGTTCGTTTTTTTGTTATTGAGCTGCATGAGCTGCTTGTAAATCTTGGAGATTAATCCTTTGTCAGTTGCTTCATTTGCAAATATTTTCTCCCATTCTGAGGGTTGTCTTTTGGTCTTGTTTATGGTTTCCTTTGCTGTGCAAAAGCTTTTAAGTTTCATTAGGTCCCATTTGTTTATTTGTGTTCTTATTTCCATTTCTCTGGGAGCTGGGTCAAAAAGAATCTTGCTGTGATGTATGTCATAGAGTGTTCTGCCTATGTTTTCCTCTAAGAGTTTGATAGTGTCTGCCCTTACACTTAGGTCTTTAATCCATTTTGAGTTTATTTTTGTGCATGGTGTCAGGGAGTGTTCTAATTTCATACTTTTACATGTACCTGTCCAATTTTCCCAGCACCACTTATTGAAGAGGCTGTCTTTTCTCCACTGTATATGCTTGCCTCCTTTATCAAAGATAAGGTGACCATATGTGTGTGGGTTTATCTCTGGGCTTTCTATCCTGTTCCATTGATCTATATTTCTGTTTTTGTGCCAGTACCAAACTGTCTTGATTACTGAAGCTTTGTACCAGCAAGTGTTTTGATTATAACTATCCTAGTTGGTATGAAGTGATATCTCATTATGGTTGTAATTTGTACTTCCCTAGTGACTAATGATGTTGAGCATCTTATTATTTGTATATCTTCTTTGGAGCAATGTCCTTTGCTCATTTTTAAGTTGGGTCATTTGTTTTTTGTTGTTGTTGAATTATAAATGTACTTTATATATTCTGGATATAAGTCCCTCATTAGATATATGATTTGCAAATATTTTCTCCCATTCTGTGGGTTGTCTTTTCACTTTCTTGATAATGTCCTTTGAGGCACAAACATTTTATATGTTTTTTCTTTCGTTGTCTCTGCTTTTGGTGTCATATCTAAGAAACCATATGTATTACTTTTTTTTTTGCCTATATCCTGTATTCAGCATTAAGAAAATCTAGTGGCTACAGCAGTCTTTTTTTTTACATATGATTTCCATATGAATCTTATGATATGATTGGAATATTTGTTATTTTTAGATTCACAATTTAGAAGATCGTTTGAAGGAATATGAAAAGAATGTGTATGCAACAACTGTGGGGACACCTTACAAAGGTAGGAGTGATCTCTCATCATGTTATCTATGGTTATCTTGTATTGGTGGACTTCTGGATGATTTTCATTTTTGTCTTTGCTAATCTCATTCTTTACAAGGAATATATTTTACCTTTGTAATTCACCAGTAACAACTAGTTTTATGGAAAGAATGGTAGTAATCTAAAACAAAATTAATGCGTATTTGTTGTTAAAAAAAAATGCTGCCATGTTTAAGTGAAACTGCAAGTTCCCACTTCATTGTCCACTCTCCAGCTGAACCTACTTTACAATTTACATATATTTTTCCAGACTCTTCTGTGTGTATCCAGACATTTATGTAATCCACTACATGTACCCATACAAACTCAGAGTTACATATTTTAGATACTTGTTTTTTACTATTACAATAATGCTGTAATTGCTATTTTTCAACCAGGATTTAAGGAGAAAATAATTCATAAAGATATTTATTTCAAGGTGGCGAAGGATGATTTGGAAGTATTACTCTGTTGACTTAAGTTATGTATGCCACTTACAAAGGATTCTAAAGATGAGCTTAAGTCTTTATGTAGTTGTTCCCTTGAAATAGTCATGACTTCGAATAATCTCTGAATAATCTAACAATTTCCCATTCTCAGTTTCACTGCCTCACTGCATTAAGAATAGTTTTATTTTGCTAAATGTTTTGTAAACTTTTCTGCTTTTTCATGGAAGGCACTGGGGCATGAACCTAAGCCATTTCACATTCTTTTGTGTTTTTGAAAGCTCTTATTGTTGTGAAATAACATAAGATATTATACAGCTTTTAATTAAACAAGGACTTTATTTAGATTCTTTCCAAAACACACTTCAAAAAGTAAGAGAAAACCAACTTGGAAGTTTCCTATGGCTCATTGCAGGGAAAATTCCTGCTACAAAGACTGTTTGCCATAGCTAAGTCAACATATGTGATTCTTAGCATAGAACTGCTAAATCAGTGCCCAGCAGTGCATAGGGAATAGTATTGATTCTTTTTTTAGTTTTTATTTTTTAGTTTCAACTTAAGAATTCATACTTAATTTTCCTTTTTTCTCAGTTTTAAATTGTAAAATGAACACATATGTACAGTTTTTTAAATAACTGACACATATATAATACTAAGTGTCAGGCACTGTTATAAGACACATTTTGTCTATCAACTCATCTAATCCTGTCAACAATCCAAGCAGTCTGTTTGAATTTGCACATTAATCTCTTTGCTATGCTTTTAGATGTTTCTTGGTGCAGAAGGCTTTTCAGATTACCTAGTGTGCCATACTTCTGGAAGTGGATGCAAGTATAGACTTCACATAATGCATAATTATGAATTCATTCAAATTAAAGTTTGTCACAGTGTGACTTCATATACCTGAACTGTATTTTTTCTCTCTTTTTAGATTGAAATGGAGCTTGATTAATAGATGAACTGTAAATTTTATGACAGTCTTTTTAAGATGTTGAATCAAAGTATTTGAAAACCACTATATTGGCATTATTATTTCATGCATTTTCAAGTTATTTTATCTACCTTGTGTTTCAGAACTGTTTAGAAAACTTGATTTAAACTTCAGTGCTTTCAGGTTTGGAATACTAGAAAATCTAGAATACTATTCTGAGTTACTAAACTATTAAAATAAAAATGATTGTTCATTTTAGTCATTGTAGGATATCTGAAGCCAACCACATAATATTTAGGAAAGAAATAACAGTTCTGAGGAATCTTTGTATTCCCTAGGTCTAGTCTTTTTAAATTGCCATGCCAGAAGAAGAAGTTTGAGGATGGGGGGAATGTGAGAAATAAAATTGCTATAATAATTCTTGTTTTCTCTTCCAAGGGAAAAATACCAATTGGAATGCTTAGTGTATATATAATGTAATGCAGTACAATACATACAATATAATACAATTAATACAAGATTGATGCCTCTCTCTTTGTTCCTTTGATTGTCTTTTAGTTTGTCTTTTTCTAAGTAATAAGTAGCTTATCTGGTTTTGTCTTTACAGTTTGATCTGTTTTTTTATTGACAGGTGGCAATTTGTACCATACTGATGTCTCGCTCTTTGGAGAACCTACCGAGTTTGAGTATTTGCGAAAAGTGCTTTTTGAGTATATGATGGGTCGTGAGACTAAGGTATAAATCATGTCTGGTGATTTGGCATGTGGTTTAATTTAAAAGGAAATATGTCCCATTTTTAATACACATATTGATGTTGTATGTTTACTATTAGCAGACCATACATGCTGATAGTAGGCAATAGGTAACTGTGTTATTGCTCTTTGTGTGCAAAAGTGAATTGGCAGATCTTGCTTACATTTGTTACATTTATAAAATATTAATTTAGAAAATACTGGTGGATGATGCTAAAAAATAAAAATCAAAATTTCATTAACTTAATACTTTATGAAGCATGTGCCTATTTTTTTGACTTCAAATCTTAAAGGTAGGAGAATAGATGGAGACTATTTCATGGAAACTTGAGGATAGCGTGGCTAGTATTGGAAATGGTCCTAATTAAGAATGACTATGTAGGGATATTTAGAAATATTTTACTTTAGTCACTGTAAGAAAGTTACTCTTGCACATATGGAATATTGACCGTTTAAAAATAACCACACTAAAAAAAAAAAAACAAAACCGCACTGTGTAAGTAATAATGCTTGGTTAATTTGTTTTCTAGAATGTTAAATTTATTATAAGGTCCTTGAGTATAGAGTCTTGTCCTACTGTTATTTGTATCCCCAGCAGTGTTTTTAAAAGAGCCTTGTACCAGACATTTTGTAAATATATCTTTAATTGAATTGATTGCATTTAGGGAGATTCATGAGCCTTTTCTCAAAGTTTTTCATTTGAAGCAATTTCTGTTTCTGATATTGTTTCAACTTTTTACCTTCATGAACTTTTACATTGTCCTTATATGTTGGCTGAGAATGGGATAATGAGTTTTCTAAGAAATTATCAGTGTTTTAATTTATGGGTCTGTGGGGGTTACTGAGTGCTAATAAGCCAGTTCAGGGATTGATTTGGTAAATATATTTAAGACCTAAAAATTAGGACATAAGAAAATCTCTTAAGAATGTTATGGGGACTTCCCTGGTGGCGCAGTGGTTAAGAATCCGCCTGCCAATGCAAGGGACACGAGTTCGAGCCCTGGTCCGGGAAGATCCCACATGCTGCGGAGCAACTAAGCCCGTGCGCCACAACTACTGAGCCTGCATTCTAGAGCCCACGAGCCACAACTGCTGAGCCCACGTGCCCCAACTACTGAAGCCCACGCGCCTAGAGCCCATGCTCCGCAACAAGAGAAGCCACCATAGTGAGAAGCCCGCGCACCGCAACGAAGAGTAGCCCCTACTTGCCGCAACTAGAGAAAAGCCCGCACGCAGCAACGAAGACCCAACACAGCCAAATAAATAAATAAAATTTATTTAAAAAAAAAAAAGATGTTATGAATCGTAGATTCAGCTAAACACCAGGAGCTATAGGGCTAGAAGTCATTTGAATCCTTGACACTATAGAAGTCTAATTTCACTGTATCAGATAGTTCAAATTAAAGTAATATCTAGTGTGATCCTGAACATGAATCATAGGTGGGATATATATATATATTTTTAAAGTGTATGTCTGTATTATTTTAAATTTTTATTTATTTATTTATTTATTTTTGGCTGTGTTGGGTCTTCGTTTCTGTGCGAGGGCTTTCTCTAGTTACGGCAAGTGGGGGCCGCTCTTCATCGCAGTGCGCAGGCCTCTCACTATCGCGGCCTCTCTTGTTGCGGAGCACAGGCTCCAGTCGCGCAGGCTCAGTAGTTGTGGCTCACGGGCCTAGTTGCTCCGCGGCATGTGGGATCCTCCCAGACCAGGGCTCGAACCGGTGTCCCCTGCATTGGCAGGCAGATTCTCAACCACTGCGCCACCAGGGAAGCCCGGCGGGATATATTAATTCACGGTAATTCAGTACCTTTTTTTGTTAAGGACTTTTTTTTTTTTTTAATTCAGAGGATAGCTAAAACTCATTTTCTCCTTATCTTTAAAAAACAAAGCCAATGAAATGTAACTTTCTCTTACTATGCCCTGATTGGATAGCAGCCTGTATTTTTTTTTTTTTTTAAAGAAATTCACGGTCTTTTATTTATTTATTTATTTATTTATGACTGTGTTGGGTCTTCGTTTCTGTGCGAGGGCTTTCTCTAGTTGTGGCAAGTGGGGACCACTCTTCATCGCGGTGCGCAGGCCTCTCACCATCGCGGCCTCTCTTGTTGCGGAGCACAGGCTCCAGACGCGCAGGCTCAGTAATTGTGGCTCACGGGCCCAGTTGCTCCGTGGCATGTGGGATCTTCCCAGACCAGGGCTCGAACCCGTGTCCCCTGCATTGGCAGGCAGATTCTCAACCACTGCGCCACCAGGGAAGCCCAGCAGCCTGTATTTGAGGTGGGGTAGATAGTTTAAAGTTACCTTGTTATTGCAGGGAAGGGGGAAAGGCATTTCTTTACGAAAAATAGCCTCTCAGGAACTTCAACTACTCTGGTTTATTCGTTGAGTCTAAGGCTATCATCCCAGAGTTGTTGCTAAATAAATTATTTAGTCTTTTCTCGATCTGCAAAATGAAGAGAGTGTGACTGCCTCAGCCTGTGTCTTCTGGATGTTGTGAGCCTGTGTGGGGTGAGATCCCTACAGAGTTTGAGTCCTGGAGAAAGGCCCAGCCCAGCATGAGATACGTTCTGGGGTGGTACCAGTTCAGCCAGGTCTCAGGGCTCTGCATTTCCTCCTAGGCTGTGACTTGGGAGACAGCTAGAAGGGACGCTCTTGAGGCACGGGCAGCCCCAGCTAACACATGGCTGGGAATCTGTGCTGAGGCGGCTGTCTCTGATCTTTACCTTCAGCATTCAGTGTGCTTTTCTGGTTACTAAGACTGAGTAGTCTTTTATTCTGCCATCACATTTTATAAGTCAATATTGAAAATTGACAGTAGATATTCAGTTTAATTTACTGCATATTTATTGAGCACTTACTATATGTGGTCCTTTGTTTATCACCATGATGGATAAGGAGATGAAAATTGACACCATCCCTAACTTTAAGGTGTTTACCATATAGTGAGGAAGTGGAGCTGTTTACTAAGCACAGTATGATGCAGACTGTAGCACAGTGTCCTCATGTTTACTTGTGGGAAGGTCAAGGACATCATGGAGAAGGAGATGTATATACAGGCCTTTACAAGGGGGCATAGATTTTGATAGATGAGCTCAGACAGGAGGAAAGCCCAGACAGAAAGTCCAAGACAGGAAATTGAGTGTGGGCTTTGGAATGACAAGTAGTCCGCTCCAACTAAAATACCAGCTCTATGAGGTGGAAGTGACTCTGCTTAGGGCTGCAGGGTGTGGAGGGCCTGGAGTGTTCTCAGAGTTTTACCTGCAGGTTGTTGTGGGGTAGCCCTGAAAATTTTTGAGCAGGGGTTGACACAGTCAGAGCTATTTTTAGACGTTTCTTTTGTTGATTTGCCTAATTTCCATACATTCACAAAGAATTTGAAATGGAGACCAGGTTGTGGTTTTAGAACGAGCCGGAGTATATTGTGGCCTTTGTGATTTGATCACCATCTGCCATTGTTTCTTGTCCAGTAGGATCTGTATGTCATCCCACCTGTCTTTCTTCATCTGCTTTTGCACACAGTGTTCCCTATTTGATGAGGCAGATGATTTTCTTAAGACCACATATGTGATACACATTCTTATAGTACGAAGTTAAGTAAACTCCCCTTCTTTCTTCTGTCCTTGCACTTTCTTTTTCTTGGGTTTTGAGCCTCCATGCTATTTTTGATGCTTAAATTCAGCCTGTTCTCCTTTTCAATAGAAAGTGTTTCTCATTCTACCCTTTATTGACTCCTCTCCCTAAATAAAACATGGCAGGAAAGGCCACTTCTAAACCAGGTGGCTCATTTGAACTTTTCCTTACTTCCCAGGAGCTAAGGATATTGTATGTAGAGTAGACAGTCTGATTTCTTTCCCAAGATTCAGCAAAGAGCCTGGGCTTTCCATTAAAGTGTTTTCTGACAAGCCAGGGAAGAGCTTTTAAGTCTTTATTAGGTAATCAACTGCAAATGCGGCATCAGTGATGAATTTAGAGGTGGGTTTCCCATTTAACGCTGTCTAGAAATGTGAAGAGGCAACTAGCCACAGTTGGTTTTATTTTTTGTTTTTGTTTTGACAGACATGTTTGTGCATAGATGTGCACTGTGCAGTTTCATAGTGAATATAAATGGGCTTTTGGGTTTCTGAACTTGATAAGCTATTGAAATTAAAGAAATGTTCCTTATAATTGTGAATCCCTGAACTTTAGATTTTTGGTACTTCCTAAAAACAGTCTTCATAGATAGTATACCAGAAACCATTTAAAATTTCCAGAGGGCTAATAAAAAGAATATTGAAATAGTTACTACTTCATATTTCTCTTCCCATTTCATGCCACATATACGCTTGGTTTCTAGACTTCAGTTTAGCACAGAAGATTCTGTTCTATGTAGGCAATACAATTTAAAGGATGAGGGTTTTTGTAAAATGCCTTTGGAATTCTCCAAGAACTAAGTTGTTTTAAAGGTATTTTTTTAATCATCAAGCTGGCAGAGGCAAAGATAAAAGGAAGGAAGGAGGGCTGAAGCTAAAATCTTGCTCTTTATGGGGTTTGTGGTTGAGGAATAGTATTAGTTGATCTGTTAGTTGAAATAAGTATTAGAAATATGTAAAGTGCCTTGCCTAGGCTCAGCACATAATAGGAATTTTTTAAAATGTTAGTTCTTTTCCTTCCTGGAAATAATTATACTTTTTTTCTAATGATGTATGTTCCTAAAATTTTGGTTAACTCTATTATGTCATCTTTTGCTCAGTGACCTTCTGCAGTCACACACTCTTCCCCGCCCTGCCATACACACACACAGTCTTGTAACTATGAACAAAGAATGTTAGAGTCAGCTTTCTGGTGAGCCTCCCATCCTCTGTAGCACTACAGTAAGTAGTACTACTACTAATCCTCAGGAGAGCACTAGTACCTGAATTTGTATGTAAGCACTGAACTTGTTATCCTACTTATTTCATAAGTGGTATCTTCTTTCCTCTCTGTCTCCCTCAAACCATCTCATCTTGATACAAAATAGGGAATTTCAACCTTTGAGGAGAATTTTCCACGAGCTTATGGGTGACAGTCTGACTTACGGTATATTTATTGAGATCTGCACAGTTTATGATCTTGTTTGCAAGCCACCATGTGTAATGTTTTGATTCATCCTGTTTTCTACCAAACAAAACATCTTGTGTTTATTTAAAATGTAATTTGTATTTCTATTAGGCTGATGTGCTGCATGTATTAAAAAATACCTACTAAGCATGTTCATGTTCATGCAGTAGCCCGTGTTTATGAGATATATGATGTGATTTAGTTCAAGCTGAACTTGGGAGTCTCTAAATCTGATTGTTTAGAGCATATGTTTTGGCAATACATCACTTACTAGGTAGATTTCTACAAATAAAAAGCCTTATAAAATGAATGAGTAATAAAGTTTCATTTTAATAAGACAGAGGGCCAAGAGCATTATAGCTTCATGCTATTGTAAATACATCTTCTTAAAATAATATCAACCCAGACCTTGTGAGGGATCCTTTCAAATTGAAATTCTAGCTTTGGCTGTTATTTCCTTGACCAATACCTTCACATCATACTTCTTTGGTCGTGGCTTCCATTGAGAGCACTAAAGAATTCCACCAGCAGAACATGTCAGAATTCGGTGAGACCCATCTGCTCCACTGTCTAGTGATCGTCTCTTGTCTTTCTTGTAGACCATGGCAAAGGTTATAACCACTGTACTGAAGTTCCCTGATGATCAGACTCAGAAAATTTTGGAAAGAGAAGATGCTCGGCTCATGGTAAGCTTTAAGAATAGGCTACAGATAGAAGACAACTTTATCTCATCTGTTTACATTCTGTCTCATTTACAAAGACTTTGAGTTGGTAAGAGAAATTTAAAAGTTTTCATCTTTATTGTACTATAGCCTGAAAAATGAGAGTGAAACTACATTAAGAAAATTAAACTGAGGGCAGATCTGAATGGATGCCCTCAGGAAAGAACAGTCTTATTTAATAGTATATATGAGGTTGACACCAGTATGTGCTATATGAGATTTCTGGAACTTGAGCTCTTTATGGGAAGGATGGAAAAGGCATTTGTTCTGGTATATCCAGTAATAATTTTTTAAACCGAATTATATCATGATGTTAGGTATTTTGTAGATTACAATTCCTTATTCTGCTTCAATTGATTTCTAAATAACAATAATTCTGAGTGTAAGAGTTTAAGCATTTTTTGAGCTTTTGACATATACCCTGCAAGGGAAACGTAGATAACTGAATTCTTAGAAACCTTTGTGTGAAGTCAGCTGTGACTGAAATGAAACAAACACACACTTCATAAATTATGCAAAATTCCCTTTGCCTAACTTCTTTTTGTGCTGAACCAATAATACAGTAAGAAGATCCATTCTAAGCACAGTATGAAATTTGTGCTGTTTTCCTGTCTGGCCCTTAGCTGTCTCTTTCTGCTTCCTTTTCTTGTCTTGCTAATAGCCTGTAGCTCTTCCACATCTTCCCCCCAATTTCTTTACCTATTTCATGATCCCAGTACTGCTGTTTTTTTCACTCTCCTATTTAAAGCAAACAAAGATCTACTCTTTAGTGATGGGTTAGCCCATGTCTGAGTATCTCCAGTAAGAAGGACTAAGTCAATAAGTAAGTTCCCTTAAGAATCCTATCTTATCTCTACACACTGTGTGTTTCTTACAAAAATTCTGGCTTATCTTGATCCCAAGTCTCCCTTTCTGTTGTGGTCACCAACCTGTTCTGGTTCTAACCCATGGAACTCAATCAAGAACCCACAGATGGCCTGGATGGAGGGCTTTTACCTTCCAGGCTAAATAACCCCAGCACTTATCAGCCATCTATGAAGTTCCTCTCCTTTGACCCATTGCATGTTCTCACCTCTTTCCGGCTTCCTCTAAGGTCATCCCAGCATCCCTGACTTTTGTCCCAATACTCCATTGTATACTGTATTATTTACCTATTGTATATTTTCTGGGACAGTTGCAGTTATTTTGGTTAGCCTTTAATTGTTTTTTTTGGTGAAGCATTTCTCCCTGGTACCTAGTGGTCTGAAAAATACTGTCATACCTCTGTAGTTATTTCTGGTTATAGATATTTTTGATAAAGAAGTATGTAACTATAATGTATGCCCTTCATCAGTAGAGAGAATGTTGTTTTAAATTATAGCAAACATCCAATTCTATGATCTATAGTCCACTCAGAGTGGTCTTCCTCTTCACTGAGTAAACAACTGTGTCTTTGTGAAAATAAAAATCTCCAATGCAGTTTGAGCCCGTTGACACAATTCTGTCATTATAGTCCAGTTTAAGAAAATATTTTAAAATGATGGATATAAATAGAAAGCTTTTATTATCTTTGTTCATTCTCCTGTAGCCTCTTTTTTATCTTGATGTTGGGATATAGCCAACCTCTCATCTTACCGTTGGGCTACATTTTGTCAGGATTTAGAGTATAATATAGACTCATCCTAAGTCACTGCTTTGGCAAATGTGGTAGGAAACATTCCCCCTCACCCCACACACACATACAACCTTAGATTGGTTTGTCTTGAAGGAAACTAATCGAATTGATTACATGTAAATAGTGAACCATCTAAAAACCTTTTAAGGTGGATGGAAACGTTTCTTAAGTTTAATTAAAAAGAAATCTTTGAAAAACTTAACACTCCTCTTTCATGAATAAAATGGTATTCATTCTAGATAGGGATGAAGTGGTGACTGACTTCCTGAAATAATCCTTCCTTATCCCAGAGGCTGACCTGCCCAGAAAGAAAGTCCCACTCTTTCCACTACTTTTTTTTTTTTTTTCCCCTACTATTTTAAGCAAAGTCTCATCCATCATTATCTTTTGCTTAATGAATGAGTTCAGCTGACAGTCACCTACTGCTCTTCTGTTGGGTTGGCCAAAAAGTTTGTTTGGGTTTTTTCTGTAACATCTTACTTGTTACGGCAAATGTAGGAAAATTGAAGACATGGATGATACGATTGTTGACCCTGTGGAACCTTTAATTTTAGGGGGAAGGGGTAGCATCCATTCATTCATACACGAATAAAAGATATGCTTAAGTAATGTAATTCAAATAATAAAAATAGGTGCTTAGGAAAGATGAACTAAGTTATAGTGAGCATGAAGTGAGGGAGATCCCAAAGATGACTTATCAATTTGAGTCACCTTTTGTCAGCATAAAGAGATTTTTGGTACAGGATAGAGTGACTCATGATTGTTTCCTTATTTGATGGAAAAATTAAGATTACTGTTGATTGAGAAAGTTGAAACGTAAGTCACATTTGCCTTATGATTGCTGTCATTCATAAAATAAGTGGTAAGAATCACTGTCTTTGAACAAGCCTCCTAAAGAAATTATAACTTGTTTCGTACCCCAATGAACTGTAGCTGATTAGAGCAAAACACTGCTAAGAATAGTGACTTCTCTTTTTCTATGGAAGTATCCAATAGGAAGATATCTATATGTGTAGAAAGCAGAGCTTTTTAGGGTTTTATTAAATAATTGTTTAAAAGCTATTTAGTCACATTAGCTTTAAATATGTGTTCCAGATGGACCATTTCTGTAATTTGTTGTAACTGCAGCTACAGTTTCCCCTCTGTTAAAAATCAACAGTATTGACTATTTTGTTATTTTAGGTTTGGGGGCTACAAAGCTGCTATAAGTAAACCAAACAAACCCCGTCACGTTGCCGAGCCCCCTCCCCTGTCCGTTAGTCTTTGGGATGCTTGAGAGAGAGCGTGGACGGCACTTTTTGCTGAGAGTGTGCAGCCACGTCAGCATTTGTGTTATTTAGCAGGTATGAGAGGAGGAATACATTCTAAAAACTTTGCTTTATGACCCTAATGATTATACGTTTGCTTTGTGGCATTGATTGAAAACTGTCCATGACTGCTGGTAAGGTATTTTTCAGTATGTCCCCTCTTTACTGTATCTCCCCTGTCCTTAGTGACTTTTATACTGTTTATTTGAAAAACCCCACTACAGAATACAACAGTTATTATTTAATAAGTGGTTTCAGAGTTTAACCTAATTTGAAGAATGTATTTCATAGATGAGAAACCATTATCTGTCAAGTAAGAGTAAATTATAGAGCATAAGTAAAGTCTGGTTTATTTGAGGGTCACAATGTGTAGAGAAGGAATCCTAGTCCTTCATTTGACAAGTCTCAGAGCCTCTGTTTCTCCACAAAAGTATGTTGGATTATTCTATCTCTAAGGTTCCTTTTCCTCTAAAGTATTAAATTAGTTGTAAGTTTTAAAGTTTTAGATTTCTTTCAAGTGGGAAAAAATTGTCTTCTATGCAGCAGGCAGAAGTTAAAGGAAGTGCACACACAAGTCTCAGAGCCTCTGTCTCTCCACAAAACTAACGTTATCTTGTTAGGGTTGTTGGAGAACCAAAGTATGTATAGTGCCCGGCCTGGGGTTTTGTGATCGTGGTGGGGCTGGTGGTGGTGGTTCCTGAGCCACCACGTAGTGATGAGTAGAACGAGTCTTTCCTAGAGGTGAGACTTGGAAAGGTAAACTAGTAATGTGTGTAAGATACATCATGAAAGACCTCACTACAACAGTCAGGTCACTTTATAGGAATGAAACCAGCTCAAAACGTGTCCCGTCTCCAGTTTCAGCACCTCTGAGTGCCACCACATGCAGCTTTGCTTGGTGAGAGCTAGCGCTCAACAGCTCAGCCCCTGTGTAACTTTGAGCAAACCTTTTTCATATTTCTGGCCCTTATTGGTAAAACAAGTATGTTGGATTATTCTATCTCTAAGGTTTCTTTTCCTCTAAAGTATTAAGTTAGTTGTAAATTTTAAAGTTTTAGATTTCTTTCAAGTGGGAAAAAATTGTCGTACATGCAGCAGGCAGAAGTTACAGAAAGTGCACATACCAAATGCACATACCTTTGTGTTCCCTAGAGCAGCCTTTTCCCTCCTCTCAGTTTTTAGCTTATTGTGCCTGGTTTGTGATGGTTTAGGTAGTGTAAATGGCCAGAGTAGACTGGATGTTTGAGTTTCAGGGTGGGAGCAAGAGTGAATACGAAAGTCTTTTTTTTTTTTTTTTAATTAATTAATTAATTAATTTAATTTATTTGTGGCTGTGTGGGGTCTTTGTTGCTGCGTGCGGGCTTTCTCTGGTTTTGGCGAGCGGGGGCTACTCTTTGTTGCGGTGCGTGGGCTTCTCATTGCGGTGGCTTCTTTTGTCGTGGAGCACAGGCTCTAGGCGCACAGGCTTCAGTAGTTACGGCATGCGGGCTCAGTAGTTGTGGCACTCAGGCTCTAGAACGCAGGCTCGGTAGTTGTGGCGCACGAGCTTAGTTGCTCTGGGGCATGTGGGATCTTCCTGGAACAGGGCTTGAACCCGTGTTCCCTGCTTTGGCAGGCAGATTCTTAACCACTGCGCCACCAGGGAAGTCCCAATATGAAAGTCTTTAGCTTGTCTAATTGAATAAGACTGCCCTGGAAGTACACCATCAGATTTTTTTTTTTTTAAAGAGAGTGTTATTTATTTAGGATAATTACAGTAAGAAAGTTTATTTTAATCAGGTGCTAAATCATCTCTTGGAATTGAGAGGTTCTTTTGTTATATAGCAATCTTTTTAAAAATGTGTTTCTAGGAATATACTTTTCTCTTTAGAGTGTTAGCAAACTTAATGACGCTTTTAAACTAGATGACTGTTTTCTTGGTGACTCCATTAAAAGAAAATCGTTCTATTCTGATGAGAAAGATTTGGCTTGTTTTCATTTCTCATCCACTTTAGTCATTTTTAAAGATTGATCTTCTGTTGACTTTGTTATTGCTTTGCTTTCATGCTGATCCTTTGTGTTGTGTCAAGTTCTTGATCAGTCCTTACCCTAGACCAGTCTTGTACTTAAGTTAATGTTTCTGACTTCTCTCCCTTTGGCTGAAATTTTAAAAATCTCTTCCAGATTAATAAAATCATCAGAACTTTTCAGCATCGTTAGGTATAAAAGTTCTCCATTGTAGTTGAGGTTTACCTTTCCCTTTGCGTGGGCTCAGTAGATGCATGCAAGGTGGATTCAAGAAACAAACGCACATAAAAATGATGCATAGTGAAAAACAATGCACATGTAAAACATACATTTGTTCTCTTAAAAGTGGCTTTACCTCTTGATTTTGTTAGAATTACATGATGTGTGATCATTGCGAAAAAACATTGCAAACAGTTCAGAAACATTACATAGAAAGGGAGATAGATCTTCATGATTTTCAGCCTCCCAGCTGTCTCCACCTTGCCAAGGTCATGTTTGCTAATGGTGTGGTGAACACCCCCAGCTTTATAATTATGTATTTATAATTATTCCTTTATCATTTAAGTATTTTATTTTATAAAAATGAGAGTATGCAATGGCTTGCTTTTTTCACTTATTTTTATATAATTCCACCTCATTACAAACTGATTTACCTTATTCTTTTGATTGGTTGATTATATGGATGTCCTACAGCTGAGTTCATCAATTTCCTATCCATGGACACTTAGATTATTTCAGTTTTTCAGTACTTAACAAGCATAGACACAGGGAGCATACATATATTTCACATGCTTCTGCCAGTTTTCCAATAGGATGTTAGCCTTATGGTGTTGTGTGTTGCAGATATTTTCTAATTTGTCTTTTGATTTTGCTGCTCCTTACTAACTGTACATTAAATATAAAAGATAAATAAAATGATGCTTCTGAGGTTGGTTACACTAAGAATAGACTCAGATTTTATAAACAACTGTTTTTGCTGATGCTGTTTTAAAGCAAACCAGGAAGCTAATTAATAATCTTGGTTTATGACCATGTTAAATAGGACATAGAATTTATTTAAGAAGGTTGCTACAGTAAAACTGTGTTTGCAGAGATTGGGTCCCCTTGAATAGAAACTTTGGTTTGGGTTATCATTCCTGAAACCAGTCCTGATATACTGTTGATATACAAGAGTTATTCATTGATAAAATTGACATATTTTAGGAATGATGATTCAACATATAGACACACTGTATTCACATTCATCAACATTTCCCCCCAAATTTTTGGTGGTGTTCACATTCATCAACATTTCCCCCCCAATTTTGGTAAATTGAAATTATGTAAATCAAATTGTAATGTGTGCTTTAATGGAATTATGAAAGAAATCCTTTTATAAACCAAATAATCATGACTTAATTATGTCTAGCATATAAATATGTACTTAAAATGTAAAGTACATCTATAATTGTGTTGTTTAAACTTTTAAATTAAAGTTCCAAGTAAAATCTCCACTACATAGTGTTATATTTACTTAGGATGGGAGGGAGCTATTACAGATTCCTTAGCCTGTCCCCCCTTGATTTGGGGAGATGTGAGAAAAATTTAAGTACATTCTGTTTAATCCTTTGAAGTTCATATACACATATAATCTCTCTGTTATGTTGTCTTAAAACTAATCCAATAAGCTTTTTTTCTTCCTGGCTTTGTAGTATACTTCACCTCGCAGTGGTATCTTCTGAGTAAACCGTCAGTCTGTGCTTAGTTAGCATGTGGTGAGTGAAGAATAATATGTCTTTGTGTCTTTTGTGCAAAAATTAAATGTATTGCATGATACTAACCATTATGCTGGAGTTCTTTTGCTCTTTTGTTTAATGAAAATATGATTATGCTATGGGTTAATATAGGGATTTTCTGTTAATTTTGCTTTATAGATTAATAATCACCACCAGTAAATGTTACGTAATTCTAGGAAATTTTAGTTCTTTAAACAGTAGTTGAAAGTTTCAGAATTGCTCTTTGAAAGTTTGCTGAAGAATCCAAAAAAATCTTTATGTATTTTACATTCCTTTTTGTTTTTTATTTCTCAAGAATGGTCTTTGAAGTTAATAAAGATTGTGAGAGAAAAATGAAAAATCATTTTCTAGATAAAAGTGATGTATTTCACGAATCCAGAATGTAAAATATTGTAAAGCCTTCTTAGAGTCAAGGCTAATCTGAAATAATGAGCACTAGTAAAATTGATTTTAAAATAAATGACAGTTTTATTACTTCCTGGGATCATGCAGTATAACAAAGTAGCACATTTGTCCTGAGGAGACCCTTAGGCAGCCGGCTCTAATTGAATGTGGCTGTTTCTAATTAACATATTATTACAATGAGGGGGAGGCATCTAAAATATTTGGACACAGTTGGCTGTCCTCACATTTAAACACCCCTCCCATCACCTCCACATATTATCCATGCTGTTGGTGTGATTTAGCACCCCTAAAAATTTAGGGTACGTCTTTACCTCAAACTTTGCAAGAATTTTCACAAGTGACAAATAAGCTGGATCACAATCTATAGAACTTAATTATAATTAAATTAAAGGTTCTCTGATTATTAATTAAGCTAGTGTTCAACCAACAGTATCAAGTTTTAAAATGTTAATATATAACATTTTTTTAACCTTTTTGCTTTAAATATCCTTTCTGCCTATATTTGAATCTCATTTTTATTTTTAATATGTCAGTTGCCTTAGTGATTATCTAAAACTGTCATTAGTCTTGTAAGTCCCAAATCTAATTCAATAAGTCTTAACATTTACCTTTGTTTATAATATTATAAATACTGTATCATGCTTGTTATTGCATTTAAATAGTATCATTTATCACTTGAAGGGTATACTCTGTAGCATTTCCGTTGATTGATTGTCTCCTCAACTTTTAGTTTGAAAAATTTCAAACAAAATTTGTAAAAATAGTACAATGAACATCCATATACCCTCCACCTACATTTACCAGTTATTAACATTTTGCCACATTTTCTCACTTGCTCTCACTCTTGCTTTCCTCTCCATATATATTTTTCCCTCTGTGACATTTGACAGTTGCTTGCAAACATTGTGCTTGCAAGCATTTGACAGTTACTTGCAAACATAAACTAAATACTTTACCAAGTATCTTTAAGAACAAGGTCCTTTTCCTACATACTCACAATACAGTTACCACTCTCAGGAAATTTAATATTAACACAATGCTGTTATCTAATATATAGTAAATATCCACATTTTCCCAGTTTTCCAAATAATGTCTCATAATTTTTAAAATTCCAGGATCCATTGAAAGATTGCACATTGCATTTTGTCGTCATGTTCTTCAGGTCTCTTTTGAACTAGAAAAGTTCTCCCAGCCTTTTTTGGGTCTCTCATGACATTGACATTGTGCAGCATTATTGAATCATGCATGAACTTCTTTTCCTGCAACAGTGCAAGCTAACGTTTGAAAATAATAATAATAATTAAATGTCATAGGAGATCTTTTTCTTATCTCCTCTACGTTTCTAGGACTAACGTGAGTGTTGAACAAGTTTTATAAATAGTAAACTCTTGGAGATAGATCATGAGTGGTGGATTATATTGTTCATTTACAAGTTGAGAAGACTTTGATACTTTCTCTAGAACTAAAATATATTTGAAAAGTTTGTCTCTATTACTTAATCTTTTTTGGTATTTTATTTTTATGCATTTTTAACCTCATACTTGATTTGACCACTGGCTTTTAGCATCAATTAGAGAAACCTTTTTAGGAAGGTTTAGCATCATGTTTCATAGCATATTACGGTTTTAAAATTAAGTTTGTTAACTTCACGAGGCATACATAGCTTTTTCACACCAGAATGCTGTTGTCCTCTGCCACCATGCCTGGCATCCTGGGAGAACTGCAATATGTAGAAAAATCATTACATTAGGGAAAAAGGAAGAACCTCTTCTCCTCTTAAATCCAGTCTGCATTCTTGTGAGATTCTGCCATGTCAGCACGTTTACTCCTGGCTTTCTCTAATCGTGACCTGGTAGCCTTCAATATGTGCTGAAAGGTTGCAGTTCCAGATTTCACTTAAAAATACTACTTTCCAGGACTGCTGACTATAAGTCAGGTCATTCCAAGAAGAGTAATTTTTAGAAGATTCCTTTAGGATTTAATATTTAGAATATTTCTGCTTTAGTCCTCAGACCATAGAATATAATCTTGATATAATTTTACTTTAACTTGAAAAAATAAATCTCACAGAAAGTTAGCTTTAAAAGTTAGTTTTTTCTTTCTCCCTCCCTTTCTTCCTTCCTCCCTCCCTTCCTTTCTCCCTCCCTTCCTTCCTCCTTCCCTCCCTCCCTCCCTCCTTCCTTCCTTCCTTTCTTTCTTTTTAAATTTTTATTGGAGTGTAGTTGCTTTACAATGTTGTGTTAGTTTCAGGTATACAGCAAAGTGAATCAGTTACACAGATACATATAGCCCCTCTTTTTCAGATTTCCTTCCCATTTAGGTCACTACAGAGCATTGAGTAGAGTTCCCTGTGGTATACAGTAGGTTCTTGTTAGGTATCTATTTTATACATAGTAGTGTATATATGTCATTTTCTTTCTTTCTTTATCCTCACCCTTTTTCTTTTCCAGTCATGGCTCCGACCTTCATCTTGAAGAAGTGGGGAGAGTGATGTTGGGCAAGCCTGGAAAACTGTGCACGTTTGCTGTTCTTAGAGAACGAAGCTGTTATTCAGGGCCCCTCATGTAGCCAGAAGACCAAGAAAAATCTGACATTGGCCACAGAAAGATTGCAGACTGCCTTTAAAATAGATTATATCAGTGGAGAAACGGTGATAGTTTTTTGTGGGGGGATTCTTCAGTTTTTCTGTTGGGAAGAGTTTTGTGTTGTTTAAAAGATACTTTGAATAACTTGACCTGATTTATGGGCTCATTTAATGTTCCTTTCTTTCATTCTTTTTGTCCCTCTTTTTAAAGAACTGCTTGCCTTTCCTATTTATTTCTAGGGTGATTTTTTAAAATGACTTGTGCAATACATTTTGAGGTGGAACTTAGTGGATTTTTTTCCTGATATATTAGAGCATTTAATTGACTATTTTATCCAGATTGATTTGTTGAATATTTGCTAAAGACTAGTTCTTTAAGCTATGACATATGATAAATCCAAATGGCAGTACCTCATTGTTTACTTAGCTTTTGTACTTATATTTTTCAGAGGAAAAAATACTACTGTAAATTGTAAATAGTCAATACATAACTGTATCGTATGCAAATCTGTGACTGTTGGCAATGTCATCTCAGAAGAACAGATAAATAAAGTTTATTTACTATATAAAATGTGCTTATTGTGTTTTTTCCTAAATTGAAATCTATTTCAAAACAGTTAAGAATTTATGGTGTATCTGGGTGAATATAATGAGGAACTATTTGTCAAGAGAGCTGAATGGCTAAGCATTTGGAAAGATTTTTTTTTATGCATTTAATTATTGAGTATTTTTCTAATGTGTGAATGGATGAACGGAAGAATAGGCCGTGTGTGTGTATACACATAACTACATTTATAATTCTGTTTATATTAAGGCCCATTAAAATTTCTGTGAAAACATTTTTAATTGCCTAATATTTTACCCTCAATATTCCATCATTTAATGCCATGTTCTCTACTGTTGAACATTTAGGTTGTGTGTAATTAGTCACTTTCATTCAGTACTCCATGAGGGTCTTGCTATTCATGTTGTAAGCACACTGGAAAGAACAACACAGGACCAACCTGTCTTTCTCTCAACAGCCTTTGGTTGCCAAACACGGACACACTTCAGAAGACTGTGTGCCAGGTTTGTCTGGCACCCTTTCCCCAAACATTCCAAAGATGTGACGCATGGGTGAGCATTCAGAGTCAGTACACTCTTAGAACATTACGTTTCAAAACTGGGCTTCATCCATATTTGGTTAAAGTGTTAAAGCTGCATTGAAATAGCTATGCCTGAAGCATACTCTCCATGGTGGCAGTTGGGGGGCAGGTGAGGGTGCAGGCAAGGCCGCGACATTCCTTCCATCCTCTGGCCATTGTAATAATAACAATTTCCTGGTGCCTTCCTTTGGGATCCTCTTTAGTCGGGCTTTGTTGTTGTCATTATGTTTTTCAGAAGTGTCCAAATGCCAAACATATGTGAACCTATGACACTTAGTAAACAATATGGCCATTTAAAATTTTACTCTGACGATTAAATGCAGTTAAAATGCAGCTATGGGTACATCTCTTATAATTTTCCAATTGCTTATTCCCCTGCTGCAGGCAGGCGGCTTCTTGCTTATCTCACACCCAGATTGGGCTGCCCTCCCCTTTTAAATGGGGAATGTGTAGTGTGTTTCCATGTCTGTCATTTCTCTTTCCACTACTGTATGTTGGGAGTGGGTAGGACAGATCATTTGTCTTTTTCATTCCAGGTTTCCAAGAAAAGTTAACTCAGGATCCGGTGTGGCTCATGAGATCCTGGACATTATGTCTGATGCTATGATTGGGTGAGACTTTTGGGAAGTCTTTGGGAGCATTAATTAATGTAATGTAATTTACGGGCAACCAGGAAGGAAATGAATCCTTATGACCCAGTGAGCAGATTGCGGTAGATTGGATCGTTGTTTCCAATTCTTCTCTCCCTCCCTATATTTGGATTATGCATCCACATACTTCGTTATCTGACTTTGAAGTACCTACTATTGGAGCGGGTGGAAATACATTTCTCCACCAACACTGAGATTGGCTGTGTGACTTTAGTCAATGAGTTTTGAGTGGACATGACTTTGCCACATCTGAGCAGCAGTTTTAAGAGCCCTTGCATAGTTCAGCTATTGCTGTTTTATCGCTGCCATGAGACTGAGATAATGGGTTCTCCCTTAGCTTGGACACTGGGATAGTGACACATTGACCAGACGTGTAACAGAGTGAGAAATTATTATTATTATAAGCCACTGAGATTTGGGAATCATTTGTTACTGTAGCATAACTTAGTGAAAACTGACACATGCAAAAAAAAATTATTTTTGCAGGATAAAGTGATGTCTTTAGTTTTTAGAAGTTTTGACTATGTAGTGTCTTGGTGTGGATTTCTTTAGGTTTATCTTAGGGTTTGCCCAGCTTCTTGAGTCTACAGGTTTATGTCTTTTGCCAAATTTGGGAACTTTTCAGCCATTATTTCTTTCCTTTTTTTTTTTGGTTTTAAAAAAATATTTATTTATTTATTTATTTATGGCTGTGTCAGGTCTTAGTGCGGTATGCGGGCTCTTCGTCATGGCATGCTGGCTTCTCTCTAGTTGTGGCGTGCAGGCTTCTCTTTAGTTGTGGCATGTGAGCTCTGTAGTTGTGGCACATGGGCTCAGTACTTGTGGCATGCGGACTTAGTTGCTCCGGAGCATGTGGGCTCTTAGTTCCCCGACCAGAGATTGAACCCACGTCCCCTGCATTGGAAGGTGGGTTATTAACCACTGGACCACCAGGGAAGTCCCCAGCCATTATTTCTTTGAGTATTTTTTTAGCCCTACCCTCTTTCTCCTCTCCCTGCTCTCCTTCTGGGACTCCAATGACACGTTAGATCCTTGGTTGTAGTCCCACGTGTCCCTGAGGCTCTGTTCATTTTTTTTCCTCCAGTCTAATTTCTCTCTGTTGTTCAGATTGAGTAATTTCTCTTGTTCTATTTTCAAGTTCACTGACTCTTTTCTCTGTCCCCTCCATTCTGCTGTTGAACCCATCCATTGAGTTTTTAATTTCAGTCATTGTATTTTTCAGTTCTAAAATTCCCACTTGGGTCTTTATATCTTCCATTTCTTTGCAGAGATACTCTGTTTCTTTGGTGAGACCTTGTTTTCTCATTTATTTCAAGCACGTTTGCAATGCTCATTGAAGAATATGTAGGCTGGCTGCTTTGAAGTCTTTGTCAGATAAAGGATGGGATAGAGATCCAGATTCTCTACTAGGCCTTCATTGACACCCAAGGTGGGGAGGGTCTCCTCATCACTGCTGGGTGGGGATGTAGAGTTAACAGTTGCCCACTAGACCTCCACTGAACCATGGGAGGGGTGGTAGGGAAGGAGACCTCTTTACCTTTGGGTGGTAGTGAAAGTCCACTCTCCCCTGGGCCTCCTCTCCCTCCACCCCAGCAGGAAAGGGGATTATATGTTCTTTACCCACCAATATGTAAGAAATATGAGCTCCGCGGCATGTGGGATCTTCCCGGACCAGGGCTCAAACCCGTGTCCCCTGCGTTGGAAGCAGGGAGTGTTAACCACTGGACCACCAGGGAAGTCCCCGACCTTCCCTGTTTTCACTCCTACTTTGCTAGATGTGTTTTTCTTTTGGGATTGAGCCATGTTGGATTTGAAGATTAGTTTAGGCCCAGGGAAAGAATCTGTCCAAAGAGCTTAATTTCCCCATATCTCTTGGGGAGGTGACATTGCATGCTGGCTATGAGTGCAGGCTCTGGGGCCAGCCTGCCAGGCTTCGAGTCCTGGCTTGGCCATTTACTCACCATGCCAGAGATCTGAGATGGGCTGGGACCTGGGACCCTGTGCTGCAGTGCTTGTACCTGGACAAACTCTCCTCAAGCAACAGAATACAAGAAACTATAAGGGACTAAAAATAACTGTGTGCATGAGCAGTTGGGGCAAACTATGAACAATGTGATACAAAAAGGCCAAAACCCAACTGCCCCTTCTGAAGTGCCGGGAACAAAAGCAGGGTTCTGTGCATGCCCCCTGCACACAGCACCACCAAGGGGGTGGGCAGACCACCTGAGCCACCCCTCCGGCCCAACCCACCAGTCTGCCCCTACCCTCACCCCATTTAAGGGACCAGCCCCCCTTGTGAGCAAGGGCACCTTATTACTTGCTTTCGCTCCCTTGTGCTGCAGCATGAGTCCCATTAGAGCCTTGCCTGAAATTCTTATCTGGCCTCTTATCAATTTCTACTGATTAAATGAGTCCAAGGACCCTGGTCGGTAACAAAGGTACAGATGCAAGAGCAGAAATGGCAACCTGCAAGCCCTTTTGGAAGCTTCTGCTTCTATCACAACCTAAGCCAAACTCAGAATTAAGGGGTGGGGAAAATCACACCATCTCTTGAAAGGAAGATTCAAAAAGTCACTTTATAAGGGTGTGACTGCAGTGAGAGTGTGAAGATTTGGGGCCCTTAATGCAAACAATTTATCAAAATGCTTATCAACTCAGTACGGCCACTACCAATCAGTTGAGTTCATACAGGGTATCAGACCTGTTTGCCATCACAACTGTAAGTTTCCCTGACGGGGGTGCTTCAGGGAACCCGGTAGGGGCAGGGGTGGGACAAAAAGGCAGGGTTCTGGGCCTCCTTTCCACTTAGAGCTGCTTGACTTTTATTTGTTTTATATATTGAGGTTCTACATTAGGTTTTGTTTGAAACAGATTCTGCCGTCAAAAGGCTTTAAAAAGTTTCCTCTCTTTGGATGTATTCAGACCAACAGGAAGAGCACACTTAGCCCATGTTTCCTTGGTCCCTGCAGAAGTGCTTTTGCTCATCTGTGTTTCAGACTGTGCCTTAGGCTTTACTCAAAGGCCACCATAAGAAAGAACTTCAGGGAATCAACGATTATATGTTCTTTACACCTATTTTACGAGTCACCAATATGTAAGAAATCTATTTTACAGACAAGTGCCGGGGAAAGTTTCAGTATATTTTCTCTTTTGGGCAACAAGAACTATTTTATGTATCATGTAACATGTTTCCCTTTTCGCTTTGGCCACGTGGAAGCTTGGTGCCAAATTTAGGTCCCATGTTTCGTAACTCTTAAAACTAGGATGGCCCAAGGAGCTTTTAAAATACAGATTCCAAGGCTTCAACTGCAGAGAGTCTGAGCAACTGGGCTGCCCCTGGTGGCTTGATTATTTCTGTTCTCTTTCTCTGCCCTGGACTTGCCTTCTGATTCTAATATATGTTTCCTCTGGCCCCAATTTTTCTTTCATACAGTAAGTCAGTTATTCCTAGGTCCAAACTGGAAGTGTGTGGGAGGCTGCTCCCAGGACCAGTGAAGGCACTGAGAGGCCTCTGGCCAGTCTAGGGGCCCAGCCTGGATAGGGGGCAGATCCTCAGCAGAGAAGTAGTAGAGGCACCAGGGCCCTCCATGTCTTCGGGTTTGAGAAGTCAGGTGTCCTTCCTAGCGAGCAGCCCTGGGGGAGGCCTATTCTGGAGCTGGGGGCTGGGCCTGAGGGTCAGATGCCAAAACACCCTGGGCTCTCAGGGAAGCAGGACTCGGGCCGAGAAAGAGCCACAGCCCGCCAAGTCCCCTGCAGCATCTGAACACCTGCTCGCACAGTCTCTACGCTGAGATTTTCACCCTATCGGACACCCCCAAGTTTAGGAAGAGAAACCAAGTCTCCCACAGCTTAATTCAACACTCAGGCTTGGCCAAAAATTGTTTAGAAGGACATGATCATTCTCTAGGATGATTCTGAATTTAGAATTGAATATAAATGTCAAAGTGAAGCAAGTTCATGGTCCTAATATTTTGGGGTTATTTGTATATTTTTTAAAATTTATTTATTTATTTATTTATTTATTTATTTATTTATGGCTGCATTGGGTCTTCATTGCTGCGCGCAGGCTTTCTCTAGTTGCGGTGAGCGGGAGCTACTCTTCGTTGCGGTGCACGGGCTTTCCATTGTGGTGGCTTCTCTTGCTGTGGAGCACGGGCTCTAGGCGCGCAGGCTTCAGTAGTTGTGGCATGCGGGCTCAGTAGTTGTGGCTCGCGGGCTCTAAAGCACAGGCTCAGTAGTTGTGGCGCACAGGCTTAGCTGCCCCGAGGCATGTGGGATCTTCCAGACCAGGGATCGAACCTGTGTCCCCTGCATTGACAGGCGGATTCTTAACCACTGTGCCACCAGGGAAGTCCTGGGTTATTTGTATTTTTAAGATAACTTGGCATACTAAATTAGCTAATAAATTAGCCTTGGATTCATTATAAAAGTTATAATTGAAGAATTGATTTAGATTTGTGATTTTAAGCTGAAACCTTATTAAGTTTATAAACAACGTTAGAATATTTAAGATAAAAGATACATATTATTTTAAGTTTTATCAGTTAGATTTATCAGCCTTGGTTAAATAAGGAAATAAGTACTTGGAAGGTTTTTGGAGCCAGGTGAATACATGAAATGTATAAATTTTATTTATAAAATAAATTAATGATTATTTGATTAATGATTATTATTAATAATTAATAAATTAATTAATTAATTTTATAAATAAATTAATGTAGCAATTTCAAATATAAAGAGAATTTAATGAAGTTATAAAAATGTTCTGAAAATAATTGCTTGAAATTTGGTAGATTTATAATTAGAATAATGAGATTAATAAGCTGAACTTAAATAAGGTTCTACATTTGTGATGTTAATAAATTCAGTATTAACTTTTTTAACTGAAGTAGTCTTCTAATGAAACTTACTCTTAAATCTCTCTGAAAATACTAATTAGAATTAAAAAAAAATTTTTTTTCCTTCTTTATCCTACAGCTCTATTTTCTTTGGGGCTAGTTGTCCTGTTTGTGAATGTTTTTCTTTCTGTTGGTGGGGTTCCTGGTGGCTGGCAGTCCTTGGTTGACCATCAAAGGACAAGGTAGGTTGCCCTCGTGGCTGGAATGAGTTTCCCTTTGCATTTGTCTAGATCTGTTTGCGTGACAGGTGTGTCCCTGAATGAAAGAGCCACCTCTGCATCCCGTGGAAGTGGGCAGGGCTGATGTCTTTCCCTTTGATTGCCTCTCTCTGTTTCGTTCTCCCTCCTTCTCTCCCTCCTGCTCTTACAAGACTATTTGCCTTCTCTTTTACACACGCTAATAGCTAATGTTAGATTCGCTTCAGGGCACCCACAGAGCTCACTACTCCCCTTTAAAGAGGGAAGACGGAGAAGGAGGAGGAAGCGAGCATTTATGGAGCATCTTCTCACAGCATGAGGGACTCAGGACCCACTGACTCGTTCAGGCCCTCCCAGGGGTGTAGGTGTTGCTGTCCCATTTGACTCATTAGGATTTTACCTTTAGTTGTTTTAAAAGGTGAAACTGGGCTTTACTGAGCCGTGACAAGGATAGAAGCTTGAGCAAGAAAATGCTCAAGGATCAGAAAATGTCAGGAGCCTCATGGTCTTGTGGTGGATGATATACAATTGGGTTCTTTCCTTGGGAGTAATGGAATCTGCTAGCACTGCATAACCAGAGATGGGGTGGGGAGGGAGAGGAGAGAGAGTGCACTCAGGAGACAGAAAGAGCAGATAAGATGGTCATTGAAACATTTTTGATCATCAGAAGTGGTTGAAACTTCAGGTGTCAGAACAGTAGGATGGAAACGAATTGGCCCTGGCTGACTCGCTTTACACTCCGCACTGTGCATGCCTTACTTTCTTCAACTTTCGTGAACAGACAGAGGTGAGGAAACTGGGTCACCATGGATGTCAAGAAGCTGTAGGCCAGTAATCCAGGAGGCAGAATTTGAACCCTGGACTTAATGATTCCAGACCTTCCACTGGGCCCTCTCAAATTCACACTAAATCGTTAGCAAAATCACCGATATCCTCCATCTCTGCTCTGAAGTCTCCTTTTGCTTTCTTGATTTAAGTGAAACCCTTACTCTTGTCTTGTGACTCTGATTCCCCTGCAGCTTCCTCCAGCTTGTGTTGGCAGTGGGAGGTGGGGTCGGGGTGTTTTTCCCCACGCCCCTTGGATGACTGGCCTGAAGGTCCACCTTGTTCCTCATCGTAGCTTCCAGACTGCAGGACCATGGCGTCCAGACTCTGGTGAACAGGGGGCCTGTGACCTCTTGAGAAGGGGTCATCTGGGGTTGCACTGGTGATGTGAGCTCCAGGGAGCTCCTGCCTGTGTGTGTTGGGCTGGTGGGCAGAGGCGTGGGGTCGCAGGCCTGATCCGGGGTGTGGTTCGGAGGGCTGCCCAGGCGTGCCGTCCTGCATGTGCACCTCTAGGCCCACCCCACCCTTGCTGGTCCTTCCATTCCCACTCTTGGCCTCAGCCCACACTCTCTTGTGCCAAGAATCGAGGTTTAAAGTCTTATTGAATAATCCTTCACCAAAAATGTGTTGTCAACCAGCAGTGACTGAATTCCTCCTGGTCACCTATGGACATCGGTTGGATGTATCAGTTACTGTTTGCTGCTTAAAGCAGCCCCACTTATCAAGCTCACAACTCTGCAGGGTGGCCCTTAGGGCTGGGTCCGCTGGGCATTCTTCCCATCTCAGCTGGGCTCACTCATGCACCCGGAGTCAACTCTGTGTCTGCTGAGACTGGCTGGTCCAGGGGCCAGGGTGGCTGGTCTCTGCTGCGTGGTCAGCCCGAGTCTAGCAGGGAGCGCGTGCTTGTTCACGGGCAGCATAGTAGGGGGCTGGGAGCAGGTAAGAGCCCGCAGACCTTGAGGCCCAGGCTCCCACCCTGCACGCCATCGCTTCCACTACACTCTGTTGGCCAAAGCAAGTCACCGGGCCAGCCTGATTGAAGGGCTGGGGACACAGGCTCCACTTTAATGAGAAGCATTGCAGAGTCATGTTGCAAGGGGATATGGGTAACTGTGCCCCCTTTTTATTTTTTTAACAAGTGCAGTATCGCCATAGGCCAGCATGCAGATCCTGCAGCTGTAAGGAGAGAGGGAGAACTTTTATCCCTGGGCCATCCCATCTCTGGGTTTTGTATAGGTCCTGCCAGTTGTGGTGGGTTCTGTGGGGTCCCCTGTCCTCTGACCTTGGACGGCTGTGAGTGAACAACGTGGCCGCTCTCAGAGAGGCTTGGTGGAAGCTCTCAGGGGCGTGCTGGGGCTTAAGAGCCTCCCGATCTTCCCAGGCAGCTGTCAGAGCTGGAGCTGGTTGGCAAGGCCTCAGCCGTTCATATCTAATCTGGGCGCTGATTGATGGAGGTGGTTTTGCTTTGATTGTCCCTGGGAGGCAGGAGCTGCTCCAGGTCTGTGGCCATTTACGGGCAGAGCCAGAGGCTGGTCCTCGCTGCGTAACACGACGGAGTTGGTGGTGGGGATCACATTCTGCCCAGCAACCTTTGCAAGTCACCATCCCAGCCCCCGCTGACTGCCTCCCGAAGCGTCATTTCCCTCCTCGTAGAGGTTATATAATTACACCTTCTCTCTGGCCATCTTGTTTTCCCCTCACTGCTGGATCATCACCATCTGGGCGCTGATACCGCTCCTGCGTCAAAACATAAAGTTCGGGCTTCCCTGGTGGCGCAGTGGTTGAGAATCTGCCTGCCAATGCAGGGGACATGGGTTCGAGCCCTGGTCTGGGAAGATCCCACATGCCGCGGGACAGCAGGGCCCGTGAGCCACAATTACTGAGCCTGCGTGTCTGGAACCTGTGCTCCGCAACAAGAGAGGCCGCGATAGTGAGAGGCCCGCGCACCATGATGAAGAGTGGCCCCCGCTTGCCACAACTAGAGAAAGCCCTCGCACAGAAACGAAGACCCAACACAGCCATAAAAATAAATAAATTAAAAAAAATAGATACAATAAAAAAAACAAAAAACCCCCAAAATACATAAAGCTCTCGGATTCCGCATCTTCCCCCACCTATCGCCCCGTTTCTCTATTCCTCTTTAGGGAACACTTTAAAAAGAGATAACTGGGACTTCCCTGGTGGTGCAGCAGTTAAGAATCTGCCTGCCAATGCAGGGAACACGGGTTTGATCCCTGGTCCGGGAAGATCCCACATGCCACGGAGCAGCTAAGCCCGTATATCACAACTACTGAAGCCCGCACACCTAGAGCCCGTGCTCCGCAACAAGAGAAGGCACCGCTATGAGAAGCCCGCACACCACAATGAAGAGTAGCCCCCACTGTCCGCAACTAGAGAAAGCCCTCGGTCAGCAATGAAGACCCAATGCAGCCAAAAAAAAAAAAAAAAAGAAAAAAGAGAACTATACTCTCCCTGACATGTTTGCTTCCATTCCCCTGAAACCCCTCTTGGAAACTGCTCTTGGCCAGGTCCATTGCTAAGGCAGGTGGTCTCGCTGGGTCTCACCTGATTCACACATGTGGCCCCTTTGTCTTTCAGAAACCCCCTCCCCTCACTTGGAATCCACTTCTGCCTTGCTGGCTGGGGCGTCTTCGCTTCCCAGACTGCTGACAACCTAGGGCCCTGGGGTTCAGGCTCCAGGCCTTTCCTCTCTCTTATCTGCATCCCCTCGGTGACCTCATCCTGTCTCATGGCTTTAAACACCCACTACGTGCCAACGATGCTCGTTTTATATCTCCTTTCTGGTCCCCAGACTCACCTAACTGCCCGTTCAACATTTCCATTTAGATGTCTAATTGCACCTCGACTTTGGCGTGTCCCAGACTGAATCTTGATCCCCCTAGACCTGCTCCTGCCACGTCACCCCCTGTCAGTTAAAGGCTTTCCTTTTTCCCTTGCTCACCAACTCCTCATGATCACTGAATCCTCAGAGCTCTGCCTTCAGTTTGGGGGTTTGCATTTTTTCCTTTCTGATGTAACTTTATTTTTGAATATGTTAAACATTTGTGCAGTTCCAAGTCAAAACAGTATTAAAAGGTATCCTTAGAGAAATCTCATTTCCCTCTCGACAGTCTTTACCCCATTTTTCAGTGTTTCTTCTGGCAAAAATAAGCACGTGTATTTATTTCCCCCTTTTTCTTACACCAAAGTTGGCATACTATATGCATTGTTCCATCTCTTGCTTTTTTCACTTAACAATATATTGTGGCGATCACTCCATTGCACAGAGAACTTCCTCATTCTTTTTACAGCTGCATCAGAATTTCATTGCATGGATGTAATTTATTCAACCAGACCCCTACTGACAAACATTTGAGTTGTTTCCAGTTGAGTTGCTATTACAAATAGGGCTGCAATGAATGGCCTTGTGTATATGTTGTTTTGTGCTTTGGAAGGATGTTTTCAGGGTGGATTCCTGGAACCATGGGGGAAGGACGCCATCAAGAGAATCTGGGAGGTGGCACAGGGTTTTTGTCCTAGTGCAGCCCCAGGGAAGGCACAGCCAGCAATGGCCGACCTAGATATGGCCAAGGAGGACAATGGGGAAGGAAGCATCCCCCAGAGCATGGGGCCAAGATCCCAAAAAACAATGTTTGGGGAGCCCCTTCCAGGGGGTAGACCTGGGGCCCACTCATGGAACATTCTGCCTGCTCTGTGTCTCCTATTGTTCACTTTTGGAACTGGCCTCTTGGTGCTGTGGAGTTCAGCTACATTCTTACTGCCTGCTGGATCCGTCCATTTCTAATGGAGGAATGTTGAAGTCTCCAACTCTGATAGTGGATTCATCTACATCTTTATCTTTGATTTTCTGCAGTTTGAATACAATATGCCTAGATGTATGGTTTCTTTTATCTTTTCCTTTTTCTTTTTTTTTTTTTTCTTTAAGGTGTACACTGTATTGAACTGATCAAGTCAGTGTACAGGTAAGCCCTGGCTGTCTCCACACCTTAGCCTGCTCCCGGGGGACTCATTCTCTCTTTCTCTTCCTTCCTTCCTTCCTTCCTTCAGTCCTTCCTTCCTTCCTCCCTCCCTCCCTCTCTCCCTCCCTCCCTTCCTTCCTCTCTTTCTTTCTTTTGGTATTTTTCCTTCTTGGTGTTCTCTGAGCTTCCTGGATCTGTGGTTCAGTGTCTGACATTAATTTGGGGCAATTTCTCAGTCATTATTACTTTAAATTTTTCTTCTGTTCCTTTCTCTCTGTCTCTCCTTCTTCTGATACTTCCATTATATGTATATTACACATTTTGTAGTTGTCCCACAGTTCTGGTTATTTTGTTCCTTTTTCTTCCCTGGTCTTTTTTCTCTTTAATTTTCAGTTTTAGAAGTTTCTGTTGACATATCCTCCAGCTCAAAGAGTCTTTCCTCCGTCATGTCCAGTCTACTAAATGATCCCATTAGAGGGATTCTTCATCTCTGTTACAGTATTTTTGATCTCTCATTTTGCCATCATGGGAAATCCTGGAACTTCTAGGTTGACTGCATGAATCCCAAAGAGAAAGCCAATAAAAAAGCAGGGAGGAGAAGGAGAAAATCTGTCACTGGGGATATCTTTTACAGTTGCTGGATCAAGTCTCACTTGAAGCCAGAACTAAATCTGGATTTTTAATTGACATACCCAGTAAAAATTCTTTTATATTATGAGTCAGCTTGAAGTGAATTTTCTGTCACTTGTGGCTCAAAGAGTCCTCACTGACTCTATACCTAACTCATAGGCTTATTGTGAGGTTTAAATAAAATTGCCCTTAGCGAACGAAGCATGGCACACAAATAATACTCAGTGAATGGTTACCAATATTGTTATTATGATATATTTATTTTTACAGAGTTATGTGTGCTTTTTATTCCATATCCTAACATTGGCATGTTTCTGTTTCTCTTTTTGGTATTATTCCATTTCTACCCCCAAAGGAGAGAGGCTGAGGGAGGGGAGTGATCAGCCCTGGGCTTCTGACCACCAGCTTCAGCCTCGGGTCCTCCTTGCAAAACCACAGCTGGGGAACGACACAGAGACCACGTGGTGTGGTTCTAATTCCTCTGACATCTCATTTTCATTCTTCAATGATATTTATCTGCATCCAGCTTACACATAAATGTTTCCAGTAAAATGTTCCAAGTGCCTTTTTTCAGAAATCTGAATCCACATGAAAACAATGGCAACAAGAAAAAGGTGTAAACTTTCCAGAACAGGCCCAGATTTTGAAAATGTGATAAAGAGGTTATTGTGCGTCCGAACTTTTCACACAAGAATTGGAGGAGATTTAACACCAAGAATAATAAACCGAGGAAAACCAGCTAATGCAGAGCAGATGGGCCTGCAGGGCAGTGCTAAGCTTTTCAATGTCTTTCCTCTTGGACCTTTGGACTCCAGATGACTGAGTGCTGGTTTCTCTAGCTCCAAATAAAGTTAATGCAATTGGGGAAACCATCAGTATGGCTGGTTTGATTTCTGGAGTGATTAGTGGATTAAAGTTTTTCAAGACTGTACTATGTGGTGGGCATTTGACATTCACTACTTGAATCCTGACCACAGCTCCATTTTACTGTTGAGAAAACTGAGGTTTTAAAAGCACGAATCACTTGCTGAAGGGCACATAGCCAGTATGAGAGCCAGGATCAGTCCTAGGTCTGTCTCATTGCATATGCTATGGTTCTGCAAACTGGGTAATAAGAGAGCAGGGAAAGGGGGTCGTGGTCACATAAATTTGAGAAACTCTGTGTGTGTATGTGTGTGGGTGTATATCTACATAGTAAAAGCCTTACTGAGGTATACTTGATCTGCAGTAAGCTATACATGTTTAAACCATACAACTCAATAAGTTTTGACCCATGTCTATCTGCATGAAACACCACAATCAAGATAGTGAACATCTCCATTACTTCCAGTAGTTTCCTCGTGCCCCTTTGTAATTCCTCCCTCTTTTCCCTCCCACCGTTGATCCCAGACAATTGCTGATCTCCCTTCTGTCACCATGGATTAGTTGTACTTTCTAGAGTTTTATATAAATGAATCATACCGGATGTACTCTTTTTTTGACTGTCTTCTGTCACTTGGCATAATTTTTTGAGATTCATTCATGTTATTACATGTTTGTTCCTTTATAGGACTAAGTGGTGTTCCATTTATGAATCTGCCACAATTTATCTACTCATCTATAGATGGACATTGAGGTTGTTTCCAGTTTGGAGCTATTACAAATAAAGTTGCTATGAACATTCGTGTTCAAGTCTTTATATGACATAAACTTTCTTGGATAAATACCTAAGAGTGGAAGGGCTAGATCATATGGTAGGTATATGTTTAACTTTTAAAGAAACTGTTTAACTGTTTTTCAAAGTGGTTGCACCATTTTACTAGCAGTGTATGGGAGTTCTCGTTCCTCCTCATCAGCACTTGGTGTGGTCAGTCTTTTAAATGTTTACCATCCTAATAGGTATGTAGTCATATCAGCTTTTCTTATGGTTTTAACTTGCATTTCCCTAATGACTAATATTATCGAGTATGTTTTTATGTGCTTGTTTACATCTATATATCTTCTTTAGTTAAGTGTTTGTTCAAATGATTTGCATATTTTAATAGAATTGTTTCTTACTGAGATTTGAGAGTTCTTTATACTTATTGGATGCAAGTCTTTTAATAGAATATGCTTTGCAAAGATTTTTTCTCCAAGCCTGGGCTTGTATTTTCATTCTCTTGCCAATGTCTTTTGAAGAACAGAAGTGTTTTTTTTTTTTTAAACTCTGGTGAAGTCCAATTTATTTATTTATTTTAAAATTTATTGAAGTATAGTTGATTTACAATGTGTTAATTTCTGCTGTACAGCAACACCTGTACAGTTACACATATTCAGTTACACATATGTATATACCTTCTTTTTCATATTCTTTTCCATTATGGATTATCACAGGATATTGAATATAGTTCCCTGTGCTATACAGTAGGACCTTATTGTTTATATCCGTTGAAGTCCACTTTATAGTCCACATTTCTTAACTTCTACTTCATATTTTTAAAACCTTAGGTACCTTCTGGAAGAATTCTTGGCTTGATTTTACAGCTCACAGATTTGCTCTTTGGCAACCTATTCTGCTCTTCAGCCTATGTGTTGAATTTTTTTCAATGATCAGATACTTAAAATAAAAATCATTCATCATGTTTGCAACATGGTAATCTTACATCTCCCTGAGAATAGCAATTATTCAGTTCAGCTCAGTCTATGAGCTTTGTTTCCTCGGCGTAATTGTTACACTTGGTAAGAGGGTGACATCTTTCTTGCACAGCTGCTTGGTGATGCTTAGCTGAGGAGTCATGTATTTGAGGACCCCTGTTGGCTGGTCTTTGCCTGTTGTGCCCACTTCGAGGATGAGGAGTGAGAAGCAACACAGCACCACCAGAGGGCGCTTTCTTGGGTGCAGGAACTCCTCACTCCTCCCTGGTGCAGTCAGCCACCTGGGACACTGTCTAAAGACTCATACTCCATGGTCCTACATGGAAGCAGACACCTCTACTGCTGCTGCCTAGTCCCAGGGGCAGTGAGGACAGGGCACAGACCTGACAGCTCCTTCTCAGGTGCCCCAGCTCGTGCCCCATCAGGGGCTCCAAGCTGCTCTTTTCCTGCTCTCCCATACATACCTTCAGGCTTTGAGTATCGTTGGAACCACCGCCCAACTTCTATCTACTTCTATGCAAGAGTCCTCTCCCATGTGTACCTAAGTATAGGATTCCTTTCAAAATCTGATTAGGCTGCCTTCCATATTTCAGGGATTTTAAATATTTCTTATCTAAAAGGAAACCCCTTCCAATTTTCCAACATTATTATGGATCAAAAACACATTTATCTCATTTCTAGAGACTTGTGATGGGAGGAGAGGCTGTAACTGATGCTTCATTGTCCAACCTGAATGGAACCTGTGGGCAATATTTGCATCTGTAGAAGAATCTCAGTATTTGAAAGGCCACCAGTGCAGACCACATATGCTAAATGTTGTCATGACAATTTGGTTTGCAACTTTTTTCTTTTGGCCTCCCCACGTGGCACGCGAGATCTTAGTTCCCTGACCAGGGATCGAACCCCTGCCCCGTGCAGTGGAATAGCGGAGTCTTAACCACTGGACCACCAGGGAAGTCCCTTGGTTTGCAACTTTGATGTTTGCATGCTGGGGAAAGTTTACCAGGGCCCACCATCTGAGGGGAACGCATGACCATTGTTAGAAATGAAAATCTGCCCATTTCTCTCCATGCTTGAAGGGCCACGTGTCTGTGCTACAGTTGACAGTCCCAGCCGAGCCCAGACTTTCAGTCATTCCCACCAAAGCACCAGACGTGTGAGTGAAGCCATCTTGGATCCTGTAGACAAGCCCAGCCGCCAGGTGAGTACCACTGAGGCCCTCAGGTGATGCCACGTGAAACAGAACTGAAGAATTGCCCCGCCAAGCCCCAATTCCTTAGCAGGCTGCTAAGTGCTTGAGCTGTAACAGTGAAGCCCTTCTGGAGGGCAGTCTAGTGAGGGAAGCAGATGACAGACCAGTTAATAACATTATGAAAGGGGTTGAAATGGGAGATGGCTGGCAAAGAGTGCTTTAGGAGCACCGAGGAAGGGTATCTTTTAGCTGCACGTACACAGGCACTGCACACAGTACACTTAAACCCTGTGAACAGTGGGTAGCAGCTGCAGGAAATCTCTACGGAGGACATTTCTGGAGTCTTCACCAATGGCTCACATCTGGGAAACTGGTGAGAGGCAGATTTGACAATTTGCTACAGTGATTGTAGAGAAGGAAGCCCAGCTGGGGTGGGCCGCTCACGTGAGGCTGAGGTCGTGGCTGCACCACTGTGGGTTACGTCTCAGCCTTCCACAAGCTGTATCTGAAGCACGTGGGGATGTGAGGTCTTGAACTTTTAAGCCAAAAAAGGCTCTAAAATGGCTCACTTAACAAGGAAGATACTTTAAGAACAGTGTTTTGATTTTTTTCTCTTTTAATCCAAATGCAAATAGCTGTTTCTAAGAGTAAAAGAAATTGCATAATAATAATGATTAAATTGCTAACACTTACCACTGGCTTCCCACGTGCCAAATACTGTACTGTGTGCTTTAGGAGGCATTTTTCGCTGAATCTCCCACAGCAATCCTCTGTGAGCCTCTCTTTACGAATAGGGAAACTGAGGCTTGGAGAGGTTAAGGAACTTCTCAAGGTGACATACATGATGTTACGGCTGAACGTGTGTGTCCTCCCAAAATTCATGTGTTGAAGTCCTAACCCCCAGCTTGGCTGTATTTGGAATAAGGAAGTAATTGAAGTTAAATTAGGTCATAAGAGTGAAGCCCCATCCCAATAGGATTAGTGCCTTTATGAGAAGAGACGCCAGAGAGCTGCCTCTCTCTCCATGTGTTTGCCCAAAGAAGAGGTCGTGTGACACATAGCAAGAAGGTGGCTGTCTGCAACCCAAGGGGAGAGTTCTCACCAGTCACTGACCCTGGTGGCACCTTGATCTTGGACTTTCAGCCTTCACAACTGTGAGGAAGTAAATTTCTGTTGTTTAAGCCACCCAGTCTGTGGGATTTTGTTATGGTGGCCCCAGCAGGTTATATACCTGACAACCCACCACACTGGGATTATGAGCACCAGAGCCCCTGGCTCATCACCCTGAACTGCCTCCTAGAAATATCATTTGAAAAGTTTTACATTTTGTAAAGTGGCATGCTAGTTTTAATATTTAAATTGACGTGAGACATGTTTTCAAAATGACATTTTCGGGACATCCCTGGTGGCGCAGTGGTTAATCCACCTGCCAATGCAGGGGACATGGGTTCAATCCCTGGTCTGGGAAGATCCCACATGCCGTGGAGCAACTAAGCCTGTGCGCCACAACTACTGAGCCTGCGCTCTAGAGCCCGCAAGCCACAACTACTGAGCCTGCGTGCTACAACTACTGAAGCCCGCGCGCCTAGAGCCCATGCTCTGCAACAAGAGAAGCCACCACAGTGAGAAGCCCGTGCACCGCAACGAAGAGTAGCCCCTGCTCGCAGCCACTAGAGAAAGCCTGCACGCAGCCAACGAAGACCCAAAGCAGCCAAAAATAAATAAAATAAATAAATAAATAAATAAAACCTTGGCATTATCTATGTTAACATTGATGGTTGTTACTTAAAGCAGTTTCACTAAATTTGGATCTCTGGAAAAAACATTTTTTTGAGCATGGAAGCAGGTTGGAAATATTGCACCCAGTAATAACAGTGGGACTTTTGGCATATGAAATACTTAAGTGGGAAAGTATTTGCTTAAATCTCTGCCTGCTATTATAGTTGAAGGTTTGGTGATAATATTTGCCCTTCCCATGAACTTTCTGGATTTCAAAACCATGTGGAAGTGTAGCTTGTCTTATATGAAAAATAAAGTCGGAGAACGTTTAAAGAATTAACATCAAGAAATGCATTAAGCTAAGTATCAATTATTTAGAGAATGATTATATGGTGTGTGAATGATCTTGGTCCTTTTATTTCTCCCCCTCCTTTGACAATACCATGAGGATACTTTTCTTCCACAGGTTGGCTGCTCTCCTTCTTAACCTCTACTGGGAGTGCAAGCGGGTGTCAGCCCCTCAGCAGAGGCCAGGCTGTTCTAACAGGCTTTCACTTTGATAAATGCTTTGGCTTTATGGATGGAGCATCTTTTACATCCACTGCTGGCTCTCTGTAGACCATTTAAGCAGTACAAAAGGAGAGATAGATGATGGGTAAGTAAGTAGGTAGATGGATAGATGATACATAAATTAGCAAGAACAGCCCACAATCTGAACCATAACCATTACAGGTTATATATATATATATTATATATATAATATATATATAAATGACATATAGGTATATAACATATATATATAATATATATATAACCAGTTTTATATATATATATATATGTATATATATATATATATATATATGAACATACTTCAGGTAAACATCCAGACCTCTTTTTTTGGGGGGGTTATTAATTTTATTTATTGCTTATTCATTTCCTATTTCATCAATTTCCTCTGTATTATTTCCATTCTTTTTTCTTTTTTAAAAAATTTTAAAAGTTAATATAATTTTAAAGGTTACACTCCATTTAGTTATTACAAAATATTGGCTATATTCCCCGTGTTGTACAATACATCCTTGAGCATATCTTACACCTAATAGTTTGTATCTCCCACTCTTCCACCCCTCTATTATCTCTCCCCCCTCCCCACTCAGACCTCTTTTTATAAGCATGTATACATATAGATGCATGAAAATCTACATATGTCAGATCATCATATTTTGAGCATATTAGAACTTGTAGGATGCAGCTCAAACAGTGCTTACAGGGAAATTTAGTGTATGTGTATACACATGTATTATATATAGTATATATTTTATATAATATATTTATTATATATTATATAAAATGTATATAATAGAAAAGAATTAGAAAAATAGTAAGGCTAAAAATCTAAGCAATTATCTCAAGGAGCTAGAGAAAAGTATTGCAAATTAAATCCAGAGAAAGTAGAAGGAAAGAAATAATTAAAAACAAATCAATAAATAAAAATTTAAAATTAAAAAGTAAATGCATTATAGAAAGAAAACCACCAAAGTTAAAAGTGGGTTCTTTGAAATAATTAAGAAAATTAATAGCTCCTACAAAGACAGATCAAGAAATAAAGACCAAAAATACAAATTACAAGTAACAGGCATGAAAAACCTGACATCACTACAGATTCTACAGACATTAAAAAGGTAATGATTCTGATAGTGTGGTCAAGGAAAGACAAGGTCTTGAACTGAACCCAGTAGATGAGAATGAGTTGATGGATTTGAAAGCTTGAGGAGGTGGAATAAACAAACTGGTTGAATTGGGTGTGGGAGAGAAATAGGTGTAACAGTTTGTGCTGAGCTCTCTCTTAGGTGACTGGGTGGCCAAGGGGCACCACTAGTGAGGCTGGGCAACTCAGATGGAGAACGAAGCTTGGTGAAATTTGGCTAAAACCAACTTTTCCCAATTTAATTTTATTGCTTTTTTTACTTGCTACCTAAAAAACAAACAATCCCCCCCCCCAAAAAAACCCCAGAAAATAACAAGTGTTGTGAGAATGTAGAGAAATTGAAACTCTGTGCACTGTTTGTGGGGAGGTAAAATGCAGTGCAGTCACTGTGGAAAATGTGGCAGTTCCTCAAAATATTAAACATAGAATTACTATGTGATCCAGCAATTCCTCTTCTCGGTATATGCCCTAAAGAATGGAAGGCACTTATCTCGAACAGATAACTGTACACCTATGTTAATAGCAGTATTATTCACAATAGCCAAAAAGTGGAAACAAACCAAGTGTCTTTCAAAGGATCAACAGATAAAGAAAATGTGGTGTGTTAAGTACAGTCTTTAAAAAGGAAAGAAATTCTGATGCGTGGTACAACATGAATGGACCTTGAGGGCATTATGCTAAGTGGATTGTCAAACATGAAAAGACAAATACTGTATGATTCCACTTATGTGGGGTACTTAGAGTAGCGAAATTCACAGACAGAATGGTTGCCAAGGGCTAGAGGGAGGGGAGAAAAGAGGAGTTACTGTTTAATGGATATAGAATTGCAGTTTTGCAAGATTAAAGTTCTAGAGATGGCTGGTGGAGGCTGCACAATAATGTGAATGTACTTAATGCCACCAAACTGTACACTTTAAGATGGTTCAGATGGTGAATTTTATGTTATGTGTATTTTATCCAGTTAAACACACACACATACACACAAGGCTGGACCCCAACCCAAGGTTCTGATTCAGCAGGTCTGGAGTGGGATCTGCTGATTAGCCTTCCTATTGGCATTCTATTGTATTCAGTAAGTTCTCAGGTGATGCTGATGCTGCCGGTGTGGAGACCACACTTAGGGATAAGTGGTTAGGAGGCCTGGTGAGTATCATGTGGAGGGGTCCTCTGCTTGCTCCCTTGCGGCTATCGTTGTTATTGACAACAGCCGGCGTTTATGGAGGGCTTGCCTGCTACAGGTTATCTCACAGTTGGGTGAAGGGGCAGCAGATGGGCAGGGCTAGAGTATATAAACTTCACCCGGCTTCCTTTGGTGCTTGGTGTGAGTGTAAGGCTGAGAGGGAACCAGAGACGCAAATAAAGACCCAGTACAGTAGAGCACACAGCCGCGGGGAGAATTAGGGTCGCCTAGGGACCGAGCGCCCAGGGCGCGATCTGGACGGGGACGTGGGGCGCCCGGGCAGGTCTCCAGGCTGCTCCGCGGCCGCGGGAGGCGGTGGGGCACTCGTGGCCCGCAGAGGGCGCTGCCGCGCCGTCCCGCCGCCTGCCGCCCAGGCCGCCCACCCCGCGGGCGCGCCTCTCCGCAGTCCAGCGCCGACCGGCCGGGGACCCGCTTGTTCCGAGCGCGCACACTTCTCGGCCGGACGCAGGACGCCGCCAGCTCCTGGCCGCCCCTGTACTCGCCTGCGGCGGCAGCTCGGCCCACCGTCCCCGGCCCGGCACCGCGTCGCGCCCGCGTCCGAGGGCAGAACTCCAGCCCCCAGGAGCCTCCCGGCCGTCGGCGGACCCAGCGGCCCCGCCGCCGGCACGCTCGGCGCCCTGCTCGCGGGGCACAGGGGAGGGCGGCGGCCGGCTGGTGATGGGCGGCCCGGCGGCGCGGAGGGGCGCCGGGAGGCTCCGCGCGCTGCTCCTGGCGCTGGTGGCCGCGGGGAGTCCCGCGGGCGCCTACAATCTGGACCCGCAGCGCCCCGTGCGCTTCCAGGGTCCCGCCGGGTCCTTTTTCGGCTACGCGGTGCTGGAGCACTTCCACGACAACACGCGCTGGTGAGTGCCCTCCCTGCCCGGACCCTGACCCCGGCCTGGCTGGTCCCGCTGCAGCCGGCAGGCCATCGCTGCCGCCGCCTTTCCGGCCTCTCCACGCCGCCGTCCCGAGGGGGCGATTTAAATGTCTCCGTTGTGCGTAGCCCGGCCGCCGAGGAAAGGCGGGGAGGAGGGAGGACGCCGGTTCCCGGTCCAGCGTACTGCCCGGTGGGCGCCCGAGTCGGAGGGGGCCGGGCGTCTCCCCGCCGGGCTTGCCCCTCGCTCGGCCTCCCAGCCAGACTCGGCTTAACTCTCTAGGTCGCAAAGTAACTTGGTTCTTCTGCCCCGTGGGCCCCAGGCAGCCCGGCCAGAACCCCGAAGGCCCCGGGCTGCGGAGACAGACTCCTCAGTTTGGGGAACTCTTGGTGACACCCCACCCGCCTCGCCCGGGCTTTAAGCCTCTCCTGCCGGCTCTGCGCAGGAAGCGGAGTAACCCCGAGATGCGAGGGGAGTGGGCTGCATGTGCGTGGGGTCGGGGGGCGGGGATGCCGACTGTGTGGTCCCCTCCTCGCCCACCAGGCCCTCTGCGGAAGCGAGCTGAGAGGGTCCGGAGGCAGGGAAGGGGGGTGGTCCTGGACCCCAGTGACAAGTCTGGGGCCGGTGGGTGATTTCTGGGGCAGCTCCCCTGGAGACCAGTAGAGGTCAAGGAGTCCAGTTGCCCCCTGAATGCCCCCTTAAGAGTCCCAAGAGGTGGGAGCTCTCCCCATGAGGCACCACCTGTGAAGGGGCACGGAGCTTGAGTGCCCAACCCCAGGGGAGAAGCACCAGGGGAGGCTGGTCTCCCCTTGGCCCTTTCCTATAGACAAGAGCAAATGAAACAGCCACAGGAGGGGTCAACCCCTCCTCAAAGAGTTAGGGTGTGGGTAGTTCCCCAGTGGGGCCCCAGATGACAGCTGGTCTGGGCCTGGTTTTATTGTGTGGTCACCAGTGTGGACATCCTTGGGGGCTGCAGGCTGGGAGGGCGAGGTCAGCCCTGTGTATGTGCTCAGCATGCAATTCTGCTCGGAACTGGACAGGGGCTGAGAGAAAAGGGAGGGTTTGTAGATTCGAGTCCTCTGGCGTTCCTGGAAAAGTGGGGACTCCGTGACCAGCCAGCCCTTTAACAATCATGCTGTTTAGGAGAGCTGCCTCCAGGAGAACAAGTTTTTAAGGTTTTTGTGTAGCTCCTGTCCAGTTCCCTCTCTCCCTACCATTTACCCCAGTTGCTGAGTTTAAGAGCAGCTGTCTTTTCTTGCACTTGCCAAATCCCCCTTTTAAAGCAAAGCAGGCTCACACCTTTTCTGTGTCCTCTGTACTCAGCGTCCACTGTGGACTTTGGTAGAGAAGGTAGCCTGGGCAGGAGCAATTGGAGAACACATCCCAGGATCCTAGGCCGGGCTCCCGAACTGTGTGACCTTGGCACAAAGCATGTGGGGAGGGCTGTTAAAAATAGAAGGGCTGGGACTTCCCTGGTGGTGCAGTGGTTAAGAATCCGCCTGCCAATGCAGGAGACACGGGTTCGAGCCCCAGCCCGGGAAGATCCCACATGCTGCGGAGCAACTAAGCCCGTGCACCACAACTACTGAACCTGCACTCTAGAGCTCGCGTGCCACAACTACTGAGCCCGTGTGCCACAACTACTGAAGCCCGTGCGCCTAGAGCCCGTGCTCCACAGCAAGAGAAGCCACTGCAATGAGAAGCCCGCGCACCGCAGCGAAGAGTAGCCCCAACCATAGGAAGACCCGATGCAGCCAAAAATAAAAATAAAAATAAATAAACAAATTAAAAAAAAATAGAAGGGCTACTCTGGGCAGGGGGCTGCTGAGGAGGGGCAGGCAGGGGAGCTGGAGCACCACATGGGGTCTGCAGTTCCGCAGCCTCAAGGGTCTCTGAGCTCTTTGGGCCACGGGTAAAAGCTGCCCCATTTCGGAAGCAGGGGGAGTCAAGAGCAGATCTGACTTGGAAAACGAGTCCAGCCTGCTTTGTTTTAAAAAGGTGATGAGGAAAGGCTGTGTGGTATGAATAAATTTGGCAAATGCAAGAAGAGACCCAGGGTGAGTGGCAGGAGGTGGTGAGGACGGTTGGTTGTGCTGGGGCGCGGCCTTGGTGTCAGTGGAGATGTGGGACAAGTATTTCAGGGGTCCATCCACAGCCAGGCTTCCGGTCTCAAAAGCGTCTCTCTGCTTCTGATACTGAGTGGGCTGCTCTTTTTATTGGAGTGCTTGTCCCTATAGTTTTTCAAGTACCAACTAATCTCTACTGCAATCTATTTAAAGCAACTTTTCTTATTCCCTGCCCCCCACTGCCTTAACTCTGTCTTAGTTTTTGCTTATCTCCTTGTCTTCTGTCCTCTTGTTATTTCTTCCTAGCGTCTTCCTCCCTATTCTTTTCTCTCTCCTCTCCCTTCCCCCCAGTATTCTTGGTCTTAGACCTTGAAGGTTATTCTCTGCTGATTATGCTGCCCAGTATGCCAATGGTCTTTGAAGCAAGAGACTTTCAGCATCTCCTATTTTCTCCTTCTTTCTTTTCTTCATATCTTTAGAGGCTAGGCTTACTATGAGGCTAATGAAACTTCCACCAAAGGCCTCTCACTTGCACAGGCCCCCCCCCCTACCAAGGCCCTGTGCCAAATTCTATATTCGTAATTTTATATTAATTTTCTTAAAGGTAGTTGCCCTATATTTGTAGGATTCAGGCCCTGTGGAATCTGGATCTACCCTAGGTCTCTACCTTAACTCTGGGGTTGGTTGATTGACTTAGTGACTGATTGTTGGTCTCTTCCTACCAGGCAGTCCTTGGGCCCTGGATCTTTTAGCTTTGCTTGAGGGACATGCAGGTTGTTTCCAATTATTCACAATTATAAACAGCAGCAGGGTAAACATCCTTCTAACAAAAGCCTTGCGGACATCCTTAATTATTTCCTTTGAATAAGTTCCTGGGCTTAGAATTGCTGGGTCAGAGAGGGAGGGAGGTTTTAAAGCATTTTCTCTGCATTTCCAGAGTGCCAGTGAAGCTGAAGTGTGCACTTTAGGGAAATGTATTTAACTTTGGAGTAATTTACCAAAGGGCTGCTCCAGTCCAATGGAAGAGCATAGCCACCTACATGAGGGGGACTTAAAAAAGATCACAGAGAGTCAAACTGGGTGTGGGAGGTAAGTGACAGACACGAAGAGGACAATGTTTTAGGACTCTGAAAGGAACAGGAGGCAGCGTTCACTAAGCCTTGTATCTGCTGTCTTTCTTTCTGAGCAGAAATTACTCTTAAGCTTCTTCATTCAGTCTTAGTGGTTCAGTAGTTTTGCTTCGTGCTAATTAAACACCTCTGTACAGGTGGAAGGATTTGTTGCGTGTAGGGTAAGGGAGGGAGGAGAGCGTGCAGGGGGAGGGGCAGGGAGAGAGCCCAGGCACGACAGTCTGCAGGGGCCAGAACTGAAGGGTCCCCAGGTTAAGGGGACCCGAGGTGCACATCACAAAGCTCCTGCATATGCTCCGTCAGTAGGACTAGTGCTTCTTCTCTAATCCCATAACTGAGCATTCCTAGCAGTTCTTTTTTAAGCAATAATTGTCACTGATCAGAGGTCCTATCTCTCTGTGTAAGGGATGGGGAGGCCTCGCTTTCTGAGCCCTGGGGACTGCGTCTGGCATATGCAGTCATGTTGCATTGGGAACAGAGTCCTGGACCCAGGCTCTCTCCAAGGGTTTGGCTTGAGTGGCCTCTGCTGTCTGTCATGCTCTGGGCGGTGAGCGTTGTCCCCATGGCCAGGTGGACCAGAATATGGCAGGCAGTGTGATAGATGTCATTCGTATCAGTTTGGATGCAAACATGCAAGTGACTCGGTTTCTTTTTTTCCAGTGACACCCTGAGGGCATCTCCCTGCCCTGAGCTAGCGTCCTCCCCTAGACCTCCCACCACCTGGGTCTTCTTGCTCCCTTTGAACAATAGCAGGAGGTGCCAGGGAACATGGACAAAGCAGATTTCTGTCCCCTTCCTTTAGACACGGACTGGTCCCTCAGCTGCAGGGCAGACAACTGTAACACCCTGTGAGATAAATAAATGCAGCCCTGCTGGCTGGCGTAGAGCCCCAGAGCGGGTTTCTTTCACACCCTCCCCTTCCCTCCTTCCTCTTGGCCCCAGACGCCCCGGAGTCCTAGGCGGCTGGGTGCATTGGCTTCCTTTCTGGAGACGTGCTTCCTGCCTCATCTCCCGGGACGCATCAAGACGGCTGTGCTCGGGCCCAGAGCAAGTGCTCGGAAATAGAAGAGGCGCCGGCGTTTTGCTTTGTTAAGGTTGTTAGAGCATCACTCAGTGAGGAACAGGAGTTGATTCAGAGCCGAGGGGACCATAGCATCCTCAATTTGCATGAAGGTTGAGAATTAAAAGAACAAGCTAGATGGTTTGGCACTGCCAGTGTAGTTGCCGTGAGCCAGATGTATTGCTGTCTAAATTAAAATTAATTACAACCAAATAAAATGAAGAATTCAGTTCTGCAGTCATACTAGCCACATTTCAAGTGCTCAGTGGCCACGCGTGCCTCGTGGGTACTGTACTGGATAGTACACAGAACATTTTCACCATCGCAGAATTCTGGTACTGGTTTGGAGCAATGACTGGTGTCTTAAAGGGCTAGCTAGACAGGGACTTCCCTGGTCGTCCAGTGGTTAGGCATCGGCGCTTTCACTGCCATGGGCCTGAGTTCGATCCCTGGTCAGGGGACCAAGATCCCGCAAGCCATGTGGTGCAGGTACCCACCCCCACCCGCAAAAAAAATAAAGGGCTAGACAAAGATCAAAAGGCAGTGTAAGAAAAGTCGACCCTTGTATTTGAGTATGAAAACTGAAATGAGGGAGCTTAACTAAAAATTGAGTGGGCAGCCTCTTTTCATCCATCAAACATTGGAGTGCCTGCTCTGTGCTAAGGGCTGGGTATTCAAGAATGAAAAATGCACTCACAGTCTGATGGGTGAGAAGGTGGTGGGCTTCTCGTCTTGTGTGTCAGGCAGAAAAAAGATGTGGGCTCCCATGGGGGAAAGGCTGGTCCTGGGGCAGCCACGGGGAGTTGTGATGGGCAGAGGAGAGTCCCGTGAAAGTAAAACCTTCAGAAGGGGGACCCTGGGATCATGGGCCCTGCTCCTCACCCCCAGCCCCACCTGGCTTTGCGAGGAGACACCCAGAAATGATGATGGTAGCCGGGCCTTCTCGTAACCTCTGTGGTGACCTCTTTGCCGCGTTCTAGCCCATGTCAGGCTCTCAGGCGGGGCTGTAGCTCCACTTCCCCATATGGATTTTCTGGAAGTAGTTTTTTCAAACCTCGTTCCTGGTTCTTACTGGCCCTGCAGAGCCTGCTTTCTCAAAGCACTCAAGAAAGGATGACACATGTATGAGGCCCGAGTTCTAAGGGGACCTGGAAAGCGTCCCTTGGGGTTTCCAGGACGTTTCCCTGAAGATCTCAGGAAGCTGGCGAGGGTGCTGTTTCCTGAGCTAGTGCTGAACGCTGGCCAGGGGAGAGGCAGCTGTGTCACTCAGGAGAGAACCTTCCAGGGCAAGAAGGCAGACTCTTCTCAGCCAGTTTCTAACAGCCCGGAGTGTGAGAGTGTGAAGGGCCGGGCCCTGGCCAGCTCTGAGTCCCTGGTGACCTGCTGCTGGTCAGGAAATGGTCTCCTTCTGATAACTCCCATTGTGATTTGTCTGGGGAAAATGCCATATTCACATTTGTTAAAAGCAGCCATGGTGTTCTCAGAAATCATTTGTTTTCAAGGAAGTAGCATATAACTGTAAGAAATCAAAATGGGGACTTCCCTGGTAGTCCAGTAATTAAGACTCCGTGCTCCCAATGCAGGGAGCCTTGGGTTCGATCCCTGGTCAGGGAACTAGATCCCACATGCCGCAACTAAGAGTCTGGAACTAAGATCCCGCATGCTGCAGCCAAGACCTGGTGCAGCCAAATAAGTAAATAAATATTCAAAACAAAACAAAACGAAATGAATGATCCCATCAGATAGGATTTGCTGGGCATCCACAAGAGGTCCAGTGCTTTCACAAGCGTAATAGTCCCCAGTGGGATCTTTGGGACCACCTAGTGAGTGGTTTTCAGTTTGCCAGGTAGAGAACAAAGGCTTACAGAGTTACACACCTTGTCCAAGGTCCATCCCAGCCTTGGTGATGCATGCACATTGGGGGCCTGTGCAAGAGAATTATGGGGGTGGGTGGTAAGGCCGGTGAAAGAACTGGGGGTGGGGGAGGAGACAGGATTGGGCAGGGAGAGCCTCGGCCATCTCAACACGGGTACCCCCACCCCATGATTATAATCAGTCCCTGGGGCTGCCTGGGAGATGCGTGGCCTCAGCTTGATTGCCTGGAGGGGGCTGCAGCTGGAGGCTGTCAGCTGACTGTCCTCTTGCAGCCAGAAGGCTTCAGGTGGTGCACACCTACCTCCACGGTGGCCATGGAGCCCATCGTGTGTGAAAGGCTGTGTTCGGAGATGTGAGGTGTGTTCCTCGGCCTGCGGTGTGGCTGGGATCATCTGTGCCTCTGCTCATCCCGCTGTATCAGCATGGGGGGCGCTGGGGTTCTGGGCTGTTAAAATTGGCCCCGAGGCAGACTCCCATGGTGCCTCTTCCTGACCTTTGGGAAGTCTCAGGTGAGGGACGGAGGAGGAAGAGAGCTCCCACCTTACCCTGAGCCATTGAGTCACTGACGAGCACTTGACTGGAGGGAGCTGCCAGACCTCAACCCTGGTACCTTGTGAACCGCAAAGCCTCAAGCCATGTGGATTTGGCGACCAACCAAAGCAAAGTGTTTGAGCATCACTTAGGAAGTGAAAGTGAATCCAAGATTGGGAAAAATCCAGTCTTTGAAACCACAGGCTCACTTGGTCCCCAGTGTCTGCTTTTTTGGGAGAACAAAAAGGACTTGTGTTGTGAGTTTAAATTTGCAGCAGCAGCGGCGGCAGCAGGAATACACTTACAGAGCGCTTAGCCCGTATTAACTCACTTAATGTTCCCTGCAATTGCTTCAGCTGGTTATCATTGTAGCCCCATTCATGAAGGGGAAAACTGAGGCACAGAGACGGTGTTTGGCCAAGTCACATGGTGACACAGTGGTCGAGCTGGGGCCTGCACCTTTGCCTCTCAAGAAGTCAAGAGTCTGAGTTTGGAGCTGCAAGGCACCCAAGCATCTGTGTCATGAGATTCTGTCTTACTTTCTTGGAAAAGTTATGGAATCACGGTCGTGGTTGCTTCCCTGTGACACCCTTTGCAGATGCTTATTCAGGACCCACTGGATACCTGTGCAGAGATCCTGAGGTTCTGCTTTCCAGAGATGCTTGATCACTCAGTAAACAGGGACCAGTGATTCCGCCAGGGACGTTTGTAGGTCCTGCTGTCATGCTAAGTCTCTGTAAGACAGAAGTGTCCTAGGAAAGATGGAGCATTCTGGACTATTCCGTGTGTGCATCCTAACTTCCCTGGGCTGCTTTTGTTACCATCCCTCCACCTGCTCCATTGAGTCCTCCGGGCTCCCACGGCTTATTTAAGAAGCTCTGTTTGGAGAGTAGATGGGAAAGGAAGCCATGGAGGGCCGTGTTTAGGATTTACCCCTGGGTTTGTAACATCATTAAAGAAACCCACACAGAGTCAGAATTTCTGTACGGGCGGCCAACAATATGACAGCAAATCTGAGCATAAAAAAGCATGGAACGAATTTCCTCTATCTCAGCTCATCCCTTGGTGTGTTGAAGCCCAGGTGAGCTCTCCCACCCATTCTGGACTGTTTAGTGTTAAAATGCTGCAACGTGCACAGACGCCAGAGCAAAGTCGGCCGTGTGTGTGGCACACCCCACGGGCAGCACTGCACAGGGTCCTGGCACCTCTTCTCCATCAGGCTGGGTCCTGGAGTGGATGCTCCAGACGCAGGGGAGGGGGGTTCTACCTGGCTCTGCCTTCATTGTGGCCCCTGGTTACCCAGCAACAACCAGATCCGTGGTCTGTGCCATAACAGGGGGGCCACCTGACTTCGCCCCCATTTAGGAGCTGTGTGTTCTTGGCAAGTGACTTCAGCTGTTTGAGCCTCATTCCCTCCTCTACAAAAGAGGAATAATGAGAATTTGTCCCTCATCACATTGTGGGGGAGATTAAATGAGATGATGTCTGCAAAGGATGGAATGGAATATAACATGCAGAACATAGTAAACCCTGGATAAATAAGAATAGCTATTTCTATTGCTACTTTGATCTGACATTTGAAGCTAATGGTCTTCATCCTGCCTTTAGATGCTAAAATTTTGCTTTCAGTACATTTGTTGATCCATTTATTTATCAAAATTCGCGTGTCAGCACTCAATACAGAAACGAATGACAGAGTCTTGCATAAGACACTATTATGTGTGGTCTCTAAAATTTTGGTCATGCTCTACATAAATCTGCATTTTTGTGTATTCATTTGTATGTCTACTTCCAAAAGGATCTGAGATGGCTGCTTTAATTGGAGACCTGTGGGATTGTAAACCCTAGAGTTTTTAAAATCTTTTTAAAAATTGAAGTATAATTGATTTACAATATTATATAAGTTTCAGGTACATAACATAATAGTTCAAAATTTTTATAGATTATATTCCTTTTGAATTTATTATAAAATATTGACTATATTCCCTGTGCTGTACAATACATGCTTGTAGCTTATTTATTTTATACGTAATAGTTTGTATCTCTTAATTCCCTTCCTCTGTCCTGCCCTGTCCCCTCTTCCCTCTCCCCCCTGTTAACCACTAGTTTGTTCTCTATATCTGTGAGTCTGCTTCTTTTCTGTTATATTCACTAGTTTGTTGCATTTTTAGATTCCACCTATAAGTGATAACATATTGTATTTATCTTTCTCTGTCTGACTTGTTTCACTAAGAGTAACACCATCCAGGTCCATCCATTGAAATTTTGCCATTTGCATTCTTTTTTATGGCCGAGTAATGTTACATTGTATATACACCACATTTTCTTTATCCATTCATCTGTTGATGGACACTTAGTTTGCTTCCATATCTTGGCAATTGTAAATAATGCTGCTGTGAACATTGGGATGCATGTATCTTTTTGAATTAGTGTTTTTTTTTTTTTTTCTAGGAATGGAATTACTCGGTCATATGGTAGTTCTATTTTTAGTTTTTTAAGGAACCTTCCTACTGTTCCCCATAGTGGCTGCACCAATTTATTCAATATATTCCCACCAACAGTGTAGGAGGGTTCCCTTTTCTCTACAGCCTCACCAACATTTGTTAATCTGTGGTCTTTTTGATGATGGCCATTCTGACAGGTATGAGGTAAATCCTAGCATTTTGCATGCCTCTTCCTTTTCTCAGCGAGCAAGCGGGAGGTCACTTCTTTTCTGGGGAGCTCTGGCCCTCATCCCAGGCTCCAGGTAAGTCTGGGAGGTAGGTCCACACTTCCAAGGTGCTGGCGAGAATTTTAGCAAAAAAAAAAAGTAAATGTGAAAGCATTGACCTGTTTTTCTTGGAGAAGAAAACTTTCACGAGAAACCAACAGGAAGATTTCAAGACTCAGGTCTCCAGAGCTCTGCAGCTTGCTCTGCCTCTTGAATTTTAATGTTTACTTGATGCTCTCAGGTGGGGAAGGAAAACCTCGGCTCTTTGCCATGTTTCCTTCTCCGGGTACATCTACCAGGACCTGAGCCCCTGGCCGGGACAGCAGCCTCTGAGGACCCTTTACTCCCATCCAGGGTGGCCAGGGGGGCTAATTTCTCTCCGAGGTGGGACCCTCCCCGTGACTCTGTTCTTTCCCTGTTGGTCGTGGAATTTTACCTATTTCCTTCTCTGGGAAGTGAAGGATTTGGCATGGTAAGGTGGCTTTCCTGGCACTGGCTCTCACACTGCTCAAGTCTTGGCTGTGTTTTGCCCAGTAAGGGATGTGGAGTGATTCCTGGGGTTTCCCTGAGGTGTGGTGGATACGCAGTGATTGAATTCCACTCCTGTAACTAAAACGTGGGTCCCCAGGGAAGTTTTGGTTTGGGGATCAAATGCCTGAAAGCAAACCTAATGGGTTTAAGATTTTTAATCCCCAGTTGCTGTCCTCGATCTGGCTGTAATTTCGCCCTGCAGAATCACTGCTGTGGTATTTGTGGGAAGGGAGGGAGCCCTTGGGACGATGTCAGTTCCGAGCCTCCCCCGGGGAGGTAGCTGTGGTTCAGCCCTTTTCTGCCACCTGCTCCCGGGGGAATTGACCCGTGGTTTGCTCTCAGGAGGTGAAGGATGGGTTCAGAGTAGGATGGGAGGCTGGACTGGAGCCTTGGTAACCTGCTTCCCCACACACAGGTCAACCAAGGAAGTGGCTCTGTTGGAAATATGGAGTGCATTTAAACTGCCACAGTAGGAGGGAAGGACTTCCCTGGTGGCCCAGTGGTAAAGAATCTGCCTTCCAATACAGGAGACGCAGGTTCGATCCCTGGTCAGGGAACTAAGGTCCCACATGCCGTGGGGCAACTAAGCCCGTGAGCCCCAACTACTGAGCTCACACACCTCAACTAGAGCCCGCGTGCCGCAAACGACAGAGCCCACGTGCTCTGGAACCCGTGTGCCACAACTACAGAGCCCATGTGCCCTGGAGCCTGCGTGCCACAACTAGAGAGGGAAAACCCACACGCCTCAACTAGAGAGAAGCCCGTGCGCCGCAACGAAGAGCCTGCGCGCCGCAACTAAGACCTGATGCAGCCATAGATCAATAAATAAAGGTGGGAGTCCAGGGGGACTGGAAAGAACATGCCCTTGGACATGGACACCCTGGGTTCAAATCCCAGCCACTTATCAGCAGTGTGACCCACCATTTCTCAGTAAAGTGTACACTAGAAGCTGCCTGACAGGATTGCCTTGAGTGGGAAATCAGACAGCCCATGAGCATAACTGGGGCTGGCAGATGAACGGATGGGCCCACATTTCCAAGTAGGTGCGTGAACTGCTCATTAAGAGAGGCGGCACCTCATTATAGTTTTGATTGGCATTTCTCTAATAATTAGTGATGTTGAGCATCTCTTCATGTGTCTATTGGCCGTCTATATGTCTTTGGAGATATCTCTATTTAGGTCTTTTCCCATTTTTTGATTGGGTTGTTTGTTTTGTTGTTGTTGAGTTGTATGGGCTGTTTGTATAGTTTGGAAATTGAGCCCTTGGTTGCATCATTTGCAAATATTTTCTCCCCGTCTATAGGTTGTCTTTTCGTTCTGTTTATGGTTTCCTTTGCTGTGCAAAAGCTGATAAGTTTTATTAGGTCCCATTTGTTTATTTTTTGCTTTTATTTCTATTGCCTTGGGAGACTGACCTAAGAAAACAGTGGTATGTTTTATGTCAGAGAACGTTTTGCCTGTGTTCTCTTCTAAACAACAAGGTCCTATTGTATAGCACAGGGAACTATATTCAATATCTTGTGACAAACCATAATGGAAAAGAAAATGAAAAAGAATATATATGTATAACTGAGTCACTTTGCCGTACAACATTACATTTTCCATCAACTATACTTTGATAAAATACAAAGAGAGAGAGAGAGAGAGGCTAACCTCTGGGGAGCACCACGCCAACCATGTGAATGTTCTAGGAAAGCAAGAAGATGATCGAAATTCAGCCTGATGGGGAGGAGAAAGACCATCTTTCAGTTACAAACCCCTGTCTGTCCTTTGGGGACAGAGCTTCCAATCTAAGTTCTAAGCTCAGGGCCACCTGCAGAGCATCGCATGCCTTTTTCAGACAAGGTCACATGTGTGAGTGGCTGGCACCAGCGAGGGTTCTCGATACCTGTTGGCTCCCTTTTCCTCCTTTCTGGCTGACGTGGGGTGGGCAGAGTAGGGGAGTGGACCCTGCAGCCCACTGCTGGGGTGCGTGCTGCACTTGGTGTCTTACCATGCTTTGTGGGCTCAGGCAAGTCCCATGACCTTGTGTGGCCACCTGCTTCTCCATCTGTAAAGTGGGGATAATATCAGTGCCTCCCATAGGCTTGCTGTGAAGATGAAATGCAATTGTGCCCAGAGGGAGCCTAGCCCAGCACCTCCACACTCCAAGGGCCCCTTATAGGCTGGTTGTCCTTGTAATTAGGAACCCGAGTTCTGAGTTAAGGAGGAGGCTAAAATGTCTGGGAGGTTTGTGTGCATCTTTAACTGGGGATGGGATAGAGGAGAGCCTTGCTTCTTGGGGTCATCAGTTCATACGGGCCCCAGATGAACGTGATTATTTGTAATCAGCGTAGATGGTTCTGTAACACTTCTTAGATTATAAGTCACCTGGGGAGCTTGTTAAAATGCACGTTCTGATTTAGGAGGCTGGGGATGGAGCCTGAGATTCTGCATTCCCATCAGGCTCCCAGGTGTTTTCCATGCTGCTGGTCTGAGGACCACACTTGAAGTAGCAAGCAAAGGTCCGAAACAGCCTGATGATTTACCACTGGGAGCCTGTTGGTGGGGACACTCCTTTAGATGGTAACTGTACAGAGGAAAGAAACATCTTATTGTCTTGTCAAGAGTTCCGGGAAAGATTCTGGGGGGACATTTGAAGTGGCTGGGATGTCTCTTTGTAACTCAGAATGAGAAAAAAAGCAGATGGCATCTTTTCAGTGGCATGCTCTGAACTCTGGGCCATTGCCCTCTCTCTTGGGATCAGCCTGGCGAATAGCCAGCTGAATTAACTTCAGAAGAGGCAAGCTCGTCGGCTGGCCTGTAGAGCAGTCTTGCTGGCCGACGGCCTAGGTAAAGAGCAGCGCCAGGCTGCGGAGGAAGCCACAATGTTCTGTGAACACAGATACGGGCTCGTCCTCCAGTGAGCCACCCCTGTGAATGTCATGCACACAAGTGCACACACGCCCCCTTATCTCTTGCTTCATTTCTTGTTAGATTTGGGGGAAAAAACCTCCTCTGAGCAGCTGATTAAGAGTTTGAACCAGATGGTTGTTATCAGTGCTTGATCAGCCCTTGTTAGAATCACTGAGTACCTTGGGCTTGGAAGGAAAACATCAGCAGGTCCCTTCTCCAACTTTCGATTTTGAAATAAATTTCTGCTTCTCTGTCTCAGCTCTCGGCTGGGAAAAGCGGTGCTGGGATTTAAGCTCTTCTCCAGGGTCCTTCCTGCTTGGATACCTGTGTATCTGTATTACGAAGTCTGGAGCAGTGGCAGTCTGGAAGGTCCGGGGTTCCAATGCCACTGTGGGGGACACAATAGAGAAACAGGCCATTGTTTCTTGCAGCCATTTCCCTTCCTTTGTACATGATGAATTCTCCCCCTTGTTTAGTTCTTGTGGTTTTTTTAATAGCATGGATTGCAATTGGCATTTATTCGCTGTGCTGATATAAATTCGGAGTTGGTGGGAATTTCTGGACCCAGGTGTGTCCCATGGGGGTTTTCTAGTGGAGGAGGTATTTTATGTTCCACAGCTCCTATGGCCTGCCATGTGGAAAGGCAGTGGGTGTTACAGGGTAGAGATGGCAAGCTGCTGATGCCTCTCACCTGTGTAAACACAGCCAGTGTTAGAGAGCCACCCTTGGCCGAGCCCCGGTGGCTCTGGAGCTCAGCCCCAGAAGCCGGGGCGGGGGGGGGCGGGTGGAAATTGACCCCTTCATGTGGCTTTCTTCTCACTGGAGTTTCATTTGGTGTGTCGTCCTGCATTTGAGTGAGAGCAGTCTCAGGCTGGCCAAGCTGCCCTCATGTGGTTGATGGAAGCAGTGTGGTCTGCGGGGAAAGTGCTTGCTAGGATTTCCAAAGGTGATGGGTTCCAGCCCCCCTTCTGCTTGGGTTTCCTGCAGCTGTGGCCCATCGTGGTGAGGCGGAGGCTGGGAGCTGCCCGGGGAGCGCTGGCGGGTTGCAGATCCTGGGCTGTTACTGAGCCGCAGCAGGCAGCTTGGGGGTGCCCCTCACTGTTGGGGGCCTGGCTCCTCTCACCCCCCAGTGTGGTATGATTTGATTCCTCATAGGATCAGATCCAGACTCTCTGAGACTGACCTGGAAAGAAAGGTTCCACTAAGGACACCCTAGCCTGGGGGTTGAAGGATTGGGCTCAGGGACCCACGTGCCTCCTTGTGAACCTGACACCATGTCTCTGAGCCACATTAGGGTGGTGTCCCTTGTGGGATCTGCCAGCCTTTGCTGAAGGCCCGTCTGAGGGTCTCAGCCCTCCGTTTTCTGATCTGGAGATCTCCACCCCTTCGCTCAGCTGGAGCGTCGGAGGGGAGCAGCGTCATTCTGAGACCAGGGTCGGGGTGAACGTTCGAGATCCCAAGATGAAGGTGGCTTTTAGGACAGAGTTGGGGGAGCTTTTGTCAGCTTTCTACAGCCCCAGGGAGACTGTTTAAGGTCCTTCTAACCTGTGCTTTTAGACACCTTTTCCAGAGATGCATGACGGAGAATGCTTTCCATTCCAAGCCAGTGGGAAATGATCTATTTCATAACATGCCTGATACCCTTGGGAGGGAATCGCATCTCCCTTCCGGGCTGCTTGAGATACGGCGCAGCTCACGTTCCCGTTGAGCAGTGGCTTGGCACTGTCTACTCTTTGAACATCAGCATGGGTTTTGTTTAAAGTTTCATTGTACAGGTCCTTGTAGCTCAGCACCAGCCATTCCTGACTGGGGGTAGTTAGTATTCTTTGCTACAGCTCTTCGGTTGACTGCTTTCCAGAAACAATGCACAAAACTGTAGGTCAGAAATGTTTTTGTAACATCTGGAGGGGAATGTGTGCCATTCCCCCATGTTCTGTACCCAAATGTGTGTCTCTGTCATCTTGGCGTGTCTTGCTCTTTTCCTCCAGTGGGCAAGGGCCCTGCTGGGGACGGCTCATCCCCAGGGCAGCTTTTCAGTTCAAGATGAAAGATGCACAGCCATGTTCTTGCCCTGTTGTAGCCAAACTCTTCTATCTCTGGATTGCTTTGGGCTAGAGGATGCAGTTTATAATTCCACATTGCTGCTACTTCTTTCCTGTCACCCCTAAATGTACACATTGTGTGTGGCAGGGAGGGGCATGAGGGGGACATGGGAGAAAAGGCATTTCTAAATTTCTTTTTTATTTATTCACTAAAGTTTTTAAAAAGTTGAAGTGTAACCCATCCAGAAAAGTGCCCATTGACATATCTACAATTGAATAAATTTTCACAAATTTGTATAAACCCCACTCTGTTTGAAAAAGAGAACATTTTAAGCACCTCCCTCCAGGAGCCCTTCTTCCTGGTTACAACCCTCTTCCATTTCCCGAGGTAGCCAACCTTTAACACAACCGTTAAATTTCACCTAGTTTTGAACATCAGATAAGTGGAATCAGGCAGTGAGTACACTACTGTCCCCAATGTCTTTTGCTCAGTGTTTGTGAGATTCATCCATGAGGTTGCAGTTGACTGTTTATTGATTTTCATTGCTGTATAGAATTCTATTTCTACACCACAGTTTATTTATGCATTCTAGCTTTGATGGATCTTTGGGTTTCTTCTAGTTTGGGGCTGTTACACACCCAGCTGTGAACATTTTGTGCATGTCTCCTGTAGACATATGTGCGTTTCTGCTGGGTATGTTCCTAGATATGAGATTGCTGGGTCAGAAGGCAGGCACTGTTTTAGCTTTCTTAGGAGTTGTTGAATCACTTTTGCAAAGTGGTCGTGATGGTTTACACTCCCCACAGAAGGGTGTGAGGGTTGCAGATGCTCCATATCCTTGTCAGCACTTGGCGTTTTCAGTCCTTTTGGTTTTAGCCTTCTAGGTGGTATGAAGTGGTATCTCATTTGGATTCCTCTGATAACTAATAGAGTTGAGCACCTTTTCATATGTTTATTGGCCATTTATCTTTCTTCATCAATGATCTGTTCAAGTCTTTGGTCTATTATTCTATTGGTTTGTCTGTATTTTTGTTATTGATTTGTGGGAGTTCTTTATACATTCTGGATAGGAACTGTTTGGTGGTGGTATGTGTTCCCAACCAAACTCAGATTTTTTTCCAGGCATGTTAAAATCATAACAGGTTCACTGTAGGAGTCTCTCCCCTCTGCCCCCACCCCCCTCCAGCACTGTGTAATGCTGGAGTATGATCTCCCAGGGAGCATTCGGACAACACACCCATGGCTGGGTAAGGATTTAACCATTGGCTGCCCTTTCTTAGTACCGGGTTGTGACCGAATGCCCTTTCTTCTTGATGTGCAGGGTCCTTGTGGGTGCACCAAAGGCGGATTCCAAGTACAGCACTTCAGTGAAGTCCCCTGGGGCGGTTTTTAAGTGCCGCGTCCACACCAACCCTGACCGGAGATGCACCGAACTGGACATGGCTCGAGGTGGGTGGATTTTCACTGCCAAGATGGGAATGGGTATCACACCCTCACACTTTCCTCTTTTTCTTCCTGATTATTCATCCATTTTTCTTTCCTTCCTTCCTTCCTTCCTTCCTTCCACCCATCCACCCACCACATATTGAGTACTGTTACTTCGTAAGCACTGGGATACACCAAAGATCCTACTATCCTGGGCCTTATAAATTAGTAGGCAAAAGAGATATTAAACAAATAATTGAGTGTGAGAAGATCAGAGAGGAGGTGAGTATTTGATCTGCTCTAGATTGGAGGGTCTGGGGCAGTGACTTTTACAATGACTGGAAAGATGCACAGCAGTAAGCCGGGCAGGTACAGGAGGCAGAACCTCCAAGTGGAGGAAAGTTTGTGCCATTTTAAAATTCAGAGCAAGCACAGCATCACTGGAGTGGTGAGCAGGGGAGCGTGGAAGCAGAGGAGGTTGGTGAGGTGGGCTGGGGCTGGACCACACAGGGCCCGACAGGCTGGGGTAAGGTGTTGGGATTCTATCCTACGTACAAGGTGGGAGGCCATTAAAAGCAATCTTAGGTTTTATGTTTTAAGTAGGAAAAGGTATGACTGAGGGATGTTTTTTAAAAGCCCACTTGGTCTGGTGGAAAATATATCATCTTTGGAGTCAGATCTGCCTGGGTTCAGAGCCCAGCTTTGCCAGTTACTCACTGGCACTTACTGGGAATGTCCCAGAGCCTCTTTGGCCTCAGTTGCCTCACCTGTAAAATCAGAAGGAAGATAGCTATCTCCTAAGGATTACCTTGAGAGGATTGATGAGATAATAGAGATGAATACACAGAACAGTGCTTGGCACATAGTAGGTTCTCAATAAGTAAGAGCTATATTTTATTGTACTCATCAATTCAAGACCTCACTTTCTCCAAAGTCCTCTCCCCTCAAGATCTTCCAACTATTATTTTTTTTTAATGAAGAATTGTCATGATTTTCTTTAGCAGAAATAGAGGAGGTGTCCATGGTGTCTACGACTGGTTTGTGGGCTGTTTGTTACTGGTATATAACAAATTAAGGAGCTTACTTCGTAATATAAATCAATGTACTGCTTCCTTCCTTGAGAAAGTCTTGCTATGAAAAAAAATTGACTGAATTAAACAACATACGTGGTGGTGGAGTCAATTTACATCTTGTTACAAGTTCCTTATTTACGGGCTGGTAATGTAATAGGGGCGGGGCAGCCGCGCGGCCGTTACCGCGAGACCCTCAGCGCGAGACCCGGAGCGCAGCGGTGAGAGGTCCCGCTCCGCAGGGTCAGCAGGGCAGCGGTCCTCGCGGCGGAGAGTGAGGAGACAGGCGGATCGCGGCTTTCTCCCCGGGGCCCTCCAGGCCCTTCGGCCTCCGCCGGCGGGTGAGCTGGGGGCCTGGGGACAGGCCGAGGGCTGTGTCCTGCAGGGCTCCAGAGCCCTTGTCACTGGGCCCCGGCCTTGAGGCAGCGGCGAACCTCTGTCCCATGCCCACCTCCGCGACCGAATGGCGGTGGCAGTCACCCTGGGTCGCAGTCCGCGGGACCTGGCCCCCAGTTGGGCGGCCTGAGGAGCCTGAGGGCCGGCTGGGTCCTGGGCGCCTGGCTCCCTCAGCGATGACGGCTGGGCGGGGTCTGGGGACCTGGCCCTGCGGGCGCCGCCATTTGAGATCTGCCTCCTCAGCCGGGCTGGGCACTGGCGGGAGGACCCGGGCAAGGTGACCGGCCCGCGCAGGGACCCCTCCCCTTAACGAGGCCTGGACCTCGGAGGGCAAAAGTTGAGCCTTGGGACCTTGCCCCTTCTTGTCAGAACAGAGACTAACATTTGTTTGGTGGACGTTTACGGGAACATCGTGACCTGACCATGACCCGACTTCAAGAACAAAGGATCTGATACCAAGAAGCTTCCAACAACTAACCAACCTCCCCACCCCAACGTTTCCTATAAAAGGGCTTTGCTGAAAGCTTTCAGGGAGTTTGGAGTTTTCTAAGGCTTGAGCCACCTGTCACCTTGCAGGGCCCTGCAATAAACCTTTATCTGTTCCCAATTCCGACTTTCGTATTGTTTGGCCTCACTGTGCATCGGGCACAGTGTCCTGCGTTCGGTAACAGTAACAAACACTTGGGTTGTAGACTGCCCTCTGGAAAGCAGACGGCAGAACAGCCATTCCTCAGTTCAAGCCTGGCTTTTCTCTCTTTCCTCCAGGGAAGAATCGGGGCATGCCCTGTGGAAAGACCTGCCGGGAAGACAGAGATGATGAGTGGATGGGGGTGAGCCTGGCCCGGCAGCCCAAGGCTGATGGCCGCGTGCTGGTAAGGCCTGCTGGGGGAGCCATGGGGAGAGGGTGGCACCCTGAAAATGAATGACCTTGACCCCTTAGGAAAGCTGGATGGCATGGCAATAAGGGCATGGCTTTGAGATTGCCTCTTCTGGACTTCTACTTGGACAAATGATTAATCTTTTTACTTTCTTCGCTGTCAAATGTTAATAATGTCTGTCCAGGGTGCTGAGATGTGGCTATTGAAAAATGACAAATGAAATGTAAGTGAAAAGTACTTTGCAAATCTCGTTCATTACATAAGCATTTTCTTGTGGGTATCTTTTTAAATTGTGGTATAACTTACATAAAATGCACAGATCTTAAGATTACAGTTTGGGTTTTGACATTTGTACACACTTGTGTGAACACCCACCCATCAAGATATAGAATATTTCTGTTGTCCCCAAAAGTTCTCGTATGTTTCTTACTAGTCAACTACTCCCGCTTCAAGGTAACCACTGTTATGATGTGTATTACTGTGGGTTACTTCTGCTTTTTCAGGAACTTCATATAAATGGAATCCTACAGTGTGTGTTCTTGTGTGTAAGGCTTTTTTTCACTCAAAAGAATACTTTTGAGATTAATCCATATTGTGCATATCAGTACTTCATTCCTACTTATTCCTACACAGTATAATATTTTATGAAATACATATACGTTGTTTTAAAATAGTCATTTATTTCCCTCCCAAAGTGCATATGATATATTCTGATCCATTAGGTGCTTTGAGGGAGATGCAAGGAAAAAGATGTCTTTGCCCTTGAGACTTGCGATATGCTGGGACTGCCCAATAAAGCAGTCATTATTTAAATGTATCAGAATTAGATTAAAAATTCAGTTTAGTCACTCTAGTCACATTTCAAGTGCTCAGTAGTCACAGATGTATGCTGGCTGCTGTGTTGGCTGGCACAGAGGAAACATTTCCATCATTGTAGAGCTTCTTATTGGCCTCAACAGAATCTCTCACTGACCCAGAGGTCTTGTTTTGTCCATTTTTGTCTTTTACAGTTCTCTCTTGAGGTATAACACTAAAGTTCTTAACATGCACAATTTCAGTGGGGAGCTGGATGGATGTTTTCATGTACATGTACTCATGTATCTGACTTCATAGGCCTTTTCTTGGAAGGTGTATAAAGATTTTTGTTGTAAAAGCATGAGATCAAGAAGGGAAAATAATACTAGCTGCTGTTTATGGAGGGCTTCCTCTGGGCCACAGGCTATAAAGCTGAGGGTTTCACATACATTCAATCCCTGGGGGAAACAGGTTTTCCTTAAGGATCTAGGCAAAGTGTTTCTGACCCCTCCCTGAGGAGTCCATTTTGTGTTAGACTTCTCTGTGTGGGGTTGTTGGTCTGAATTTCACGTGCCTTGTCAGCACAAATTAAGCCTTTTGCCGTCGGACCCCTTTGGGGAGGGAGGAAGCAGCTGGATGCTGTTGCAGTGTCAGAGGGCCTCCCTACTGGACAGCATAGGTCCTGTGGAGGCCCCCATCCCAAAGTTTGCCTTGGTTTCCAGCCCTTTAATCACTGTCACCTGCTGCCCTGGACCCTCTCCAACCTCTGCCTTCCCGCAGAGGTGGTGGCCTGACCTTGACCGCGTGACCAGGCCCCAGGAGGCTTGTCTGCCATCCTATGGGAAGGAAGGGAAGAAGCTGATCCATCTATAAATCACAGTGGCCCTGAGGTCAATATTAAGAATGAAGGAGGTGGTGGCCTGGTGACAGCAAAATACGTAGGGTTCCTGAGAGCCTTGAACCTAGATCCAGTGGTTACTCCCGTGAAAACATGTTCCCTCCCCATGGAAGGATGACGTGGCTGAGAGCTTATTTCCAGAGGGTTCTGAATTTTTGCAAATGAGTATCAGGAGGGGGCCATCTCTGTGGACATGAAGAGCAATGAGGATCACGGGGACAGTTGAGCCAAAGAAGCCAAGAAGGCAGAGCTGGAGGGTTTGTGCCAATGGTGCTGTGATTATCCTGTTCTAATTCATTGCATGCAAAGCTAATTTTCTCATCTTTTACACAGTTACTGCATCATCTATTTAATAAGCCACTCGGGGTGGGAGGGTGGGGAAGGACGGGCATCCAGCAGCATCTGCTTTCCTCATGGCTTTTTAATATTGTGGTCAAAAACAACATGAAATTTACCATCGTATCCACTGTTACATGTATAGTATAGTAGTGTTAACTATATATACATCATTGTAGAGCAGACTTCTAGAACTTTTTCATCTTGCAAAACAAACTCTAAACCATCGAACAATAACTCGCCCTCTCCCCCTCCCCACAACTTCCTTTTCTTAAGAGTTTGGCAACTTTACATACTGCATGATTCCATTTGTATGAGGCATTTGTCTTTTGTGTGTGTGTGTGAGTTAAAATTTTTTACCTAAAAATATTGCATACATCCTTTTGCTTTTTCACTTAATGTTACATTTTTATTTATTTTTAAATTTTTAATAAATTTATTTATTTTATTTATTTATTTTTGGCTGTGTTGGGTCTTTGTTGCTGCGCGCGGGCTTTCTCTAGTTGTGGCGAGCGGGGGCTACTCTTCGTTGCAGTGTGTGGGCTTCTTACAGTGGCTTCTCTTGTTGCGGAGCACGGGCTCTAGGCGCGTGGGCTTCAGTAGTGGTGGCACGTGGGCTCAGTAGTTGTGGCTCGTGGGCTCTAGAGCACAGGCTCAGTAGTTGTGGCTCACGGGCTTAGTTGCTCTGCGGCATGTGGGATCTTCCGGGACCAGGGCTCGAACCCGTGTCCCCTGAATTGGCAGGCAGATTCTTAACCACTGTGCCAGCAGGGAAGCCCCGATGTTACATTTTTAAAGTTTTGTCAATGTGGTTAATATTCTCTATAGTAGTCTGTGTTTTTTTTGGTGACTGGCTGATTTCACTTGGCATAGTGTCCTCAAGTTTCATCCATATTGTAGCATAGGACAGGATTTCCTTAATTTTTAAGGCTCAGTAATATTTCACTGTACGTATGTACTACATTTTCTTTATCCATTCATCCATTGATGGATATTTGGGTTGCTTCTACGTCTGTTTTTTTTTTTTTTTTTTTTTTTTGGCCATGCCGCTTAGCATGCAGGATCTTAGTTCCCTGACCAGGGATCGAACCTGGGCCCCCTGCAGTGGAAGGGCGGAGTTCCAACCACTGGACCGCCAGGGAAGTCCTGCTTCCACGTGTTGGCTATTGTCAGTAATGCTGCTATGAACATGGGTGTGCAAATCTCTCTTCAAGATCCTGTTTTCAAGGGCTTCCCTGGTGGCGCAGTGGTTAAGAATCTGCCTGCCAATGCAGGGGACACGGGTTCAAGCCCTGGTCTGGGAAGATCCCACATGCCGCGGAGCGACTAAGCCCGTGCGCCACAATTACCGAGCCTGCGCGTCTGGAGCCTGTGCTCCGCAACGGGAGAGGCCGCGACGGTGAGAGGCCCGCGCACCGCGATGAAGAGTGGCCCCCGCTCGCCGCAACTGGAGAAAGCCCTCGCACAGAAACGAAGACCCAACACAGCCAAAAATAAATATAAATAAATAAATTAATTAAAAAAAAAAAAAGATCCTGTTTTCAGTTCTTTTGTATATAAACCCAGAAGTGGGATTGCTAAATCCTATGGTAATTCTATTTTTAATTTTTTGAGGAACCTCTATATTGTTTTCCACAGTAGCTGTACCGTTTTACATCCCCACCAAGAGGAGAGTTCCAATTTCTCCATGTCCTTGTCAACACTTTTTTTTTATGGTGGCCCTCTGAATGGGTATGAGATTGTATCTCATTGTGATTTGTATTGCCCTAATGATTAGTGATGTTGAGCATCTTTTCATGTGCTTGTTGGCCATTTGTATGTCTTCTTTGGAGAAATGTCTGTTCAAGTTCTTTGCTTATTCTTAAATTGGATTTTTTTTTTTGTTGAGTTGTTCTCGTGGCTTTTTGCACGTGTGCCATCTTGCCAGGAAACGTCTGTCCCCAGTCCCCTCTGTCTTCCCTGGTTTAGACTCTGCCACTTCCATGAAGCCTGTCATCAGTGACGGTGCTGTCTAGAACAAGCTTGGCATCTTTTGTGTCATTAGGAACTCAGCATTATGTCGTTACCTTATGTGCATGACTTATTTTGTGTATATGTCCTTTCTTTTTTTAAAAAAAATTTATTTATTATTTATTTTTGGTTGCATTGGGTCTTTGTTGCTGTGCGCTGGCTTTCTTTAGTTGTGGTGAGCGGGGGCTACTCTGTTGCGGTGCGTGGGCTTCTCATTCTGGTGGCTTCTCTTGTTGTGGAGCACGGGCTCTAGGTGCGTGGGCTTCAGTAGTTGTGGCACGTGGGATCAGTAGTTGTGGCTTGTGGGCTCTAGAGCGCAGGCTCAGTAGTTGTGGCGCAGGGGCTTAGTTGCTCTGTGGCATGTGGAATCTTCCCGGACCGGGGCTCAAACCCGTGTCCCCACATTGGCAGGCGGGTTCTTAACCACTGCACCACCAGGGAAGCCCTATATGTTCTTTCTAATGGAAACCACTTGGGTATAGAGACCATATCTTCTACCCTTTTAACTCTCAGCACGTGGAGAAGGTCTTTCTAAGGAGTGGGTCTGAAAGTGTGTTTGAATAATGTAGGGGCTGAGCGTCACTGTTAAAACAATTAGAAACGAAATTAGTTGCCATCTCGTCTTGGTGGCTGATTCTAAGCAGTTGATGGAAGCTTGAGGCAAAAGATGTAAATGCTCCTAGGAAATGACAGGTGACAGCAGGGTCCAAGGAGTGGCCGCCTAGTCCATATTCATGTTTTGGAGGCTTCATATCCATTTGCTTTTTCTTTAATGTCTTATTTCTACCTGTCAAAGCTTTCTGGGAGGCAGGTATTTATTTTAAAATTAAGAACAGGAAGATATGTGTTATTCAAATATGTTTTGAGAACTCGGGAGGTGCCCGGGGGTGTGGGCATGACACCTGTATGCCCAAGGAGCATCATATTGGATTCCAAGGTTGGGCTTGAAGAGGGAGAGGTGGGATGGCTTTTTTTGAAAATGGCATCTGGTGCTGATTTAAAAGTAAAGAACAGATGGAGAGTTTGAAAGCTGTGACAGGGAGTCAGGTATCTCCATGACACATGGCATTTTCTGGCCCCATGGACCGGCAGCCAGCTCTGGCAAGACCCAGGACGTTGGGCTGGTCTGGCAGGCTGCCCCTGGCTCAGTACCTGCCAGTCTCGGATCCACGCACGTTGCACGTTGTGGTTCCTTCCATTGCCCCAGGGAACAAATGATACCTGGAGTGAACACCACATTGGGATTAGAGGCAAGCCCTTTCCCTTCCCGCACTCCCAGATGCAGATGACAGTTTAGGGGGAAAAAATCACTTCTGGTAATAACCACCCAACAAACCCAGTACGGGCACTGAGTCGTCTCTTGGACCTGGGAGGGCAACTCACAATGTTCAAGTCTGACATTTCTGCTTTTCAGCAGAGTCTGCAAGCCTCAGACAACAACTGAAGTCAGCATCTAGCTGACTTCTGGGAGGAAGCGGTGTTCTCCAGCTCTATCTCTTGGCTGTTTCCTTTCCAAGCATCAGGGCAGTTGCTATCTATTCACCACTTCTCATCTGTCCATTTTTTCAAAGCCACAGGATACACTTTTGCATTTACTTCTGTTGCTTTGTTTCCTGATTTTTTTTTTTAAGTGAACTTTTTGTTGAGCTTTCACATCCATGCAGGGAAGTGCACAAATCATCTGTGTACATCTAGATGAGTTTTCAGTAGGTGAACATTTTCAGAATGAGTTTCCCAGAACCCCAGAAGTCACCTTCCCTGGACCTCCCAGGCCATTCCCTCCTCCCTTGGAGGGGAAGCTTCTTTGGGGGGGTGGGATCTGTGGCATCAGGGCCCTGAGCCCCTCCATCCCCTGTTCTCAGTGGCCCAGGGCCTGGCCCAGCCTGTGCTGGATGGACCCGAGGCATGGGAAAGCTCTGGCCATCTGTGCATGGCAAATGCATGTGTAAGAGGGTGAGGGGGCGGGAGTGGCGGTGGGGGGGGGCGGTGCGGCGCGTGGGGTGGGAGATGTAAATGCCGCTGTGGCTGAGCCATCGGAAAGGCCCAGTACCCACCACCCCCAGGAAGGACATGTGTTTCCATACAAGAAAGCCCTTCGAAATATACTCATCTCTTTATCCTTTTGGGAGGAAGAACAACCCTTATAACCTGAAGTATGTAAGATGCTAAGATTTGGGGTGGTCCGCCTGGAGGGGTGGGATAGGGAGGGTGGGAGGGAGACGCACGAGGGAGGGGATATGGGGATATACATATATACGTATAGCTGATTCACTTTGTTGTACAGCAGAAACTAACACAACAATGTAAAGCAATTATACTGCAATAAAATGTTTAAAAAAAAAAAGATTTGGGGTGGTCCTAGACCCTCCCCCCTCTTTTGTTATAATTCTTTGGAATCCAAGTTGGAATAAGTTTTGCTGTTTCCAGAGGGTGCTCTCTTTCTCCTGTTGGTCTTGCCTGCTCTGCCCACACCCTCTGCCTCCCTCACAGCAGAATTCATTTGGAGAGATTGATGGAGATATTAATGCTTTGGAGACAGTCCCTAGGAATTTTTCTTAATGTAGGAGTCAGATTGACATGTGTGTATATATAAGGATAATTGGGACTAAGCAAAGTCTTTTCTTTCTGTAATTTATGTTCAGAGACACTTTTCCTTGTTTTCTTACACGCAAACTGCCTTTGACGCTTTGATCTCTGACCTCACAGAATGCATTAATTTTAGTTTAGTTTATTGTGAAATGCAATCTTTGGATCTTCTAGAAATTCCCCGAGATCACTTCTTTTTTTTTTTTTTTTTTAGAAATTCACGTTCTTTTATTTATTTATTTATTTATTTATGACTGTGTTGGGTCTTCGTTTCTGTGCGAGGGCTTTCTCTAGTTGCGGCAAGTGGGGACCACTGTTCATCGCTGTGCGCAGGCCTCTCACCATCGCGGCCTCTCTTATTGCGGAGCACAGGCTCCAGACGTGCAGGCTCAGTAATTGTGGCTCACGGGCCCAGTTGCTCCGTGGCATGTGGGATCTTCCCAGACCAGGGCTCGAACCCGTGTCCCCTGCATTGGCAGGCAGATTCTCAACCACTGCGCCACCAGGGAAGCCCCCGAGATCACTTCTTAAATAGTTTATGCCACAAAAAAAAAAAAAGACAGGGCTTCCCTGGTGGCGCAGTGGTTGAGAATCTGCCTGCCAATGCAGACGACACAGGTTCGAGCCCTTGTCTGGGAAGATCCCACATGCCGCGGAGCAACTAGGCCCGTGAGCCACAACTACTGAGCCTGCGCGTCTGGAGCTTGTGCTCCTCAACAAGAGAGGCCGGGATAGTGAGAGGCCCGCGCACCGCGATGAAGAGTGGCCCCTGCTTGCCGCAACTGGAGAAAGCCCTTGCACAGAAATGAAGACCCAACACAGCCAAAACTAAATAAATAAATTAATTAATTAATTAAAAAAAAAAAAAAAAAAAAAGACAATGGGGCTTACCTGGTGGCGCAGTGGTTAAGAATCTTCCTGCTAATGCAGGGGACACGGGTTCGAGCCCTGGTCGGGGAAGATCCCACATGCCGCGGAGCACCTAAGCCCGTGCGCCACAACTACTGAGCCTGTGCTCTAGAGCCCACGAGCCACAACTACTGAAGCCCGTGCGCCTAAAGCTGTGCTCCGCAACAAGAGAAGCCACCGCAATGAGAAGCCCGCACACCGCAACCCACACAGCCATCAATCAATCAATCAATCAATCAATAAGACAATAAGCTAGACATTAAATACAGAAAGTCCATCCTTACAAGAGTCAGCGTGCGTCATGGTAAGCACCCGCCTCGACCCTTTTCGGTCCCTCTAACCCAGAAATACAGTAAAACATGGTAAGCCCATGAGCTTTGCCAAATCCATAAACTAAAATATAACTAATGTACCAGCTAATTAGATGGTAAGTGATTCAAATTTGCAAACTATCAGAATTTGGTCAGAAATAAAATAAAATTAAAAGACTTAGTGTTGTGGAGTGATGATCCACCGAATGATACTGTTGTTTAGCTTCTTGCCTGATATCATTTCAGTCTATTGAGAAATGTGCTAGAAGCGCAGAATAGTACCACGCGGGGAGGATTGAAGGTGGTTTGCAGTATAAGGATCAATGAGATTAACGTCATAGGGTACGAGGCAAGTGTGGGCAAGCTGAGGTTTCTTGCCGCTCTGAGTATCCTCATTTTCCCGTGGACAGAGAGCAGCCTTGTCAAGGGCCCTTGGGCGGTTTGCTTGAAGGGATGAAGACCAGAGAGGCTGGCAGGCAGTGAATTTCTTTGTAGAGTGACCTCAGGGATAGCCAGGCCCTGGAGAGCTCCCCCACCGCCCAGGGCCTGGGCATCCTGTTCGACCCCAGAGAGGTCATTTCGGGGGTCCTGACACCTGTGGAGAGGCTCTAAGGGCAATAGCTACCCGACCTGCCTCAAAGGGTGGGGTTTTTTTTGTTTTTTTTTTTGTTTTTGTTTTTGAAAGGGTGGGTTTTGATGGCTTCTCAGGTGGGTATTGGGAGTTATAAGTTGGAAATGTTTTCTAGTAAGACAAGGAGGACTCTGAAATGTGGGTTCCTGTGTTGTTTGCAGCACTTACCAGCTCTGGAACTTAAGCAAAGCACTCTCTGATACCCAGGGTTCCTGTACAGAAAATGGAATTCTAAGACACCTCCCCACCTTCCAGGGTTACAGAAGCGGTCAGATGTGTACCATGTAAATGCTGAATGTTACAGCCTACAAAAACAGTGTGTTTGATGCAAACAAAGACGTGAAACACTTTGATTATTTTAAAATGCAGTATTTTAAGAAAATGCGTCTGTTGGCCAGAGTGAAGCAACCTGATAACAGAAGTGAGTGTGAATGTCCACGAGAAACAGGCGGGGCTAGGCAGAGCGCACACCTTTGCAGGAAGCAGCTGGGCTCCTCACCAGCTACGCGGGTGCACTCGAGTGTGAGGCTGGGTGTGTCCAGTGCTGGTGGGGAAGGATGCGAGTCTGTGTTCCTGCTTCTGGCTCCCAGAACTGCCCTCCCTCCAGGTGTCTCCTGGCACGTTCGACCCCAGTGCTCCCCAGAGGCTCCCCTCCAGAGCTGACCAGAGGGTCGGTCTCACCTCCTCGCATGTGCCAAGCTCTCGCCCACCTCAGGGCCCCTCCCAGTTGCTCCCTCACTTTCTTCAGGTCTCTGCTCAGATGTCACCTCCTCGGAGAGGCCCAGGCCACTTCCTGGCATGTGGGACCATCCTGGTGAGATGGAAATGTTCTATATCTTGCTAAGGGTTTGGTTACAGGAGAGTATATTCGTCAAAGCTCATTAGATGGTACACTTGAGATCTGTGCATTTTTCTGTATGTAAATTTACTTCAAAAGACCGTCAACAAACATTTACTTCTGATTAATGATATAAAACAGTCAAATATCAGCAATTTCATACGGTTTAACCGAATGCTTTGCCCTGAACCTGAAAAGGAGCTCCTGAAGGTGCTCCACGGACCAGTGGCCTCGGCTCAACTGGGGGCTTGTTAGAAATGCAGATTCTCAGGGCCCTGAAGACTGGCCGAGCCAGCTCTCTGGGTGGGGCCCAGCGGTCTGTGATTTAGTAAGGCTTCCACGTGATTCTGAAGGGTCTCACGTTTGATGGAGGCCGATGGCTACTCCGTGGGCAAGCAGGTAGCACCTTGAAGCTTAGGGTCTGTTTTGGGTGGAGCAGCACTCCTCGTCTCTGGCTTTTTCTCAGTATGTTCTTTGGTGAGGACTCGAGTCTGTCTGCTGCACCAGATGGACCTGTGACTGTTCACTGCTGCATCTTCAGTGCCCAGCTCAGAGCCTGGTGCATAGTAGGTGCTCAATAAATACTTGATGGAGGAATGAACAGGTGCATGTGTGGGGCACGCACAGCGGATCCATCCTGGCCCGAGGGCCCTGAAGCGGGTATTGGGTGCTTGTCTTTTCCTCTACCTGGTTTCCTTTTCCGTCCTTTCCTGCTCTCCCCACATCTGGTGGGTCCCTGGGCCCATCAGTTCCACCTCTATATCGTGAGGTCACCCCCTTCTCCCATCTCCACTGCCCCTGTCCTGGTGCAGGCAGTAGCATCTCTCACCTGATGTTCATTTCCACCGTTGCCTGTCTACAGTCTCCACTCGGCAGCCCAGTTATCTTTCCAAACTGTGAGTCAGACCATGCCACTTGCCTGTGTCCCTCTGTCATCACATCCACTAAAGTCACAGTCATCCCCAAGGTCTATAAGACTCCCGGGGCCTGGCCCCTGTCCCCTCTCTGACCTCAACTCCCTCCAGAGCAGCCCCACGGGCCTCCTTTCTTTCTCTGGACCCTCTAAGCCTTCTTCTCTGTTGCCCCTGATATTCCCTCCTGGAGCACTTCCCTCTGTGCCCAGTGTGTTTGGCTCTTATCCTTTTGGCTGCCCCTGGCCTCCAGGTGAAAACTGTCCTCCCCACTCCCAGATTCTCAGTCCATAACCCAGTGTCTTTCCTTTCCGGCACTTGCTAGGATCCCCATTTGTTTGTATGTTTATTGATTGTCTGCCGCTCCCAGGGGCGCTCCCCAGGCTCTCGCAGTTTGCTGATGCCCACCCAGCACAGCACCTGGGCTGGATGGGAGAGGAAGTGGCTTCCTGGCCCCTCTGCACCTCTCTCCTCCTACAGAACCACCTGGCACTGCCGGGCTCTGCTTTGTAACCTCCTGGGCCTGACTCTTCTGCTCTGAACCTCTCTCTGTCCTCTAGGCCTGTGCCCACCGCTGGAAGAACATCTACTACGAAACAGACCACATCCTGCCCCACGGCTTCTGTTACATCATTCCATCCAACCTCCAGGCCCAAGGCAGGACACTGATCCCTTGCTATGAAGGTGAGCTCTTACTGATCCTCCCTCTCACTTTCTGACCCCACGTCACGCCCCGAACAACCCCCAACCATCTCCACACCACCATCCAAACACTCTCCCCGGCTTTCCACACTCTAACAGAAGGGCTGCACCGTGTCCCCAGATGGCCCTTTGGTGTCCGAGGATCAGGTAATGAGGAAGATGGGGAGGGGCAGCGTTGCCAGACCCTGCCCAGCCTTGTCCATCTGTGCCACAGAGCCCATGGCGCTTCCCAAGCTTTATGAAGTCTCAGACTGAAATTCACCAGCCTCTTGGTTTCCTGACAATGCCAGATGTTGTGCAGCCTTGGGAAACTTGCTTTCCCTCTCTGGGCCTGTTTCCTCCCCATGAAAATTCAGAGGTTGGCTCAGATGGTCTCCACAGTCCCATGCAGCTCCCAGATAGTCATAATGCTCCCGAGACAACTCCTGGCCATACCCGTGGACAGATGTCCTGAGGCAGGGGGAAGAGAAGGCCCAGGGTTCAGTCACGTCATGACATCCCAAGTCTGGCTTTCCTTCTCATCCAGTCTGCACTCCCTGGCAGATGCTGGAGAGTTGGGTGCACCCTCAGCGTGGTTTTAAGAGCTCCTTACCAAGGGGCACTTGGGGTTTGGGAAGGAGAATGTTTTCTCAGGCTCCCTACTTAAGATGGTTCTAATGCCTGGGCTGGGGACCACTGAGCCTATCATGACTTAGCTCAGTTGAATTTGAACTTTAAGGATTCAGTGTCATTTACTGTAGTTTTACAGCTTGTGCTCTCAGGGTTTGCTTAGCCTAATTCCAAGTGAGCTAAGTGCTTGGCTGTTTATGTTTTATTTCTCCCCCTAATTTATTTGTTTGGACAGAAGTCTCCACTAGCCCGTGGCCACCTTTCCCTTGGGCCTCCCTGGGTTTTCCCATGTTTCAAATTTTGGCCATTGAAAAGGGACTCTGGGAAAGGCCGGGTCCCTGCAGGAGGCATGGACCCTCTCCTCTGTGAGGGGGACCCTTTCTTTGATCCCATGTCAGCATCTGATCAGCTCTGGCAGGACTGTGCTAGGCAACTGAACTCTGGCCCTGTTTATCTCTGTACTGCCCCCATCAGAAGAAAAACCTCATCTGAAAAATAGATGATGATGTGATCAGTCGAGAGGAGGAGGGATAGGTCGTGTAAAGACACAGATGAGGGGCCAGGACTGTGCTGACTGCCCCAGCTGGTTACTTCCTTTTTTTTCCAGGAGGAAAAGTGAAAAGGCCCTGGAAGAACTCGTTGGGTAGCTTGTGAGGCTGGGAGGAGTGAGGGAATCAGTAGGGACGATGGAGGCTGTGGGGATAGAACCCAACTAATTATGCAATAGGACCAGCAGCACTCTGGTTTTCTCAGAAGTTATCTTGTGAAATAGGGCCACGTTGCCATCCCTAGTGATTCCCCTGTACACCACCGTAAGCGTCAGAAAGCAAAAGACTGCCCTTTGGAGAGGGAGCTGGGGTCACATGTCCATGTGTACCTGTAGCCACTGTGGCTTACACTTTTAAAGGATCTGTTATCAGGCAGTTGCGGGGGGCGGGGGCGGGAACAGCAGTAGAATGGGGTTGGTCTGGGGACTTTATATATTCTCTCTCTCTTTTTTTTTTTTTGGCCATGCCATGTGGCATGTGGGGATCTTAGTTCCCCAACCAGGGATCAAACCCTTGCCCCCAGCAGTGAAAGCACGGAGTCTTAATCACTAGAAGTGGTTTGTTTTGGAAGTTATTCCATAAGACACCAGTGGGGAGCGGGAAAGTGAGAAAAGGAGGGGAAGGCGGCCCATGAGGGGTGTGGTCCCCACGAAGTTACCAGCCTGGGCCACTGGGATACAATCTCTGGGCCAGCGTAGGACACACACCTCAGAATTATCTGCCTGAGGGATGAGGGGATGGGTCTGTATCCACTGGGCATCCTGTCCTGCCACGTGTGTGGGCGGGGAAAGCCCCCAAGCAGAGAGATGCAGGTGCTGGCAGGTGGCAGTCAGGCCATGTCACAGAAATGGTAAGGGCCGAGGGGACCTGGGGGCGCCCCCTTGGCGGCGGGGGTTCTGTGTTGCCTTTCTCCTGTTACAGATGAGGATGCTAAGACTTGGCGTTTAAGTAAATTGTCAAAGGTCACTCAAAAGCACATGGTGGATAGAGCTGGGTTTTGAATTTTCATTTGTCTGACCTCAGCAAATCATGTTGTCTCCTGGTGGTTAGTGGGGATTTGTTTTGTGTTTTGGTGTTTCTGGTTTAAATGAGATTTAAATAGGAGCCAGTTGTTCACCCTCTCAAAATAAGAGAGGGTGACTGGACTGTCCCAAAGGTCCAATCATGAGGGAGGGGAACATGAACATTTTGGGTGTTGGTGTTCTCAAGAGCACCTGCCTGTCTTCTTTGCTGGCAGCTCTGGCCTGACCTTGGCGGGAACGTGCAAGCCTCCGTGAGCCAAGGAGGGCACCACAGGGCCAGGTAGCAGGTTGAGTCATGTCTGCTCTACATGTCTGTCACTCACAGTACAGTGTGAGTTCTGAGCCCACCCCTCTGGGTGTTTCGGACTGTTACCTGAACGTGTTCCGCATAGCTCAGTGGTCCCAGGAGAGAGACGTGTGGAACAGACCCAAACCCTAAACCTGCAGCCAGAGCCCAGCCAGGTCATCCAAACCCTAGGTGACCTGTAGATGTGCATGGGAGAAATAAATGCTTGTCATTGTTTGCAAGGAGATTTCCTGGTTGTTGCACAGTAATAGCTGACTGACACAGGCTCATCACAGGAACCCACATTCCTCGTGCAACAGTGGCTGTGGGATGGGCTCCGGCCTCTAGAATCACTCTTTTCTATGGTTGTTCCTTGACTTAATGATGACCAGCTGGAGCCAGCAAGGAAAGTAGCAAAGTGGTCGTGCCCTGCCCAATCCTTCTTTACCACGGGCACCCACACTTCTGTATCCTAACTCATTCAGTGCCCAGGGAGGAGTACGGGGTGGGGCCGGGATGGGGAGCATTGGGGTATAAGCAGCCCCTTAGAACAATGGGGGACTGAACGGAACGCCTTTGTAGTTCTTGGTCCTGTAAGAGGCGAGGTGTGGCAGATGCTCAGATTTCTCTAGAAGAGGGGCTGGCAGGTGGGGGATGCAGGCCACAGGGCCCTTGCCTGTGCTCTTGCTTTGGGATCTCCATCTCCCTGTTTGGTGGTCTAAACTAAACCTACTTAAGCTCTTAAGGCAACCATCATTTTCTCTTAATGTGGAAAAACTCAGTAATGCGGGCCGTCTGTTCCAGTTGGGGGGTCATATGGTAGTGAAGTACAACAAGTATTTTGGAGTTTGACCGGACCTTTCAGATATCACCCAGCCTGGCCTCTTTGTCTTTACTGACATCCAGAGATGTGGGGTGGCTTGCTCAGGCTGAGTTTTAACTTCCATTCTGTTATTCACATGATGCACAATCAAGAGGCCAAGTAGAGTGGTGGCTAAGAGCACAGACTCTGGGCCTAGACCGTCAGAGTCCCAGTCCTGGCTCTGCCACTTGTTAATGCTGTGACTTCAGATGAGTGACTTAACTTCTTGTGCCTAACCTACCTCAAGGGGCTATGGAGAGGATTAAGTTAGAGCTTGTAAGTTCTTAGAGCAATGGCTGGCATATGCATATATATATAAAATACTACAGTTGACCCTCCGCATCCAAGGATGTGGAGGGTCAGCTGTACTCTGCCATTTTATATAAGGCACTTGAGCACCTGCAAATTTTGGTATCTGCAGGCATCCTGGAACCAAGCCCTCATGGATACTGAGGGAAGATTGTATATGCTAATAAGCACATATATGTTAATATACCGTATTATGTGCTAATGTACTGTCTGCCAAGCAAGTGTTTGTTAATTACTATTGGGCAACTAATTTGTCTACCAGGGATAGAGTCCACTCAGTTTTATTAAGTACCTGTTAGACCCTGTGCCAAGTGCCTGATGGATGAAGCCCAAGAAATTCCCCATCTACAGGGGAAAACAGAGCGGGAACATAATGCTTCCAAAGTGGCAGAGCTGAGTGGGGAGAGAATTCCATGCCCGTGTACATGGCCTGGAACCTCTGCAAGGGCCCAGGCTGCATCCACGTTCAAGGTGGCATTAAGGCAGGATTATTTCATTTCACAACTGGAAAAACAGAGACCCGCCTAGAGTCTGCAGCCTGTTGGGGCCCATGGAAAAGACAAATGGTGGGTGCTGGGCAGGGGAGGATGGACACTTCCTCTGCAAGAGTGGAAAGACCCCAGGGTGGGGCTGGGTGTGGCCCGATCTCCCAGGCTTCTGCCTCCATGGCCTCACCCTGTGGCTGGACCCTCGGTGGGAATGGACACCATGATGCCTCCATTGCATTTACCTCTGAGGGTTATTGTGAGAAGCTCGTGAGAAAATGCAGGTGAAAGTGTTCAGAAAGACCACACACTGTTCTCTAATTGTGGCCTGATTGCGGGTCTCGGTGAGGGTCAGCCGTGCTCCAGAATGTTGGGAGGTTGATTTAATTGAGGAGAGCCTCTAAGTATGTGGGCACCTGTCCACAATGTCTCAAACTTTTCACTTCTTAAAAAGTCCGTCTTTGGTTTGGCACAAGGACATTTTTCTCCTGGCTTTTCGGGTGCTTCCTGTTTCTGGTTGGTGGGAAATGCCATCAGAATATCCTTTTTGGAACCAGGATATGTAGAGGGAATGGGAAACAAAAATGAATTTAGGACACAAAGTAAAATAAATGGATGGCGCGTACCCCTAACTCAGACCGTTTATTTGATAGGAGAATATCGTCATTACTACCATATGGGGTTTGGTTTATATCAGAATGTATGAGAAAATGAGAACTTTAGTGGGGTGACAGATGGGCAAAACGCTTCCTAAATTAAAGAGCATGCACTGTAAAACATTAGTTGCTATTAACCAAGTTATGGTGTTACCGAGTCCAAGCTCCCTATGCTCGCCGCACGACAGGCCAATGAATTGGAGATGAGGTGTTGAGACAAGGAATACGACTTTATTCGGAAAGCCGGCAGACTGAGAAGATGGCAGACTAGTGTCTCCGATAAATCATCTTATCGGGGTTTGGATGCCAGTTTCTTTTATAGCACAGAGAGGGGGAGGAGATGAGGAAGTAAAGTAAAAATACCATAAGTTTTGCAAATATCTCGTGGAATGGCCAGCCTCGGTGAAGGGATGTGTTAATTTCTTCTTTCTTGCAGCCATCCACAGGTGGGCGGGGTCAGATGGTCTCCCGGTGAGCTGAACAGGAGCACTTTAACATTCAGGCAGAGGGGCAGAGTTCCCTGAGGCAGGCCATTCTGTATGATTATAATAACAAAAGCAACGAAAAGCAAAGGTTAAAGGCAAAGAAACAGATCAAACTTGGAATCCCATTTAGCTCTTTCCTGTTACAATGGGATTTTAGGACTCCCCGAAGTGAAGTCAGTGCATTGATAAAATCAAGCGCAGAGATTTCTTTCATCCTTTGCCCTCATGTCCACTGAGGCAAGAAGCCAGAGCTTGGCAGGAGGGGGGTTATAAACAAGTCATCTTTTTATTCTCACTAATATGGAATAATCTGGGAGCAGCTCAGCTAAATTAACAAAAAGTATTCCAAATAAAACACTGATAAATGCAATTAGGTACCATTGTATATTAGATCTAATTTCAGAATCTGGCTTTACCACTCACTCATTCCTATGATTGAACCCATAGCTCCTACTTCCTGATTCGGTGACTTTGGGTAGACACCACCACCCCCAACCCCCCCCCCCCACCGCCCCCAGCCTTGAACCTCAGTGCCCTCCTCTGTAAAATGGAGGGATTAATCCCTACTTAAGAGGTATTTGGGACTTCCCTGGTGGTCCAGTGGTTAGGAATCGGTACTTTCACCGTGGTGGCCTGGGTTCAATCCCTGATGGGGAACTAAGATCCCACAAGACGCGCAGCATGGCCAAAAAAAAAAGAGAGAGGTATTTGAAGTATATAATGTGCCTAACACAGCTCAGGGTGAGTACTCAATAAAAGGGAATTTTCTAATTAACTTTTAAAATAGTATCATAGTGTCCTTAAACCTTCTCTGAAGACGTCCAGTGGTCCTGCTTTAATGAATAATGGAGGGTGGAAAGCTGGGTATTGCTAACCTGATTTTAAGACTCCTTGAAAAGATTATAATTTAAACAATTCCTTTGAAGATCATATTTGCACAATTTATTTTCTTGGTAAGCGCTCTTTATGTAGATGATCTGAAGTTTAATTCATGCCATGTTTAAATATTCTCAAGTTTGGAATTGTTGGGGTCTAATTTATCAAATTTTACTGTGCTTTAAAATTGTCCCATTGATTCCAAAGATTTCTGTACCATTTTCTTCGTTATCAGGGGGTGGCTAGGCCTTTAATTCCTAATTGCTTTTGCATCTCTCAAGACAGAGATCATTTCTAGAGAAGGAAATAGATTCCCCTATTTAGATGAGAAGATTCCTCTTCCCCCTTCTAATGTTGAAGGCTGTGGCTCCACAGGGGATACAAATCAATCAAGATCCATTTACAAATGAAAAGCAATTGAGGTTTTGTTTTGTTGTGTTTTTGTTTTGGAGAGAACCATAAAAGGCTAAGTTAATCCATTTAAAAATTCAAGAACAAGCCTCATAAATTTTTATTAAATAAAGAGCTCTACATTTACATAGGATTTTATGGTTTCCAAAGAGCTTTCATAAACATTATCTCATTTAAGTAAATACAGCAAATTAAAAAAAGCAGATGCAGTCCTGTAGTATGCCCAATTAATGTGGAGGGGGACCCTGAGAGGGAGGGTGGCTGGAGGGGACAGCCAGGGCCAAGCCTCTGGCAGTGGCTCTTGGAGCTCAGGGAGACCCATCAAGCTTTCCCTTTGGTGCTAAGAATTCTTATCTTGGGCACAAATATATTCTACACTTCAGACATGGTTTCATACATTGTGTGGAATTATTGACTACTTAAACTATGTCATCTAATAGTTTCCTTATGGATATTCAAATGTTATGAATCTCCTCTTCTAAAATTACATATCTGTGTGATGGATGTCTTAGGTTTCGTTCCTTTAAGAGACACTAACAGATTCAGAGTCACCAAGTATTTATCAAGCACCTACTGGGTTCCAGGTGTTGTGCTAGGTACTTACCATTTATGATCTTACTGAGTAATCACATCATGGGGGGGCGGTTTAAGTATTCTTTTCACCATTGTACAAATGAGAAAACTGAAGCTTAGGGAGGTTGATGAAGGTCACAGTCTTATTAAGCAGAAGAAGGGTGGTGGCTTTTAAGTTCAGAACACGTTTCTTTTTTTTTTTTCCATTTAGGCTGTGGTTCTTGTAACTGAGGGTTGTTTTATATATTTAAATGCTCTTTTTATCACTAGATATCTGTCTGCCTGATTTCATTGTCCTCCGAATTGTTGTTGTTTTTTAATTGAAGTATAGTTGATTTACAATGTTGTGTTACTTTCAGATTACAGCAAAGTGATTATATATATATATATATATATATAAAATATATGTATTTTATATATAAAAATATATAATATATAAAAAATATATATAATATATATATAAAATATATATATAATATATATATTCTTTTTCACATTCTTTTCCCTTAAAGTTTATTACAAAATATTCAGTATAGTTTCCTGTGCTATATAGTAGGTCCTTGTTGGTTATCTCTTTTATATATAGTAGTGTGTGTATGTTAATCCCAAACTCCTAATTTATCCCTCCCCACCTCTTCCCCTTTGGTAAATTTGTTTCTATGTCTCTGGGTCTGTTTCTGTTTTGTATATAAGTTCTTATGTATAATCAAATTGTTTAATTATCAGTTGGTTAGTATTCACTCAGAAATTGAGCAAAAATTCAGACATTAAGACTGGAAAGCTATTTTTTTCCTCTGATATTTTATTTCATGGCTAAGCTAAGGAACTATGGAAAGATAATTTTAAAATTGATGTGTTAAAAAGACTAGCTTTGAAAGATGAAACTTTCTCAAATGGTTAAAAGGAAGAGAGCTCAGTAGGAAGAATATATGTTACACTGTATGTAAATCTTGATCTTTCCATGGGTTGGTTTTATCCCGCCAATGTTTTGGGAAGAGTGCAGGAAGCGACTCCACCCAGCCTAATTCTTGAATGAATTAAATTCATTAGTGTACGTTCCATGCATTGAGTTGTGGGTTTTGAACATTTGGAAACCAGTATTTTTTCCTCTCTCAATTGCCTGCTGTTTAGACAGGGTTTAGTAAAACCAGCAGCTCAACCAAGGAAAATACTACCATTTTTAGACTGGAGGAGCCATACAACTTAATGAATCAAAGTGTGTGATGCAGGCCACATAATTCAGACCCACCCACCGCAGAAAGACAGAGCTTTCCAACCCGTTCCCAGCTCCTGCAAGGGCTGTCTGGGCCCCTCGTTCCACCGCGTCTTGCTTCCCTGATTCAGTTCCCCCACATTTAACAGAGTCAGGTTTGTTACAGCATCCATGAGCTGCTGTCGTGCCAAGCCCGGTTCTCCCGTGCTGCTTTGAGGTGGATAAACGTTTTGTTGCATAGCGGAGAGGGAGGAAACTGGCGTGTTGTGGTCCTCTGTCCCCGGCCACGTCCTCGGGGCCTTTGGAGACTGAATGGACGTGACGTGCCCAGGAGTGGCCCGGTGCCTCTGTGTGTGCAGGAGTAGTCCTTCTTGAGAACACAGGAGGCTGGAGGTCCTGCCTCAGCCCTCCGCCCTCTACTTCCTGGACCTCTCCGCAGAGGGAGGGTGTGTGACCTGGGGATGCTGTGATGGGACAGCCCCTTGTCTCCACACTCAACCCCCTTCTCACAGCTCTGTGGTAGAGGCTCTCCTGCCTTCTCCAGTATAGGCAAGCAAAATCGAGCTTTCCAGCGTACGGGAATGATAGATTGCCCTATGTATATATTTTTTTTTGAAGAAGAAAGGCCTGTACTTTAGAACTGGATTAGAGAGAAACTACAACCTGCCCTTCATATATATATATATATATATATATATATATATAGATATAGATAGATAGATAGATAGATAGATAGATATTCACACACACACACATACATATACACACATACATATAAAATATATAAAATATTTTAAAATATATATGTATTTTATATATTTGTATATATTTATATATATTATATATATATATGTGGTTTTTTTTGCAGAAGGTATCAGGTTAAAATAACAGTGGTGTCCTTAACTCATGCAAATAGCACTCAACAGAGTGAAAACAACTGAAGCATGCTGTGGTCCAGGGTCCAGTGTATCTGGCCAGCATCTCTTGGGAAGCCCCCATAGCCCAGGCCTGGGCCCTAAGGGCCACCACTGCACCCTGAGGTGCCAGTTTACCTGTTGTGTGGCCTTGTTCACTTTACAAATTCTTTCTTAGATCACTTCTCACTTAATCAGGATTTTTGAATATCTGGTAGGCCAGCACAATGTGGGTGTTTGATTTTTACTGGAAAGGAGCAGGCCAGGCACAGAACTTGACTTGGGGTTTGGGTGGCTGTGCTCGCACAATGGTGCTGAGTCTTAAGATGTGGTTGATCAGGAGTAGCTTTGAAGTGTTCTGTGAAGCCTGCTCATGTCACTTCTTCACAGGAGTTTGGCTTTTAGAAGAAGAGCACTTTGTACCAGGAGGGCCAGGCTTGGACACAGGCTCAGTATGTCCCAGCGTGGGCCGTCCCATCTGTGTCCTCAGATCCTTGAGGACAGTCCATGAAGGATCGTGCCAGGGGGTGGGCAGGGATTGAAGAACCAGTTCTGAATATTCTATGCAGTTTCTCTTGAGGCCCAAGAGGGAGATGGAATTGCCCAAGGCAGAATCAGTCAACCTAGGTTCGGAAAGCCCAGAAAAATCCATCCTGTGTGTCCTTGCCCTGCTCCAGTCACACCTACTTCCATCCTTAGGCCTCTGGGGTCAGTGATACCACCGATTGGAGAAGCAGATTCCTGGTACCCAGGACACAGCTCCTCTACAAGCAAGGCTGGGGTGGAGGTCACAGAACCTGATGGACTGGAGGACAGAGGGTAGGGCTGGGAGATCAGGGGGCACAGAGATCCAAGGCGAGCAAGTTGGAGAGTCCAGGTGCTCAGTGGCTGAAAGAATGTGCCAGATCCTCTTGCATCTCTGCCTGGGGCCTCGGGTCTGGGCACGGACGGCAGCGCCCACACCTTCCCTCAGCAAAGCCTCACCTGCACACACTGTACCTTACACTGGGCTGGTGTTGGGGGCACTGAGATGGGTGAATTCATCTCGGTGTTGAATAAACTATGTGATGAACAAACACATTTTGAGATGGGGAGAGGGTATCACTTACCTTTACCTACAAGGTCACCTGGGCACAGAAGCTGAGGAGGGGTTCTGGAAGGCTGTGGAATGTGAAATGTCAGATACACATACCAGTGGAGCCTTCCTAGACTGGAGTTGCCACAGCTGCCCCCCAAAGTGTGTGGTGCTGTGGGGAGCGAGGAGGCATAGGACTGGATCCTGTTCCAGGTTGAAGGGGTTAATCAGAGTACAGGCATTTCTGGGCAGTCAGAACATGGCCTGTCCTCTCAGGCGCCATGGGTGCTAGTCAGGAGCCCCATGTGGTTTGATTCCTTGCTCTAGAGCAAGCTGAGAAGGCAGGAATAGTCCCTGGGGTTTCAGGAATGTCAAAGCCGGTGAGATGGTGACTGCTTCCTGTGTGTGAGGGAGGCCCACAGACCTCGGAAGAGGCCATCCCAGCTTGGGGAGCCGGGCTGACCTCTGAATGGTGCCACGATGCCGGCTGAGGCAGGGGTGCTGGTCAAAGGGCTTCCCCTGCGGCCCTTTGGCCTGGGGTGGGGTTGGGACCCTCCCAGCTCCCAGAATGGCTGTGGTCACCTCAGGAACCTGGGGCCTGCTCCTGACTCAGCGCTCGCCAGCAGAGTGTGGGGATGAGGTAGAGAAAGACAAGTTTTCCCGTCTAGTTTTGGAGCCCCTGTCACAAAAGAGACCTTGAGACTGTTTTCTTTAAAACATGAAAGATTCCCACGTAATTCCTATTCATGTCCTAAATTTATGAGGCTGAACTTGTGTGTCCTGCACTGTAGTTTCCTTTAGCTCGTGGGGGCTGAATTTCCTTTCTGTGTTTCTTTTGTCTGAGACTTACAATCGGGTCAGTGGGTGGATATGCTTTTTGCCGGACCTTCCACATTGAATATGACTGTTCCAGTTGGGACATTTTGACCCCTTTTGCAATTGTGCTATTTGATATAGGATTTATTAGTTTTTATGATTTCTTGCCATCGTACAATTTGATGCAGGATCTCTTTATGACTTTGCATAAGTCCCGCTCCCGGCCCTGGTGCAAGATTTTGCAGAGAAGTGTGTTCTACTGTCACTGGGTTGCTTTCTGGCAGAGCTGTGAGTTCTCTTTGTAATAACAGGACAAGGTAGGAGGAACTGATTTAGCCCTCGCCTGGAAGAGGAGTAACTCCATTGACATTCCGTTGTAATTTAGCAGTTGGTTAATGGCCACTTACTGGAGAATGTTACCAGGCTCTGCAGTGAGTGTTGTTAGAAAATGAATTCCTCTGTGTATTTCCCCAGGGCCCTTCTGCTTCTCCTCCAGGACATAACTCTGGACCACAGGAAGTGGCACTGTGTTGCAATCACAGCTTCACTGTTCCTTTGTATTATTTATTTTGTGTTTCAGAATTAAGTATATTGCTTTTAATGGAACCAGAGACTTGTCAGGAGCCCAGGGGGTGACATGGGGGTCACTGGGTTATTTTACTGGGTCTCTTGGACCTGAAGGTGCCCAGGGGCAGCCATGAGCCTCTGTCCAGCAATGTCAGTTTCACATGTAATTAGAGTCACCTAAGCTGAACATCACTCCATCTCCATGCCTTTACCCATGTCGTTATTTCACATGGCTTGTCACCTTCTGGGTTTTGTGTAATCACTCACTGCAAAACCTTTGATCAGCCACAGAGGTGAAAGAACGTGAATTTCCGAGTCTGCCGAACTTGGATAGAATTCTAGCTTCGTGACCTCGGACGAATCACTTAAACTCTCTGAGCCTCAGGGGTTTTACCTGTTAACAAATGGTGATGCGGGCTCCCAGGGATGAGGGATTGATGAAATGGTGAGTGGGTACAGCTGACACAGTGCCCAGAACATGCTAAACTTAAAATGCCAACTGAAAAATGAAGCAGTAGCAACAGAGTTCCTGTTTGTTGGGTTGGAGTATTAGGAACTGAGGGACAGGTGGGGGAAGAGAACTTATCCATTTGTTTTCTTTTGGATCCATTTGTATCCATTTGTGGAGGGAAAAAGAGATCTCGCCTTTTCCTTCCACACAAGGAAGACAAGAGGTGTCAGTGATGATGGTGTCACCGTGCTCTGGGGCCAGTCCGGTGGAGTCCCCTCTTCCCGCGGCCCCTGGGTTCTGAGGGCTGGTTTCTGGTCATACGGTGGAAAGCATATTGCCTCCAGCTGGATGGAGTGTCTTTTTGGGAGGCTTGGTCGTCTCCCAGGGGACTCCACACTGGGACGGCCACATCATTCCATCTGTGTGTCGTGTTTTCGGTTCTTTCTTCCTCCTGGGGCTCCCGTCCTTTCTGAAGTGAGTGAGATAATTGTCACCGGCCTCCCACTTAATTACTGTGTCTGCTGCTTCTCCTTTCCCACATGAACAGAGAAAGCCCATCAGGGCACTTGGCAGCCTCACTACCTGATGGCACCAGAGCTTGGATTTTTGAGGTCTGGTGGATTCCTGAGACTTTTCTCCGCGCCCCAGTCTGGACGGCGTCCCTGGGCCGGGCCTGCGGCCGCACTCAAGAACATGCCCAGCATGTCCAGGCGCTCCGCACACGACTGGCACACACTGATGGGGCTGTGGTTTGCTTCTCTTCCCTCCCCTCCCCCTCTAGAGTACAAGAAGAAGTATGGAGAGGAACACGGCTCCTGCCAGGCTGGGATAGCGGGCTTCTTCACTGAGGTGGGTATCACTCTTTGGGCCTTTCTCTTCTCTCATGGGTGTTTGTTTCCTGCATGGCTTCCCATCATATGGTAGATTAAAGTCCAGACTCTGTGTCTCGGCCCATGGGCCTGACTTTCTCCTTCACTCATCAGAGGACAACCCAGAGCTGCGGGAGGGGATGGGACAGTGAGGGGGAGAAAAGGCCTGTGACACCCACTGGTTTCAGCTGCTGCTGGACCATGCCAGATCCTTACTAGCATCATTATTACAGAGGTCCCCACGTGTGGTGTTTTGTGCACAAGTGCACATTTCTGTAGGTGAGCTGCACAGTAGAGGAACCGCTGTGTCGAAAGCTCTTCAAAATGTGAATTTTGACACATGCTGGCAAATTGCACTCCAGAAACATTTACCAGTTGACACTCCCCCCAGTTGTGTGTCATTGTCCCTACATCCTCTAACCAACACTTAAAATTTTTGTCATTAAAAAAAATGACATTGTGTTTTAATGGCCCTTTACCTAATTATTAGTGCAGTTGAGTATCCTTTTCAAATATTGGCCATTTGTGTTTACTTTTTCTGGAAATTGCCTGTTTATGTTCTTTGCCCATTATTATGTTATTTTTTAACTGTTGTTTTACTGATTTTTAGGATCTTGTATTTTCAGTAGTAATCTCATATCTCTTGTATGTGTTACAATATTTTTCACCAGTCTTTTACCTGATTTTTAAGTTTGCGTATGGTGTCTTTACTATATGGGCCTTGAACATTCATATTTGGTCAAATCTGTCAGTCTTTTTCTTTCTGGATTCTAGACCTCTCTGTTAGGAAGGTCGTCCCCATCCTAAGACTATGAAATATTCATGTGTATTTTATTCTGCCACTTTTATAGGTTAAAAAATATTTAAATCTTTAATCCATCTTAGATTTATGCGTGCAGACATTATACGGGAGAAATGAACTTCATTGTTTTCCTAAATGTGTGGTTGGTTGTTCTTTTTTTTTAAAAAATAAATTTATTTTATTTATTTTATTTTTTTTGGCTGCATTGGGTCTTCGTTAATGCGCGCGGGCTTTCTCTAGTGGCGGCGAGCCGGGGTTACTGTTTGTTTTGGTGCGTGGGCTTCTCATTGTGGTGGCTTCTCTTGTTGCGGAGCATGGCCTCTAGGCCTGCGGCCTTCAGTAGTTGTGGCACACGGGCTTCAGTAGTTGTGGCTTGCAGGCTCTAGAGTGCAGGCTCAGTAGTTGTGGCGCACGGGCTTAGTTGCTCCGCGGCATGTGGGATCTTCCGGAACCAGGGCTCGAACCCATGTCCCCTGCATTGGCAGGCGGATTCTTAACCACTGCGCCACCAAGAAAGCCGTGGTTGGTTGTTCTGATACTGCTTTTTTAAATGTTTTCTTTATCCCCGTTGATTTGAGATACCATCCTGCCATATGCCAAGGTTACCCATCTTCCATCTCAGTAAGCATATAGAGGGTGTAATTTTTATGGCTGTTGTTCCTCCGTTGAGATCTAGCAAGTATGACTCAACGCAGGAAGCAGCAGGGAACTGCTATAAGTTTACAGACACAGTGATGGCAGTGCCGTAAGAAAGTCTATTTGGGCTGGTCTTGTGCCCAGGTGTCTGGAAGTGGGAGAGCCTGGAGGAGGCCAGGTTGGAGGCTGTGGTGTGGTCCAGCCACAAAGGGACAGGGCAGCCTATGGGATGTTTTAGGAATAAAAATGATGAGGGGAGTCAGAAAATATGAAGGCAGTATCAGTGGGCTGGGTGACCAGAGGACTGTGGGGGGGGAGGAAGGGGGTTTTATGCCAGGTTTCTGGGGAACAGTGGTACTGGTGGAAAGGGGGCTGCCCAAGGAAGAATCCACTGGGAGAGGTAAACTGATGGGTCTGCTGTATACACATGCCATGTGAGGTGATGGGATGGGACACTCACATAGATGTTTTTAGAATCCAGCCTTGATTTGGCCAATGCTAGTATGTTTCTGAGGGGACTGGGTGTGCTTAGCATAGGGCCGGGGTTGGGGGGCTCTGAGCAGAATGTCTCCTGTAGACAGTGGGAGGAGAAAGTCAAGTCATCGCAGAAATGAGAACTCATTGGAGGTGTTGGTGGGGAGCTAGGGGAGAGGAAGAGTCCTGGGGAAGGGATGTCTCCAGCCGGAGAGTCAGGGAAGACGAGAGCATTGGGGCTAAGAGGGAGGAGGAGGAGGAGGAAGGACAAGGGTGTGGAGGGGAACCCGGGGGGCCGTGCCAGCTCCGGATTACCAGAGGACCTACTGGGACTCCAGAGCCTGAGGGAAGCAGGGTGCGGGCAGCAGTGGGGCTGGTGCGTGGAGCACTGCAGGGAGCCGGGCGGCAGTGAGCAGGAGGGCTCAGTCCTGACCCGGCCGCTTGGGGCCTTGGCCTCTGCTTCAGTTCCCAGGCTTTTGGCCTCCCTAAACAGGAGGTCTTTGAACTGCCAGTCTCCCTCGTTTCTGGAACTTCAGCTGTTGGAGGCCGAGCAGGAAATGTGGTTGAAGGGGTCAGGCAGCAATGCGCCCCTCTCCTGCCCTCCTGCTGACCTTGTCACTTGGGTTTGCCTTTGCTGGGAGCTGGGCTGTCCCTGCACAGGGCGGGCAGCTGCCTCCCAAGCTGGATGTGGTTCTGTGGCCTTCCGGTCATGGCCATGTTGCCCCAAACTACTCTGGCCCAAGGCGACTGCTTGACCTGAATGTCAGTGACCCTGGGGTTATCAAAGCTGTTTGAGTTATGGACACTGCATGAATTTTAGCCCAGCGTTGAGGACAAGGGAGAGCTTCCCGGGAACATATTTATTTTTGTAGTCTAGGATAACAGAGATAGATACTTTTAAGCAGCAAGAGAAGACTTGGCCCAACCCTGCTGGTGTCGGGGCACCACTGTGAGAGCCTGGGGACATCTGGGTGGAAATCCATCTGGCACAGACTTCTGTCACAGATCCCGAGGACTCTTCTGCCCCCTGCTTGTGCCAACCTACAGGGCACAGAGAAAAGCCCGTGGCTTCTCTCAGGCAACGCCAGGTACCCGTGTGCCTCAGGAGGTTCTGCCCCTTGCAGAAAGGCCCATGCTGTTGATTGATGGAGTTTCGCACACATGATTTAGGCAGTGGTGGCCTTGGGCTTTTGGAGAAGCTTGCACTTCTGCGTGTTACATTTGCGTTGTCTGTTCCTGGGTGGTGAGGAGCCAAGCATTGATCACATTTTCCTGGCACTTGTGGACAGTGTCAAAAGGGCCCAGGCTGCACCCACAGCGGATGGAAAAAGCCAAACAGGAGGGAGTTCCAGGGAGATGCTGTTTCCCTGCCCCCAGCCACAAGGGTCTCAGGCTGGGCCTCAGTTTACCTAGTTTGAACTGCAGGGAGAAGGGGGCATAAACAGTAAGAGGAGAGGGAAAAAAACCAAAAGCTGCTTGTTTTAAAGGTTTTTGAGGAGAAGGATGACCTTGTTTTATTCTCTTTGTAATGTTTGAGAGAGGGGATGCAGCGATACGTTAGACAGACATTTCTCAACTTTTATCCTGGATTAATCTGAATCATCAGAAAACAACATGTCCACTGCCTGGTGTCCCCAAGAGCCTTACAGGCCTCTGGTGGTGCTCAAAGCTTTGGCTCGTGAAGAGCTGCTGGTGGAGAAAGCTCTCCACTGTGTCTATGGCTGGCACTGGGGATACTGCTCATTTTGTCTTTCTGTGCCCTTTGTGTTCGGGCACTGATTACATATTCCTTTCTGAGCTTAAGACCAAGGAGAAAGTCTCCCTTCTCTGATGATCGTTTGTCTTTCTCATGCCCCTTCTAGAACCAGCACAGTCCCTTACACAGAACAGATGAGTATAAGGGGAATGAATGAATGCACTGCCCATGTTTGCCCAGGGCTGTGTCCTAAGTGCAGAAAGTGATATATTTTTATAAAACAGTGAGATACCCCTGAGGGTATCTGGTTTCTCATCCTCATAGCATCCTTGGAGATGGATTGGATCTCAGAACCTTAAAGTGAAGTGCTTCTCAGTGGTCATTCCTGGTCCACACCTTCATGAATTATCAACAGCAAACCATTCAGGCAGGAGTCTGGTGGCTTTTCTTCCAGCCATGCTCACACCCTGTTCTTTGGTAAGGTTCTTACCCGAATTGACCATAGAACATGTGTTGTTCAGAGTATTGTCCTGATGCTGCTGCTGCCACACACGTGCTCTCCTTTCTGTGTGCTCTGTCCTCCTCTCTCTGCTGTTCTATTAAGATGGCTCTGGCTTTTTCAGACATTTGCTCCCAGGGAATTCAGTGTCACTTTATGAAATGTCAACAGAAACTCAGAATTCTTAGGGCGGGATCTAGCCTCCAGGGACTTGTTGGAAACCAGCAGCTTCTGACAGCAGTGAGGCCAGCTCTGTAGAGAGGGGCCAGCCTGGAAGGATGTTTCTGAAGTATAACAGTGCGGGGACCCTAGAGGCCAAGGGTGGTGTGTGTGTGTCAGTAACAAGAGCATGACCTGTACAGTGTCCAGCATCTCCATGAGCCCAGAAGGCCTGTATCTTTGGGGTTTTTGTACAGCTGAGGGGTTTCCTCTAAAACTGTCTTTATTTTAACCCTTTTGGGTAGAATTTTTTCTAAACATTCTGTGCATTTCCTTGTTGCCTTACCCTGGGAATGTTTTACAAAGGGATTTGATTGATCTGTGGATCTGGTATAAGTAGGAGATACTTAATAAATATTGTGGAGTGAAAAGTTAATGAATTTGTTAGAAAAATAATTTTTATTATTTCTTACTGCAGTGTAGATACTTTAGAAAATATAGATAATCAAAGAGAAGGGATTTCCTGTTGGGGAAGGTTGGGGAAGGAAAGCCTCGATGATGTCTTTCTCTATTGGACTTACTTCACTGAGCATAATGCCCTCCAAGTTCATCCATGTTGCTGCAAATGGCAAAATTTCATTCTTTTTTAGGGCTGAGTCATATTCCGTTGTCTATATGTACCACATCTTCTCTATCTGTTCATCTGTGGATGGACACTTAGATTGCTTCCGTATATTGGCTATTATAAATAGTGCTGCTATGAACATTGGGGTGCTTCCTGGGCCTGTTTTAATAGTAGTGCTGTGTCTTGCTGTCTGTGGTCTCTTCTCTCCCCAGTCCACATCTTTCCTGTAGTGGGCCTCTTTGCTCTCTTGTTTTCGTTGTTTTGACTTTGCAATGAGCCTTTAGTGGCCAGAAAACCCAGCTTCAGAACCATTCCTGAGAATGAAGACTGGAGGGGATTTCTCTGGAGTGTCAGTACATCTTCTTTATCCATTCATCTGTTGATGGACGCATAGGTTGCTTCCATATCTTGGCAATTGTAAATCATTATGAATATGAAATTTTTTTTATTGCTCAGGTGAAGAAATTTTCTGGTGTGGCATCTTTACTTTAATTACGAGTTCTTTGTTGTGATTGTGGGTCTCATCACACCGCCTTCTCCCCTCTTCAGTTTCCTTCCCTGTTTACCTTTGGGTTTCTCTTCCATAGGAGCTGGTTGTGATGGGTGCCCCAGGGTCATTTTATTGGGCTGGGACGGTCAAAGTGCTGAACCTCACAGACAACACCTATTTCAAACTAAATGATGAAGTGATCATGAACAGGAGGTACACCTACCTGGGTGAGTAGCTCAAGGAGGTGACAGGTAAGAAAGGGGAAGTGGGAGTGATTACCACCAAGCTTGCCAGTGATTGCTTTACTGATGGAAAGGAGAGTTCGTTGGCTTTTACAACTGCTGTTCTACTTAGTTGCACTTTTAGCCAAGGGCATCACAACATTGAGCTCCACACATAGCAGGTAGAGAGAGAGGAGAACAAAGGACGGGACTAAATTAAAACTGTGTGATTTAATTAAAAAGCTGACAGTTGAACCTCCAAGGAAGCAAACATTTTCTTTTCCTATTTTAGCAATTACTCGGGTTCAGATGATTAGATACAAAACGAGTGTGAGAGAATCCTGTTTTTCCATGACTTTCCTTTGGATGAGGTCTCTGCTTTCTGGTCACAAAACTGGTTGCAAGTAGAAATAATAAGAACCAGAAATTAGCATGATGGATGGCAGCCTAATCCTGAGGTTTAATTAAAGGCTCAGAAAAACTTTTATTTTCTTAACCGTTTTAATCCTCTAGAAAGAAGGTAGACAAAACTTAAGGTAGCAGCCACCAGGCCAGAGTGACTCTGGACAAGACCATGCTTATTGGTGAACAGAGAGAGGCTGTCTTTACTTGTGTAAAAGACAATTTGACGTGGCTCTTTTCTTTAATTCAGGCCCTAAATGCTGTAATTCTGGGCTGAAAATGAAGCTAAATTTAGCAAGGTCTAATGATGAGAAAACAATGTTCTTTCACACTCATTACACTTAACTTAAATCTGGGGGAGTCCCTGACCCGCTTTTTGCATAGAGATTCGCTTGTGAGTTGGCAGGAGGGACTGCCTGTCTTGTCTTTTCCCCTCTAAGTCTTTTGCCCAGTAGCACCAACTGTGATACCTTTACTCGGAGTCTTTGGGGTGTTTGCTGCTCTGCGCACCCAGCTCCTTAAATGCTGTCATTTACTGGGGACTTACTCCATGCCAGGCTCTGCATATGATTTCTCTTAATACCTGGAGCAACCATTATTATTACCTACATTTTATAGGTAAAGAAACTGAGGTACAAAGAAGTCATTTAACTTGCCGAGGTCCCATGGTTCATCAGTAGCAAAGTGGGGATTTAAACCTGTGGTTTCTGAGCCCAGAGTCTAGGTGCTGAGCTGCCCACCTGTGTATACTCTGCAGACAGCCCCGCCCGCTGGTGTGGACCCCTCGCTGGGTTGGGAGCACCTTGGAGGAGGGGAGTTTGTCTGACATTTCCAGGACTTGGTATAGTGCCTGGTGCAGAGGAGGGACTCAACACATGTTTATTAGGTCAGAGAAAGAAGAGAAGGCACAAAAGAGCCCAGTTTGGACATGGCTTTAGGGTCGATAGGCCCTCTGAGCCTCAGGGCCCGTGGCTCCTTCCTGTGTGCCAAGCAGAGGCCTTCATGCTGCGGGATTGCAAGGCTCTCTTGAAGCTTTGATGTCACTCATAATAGTCTTAGGGAACGTGAGCTTCCAGTCTGAGAGAAATCAGCCACCTGGTGAGCAAGAGTTGATCATATGACACCATTACAAAATGCAAGCAGCTTATGATCATAACATTAGGGTTTGAGGATGAGGAAAAGGTTTGTAGAATATACAGCAGCCTGTACAGGGTTTTTACTGCCGGCAGGGCTCTCAGAAAGCAGGAGACATTTAGACTAAGCTCAGACAACTTTTACCTTTGTTTCTAGATTTTTTTTGCATCCGTGGATTCTTTGCTCAGCCATCCATCTACCCACCCACCCACTGTCAGCTTTTTTCTGGCTCTTCTTAGGAGGGGGTGTGCATAATGGTTCACAGCAAGGGCTTTGGAGACACACAGATTGGATTTGAATCTTGCTGTGTGATCTTGGGTGTGTTGCTTACCCACATTTAGTCCCTGTTTCTGTATCTGTGAAATAGAGTTGGGAGATTATAAGAGACAGTGGCATCTGAAGACGCGTGTAAGAATGTTCATAGCAGCTTTATTCACAATAAAGCTGAAATAACTGGAAACAACCTAAATGCCCAGCAGTAGGAGAATAAAGACATTATGATATGATCATACAATGGAACATACCCATCCATAAAAAGAAACTAGTACCACACTCAGCAGCATGGATGAGCCTCACAGAAGTTATGCTGAGGGAAGTTTGGAACAGGCACACGTAATATATGGTGACAGAAATCAGGAGAGGGGTGACCCGTGCAGGGGAGGGTAGTGACTGGGAGAGGGAATGAGGGGACCTTTTGGGCTCGTGGTTGTGTGGTTATAGTCACTCTGGCTGGTGATTGCATGGTTATGTCCATGTGTACACACTTGTTAAATTCTACACTTTAGATGTGTGTACTTTACTGTATGAAAATTGTATCTCAAAAAGGAAAAAATAGATGTGGAGTATTTAGCACAGCACTCAGAAAGCACTCTTTCCTGCCCTGGAGTCCTTGTGAACGTGTCTTTTTGTGAGATGAGCCATTCCAGTGTGAGAAGACTGACAGCTGCCATTTATTCCCTGATAATTTATGTTCCAAGAATAACTGGATCATAATTGTCCAGATAAGGGATGCTTGAGAAACATTGTCCTCTGATGGATCTTCTTTCTCCACCCCTTCCTTGGTTTCTCCCCGTCTTCTGCAGGTTATGCAGTTACTGCCGGACACTTTTCTCACGTGTCCACCACTGATGTGGTAGGAGGTGCCCCTCAGGACGAAGGCATTGGGAAGGTGAGGAACAAAGTCTATGGAATAGCACAGGGTCAGACAGGGGGAGCATGCTGCCACTCTTTTTGAGGTTTGTCAACTCACTTTGATGTGAACATTCTGCTGGGCGGCTGGCAGGTAAATGATGAAATATTGAGGAATCATCTGTTCATCTCCATCCAGCCTCTTTTGAGAATTTACTTTGAAAGCTTCATCCGATTATGAATACTATTCCCAGACCTCTCCATTCTCTGCACTTTGTCATCTGAGAATGTTTTTCGTGACTGATGCTGTGTGTGTGAGAGATGATTAATATTGACCCGTGGTATTGTGCCATTCTCCAAAGGAAGGGTGTCCAGCGCTACCCGACTTCAAACCCTCCCCTCTCCCAAATCCTTTCCAAGTTTGACTTAATGGAACCAGGTCTAGTCCCAGATATCTTTGGGGCCTTTTTATTTATCTTTAGGCCTAGATTCTCACATTTTTTCCTCCAGTGTTTTAGAAACAAGACCAGTTCAGCCCAGAGGCTAGACTGGGAATATATGGGTCTCTTTCCCTAAAGTATCTGCCCAGAGTTTAAAAAGACCCCATGGATCTAGGACCATCAGAATCCCTTTGGGAATCATGGCATCTATGGGGCCTGAAGTATGGAGGACTATGTTTGTTGAATCTTTAGCTCCAGGCTACAGGAAGTCCAGTTGAGTCGGTCCAGATGAGTCAGGAATCTGCATTTTAACAAGCTCCATAGTTTGTTTGATAGTTACGACTGAAGAGAGGAATGGTCTTTGGGTCTGAGCCCATAAGGGGTGGACCTTTGATAGAATCTGGCTGTATCTCTGGGGGCTTGGAAAAGTGGATTCTGGAGAGGCCCAGACAGACCGAGACCACTGGTAACTGGAGCCTTCGGCCAGGATGTCAGTCTGATCAGCGGACAAGGCGAGACTGCTGGGCATTCATGAGGGTCATTTTCCTGGATCCTCCTGGGCAGGAGTTAGGAGTCAACACTCAGATTTCTGGAGCACATGCCTCCCTCCCTGTTAACACCGATGCCATCTTCCTTGAAAACGAAGCCACGTTAAAAACCCAGGGCCCTGAGCACAGGGGAGGTGTGCAGATGAACTCTGATAACTTCCAGCAAGGGGTGAGTCTTTCCGAGTCACATGAATTCCTCTGCGTGGTGGAGGGACAGAGCCAAGGGCTGTCCCCACATTGATAATCTCTTCTGGGGGAGGAGCTGCGTGTGACCAGGCATCTCTGTAGCTGGTAAACACGCCTACCTCCCAATTCACAGCAGTGTGGATGCCTCAGTGCTGCTGACAGCAGCTTTGTTTTGTTTTAAATCACCAGTTACAGACAACTTGATCTAATTGTCTTCTCTTCAGATGGTTGGGATAACTGTATAGTCCCTGTCAAGCCTTAGGATGAGAATGGTACTTAAAACTGATAGAGCCAGGCAGAGGGCATCCTGGATCTAGTTAACAAAGATGAACATAAAAATGCTGCTTTCAGCTGGATCCCCCGAGAGGTGCTGGGGAGACTGGTCGTAGTTGGCAAAGTTGCTGACGGTTCCACATTGCCAGGCCTGGGAGCTGGTACAGACTTGCTTCCCAAGGACCCCAGGATGGCTCTCTGGCCTTCAGGATCTTGGTGGTTATCGTTTCTGGTATTGGGGCAGGAAAGCATTCACACTAAGATGGTGATTCCTGACCCCATGGGAGGCTCCCTGACACTGGTTCTCATGGGACACTCGCTCTTCCCTTAAGATGCAACTTGAAAAAGAACTTCCACACTCATGTCATTTAGCAAGTTCTACACAAACAGTCCTTTCTGTGGTGGAAATTCATGGTGTAAATGCACAGGCTAAAGGCTTTGAAAGGTCCCCAGTAAAGGAATTTATTTAATGTTTAACTCTGGCATTTTGCAAACTAAACGCATATTTACCCAAGCAGATCTCATGACACTAACGTTCTGTGGAATCACTTTGTCTAAAATACTCACGTCCATCCCTCCTCTTACACAGTTGGCCCTCCCTACCTGTGGGTTTCCACATCTGTGGATTCAACCAAACATGGATGGAAAATATTTGGGGAAAAAAATTCTAGAAAGTTCTAAAAGCAAATCTTGAATTTGCCACCCAACTATTTACATAGCATTTACACTGTATTTACAACTATTTACATAGTATTTACATTGTGTTAGATAGTCTAAGTAATGTAGGGATGATTGCTTAGGTTACATGCAAACACTACTCCATTTTACTTAAGGGACTTGAGCATCTGTGGATTTTGCTATCCTGGGGGTTCTGGAGCCCCATCCCCCACAAACGCCAAAGGATGACTGTATTGTGATACCTGCTAAAGCTCTAACTAATAGGAAGGAAGGAAGTGTTTCGAGGAAGAAAATCCTTTTCCCAGGAGTTGACTTTTTGGTAGTAATTTGGAAGCTCCTTAGGTCTTACTGGGCATGGCTTCCATAAACATTGTGGCTCAGGAGGCATGGAGGTGATTTCTGCCTCAGGATTGAAGGACAGTTTCTTTGCAGAGTGGGTAAAATGATTTGTCATCAGCTAGTGTAGGCACACCTGCATGTGTCTGGTCAGGCATTTACATAGAACTCCCAGAAGGATGCTGATAAATATCTTTGGTCATTGCTTCCATCTTAACTGGATTTTTTTTTCCTTCCATAGGTTTATATTTTTAGAGCTGACCGAAGATCGGGCACCTTAATTAAGATTTTTCAGGCATCAGGTAAAAAGGTGAGATCCTTGGGATTAGTGTCTTGTTTGTTTGTTTGAGAGATGTCATCATGTGGGAATCAGTTCTTACTTTTTAGAATATTGGTTTAAAGGCCCATCTGTGCCCTACATTTACATGACATGTTCAGTTGCATGTTGGAGCCTTTACCTTCTCAGCATTGTGTGTGACCTGCAGATTCCTGGGATTCACGTGTACTGAGACGGGGAGCGAGATGAGTTTGTACACGGGCAAGTTACAGCACAGAGGTCTAAAAGGTTGTCTGCGGTTCAGATACTCATCAAAATGACTATGTACTCTGTTTCTTTCTGCCTTTATCTTTCTGCCTCTCTGTCCCTCTCCGTCTGTCTTTCTCCCAGCTCCAGAGAGATCAGGCATTGTTGAGTATAGATACATGATCGATTACTTTCAAAGGAGGCAGGCAGATAGATGGTTCTCACTCTCCCTATCTCACCAACCCAAAGCTGCCCCTCCTGCTAATGCCCTCTGCCATTATCGCCATGGAGACTGTTGCCACACAAAAAGCAAACAAATATCACCAGGTTCCTTTTAGAACTTTGAAATAGAAATAGCTGGGGAAGGCTGCCCTGAAATTAGTCCTGGGCAAGGTTTATCTGCCTGTGTCATCTTATTATCCTTACCCTGTTGCTAATTCTCTCTCCATTTCCTGCAAGTTTCCATTATATTGTACCGTAGTCTGAAATTAAGGCAGGTAGAGATTCCTTTGATTAATAAGCACCATTTTTTGTGGGCTTATCAGTGGTGCACACCTTGGCATGGCTTCGATCGGCAGGATTGTTTGGTAAGATTGGCCGCTCTAAGAGGAGACAAGTTTAGGTGGGGAGGTGAAGGGGGTGATTTGAAGAGTTGTCTTGGTAGAGGCCGTAGTGAGCTCGGGGAAGAAGCACAGGACTTGGGACTTGGGAGGGAGATTTGAGGAGATAGGTAAAATTGCCTTCTGACATTCTCCTACCGTTACACTAAGAAGAGGGGGAAAAAATGATGTTTCCATCCTGGGTGGGCCATGTGCCCCAGTTCAGGTCCTGCTGTGTTAGACCTGCCTCATGCCAGCCTGGCACCACTGCATATTGTTCTGATGGGGAGTCATAGTCTGAGTTCCAGAAATCCCACTCACAAGTAGAGCTTTTTGCAGTTTTAACAACCATCATGTGTATTTTTAGTATATAACTGTCATAACCTTTTCAATAAAAAATACATCACCAAACTCAGTTTTGTGAGGTTTTCCCTGAGAGCAGCTCTGCGTTCCCCCGGGAACTATGCAAGCCTGTGTTATTTTAACATTTCCAAAACCCCAAAGCAACAACACTGGAAAAAGACTGTGAGCAATTCTGCAAAAAAAGGATTTCCAAGCACCTCTAAAGTTAGAAAATAAATAACCCCGTGCCATTTCTGAGAAAGAGTCCCAAAGAGCAAGTAGGGTGTAAATGCTGCTAAGCCTAACATTTTAGCTCTTTATCCAAAAAAAATAAATGGGTGAGTTTTCCTGTGGAAAACCCTCCCTCCCTCCCTCTGCTCCCCTTCCAATGTACCTCGGCTTGACAGCATGAAATTATTCCCCCCCCCCAGCTTTATTGAGATATAATTGATATATAACACGTTCAAGGTGTACAGTGTGATGACTTGGTACACATATATATTGTGAAATGATGACCACACTGAGGTTTGCTAACACATCTATCATCTTATGTAACTACTGTTTTTTTTAGGGAGTCTTTAAAGTGAATTGTGGGGCTTAAACACACTTATCACCCTATTTTTATTATTTTTAAAATTTATTTCTTTTTTTTGCTGCGCTTTGTGGCATGCGGGATCTTAGTTCCCCAACCAGGGATCAAACCCATGCCCCCTGCAGTGGGAGTATGGAGTCTTAACCACTGGACCACCAGGGAAGTCCCTATCACCCTATTTTTAGAATATTTTCATGTTCAGCTGTCACCGTGCCTCCCCGCTGCTTCCTGTGTCCCCACCTCCACTGCCCGCTGCCTGTGCCCAGGACAGGCCCAGCTGATGCTAGTCATCCTGGTGTAAACAACAGTCTATAATTGGGCCCTTTCTCTTTCCCAGAACCCTCCCTGTTTAGATGATAGCTTTCATGGCTACCCATCTGTGTCTGGGTCATGGGCAGGTTTGGGGGAGCAGATTTGAGAGTGGGTGATGTGAGAGGGAAAGGTTTGAGAACCTGCTTTTCCAAATTTCCCGAGGACATGATGACGTGGGTTCCAGCACAGACCAACCTGCAGGTCAGCTTGAGTGTCCTCATTATGACACGACAGGGCTCCCTGAGGAGGGGACCATGGGCCAGCTGTCTCACCTCCCAGCTCCAGAGCTGCCATTCATTTTCCTTGGGGCTCTTCTCGCCCTCACCTTGAACCATTGTAACATATGTCCTTCACTCTGCCATCTTGTTTCACCATCTTCCAGCTTACCCCCGTCATCATCTTTCTGATTTTGAAATAAACCATTCCTCCCTTTAGACATCTTATTCTGCTTGTGGCAGAAGAAATGAGAAATTCTTGTCCCACTGACTTCTCCATTATTTCATTGGGAAAGGACATGACCCCAGGCTTTCAAAGGATGCCTTTGCTTTACCCCTGTGTCCGGAGCCACACATAGAGGAGGGTTCTGACTCAGGAAACCCCTGATCCACTTCTGCTTCCGTGTGGCCAGAATCTGGTCAGAGAGTTCTGTCTCCTGGCCGTAAGAGAGACAAAACCCCAAATGGTTCTGGTCTTTACTGGTTGACATCCTTCGTATAGTGCACTCAAGAAATCACCAATACACGTGCAATTCCATTGCTATGACATGTGTCCTCATATTTCCAGGCTGATGGGAGAGCTCTGATCAAGGAACACTCACCCCAAAGCATGTCGTTGCCCTATCGAAGTTTCATTGCAGTAATTGAGTATGTGAAGTGTTTATATGTCAAAACTTAGATAGGAAACTTCACGTACGGGGATTTCTGATTGAACACCGATGAAGATGCCAAGTTAAATAGACCATTGGAATGAAACAAATAGTTCCCCTGGGACTCAGCCAGAGAGAACAGCCAGCAGCTTCGGTCTTCAGGGCCTTGCCTGGGTCTTAGCGGTTTCTTTTACTAAAGTCAAGATAGGGACATTGGCAAGGCCACTGAATTGGTGACTGTCAACTGGTTTCTGCCCACCCCCCCACCCCATGATTCTGAAACTTCCCCGTGCCCTTCTCCCTTGGGAAGGGGGCAGGTGGGGATGGGGGTTGGGTGGAAGTGACCTCGGCATGTGACTGGGAGGGACTTGAGTCCTTTCCCAGGCTGAGCTGCAGGAAATAGACCAAAGTACCCTCCACCTCTCTCAAACTCCCCTGGGTTAGCTACCAACAAACAGCAAAAGAAAATGCTTGTTCATGTCTGTAAAACCAGAGCCCTTTTATTTGAAAACATTTATTTTAAAAGGATAGTTTTTTTTTTTTTTTTTTTAATTAAAAACAGAGGTCGCCCACTGGCAGCCTTTGGAAAGGATACAGCCTACAAAAATTTTCATTTGGCCTGCATGGTATGTTTGTTTATTATTTTTTAATATGAATTAGTTGTCAGCATTTTAAAAATAGGCAATTCAAATAAAATTTTAGAGCTTTGGTTTCTCTTGAAAAATGAGATGATTGGCCTTTTCTGGGTCAATCAGGAGTTGACTGCCCCTGGGTGGGGATTGCTCCTTTAGCTGGGTCTGTGGACTCTAGTTTGCTGCAGTCTCCACCATTCTCTATCGTTTCTTAGACACAGAAGCTGAGTGTCACTCGCCACCTGTAAGCATGCCTGCACTGTTGTTTGCTTTTTCCTTATACCTGTTGTATCACCTGCCTGGATCCCATTGGATTGTGTTTGAGACCCCCAATTTAAAATAACAGGTACTGAGTCAGACAGAGAAAGACAAAGCACATTATACCACTTATATGTGGAATCTAAAAAAATGATACAAATGAACTTATTTACAAAACAGAAATAGACTCACAGACATAGAAACCAAATTTAGGATACCAAAGGGGAAAGGTGGTGGGGGGAGGGATAAATTAGGAGTTTGAGATTAACACAAACACATTAATAAATATGAAATAGATAAACAACAAGGGCCTACCGTGTAGCACAGGGAACTATATTCAGTATCCTGATTGAATATAATTGAATATAGTAATCGAATATATATTGAATATAGTAATAACATAATGGGAAAGAATCTAAAAAAGTATGTGTGTATATATATGGAAAAGAATTTTTTCAGATTCTTTTCCATATATATGTATACATACACATGTATAACTGAATCACTTTGCTGTACACCTGAAACTAATACGTTGTAAATCAACTATACTTCAATTAAAAAAATAGTAAAAAATAAAATAACAGGTACTGAATTAAGCTATGATTAAGCCAATAGAACCTGGCTGTTTTCCTTCATCCTCCAAATGGTCTTCTGAGTTGTACCTTTTTCTGTTACTTCAGCTCACACCTTCCTAACCAATCTTCAGCTATGCCCAGGACTGGGCAAGGGTAATCTGTTTCCCATGTAACATTTATTTTCATGCCTGCCTTGTGCTGTGAAATTCCATATTCCTAACTTGCTCGGCCTTGTCAAATGTCTGATATACGAGGCACTTTTATTATGGCTGTAACCTATGTCTGCAGCCTCAGCTTGCATTTGTAAAAGCAGTACCTTGTTCTCCAGGGATCAGTCCATTTGCTTCCCCCTTGGTGGGGCTCCAAGCCAGTGAACGTGGGTCTCACTTTGACCGGGGGGCCCACGTGGCTGCCAGGAGGCCAGGGGAGTCGGGATCTCACCGTGGCCCAGGCATTCTGGTTTCCAGGGTGCATGGCTGGCACAACCTCCGAGGGGCTTGGGAGCAGATGTTTGTCAGGCTGGGCAGCTGGAGGAAGGCAGGGGCCTTGTGTGTGAGGACGGACACTGAACGCTTTGTTGCAACTTGACTTGGTTGCAGATGGGCTCTTACTTCGGCTCCTCCTTATGTGCAGTTGACCTGAACGTGGACGGCCTCTCTGACCTGCTCGTGGGGGCCCCCATGTTTTCTGAGATCAGGGACGAAGGGCAGGTCACTGTCTACATCAACAGAGGAAACGTGAGTACAGAGCTGGGCAACATGTGGACAGGGTGTGGGAGAGGGATGTTGGCCCGGGGGAGTAGTGACTGAGCCCCATCACCCAGAGGAGGTAAAAAGACACGCTTCTTACCTTCAAAAAGCTCCGTGTTCCATCAATGGAAAGTTATACTCAGTGTTGTGACTGCAAACATACAGGGGTCCAGAAAAATCTTAATGACTAAAGTTGAGTGATTCCTATGTACCAGGAACCGTTTCTCCTGCTTCCTGTGAATGATTTCAATGACATGTGCACATGGTATCGGGGGTCCCCATTTTTCAGGTGAAAAAACTGAGGCTCAGAGAGGTTAAGTCACTTGCCCCAAATCACACAGATAAGAAGCAGTGGGGCTGGGATTTGAACGTAGGCAAACTGGCTTCGGAGGTGGCATGCTTCATCTCTGTTATTTTGTCTCCTTGGGACTATATACACACCTGCCCACGGAGGCAGAGAAGCCTTCTCAGAGGACATGATGGCTGGGAGGAATCTTGAAGAAGAATGTGAGTTAGGTAGACAGGCGGGAGTGGGCTGGGAGCTGGGCAAGTGGATTGAGGTGTGAGGCAGTGGGACCATAGTTCAGCGTGTTGGGACTGGGAGGGGTGGATGGGGGCCACTGTAGTGGCCAAGGGCTATAGTCACGATGTCCCTTGTTCTGCAGAACCATGAAAAGGATGTGGCCGAGTCAGAAAGATGTCTCTGCAGCACAGTGGAGGGTGGGTGGGGGCAGGGGCTGAGGGGCAGCAGTGCACCCGTGGGTGCAGGAGACCAATGAGAAAGTAGAATCTTTTCAGGATCTAGAGGAAAGAATATTCAACAAGAGGGAAATGGTTAAATGAATAAATCCTGTGACCACCAGCCTTTAGCTAACATGAGAAAATGCTTATGAGATAATCACTGAAAAAGCAGGATAAAGACTGCATGTACAAACAACCTTTAAAAATGTACAAAATACATAGAGAATGTAAATAGATCTCTCTGGGTGGTGGTGCTTGGGTAGATATTTAGCTTTATCTTTATCCAAACTGTGAGAATGTAATTCTTTCATAATCAAAAAAGTCAGTAAAAGTGTACTTTTAAGCGGTGACCGAGGTGTTAGTTATCCTAATCGGGAGGGGGTGGTGGTGTTTACTATAACTACGTGGGCAGATGCCAGAAAGAAAGGGCAGTTATTTAAAGAGGAGCCAGGGGAAGTTAGAGCCTTGAGCTTTCTTGGATGTTTGCAAACTCTTTGGGAAGGTGGATCTAAAACCTGGGAGGAAAGATGCTTCCTGGTACCTGTTGCAACAACTCATGGCACCTGCATCTGCACTGACCTTCCAGGAAGGGGGGACAAGGCAGGTGAGGGGAGAAGTGAGTTGGTCGTTATGGAGATGAGAACAGCTGGCATTCAGTAGCTGCTGGCCACCATATATGCAGGAGACTGCTGCGTTTGCATGGGTGTTAACTTGTGAGGCAATAAGGTGACCAGCCCAACAGCCCCAGGGCATGGAATCTTGGAGCAGGATAATCCCCCAGACCTTCTGCGGCAGCTGGCACCCACACATCCCAACCCCAGTCAGTGTTTCTTAATGCCATGTGGTTACCCTAAGTACAAGGGTATTCTTATTTCTGTTGAACTTCATCTTATGTGATTAATGATTGCAGGGCAGTGTCGAGGAGCGGGAATAAATGATGACTTGCCTTTGAATCTTGGTGTTGCCACTTACTAGCCTGTGTGATGTGGACAAATAGCTTGAAATCAGCAGCTCAGTTTCCTCACCTGTAAAGTGGGCAGAGTCATAAGGTTTTCCTTATAGAGTCACTGTGTGATTTAAATGAGGATGAGGATATACAGTGCCTGGTACATACAAGGAATCAATGTTTCTCTCTTTCTTCACCACACTGATGGGAAGAAATCACATATTTGTGTTGTGGGGCAGAGGTTTCGTTGACTTAAGAACTCATCACACCTCTACTGTTTGCAAGTTGTTTGAGTACAGTGGAAAAAAAAAGATTTAGTTGTAACAAAGCTTTGGGATGGCTTGTGGATGTACAGTGGGTCTGAGTGCCTCTACCTGGGGGCAGGGTTAGACACTCTTGTGCCTCAAAACATTGTGTGTGTGTGTTTTTTTAAATGTTTTATTTATTCATTCATTCATTCATTCATTCATTCATGGCTGCATTGCGTCCTAGTTGCAGTGCACGGGATATTTGTTGTGGTGCGCGGGATCTTTGCTGCGCTCGGACTTCTCTCTAGTTGTGGCGCGCGGTCTCCAGAGTGCGTGGGCTCTGTAGTTTGCGGCAGGCGGGCTCTCTAGTTGAGGCGCCCGGGCTTAGTTGCCCCGTGACACGTGGGATCTTAGTTCCCCGACTAGGCATCGAACCCAAGTCCCCTGCATTGGAAGGCAGATTCTTAACCACTGGACTACCAGGGAAGTCCCTCAGATGGTGTTTTAATGCTCTGATAGTCATGTGCCAATGATTTGGGGGTAAAGTGGGCGTGACTTTTAGTGACACCATCACCATTGACCGCTCCCTCTGTTGGTTGGTGTTTGCTTAGGAAATCCAAACCACACGTGAAAATGGACACAGTCGTGTGTCCTGTTATCACTGCTCCCACCCCTTAACCAAGAACTATTGGGTGTTGGGTTTTCTGAACCATGAGTCCCTCTGCCAAGATTACTAATACATGCACCCTACAAAACAGCTTTATAAATTTGTACCAGAAGGCAGAGGAGAGCAGAAATGGAAATATGTACTCCCTCTAAAACAACTTTGGGGATATTGCGGGGAGAGGAGACTGTGGGGACAAGCAGGTAGGTTGGTTAATAGGTTGGTGTATAGAGCGTTAGGACAAGGGAGAGGTTTAGTCATCAGTGGCCAACAGTGGGTCTCCTTCCCTCTAAAATGCATCTCAGGCAATCGGAGACCTTCATGGTAGCCAGGTGGAAGGAGCTCATTTGGCCACCAGTGGGTGGGTTCGGGGGGAAGTTTGGGTGCCTGGGATTCTGCCCAGGTGTTTCCTGTCCATGGGTGTGCTGCAGGGCAGGGCGGCGTTCCCGGCTCTGTTTTTTCATTCTTTTTTTGGTTATTCTGTTTGTTTTGTTTCCCGTTTTCCCTCCATCCTGTTTCCCAGGGAGCCCTGGAGGAGCAGCTGGCCCTGAGTGGGGATGGCGCCTACAATGCACACTTTGGGGAGAGCATCGCCAACCTGGGCGACCTCGATGATGACGGGTTCCCAGGTCAGTGAGCTTGTACCTGCCCTCTAACTTGCCCCTGTCGTGGGCGCTCTGGGGTCTGCCTGCCCATGGCAAGGCCCATCCACGTACACTGGGGAGAGGACGCCTGTTAGAAACCACATTTTCTGTGTAGACACAGGACTGAGCCCTGAGCCCACTGGAGTTTTGCTTCCATGAAATCCCTTCTCATCAGCTCAGTGCTCTTTGCTATGTGTTTGTGGTGCAGTGAACCTTGCGGCTGGTCCATAGGGGCTTCTATGGCAGCCAAGTCTGAACCAGCTTCCTCTTGCTACAAACCTTTCTTGTTTCTGAGCCTCTGATGCTCCACGATGCTCTGAGAGCATGGAGGAAGATCTAGTTGTCAGTTTGTGAGAGTAATGTTGATTTTTTTGGTAAAGGGAATACCATTTTATATAATTCCTTTACCCAAGAATAGAGGTGACTTTCTCAGTTATGCAATAACCATTGTCTATGGAGTTCCCTTCTCAGACAGACATTAGGGTGGGTGGTTTCTTTTATTGGATAGATCAATAACTTATTCCTATGAGGATGAGGGAGAAATTTTCTGGAAGTAACCTCTTCTCAGCTTCTATAATTTTCTTTCTATGTTTTTTTTTTTTTTCCTGCTGCTAAGAGATAATGTGCCTAGTTTAATGCTTGAACAAGCAGCAACCAAGAAATTTCTAGACATTATGGCAGGAATTAGAGAATCCACCATTATGTTACTCCACATGGCTTTTCTAACCCAGAGCTGCTTTTCTCCCCCTAGATGTGGCCATTGGCGCACCCAAGGAGGATGACTTTTCAGGAGCGGTGTACATCTATCACGGTGGTGCCGGTGGGATGGTCCCTCAGTACTCCATGGTAATTGGTGTGAGAGTGTCGTGGCTGCTGTTCATACATTCATTCCACAGATACACACAACACACGGCGTTGTGCCTGCCTTCACCTTCCCCCCCTCCAGTGGAAGACACAAACCATTGAGACTGCTTTTTAAATCAAAACATATTTATAGACTCCCGAGTTTGCTCATATCCAGGGAGGCATTCTGCCTACAAAAGATAAGATCCAAATTCTTAGCCAGAGTTAGAATGATTTATATAAGAAGAGGTGGATTGCTTTTTCTGGTTACTGCTTTGCCAACCATCTGTGCTAAGCCAAAGGAATATCTTGTAAAATATAATCTAGAAAGACAGTGGTCCATGGAGGAGGAACATGAAAGCTGTCACAGGGCTGTTGTCACAGTTGGCATTAAAACGGGGAGCTGGTTAAAGCCCTGGCCTCGTGCCCCAGACTTGGGAACGTGGAAGTGGTGAGTTCTGTTTTTTGCCACATCAGCTTGGAGTTCAGTCTTGCTGATGGTGTCAAGCCCAGCCCCTGGGAAAAAAGGAAGTCACTCTCTGGACAGAAGCATGGTCAGGATGTTTGTGGATGTCTGCACGTAGAGTGGCACAGGCCTGGGTCTTTCTCCCAGTGGGTCAGCGACAGAAAGGGACTGAGCACATGTCGAGAAATTTCCAATCAGCACCTGCTGATTTACTGAACATTTACTACGTGCTAACCGCCTCCTATTCATGCTGACATTTCTCGTCACCATGGAGCTTGCCTTGTATCTTAATTATTGCAAAGGAAACAAAACTTTGAACTGAGTCCTGTTCTTATAAAATGTTCTATAACATGAAATAGGAAAGTATCGAAAGCTGTCCATGTACTAAAGTCTCTAGGTAAGAAAAGGCTTTGCCAGTTGATTTTAAGAGGCAGTGCATATGTGTAAGTTCAAGGTGTATGTTCCTAATTGTTCTTCCTGCAGCAGATATGAGTTAGCTAATGAAGGGTTGAGGGCTGGCTGGTTTGCTGCCACTTGAGCCCAGATTCCCTCTGCTGGGCCTCCTGCTCGGCTCCGTGACTCTTGCAAGAGGCAGATGCCAAGGGAGGTGCTGGCGAGAGCAGGGATGCTTCCTGAGCGCCTGCTCTGCCCTCTCGCCTTCAGTCCTCAGAATAGCCCTGTGAGATGGGCACCTTGGTTATCCACCTTTTATTTACGAGGTGACTCCAGGCCAGGGAGGTTAATTAACATGCCCATGGTCACCAGCTAGGAAATGGCAATTTGACCATGAACCTTTGCCAGTCTGACTCCCAACCCTCTTACTGCAACCACCGCCCTCAACTCCACATCGGGAAAAAGGAACGCTCAGGGAAGCTCAGTTGGAAAACTCAGAACTATGGAAGCTTATTTGTCTGTGAGGCATATATACTCTGAGGGGCATTTATCTACATGGACCATCCTCTGTGCATTAGAAATGAGTAGTGGTGGGAATAAACTCCTAGAGGATTTAGCTGAGGTGGCAGGAGGAAGAGGGCTCTGGGCACAGTTTGGGGGCCACATCCGTGTCCCAGGGGCTGCTCTACCCTGGGTCAGGGACGCTGTTCCCACTGTCACAAGCTGAAAGTCATCCAGGGAGCAGCCTTCTTTGTGCCGCCATCGAGGTCACTCTCCACGCTTCCTCCTGGAAGCTTGTTCCCGGACCTGGGAAGCTAATCACACAGAGAGGCAGCCTGTGAGAGACCCCCAGCTTCCCCTCCTCCGGCGGCCCTCTCGTGTTTGTTGTGTTGCTGGGCGGACTCCCTGCAGAGAACTGAGGTATAAATTTTGTGGTCAGCGCGGATTGTCTTTAGTAGGAAGCAGGGATCAGCAGCTGGACCCGTCCTGCCTTTGTCAGCACGCAGCCTGGCTCATTAGCTCTAACAAAGAGAAGTGGTTTGGGGCTCTTTAAAAAAAAAAAAAGAAAAAAAGAAACAACCATGATTACACGTTTCCAGACTCCTAATATGTATGTGATAAGGTTTGTGATTTTAAAGGAAGAAAAATCCTTTAACGCCAGGTTCTCTCCAGGGCCCAGGTCTGGACAGAGTGGGCATTGTGTGGGTGAACTACAGGAGGAAGTCAGAAACAAGTCTGGGCAAGGGAATCGCTTTTCTTTGGCCCAGATTGGTGTTATTTCTGCTGGATGCATTGTGAGATCAGGGTCTAAAGTTCTTCCATATAACTCTGTAACTCATTCCTCTTTCTCGAGTTTACCATGAAAAGTGTTGATTTTAAGATCCTTGTGCGCCTTTCTCAATTTGAGAGCCCTCCGGGCATGTCACGGCGGTCCCTGTGATCTTTCTCCTGCCATCAGGACACCGCATGTAAACCTGGTGAAGTGGAGGTTTCCCAAGGCTCCTGGTTTTCATTTAGAGTTATTAGCATCGAGCAGACTTATCTTCCTGGCTTTATGGCCTAATGGCCTGCAGATGTTTGTGGGATAACTTAAGCCTGCATCGCCACCCCCAAAAGGACCACCCCTTCACTCTTCCCTGCTTGTCTCAGCCACAGCATACCTTAGAAATGCAAACCCAGGGCAAGCTGCTGCTCGCATCATTGGACCTCAGAGCCGAGATGGTCTGCTTCAAGATGTGACTTTTAAGAAACGTGCAGATGCACATCCGTGTTTCCTTAGACAGAGCCATCGGGGATGTGGGGCTCTGCCTGTTATCAAGAAACACTTCTTCAGTGTTTCCCTACAGTGTTCTGATTTGAGCTTTGATGCTTGCACATTTCCTGTTGGATGGTTTCACTGAGGTGGCAGGCGGAGGGTTATTTGCAGTTATCGGCCGCTGCAGGGTGGGGGAGTCCCTGCTGTCTCCATCTGTAAACCCTGTAGGAACACCTCCTCCCCATACTTGTGACTTCTTTGCAGGATGCCTCAGTGAGGAAAAGGATAAGGCAAGAAAGTCCCAAGTGAGCCACGACTATGTGTAAACCTGGTTCTGACATGGAGGTTGCTGTGTGGCATGAAAACAAAGCATTTCGCTTACCTTCTACATCGAGGGCCTTGGGAGGGAAGCCTCCCCAGGGAGACTGTTTAGAGAAAGGGAAGAAAGAACAGGTCAGATCCCAGAACATGGCACTTTTCTGATTCAGGAAGTTTGATATCTTTGTGAGGAACTGTGCCACACAAGCATGGATGTGTGACAGAGGCTGGTTGTATAGTGAATATTCTTGGACCAACACAGCATGTGTTGTGTTAGCATCTGTTGAACGTAATGATGAAGGAGAGGTAAGTACAGATGCCCTGTGGCAGAGGAGCTGTCAATGCTGAATGGTCAGTTGAAGGCTGCCTTTTAGGAGGAAGGGTGGCTTCAGCTAAGTGTTTGGGTTTCCTATAGTTTGTAGAAGATTCAGGACCATGGAGTTCTAGATGTACTAGGTAGAGCTGTTTCATCCTGTCTGTGATGCCCAGGAGCCTGTAGATCTTTTGGTTGGCTTGATGGAGAGCTGTCGTGCTAATTCCTGTCCACCTAGGGAACAGCTGACGTGTGCCTCTTAGGAGTGTTCCATGTTTACTACATGTTTGGGTAGAGAGATAGAAGGACAATATGTTCTTAGAATTTCAGCCAGCTATACCTGTATAAACACGAAAGAGAACCTCCCTTAGAAGTGGAAGTTAACCTTGACCCATTTGGAACTTCATTCAACACATCAAAACACTAACACATTCATCTGGGTGGCTTTTTCATTAGCACTGAGCTTAGAAAAAATTTTAAATGGTGACATTTGACTAAGGCAAGTAATAATAAAGGAGTACATGGTCTTCGGCTGCCTGCTAAAGCCCCCCACCCCCTGCACCGATAAAATTCGGACTATGATTTTTTTCTTTGAACAACTTCAAGACCAGGTGTCCTAGGGAAGCTGCCCTAAAACAGTCACTGGTTCTTATTTGTGACCGTGCTCCTTCCGGTGACTCAATCTCCCTATTATCTGTTTCAGAAACTTTCTGGGCGGAAGATAAGTCCGGGTCTGCAGATGTTTGGTCAGTCCATATCAGGAGGCATTGATATGGATGGAAATGGCTATCCCGGTAAGCTATTTTTCTTTAAAAGCATATGAGATAAGCAAAGATAACCAGTCTGGTAAGCGTGATCACAGATGTGACCTGGATTTAGGATTAGGAAAATTCATACAGTAGAATAGGGTATTTTGCTTGGTGTTTGACTTTTAAGATGAAAGTAGTGTTAAAGTTTATTTTTCATTTTTAAAATGTTCTACTCCAAAGGGTTTAAGCACCAGGAAGGTGGATTTTTGCAGTGATTTCTGTGGCAGCAAGTCTTTCTGATAAAGACCAAAAGCACTCCCCACATTTAAAATGATAACTAGTGAAGCCTCATGTTTGCCTTGATATTTGAGCATATTCAGAGGCGTCTTCCTCTTGAGAATGAAGAAGGCACTGAGCAAACCCCCACACCCACCCCCGCCGTGAGACGAGTATTGAGAGAAACACTTGGAGCAGGAAGAAAACCATGTCATCTCCCTGACGGACAAAACAGACCTTCACCATTCAAGGCTGGCTGGCTTGTCTTCAGGGTTAATTAATGCCTTGTGGTGACTGAGACTGATTGAATAAAAATGTATGATTTCAAACCCCAATCCCAAGTGATATCCGGTGTAGGTAAAATTGACTGGGCAATGGAGTAGTGGTTCCTTTGCTGCCTGAAGGGGATGGAGTAGGTGAGGTGAGGAAACAAAGAGAAGAATTTGGAAAACCCCTAAATCATCATGGAATTCAGAAGAAATGTCCCTGAAACTCTAGGTCATCTTGCTATCTTGAGAAAGTGTTTCTTTCCATTTAAAATGCCTCAGAAGGATCTGTGAAAATGAATGCAATCTTGTACGAGTCTTTTTAGGTTTGAGAAAGCAGTTCTTGTTCTGGGCAATTTGTAGCCATCCCTAAATAATACCTACCATTGGTTTAGCACTCTAATATGTGCAGAATGCTTCCCCGTGCAATGTACATCATATAGTTACCCCATAGGTAGCTAAAGATAGGGGTGTCTCCCCAGTTTACAGACAAGGATACTGAGCCTCAGAGAACTAAGGGCATCAGAGACCACATCATTGTGGACGGGGACCCAGGCTGCTTCTCTGTAGTTGCACGGTGAGCAGGTATGGTCACACTTCACGACGGATGTGGATTTCTTATCTTGCATTTTTCATGAAAGAAATGGCAAGTGTGTCAGGTTCTTTTATTTTCAAATATCCAGGCAATTTAAAAAGGCTATTAGAAAATAGCAAAATTAACAAGCATACCCAAGTGCAGAAATTTTAGCAGCCCTGCAATCCACAGATAATGCTCTTTGTTTTTCCTTAATGAGGACGTTGTGTAGATGTAGGGATTCAGATGCTTGGTTCTGTGAAGTAGTCATGGGAACCACAGGGCTGAGAGGTTTATATTTGAGGGGAGGAAAGGCAGAGAGCTGTTGGATGAATGCATACTTCCTAAATTAAATTTTTTAGGAATAAACATTACCAGCTAACACTTGTCTTGATTTATAGTTTGCCAAGTATTTTCATGAGTTTTCTGATTTTAATATCTGATTTAACGTATTTAATAAATATATTGAACAAGTGTGTAATAAATATATTCTGATTTAAATATTATGAAATATTGTCAACTTTTGAAGAAGACAGTGGGGATAATTATCTCCATTGTGCAGACAAGGACACAGAGAGACTCCGGGGTCACATAGAGTGAGGGGTGGAACGGAGATGATTCACGTGTTCTACAGAACTTAGAGCTTTTCCCAAGAGTCATTTAATTCCAAGTGTCCCCCTCTCTGATTCTCTGATGTCCAAAAGAAATATAATGTGAGCCACTTACATAATTTAAAATATTCTAGTAACTGCTAAAAAGATAAAAAGAAACAGGTGAAATTAATTTTCATAATGTTTAATTTAGCCCAATGTATCTAACACATTATCATCTCAACATACAATCAATATAAAAATTATTAATGAGATCGTTAATGTTTTTTGGTACCAGGTCTTTAAAATTGTTTCCTGTCTTACACATACAGCACATCTCGGTGCAGACCAGCACGTTTTGGGGTCTCAGCAGCAACATCTGGTGATTGACTGCCATACGGGGCAGTGTGGCTCTAACTCCTACAAAGTCATTTCAGAGCCCGGGGGGCCCCCTGACCTTGAGGCTGGCCTCCATTGCCGTGGAGCCCCTTGACAGCGGGTGGGTGAAATGGGCTTCAGCAAGTTTCTGAATCTGTAAACTTATGGTTTTCAGATGTAACTATTGGAGCTTTCATGTCGGACAGTGTGGTTCTCCTAAGGTGAGATGCTTCTCTCTTTCCTCTTGGCTCTTCGTGGGTGAGGGATGGAATTTGGTTGGGGAGGGGGGCCCAGGGGAGTTATTCATCATTAGTCAGCAGTCACTCTGCCCTGTTCCTTGCAGGCAGAGGTGCTTGGTAAGTGCGAGTGCTGCCTTTGTTTTTTCATCCTTGTTATCCTCTATCCCAGGGTTTCCAGCCAGTGGGCCTTGAGTGGTTTACGTGTGTGAGAGGATAGCATCCCTGGAGCTTCTAGGAAGAGTTGGGGTTTTTGCCTTTTGCCGTGAACAATCCCTTCCATAGATGTGCTCTACACATGGTATCATTTCCTGTGGGCGCCATGACACTGCCCTATCCCATCTCTTCATCCCTGCACCCTTCATCCTGGCTTCCCCACCTTGTAGTCCCTAGCCCCCCAGGGCCTGGGAGCCTCCTGCCCCCTCATTCTTTGGTGGCAGCAGAGTGTGAGGGACATGAGCTCAGACCCAGTCCTCGCTGTGAAACCCATGCAGTCTGGATCTCTCCTGCAAAGGCCAGCGGGCTGCCGGCCCACCCATGAACCCTCTCCAAGTATTTCTGTCTCTGTGACTCAGAGAAAGCAACATTACACTTTGGAGCGGGAGCCAACTCATAGGTTTTGTTAACAACCTGATTTCAGAACTTTCTAAAATAGGCTAGTAGGATCTTAGAGCTGGAAGGGATCCCAGAGGCCATGGATTTCCACACCCTAGATTCCTCTCATTCAGCAGGGCCTTCCTCTGAGTCTCCACCACAGGACCACACAGCCTCCTCTAGAAGGACGTAGTGCCCAGGGTGGGGGCTTAGTAACTTCTGAGGGGACCAGTTCACCCACAGGTAATGAAAAATGTTAAATTGTTCAAGCTAGTTACTTTGCACACGCTTAACTGACAAATGCTAATTTCAAGGTTTGTCATATTGGCAGCAGTCAGAATTGTCTTTAAGAAAATCCATGTATAACTTACTTTTTCAAGATGATGATCATAAAATTCCTGAGTCAGAAATGACTCTGCTACTCCAGGGATTATAATACTTCTAATATCAACCACTACTCATTTATTGAGCACCACAATGGGCAGATAATTGTGGGGAAACATAATATTTCAGGCATTGTCCATTCTACACCAAGGGGATTAGTTAAAGCAAGCCATAAATACATCATAAAACCTCAGCTATATAATGAAATATGTGATAGCTGCTATATGAACAGTATAGATAATAAATATTCTAAGGATTTAGAAAAGATGATGAACAACACCCTAGGGATGCTCTAGACAGAGACTTGGATCATATTTTCTCATCAAGACACATAGCCTCAAGGGCCTTTGGCTTTCAAGTTCTTTCTTTCCTAAGAGTTGGCTTAACATGGCCAATCATGTTGGAAATGAAATGAATAAATTTAATATGACATCCCCCCACCCCCCGACAAATGCTAAATTGTTAAAGAGGCAGAATAGCCTTAAGGTTAAGAGTGTAAACTCTGGGGCCAGGTGGTCTGGGTTCAAACCCTAACTCTGCCCTTACAAGGTGAGTTTCCTGGGCAAGTCTGGTAACCTCTGCTTCAGGATTGTCATCTGTTAAAAAGGCAATAATAGGGCTTCCCTGGTGGCACAGTGGTTGAGAATCTGCCTGCTAATGCAGGGAACACAGGTTCGAGCCCTGATCTGGGAAGATCCCACATGCTGCGGAGCAACTAGGCCCATGAGCCACAACTACTGAGCCTGCGCGTCTGGAGCCTGTGCTCCGCAACAAAAGAGGCCGCAATAGTGAGAGGCCCGCGCACCGCGATGAAGAGTGGCCCCCGCTCGCCACAACTAGAGAAAGCCCTCACAGAAACGAAGCCCCATACAGTCAAAAATAAATAAATAAATAATTACAAAAAAAAGGCAATAATAGTACTTACCTCACTGGGTATCATAAGTTCTTATGAGAGCTCAGTGAGCTAGAACAGTGCCTGGTTTAAGTGCTCAATAAATGTTAGCAATTCTGACATCAGTTGGGTTTAATTTGCCTGCCTCAAAGTCTGCTTCTTGGTCCCCTATCTTCCATATAACAGCCCTTCAGTATTTGAAGGTGGTGGCTATGTCCCTCGGGTGGTGACTTCAGTAAGATGAGTCCTTTAATTACTCCCCACGGGACTGGATTTCTACTTTATCACCCCTTCTTCTGGGTTGGTAGTTTTTCAGGTGGAACAGCTTTCATAGCTCCAGATGGTTGCGGTTGGACTTGTGAAGCCAGGGCTCTGGCTGGTGGCCTCACGAAGTCATTTTCCCTCTCCTCACTCTTCTGAGCAGCGTGCCCTGGCTTCTCAGGATTCCCCTGGAATAAAACGTGTTCCCCCACTTCTCTTAGTGGAAACCAGGCCCTCTCCAAACTGGGAGCTTCTGGCACAAAAGGCACATCTCATAGGTTCTGCTTTTTCATCATTCTTGTATTTTATAAGCTTGTAGCTGTGAGCTCTAACCCAGAGGGGCTTGTCTCCTTCTGTCCTCTGATGTGAGGGACAGCCCTCCCCAGGGGTTTGCTCACACATGGGTGTAAACATAAAGCGAGGCAGTTACACATGGATGGGAGACCACAGACCCCAGCCTGGGATGGAGGGTTGAATCGGATGAGGTGAACTCTAACGGGGCCAGATGTAGAGTCCATCGAAGAGAACGCCTGGAAGCACTCCCGGGCAGGGGAGGCTTTAGGAGCAGGGCCAGGAGCACCGTCTTGGACGGGGAGGTCCACGGAAGGCCGTGACAGCCACTGCAGGGGTGCGTAGGGGTGCTGAGCTCACCGTAACCCATTCCCTCATTCATCCTGCTCTGTGCATTGACCTGTTGAGACATGAAGTAGCTCCCTGGAGTAATGGATGGCGTTGGGGATATCCCAGTTAGTGGTCTAACACCTTCACCAGGGTGCGGGCTCATTATGTGTCCCCCCCCCATCTCTGCCCTGCAAGCAACACGACCCCACAGAAGGCCAGGGTCACTGGAGCAACACCACGTCAGAAAGTATTCTGACTGGTTTTATTATTTACCTGGAAGTTAAATATCAGGATCAAATCAAATATCAGAATTTGAACTATCCGAGAAGCATCAGAAAGAAGTATTCCATGGAAAAAGAAGATGTGGTATATATATATATATATATATATATATATATATATATACAATGGAATATTACTCAGCTATAAGAAAGAATGAAATAATGCCGTTTGCAGCAACACGGATAAACCTAGAGATGATCATACTAAGTGAAGTAAGCCAGGCAGAGAAAGACAAATACCATATCTCACTTATAGGTGGAATCTAAAATAATGATACAAATGAACTTATTTACATAACAGAGATAGAATCACAGACATAGAAAACAAATTTCTGGTTACCAAAGGGGAAAGGTGGGGGGAGGGATAAATTAGGAGTTTGGGATTCACATATACACACTACTATATGTAAAATAGATAAACAACAAGGTCCTACTGTATAGCACAGGGAACTAGACTCAATATCATATAATAATCTATAAGGGAAAAGAATCTGAAAAAGAATAGATATATGTATATGTGTAACTGAATCCCTTTGCTGTACACCTGAAACTCACACAACATTGTAAATCAACTATATTTCAATTAAAAAAAAAGTATTCCAGCCACCAGCTTCTTTAAAGTCTCAAGCACATTTGTGGTGCTGTCTTTGGGTGCCCCTTTGCTTTCATCTCAGACTGTGAAACCCAGTCTCCCGCCCCCCAGGGGTGTGGGTTGGCCAAGCTCTGCCCTCAGGAAGTTTGTTCTCTGGGATTAGCTCAAGAGGGCAGGCCTGGTGTTAGGGTGATAGGCGCCTGGTGTTAATGCCATTGAAGATCAAAGGAAGTGATCAGAGAGGCTTATGAAAGATTTCTGGGCTTTTCCTGGTCCAAAAACAATACTTGGAGTTGAAACAAAAAGGCTTGAGGGAACTGATCTGATGGATGTTGGAGATGTGCTTGTGAAGGTCCTGGTCTGTCATTTCAAAGGATTGTTGTTGTTGTTTTTTTCTTTTTAACAATGGCTCATGGAGGTCCTTTTGTCTGTACCACTCACTTCTGCTTCCTGCTCACCTCGCCGTCCCCTGCCAGGCTCTGCCAGGAGAGGAGGCGTCCTCCCCACGAGGGGGCCCTGGGGTGATAGGAGGGCCTGGGCTGCTTCTGTGCAGTGACTGGCAGGACACATGGGCAGCTGGGGCTCTCACAGGGTGGACGCCCTGTTTTGTGAAACTTTGGCTCCTCCTGTGGTTTTCAATCCCTTGGCCTGAGAGGAGGTTTCACCCATTTAACAAGGTTTTTGTTTGTTTTAATTTTTATTGGAGTATAGTTGATTTACAGTGTTGTGTTAGTTTCAGGTGTACAGCAAAGTGAATCAGTTATACATATACATATATCCACTCTTTTTAAGATTCTTTTCCCATATAGGCCATTACAGAGTATTGAGTAGAGTTCCCTGTGCTAGACAGTAGGTCCTTATTAGTTATCTATTTTATATGTAGTAGTGTGTATATGTCAATCCCAATCTCCCAATTTATCCCTCCCACCCTTTCCCCCCTGGTAACCGTAAGTTTGTTTTCTACATCTGTGATTCTATTTCTGTTTTGTAAGTAAGTTCATATAACAAGCGTTTTTGAACACTTACTCTCCTGGGAATATCAGGATGAACTCACCAGGATTCCCACCCCCCTCGGAGGGCCTACAGGGCGGGTGGGGTGGGTTTGGAAATGGACAGTGACCTTAGTTAGTAGGTGAGGTGAGGTGTGAACACAGTGCCGGGAACACAGAGAAGGAAGACATCCAAGTGCCCGGGGTGCTAAGGAACACTCGAGCATTTTCTAAGGATGAACCCAGAAGGAAGTTGGAAAACCGGATATTGGATTTCTTCCAGGCAGCGCTGTTGTCTGACTTCCATTAGACCTACAGCTGTATCTGCTCTGGGATCCTGCAGTTCCTTTCTACCTGTCACAGCTGTTCCTCTCTTGACCCATGTCTCAAGGCAGTGCTGGCAATAGTGAAATCCCCTAACCCCATCTGGGCCATGCAGCTCCTCGCTTCCTTTTTTCTCTGAGGTTTTCCTTAACGCTTTCTTTTCTCAGAGTTGGTGTTGGTCCTGGTTCCCATCTGTCTTGTCCCCCTGGATGCTCTTTGTGGGATCACTGAACACAAGTGAGGTCATTGTTCTCAAGCTGCTAATGCCCCTTAATCTTGTTATGTCACCCCAGTGGCGTGAAGGCCGAGGCTCCTTGGAGGTAAAAGGGTCTTTTTGTGAGGCCTGGAGGGGAGAAGGTTAAGCCATAGCTTAGGAGAACGGTCCCTCAGCAGATGTTTGCAACAAGAGCAGAATGGTGTGATTCACTCTCCGCTTCTGTTGGGGCGCCCCCGGGGAGTCCCCAGAAGGCCAGCAATGATGGATGGAGTCCATCCATCAGGCCCTGGGGGGTGATCCCTGTCGGTGAGAGGAGTGTGGTTGTTTATTGGGTTTCACTTGGTCCCACCACCAGGCAGGTTGATTTCTTCAGCTCTAAAGTGCTTTGCTGTTACCAGCTGGGACTCCATTCATCAAGGTCTTTTAGAAAAATACTTAATGAATTGATGGGAGTAAATGAAGAGAGTAGGTTTGACCCACTGGATGGGACTTTGCAGTTCATGCTTGTAATGGCAGTAAATGCTTTGGGGAATTCCTGCTTGTGTATCTATTTCTTGAGTCACGGCGTCCCCTATAGGGACGCCTCTTAAATCTATTCCTATCTTCCTAATATAATGGAAATCAGAACTTAACTGGTGAAATTTTAAATAATCTCTCAACATCTGGTGGTTCATTTACGGCTTCAAGCAGATAGATGTGTTTTGTTAACAACTAACTTGCCTTCATTATTGGGAAGATAACCATTCATTTATTGGGAAATAAGCTGAGAAACCGGAGAAAAGGATTTGCAGAGCACCCTGGCCGTTCTCTCTTGGGCTATTTCACACTTTAATTAGAGGCTGGGCTGAAGCCCTGGGATTTGTCCTGTTGGTTTAGTTCTCATTTGGTTCTGAGTGCTGCTCTTCACCATGACTAAGTCACCTTCCTCTTGACCTGTAGGGCGAGACCCGTCATCACAGTGGATGTCTCCATCTTCCTCCCCACCTCCATCAACATCACGGCGCCCCAGTGTCACGATGGCCAGCAGCCTGTGAACTGCCTGAACGTCACCGCCTGCTTTAGCTTCCACGGCAAGCACGTTCCAGGAGAAATAGGTAAAGAGCCACCGAGTCAGGGCTCAGCATAGCCATCTTAGCTGGAGTGGGCATGTGGGGTCATGGGCAGCCAGGGGATGTTTCTGGGGTTCCCTCCCGCTGTGCATCCCAGCTGGTTTTGTAGGCAGTAGGTCCACAGGCTAGATGCCCTTTCCCCCTGAGGTTCCCCCTCTTCTTTTCTTACCATTGTTTTTCTAATTCATTGCAACCTCTAGCTCTCAGACAAATAATATTTGACTCTAAGCATCCTTTCTCCAAATGTCCATGGACCAGACTGAAACCTCACTGGGCCACGGGTGGGATAGGTGGTGGGGCTTGTGGAAATGCAGTGAATAGCCTGGCCCTTCTGGAACATTCCATGCAGTTAGAAAGAAGAAGTGGTGGGACTTTGGAGGCTCTCCCTTGAGCTTGCAACACCAGTCAGATGTCAGGGGCTTGTGTTCTTTACTGTGGAATCAGAGACCGAGGAGGGGTGGTGGGATTAGGATTGCTGAGGTTTACAAAGGCTCAGGCTTCCAAAAGGTGGGGAAGCTGCTTTGTTAGCTTCAGATGTTGGAGAAGGGGCAGGCGAACCCTGGCCAGTGGCAGCTGTCCCTGCCGTTTCTCTGACTGGGAGAGGGCGACTTGCTGGCCCAGCCCCAGAGACTGGGCCAAGCCCTGGAATAAGACAGGATCAGTGTGGATTAGAATTCAAAGTGTGTGGTCACCTGAAGGAAATGAATCTGGAGCAGCTGTGCAGATTAAGAGGTCTTTTGTTTTAACTTGAAAGACTGATTGAATAATAGAAAGTAGAGTTCCAGGAAAATGAAAAAAAAAACAAAACAATAAACACCACCACCATTAAGGACATGGACTCATTGAATTTCTTAGACAATTTTTGTGTCATGAGTGTCTACCCTCCCTACTCACTGTGTAGTCCTTGGACCAGCAGTATCAGCATCTCCTGGGAGCTTGTTAGAAATGCAGAATCGGAGCCCTGATCTGAACCTGTGAACCAGAAACTGCATTTAGCAAGATCCCCACAAGATGCTGGTACATTTAAGTTTGAGAAGCTCTGCTCTGGAGCGCATGTGTGTGGGCGCCCAGACATGCAGAGTTCACGTGCACACACTATTCCATTTCTCCGCTGCACCTTGAATGCTCTACCTTATTTAACAATATGCTAATCCTTCTAGGCTGTTTCATTGGCATTTCTCTTGACCTTCAGGTGGATTGAATAAGCTCAACAATGAAACCTTGTGCTTTTTATATGGATTTTTAAAAAAGAACTTAGAAATTTCAAAACTGAATATAAATTTACTGTGAACTTGGGACTTGGTTAGTGAGAGAAGACTAACAAACTTTTTGTGTGCAACCCAGTGAGAAAAAGATACTTGGTCCGGATCATACAGGTCTCGGTGAAGCCAAGAGCTGAATTCTGGTCTGATGATACTACTGCTTTCCAAACTATTGCTTTCCAGAAATGATTTCCCACCACCTCCCTAATTGTTTAAGGCACCACATTCTCTAGGAAAAAAATGTTCTGATGGTCTTGGGACTCATATATCCTCTGCCTAATTAGATGGTGTGTCCTTTATCAATACCAACTTGTGATGTAGTTGAACTCCATTAAAAAACATTTTAAAAGAATTGTTGAGTTGAAGATTACTTCTGTTGTGTTTAAAAATAAGCAGAACTACTCTACAACTCTAAGAAAAGCAAGCAATTAATAGTTCATGTGTGTGTTCATTTGACAAATATTTACCGTTCGCCTGCACGGGCCAGCCATGTCCTCACGGAGTTTTTTTTTTTTTTTTTTTTAATTTATTTATTTTTATTTATTTATTTATTTATGGCTGTGTTGGGTCTTCGTTTCTGTGCGAGGGCTTTCTCCAGTTGCGGCAAGTGGGGGCCACTCTTCATCGCGGTGCGCGGGCCTCTCATTATCGCGGCCTCTTTTGTTGCAGAGCACAAGCTCCAGACGTGCAGGCTCAGTAGTTGTGGCTCACGGGCCCAGCCGCTCCGCGGCAATGTAGGATCTTCCCAGACCAGGGCCCGAACCCGTGTACCCTGCATCGGCAGGCAGATTCTCAACCACTGCGCCACCAGGGAAGCCCCCCTCACGGAGTTTTTAATGGGAATTAGAAGGAGTTTCTGTTTTGATCCTGAAGCTGCATACACAGTTTTCAGACTCATTAACTACCTCACTGTAGTGGTGAAAATGGAGGTAAGTTGGTAGAGCAGGAATAGAGGAGAAGAAACCAAGATGCAAGTTTTTTTTTTATTTTTTATTAATTAATTAATTAATTTATTTATGGCTGTGTTGGGTCTTCGTTTCTGTGCAAGGGCTTTGTCTAGTTGTGGCAAGCAGGGGCCACTCTTCATCGTGGTGCGCGGGCCTCTCACTATCGCGGCCTCTCTTGTTGTGGAGCACAGGCTCCAGACGCGCAGGCTCAGTAATTGTGGCTCACGGGCCCAGTTGCTTCGTGGCATGTGGGATCTACCCAGACCAGGGCTCGAACCCATGTCCCCTACACTGGCAGGCAGATTCTCAACCACTGCGCCACCAGGGAAGCCCCAAGATGCAAGTTTTGAACAAGAGTGATTTCAGAGCATATGAGATCAGTGGGAGAGCAAACTCTGATTTGTAGGTTCAGAGGCTGAGCCAGGAGGAGATGTGGGTTTCTCCTCATGCTGCCCCCACAAGTGGATCCTTCTGGAACCCCAGTCACCGGGGCCCCTTTCATTGACCCTGGTCATCGGGGACTCTTTCCTTGACCCCAGTCATTGGGGCCCCTTTCATTGACCTCCAGGCAGAATTATAATTAAGGTCCAGGCTAGCAATGGCCCTTCAGTGCTGGGGTATGATGGAAGAGACAGGCTGTCGGATGACATCCAGTATTGCCTTCATGGGCAGCAACCTGGCTAATGTCCAACTTAGGGTGTGGAATTTTGAGCAGGAGCACCTGCCCCAGTGCAGGTTACTTCCTTACCCTCCATCTGCCACATGGGTTCATTGATGAAATTAGACATCCCTTGACAGTCTAAGGGGATGTTTGCCCACATTTATTTAAGATTCAGGCGTGAAGAGGATAACTGGGGACTTTGGGTATTCATAGGGCAAAGCAGGACATTTTCTATCCCTGGCATTTTCTGTCCCTTCCCCTGCCATTCAGGGAAATGAGCTATATCTCAGTCTTCGCAGTAAAGGGAGAAATGTAGAAATCTGCTGCAAAATAAGCTGGCAGGGGAACACAGAGAGTTTGAGGAGGGAATGATGGGAAGTCATGATGGTGTGATGAGGAATCAGGTGGAGGCAAAGTAGCCAGGTGGATCCAGATGTGGGCGGAGTGCAGCATAGAAGCAGCCCCTTGGTTCTGTACCACCGGGAAGATCAGGTCCCCCGTTTCCATATGCAGTAAGGATGGGAGCACCTTCAGCACACAGACATCCTCCTCTCTCCTCCAGGCCCAGCAGCCAGTGCTGGCCAGCTCAGTGTCATCACTCAGGCCTCTGCGTTGGGAGAGAGTTCCAGGGCTGGAACTCCAGTTACGAGCCTTCCTCGCTCTCACTGCTGGCAGCTGCACAAGAGCATGTTAGTGGTGGTTTTGGCATGGCGTGCTTGACAAGTGGGTATGTTCCAGGCACCTCTCAGTGTCTGCATATCCAGAGCTGAGTCTGTCAGCAGAACGGCTGAATTTGGGCAAGACAGCCTGGGCAGTGCAATAAAGAGGCGCCGGTTGTGTGCTAGGTACTTCTGAACAGTCGTCAGAAGTGGCATATATCTGCTGGCATCTTCAGCTGCGGGACCACCCTGGGGATGTCTTGGGGGGCCATAAGCGGTTGACGTTATAGTCATCTCTTTGGTTTTTTCTCTCCCTTGGTATCTGATGGGGCTGAAGCATACACACAGAGAAGGGACTCCTTTTGCCTCTTCATTTTCTGCGTTGGTAATGAAAAAACCAAAGCTCCCACTTGGTCACAGAACATTCAGGGCCAGCTGATGACCCAGGCCACTAGAGGGGCTGCTGTGGCTTCTGGCAATGCCGTGGGAACTACAGAGGTTCTTTACAGGGGTGACTCTGCCTTGGCGCCAGTGACAGCTTGGCAGGGTCCATTCAGGAAGACGGAAACCACACCAGTTATTTTAACAGAGAGCGTTTAACGTTTGGAATCAGTTAAGCAGGTCATGGAGGACCCGGAAGTAACTGCAGGAAGCAGCCACCACTTCTAGGTCTGCACCAGGGATCTCAAAGGTGGTTCCCAGACCGGCCGCCACAGCAGTACATGGAATCTTGTTAGACATGTGAATTCTGCCTGATTCGGAAACTCTGAGGGTGGGGTCCAGCAAAACGTGTTTTAAAGGAATTTATATATATATATATACATATATATATATATATATATATGTATATATATATATATAAATTTATTTATTTATTTATTTATTGGCTGAGTTTGGTCTTTGTTGCTGCGTGCGGGCTTTCTCTAGTTGTGGCGAGCAGGGGCTACTCTTTGTTGCGGTGCACAGGTTTCTCATTGCGGTGGCTTCTCTTGTTGTGGAGCACAGGCTCTAGGCGCGCAGGCTTCAGCGGTTGTGGCTCGCGGGCTTTGTTGCTCTGTGGCGTGTGGGATCTTCCCGGACCAGGGCTCGAACCTGTGTCCCCTGCATTAGCAGGCAGATTCTTAACCACTGCACCACCAGGGAAGCCCGCAAAATGTGTTTTAACAAGCCTGCAGCTGGCTTAGGTTTGAGAACCTCTGGTCAAGGGGAACAAAGGGAAAAGGTTATACATGTGGTGGACCACTTCCTTGGGGTCATCAGAACCTAGAAGCTTGGAGAAGCGACCTTGAGGACCTGGCATCTAAACCTCAGAGGAGGGGACACTGGCTGGTGCTGCTGATACCTCAGAGGGGTGCAGTGAGGCTGGCTCTGAGGTGTGGGGGAAAAATGAAATGAGAATTAACTGCTGTTGGAGGTGGCCGCCATGGAAAAATGTCGCTGGGTTAAGCTCATGGGAAGCCCCTTCCCCTCCTCCAGCCTTGCAGCCTCCCTCAAGCTCTCCATCTCTGCAGGGCCTCACAGAGAGCCACTGGCAAGGCAGAAGTGAGGTTTGCAGAGTCCCAGCCGAGGGACTTTGGCTCATTCAATCAACAGATAATTATTAGGTTCTGAAAGGTGCCAGACTCTGTGCCCAGTGTTGGGCACAGAGCATGGAACAGGCCAGGCAAGGTCCTTGCCCCCATGGAGCGTGTGTGGCCAGCCCTGTGCTCCGTCCTGGTGTGCAGACACCGTGCCCAACTCAGCCCCCGGAACACATTTATAACGGATTTCATCAAGCCATTTAAAACAAGAGTTCGGCTCATCTCAAGTCTTATTAATCTTCATTCTTGGCCTGGGGAGCAGCGTGTGGCTCCTGGGAGCCTCCTGGCTGCCGTAAGCAAGGCAGGTGAAAGCCACGCCTGAGAGGCCTCTGCCCCTTACCCGCGGGCTGGGCCTGTACCTACTTGCCGGTCAGGCTGAAACCTAAATGCACTTGTCAGTCGTTGGAGGCTGAGACTCAAGCTGGCGATTCTGGACTCTCCCCGGACCACTAAATAGAAACCAGGCAGGGCTGAGCCCTAAGTGGTTGTGTTCTGTGCTGTGACCCAGCTCCCTCATGTTGCCGTGGCGCTCGTATAGCCTGGCGAAGCTGTGAGTGAACAGGGGGCCTGCCCTACCCCTGGACAAGCAGTAGAGCCCAGGTCCTGAGAAATGGCACCAAGGTCATGCAAGCCAGTGGCAGAAATAAGTCTGACACCAGCAAGCTTTCCCCAGACCCTTCCTCTGGTCCTAGGGGTGCGTTTCTACTCCAGAGAGCATTTGCACACAGAGAACATTCCCTGAGCTCCTTCTGGTCTCTCGAGAAGCATGGAGATGGGATAATGAGGCAAATCCATGTTCTATGAGGGGGGAGGGGGAACCTATTCTAATTACCACCTCATTCCTTTGGGGGAGGGCGAGAAAAGTTAGGTAAGTGGAAATAGCCTTTTTTCCCCTCTCCTGGAAAACTCCGAGGGAAGCTCAGAGTAGGTCGAAGGAGGATTTATTGGTAGAATTTCACAGCTGAAATCATGTTCTGATGGAGAATGGGAGTGAATCAAAACTCTCTGGGAGCGACCAGAGCCGTGCTGATGCAAGACAGCTGGCTCGATGCTGGCCCGGGCCGGTGTGGGGGGCCCTGGGGAACCAGCTGGGGGGCAGGGAAAGGAGGAGGCTGGAAGCATGACTCTGGGCTGATCAGCTTTTCCATCAAGATGACATCATTCAACATGGCAGGGACACAAGCTGCCAGAAGGAGAGCTGAGGATGTGAAGTGCGCTGTTGGAGCAGGCCCTAATCAGAACCAGCACCTCCCCGGCCCCAGCTGACTGGGCTGGGGGCGGCCGCTAGCAACTCCACCAGCCTGTTGCTCCCACGCTCCCATGGGGTGGGCCGCCGAGCCAAGGGGCTGTCAGGCTGCTTCTCTGGCATCTCCTCTGCTTCTTAGGCGGGGCTCCCTTTTAGACACACTTGGGGTGGGGGCTGATCAAAACTGTTAGCAGCGAGCTCAGGGATTTAGGGTGGTCCACACTTCTTGCCACTCCGGCAGCTACCTCCTCGCTCAGGCTGGGTTTCCCATCTTGGGTCTCTGGTTTTGTTCTAGAAGAGAGATTTTGCTAAGGTGCTGACTTCTTTTTGTGTAATTTAAAATGCCAAAATAAATTTTAAATCAAGGAGAAGCACTGAGTAGGCAGTTCAAAAGGGGAAATGTTTCCAAAATGATTGCACTTGGTGAATTGGGTAATTTGGTCTGTCTGATTGTACGCTTTCTTGTTTTAGAAATATCTGGTAGGTGAGCGTGTTGGCATGTGTACCCTCTGCCCATAGCAGAGCAGCAGTTGTGGTCCTCAGCTTGGCATTAGTAACTCAGCTGTTTCTCCCCTCCCTTGAGTTGCAAGAAGAATCTGTTGGGCCAACAATTCTGCAGTGAGATGGGGTTTTGGAGAACTAAGCTTGATGTTTGTTTGTAAAGTATCTGCACAGTTCCTGGCACATATGGAGGGTCAAATTCATTCTGTTTTCTGGACTTGCCCCATTTTAATGCAGATTCTTGCAGAAGTAGAGCCTGTGTCAAGGATTTGAGTGCACATTGTTGATTCAGGAGGGGATCCCAGGAAACACCAGTAGGAAAGCAGGACCATGAGATAGGAAGGGAAGGCAGCTATATTAGTCAGGGTTCACCAGAGAAACAGAACCAAGCGGGTGTGTGTATATGGATATTATAGCTCAGAGGCAGTCTGGAAGCAGCACTCCTTCTTTTTTGGGGGAACCTTGGTCTTTTTGTTTTAAGGCCCTCAACTGATGGGGCGAGGCCCACCTGCATTCTGGAGGGTAATCTGCTTTATTCAAAGTCTGCTGATTTAAATGTCAATCCCATCTAAAAAATACCTTCATCGTAGCTTCCTGATGGGTGTTTGACCAAATATCTGGATACCGTGGCTTAGTCAAGTTGACTAGAAACCATCACAGCAGCTGGATAGAAGGTGTGTTATTGAACAAGTTACCACTGTAACAGGGTGGCGGGAGCAGAATCCTGCTGGGGAAGTCTGGGAGCCAGTGTGGAACACACCTCACGGTTACCCCACCCAAAGGACCAGGGAGCTGGGGTCATGCTTTCCTGAGGGCTGCCCCAGGGGCTTTAGTCCTTGGCGCTCCTGGCCTGCCATGCCCATGGGTGGGTGCCATGCCCACCAAAGCCCTTGGGAAAGGGAATGCAGGTGCCGGCAGTTGGAAGTTGGGCTGGACAGCAGGGAAATGGTAAAAGCCAAGAGGATGTGGGTGGGGCCCTGATGCTATCTGCTCTGTCTTCCTGTGTTCATTTCCACCCAGGCTTTCTCTGGGCTCAGCCATTCATTGCTGACGAGATGGTTCAAACCCTCTGTTCTCTCCTTGGTCACCCTTCATGCCCACCCAGGGGAGGGCGGCCGTAGCTCTTTCACCTGGGAGGACGGCCAGGTGGGGGGCTGTAGCGGGGACCCCACTCAGCAGCCGCTGCCACCACATTGGTTACCGTACCAGGGTGTTCTGGCTCATCTTCCAGCAACACCCATCTCCAGTCCTGATCCTGCTAAATGGAACTTGGAAACTCACTTCATTTATGTTGTACATATTCTTTCTTATTGTTTGGCTGTTGCTTAGGGAAATTGTGATTAGGAGAAAGTAAATTAGCCAAAGTTCAGCTCCAGATCTCTATACTCATTTGATTCTGCTGTCTGTGCATTCCAAGAATGTGAGTTTTTTGTCTGATAATATAAAAAATGCACCAAGAACCAGTATGGTAGGAATAGCCCAACACTGGAGATGAGCAGAGTTCCAGATTCCGCTCTCTGGCCTGCAGCAAGTCTTGTTCCCTCTTGCGCCATCAGTTCCTCATCTGAAAAATGAGGGTCTTGATCTAGATGGTCCCTAGGCTCGCCCAAAAGGTTTGACATTCTACGAGACTACCCCATTTCCTGCACTGTCGCCATCAGAGCAGGTATGTAAATCTTGTACAGGTTCCCGTGTTTTCTCTGTCGAAGTACTTTCCCGTGTGGTTTCTTCTCTTCCTAAAAATATCTCCTCGGATCATCCAGGTTGCAGGTACCTCCTGGTGATCTAGCCTTGCCTTGGAAATCAGCTGTTTGCTGAAATAAACAAGCTGGGGCAAACCTGCCCTTGCTGACCAGGAATCTGCCAGCTTGGCCTGGCAAGGTCCCTGAGATGGCAGAGGCCTAGGAAAACCATTAAATGCATCAAAAATATACCCTGTGGCAGCTACAGAATGCCAATCCAGGTCACTTTCCTCCTTCGTACCTCCCCTAGTGGCTGATCCCTTTGATGTTATTAAAAGCCAGAGCCATCCCCATGGCCCCAGCTTCACATACTTAAATGCCAGGAGGCATTAGGCTGATTTTTTTTTGGTGCAAGAGCCCAGCTTCTAGGAGGCTGGTGTGTGGAGCCAGGGCAGGGGCTGGGTCATCCGCTTTCCCACTGCTCAGCAGTCTCATCTGGTCATTTTAGGGACAGAAGCTCCTTTTCTCTCACTTTAAAAATACCACGTTCCCCTGAATCCACAAAGCAACTAAGAGATAGTGTTACGTAAAAAAGTGTTATGGAGGGGCTGACCTCTGAAACAGGGTTCTGTGGGACAGAAGAGCAATGAAATGGGTCTGTTAATACCAAAGCCATATTTACCTAATAAAACACATTGTCCCATACTTACTGACAGACTCTGAAATAATGGAGGCGAAACCCTTTGGGTTTATTTATCCAATGTGTGTTCTCTATTGTGACCATTTTTTAAAGTCCCACATTGTGTCACAGTAGGTTCTGCCATCTGGCATTACACCTTGAGGCACAAGGTGATGAGGTTTCCTTTTTGGGGATGCACCCCAGTACAGACCCCACAGTGGTCATGGTTTTGTTGAACCGATAGGCACCATAAAACTGGTCACTGTATGGCGGCCTGGGAATGAAGTCAGCTTTAGCCGCCCCTGTGTTTCCCTGAGTGAAATCTCCATGAGGGCAGGGGTTTGCCCTCGTCGTTCTTTGATGTGTCTCCCATGCCTGCACAGTGCCCAGCTCAGTGGACTACGGATGGCTACGGTCCAGTAGATGTAGCAGTTATAGAGCCCGACGCAACAGCTGTGCAACGAGTCAGAATGATTGGGTGATTCCTCCCTCGTGTGGGGCGTATGTCCTATTTCTTTATGGGAGTCAGTATTCCACGCAGCCTTGGTGGTTTCAGCAGCTTCTTGTAATATTCCTTGTAATTGTCCTGCCTTTCAGGACACTAACTGTGTTGGGTACAGCTAACCATTGATGTGTATATTGGTGGCTCAGATGATAAGTCGTGAGGTTTAAATTGTGGGGAGCTGTGAAGTGTGATGCCCAGAGCATCCCCAGGAAGACAGGGCTGTCCCGGTGTCTCTGGATTCTGGGGGTGCCTGGCTGTATGTTTCTCTCTGAGATGGTATTGATCGGGGCTGCCTGCCATCAGTCCTCTGTGCAGCAGGGGGCTAGGTATTGTCTGAAGGGTGCTTGTGATCCTCTGAGGGGGTCTGGAGGGGGCCTTGTCACTGTGTCTATCCTCGCTGATGTTTTGACCTTATTCATTGGCAGGCCTGAATTACGTTCTGACGGCTGATATGGCCAAAAAAGAAAAGAGCCAGTTGCCCAGGGTCTACTTTGTGTTGCTGGGAGAGTCCGTGGGTCAGGTCTCAGAGAAGCTGCAGCTGGTCCATTTGGAGGCGACGTGTCATCATTACGTGGCCCATGTGAAGGTCAGTTCTTTTTATCCTCAAACTTTGATCTCTACAGATGTCCATTTGAAACTGGTGGAAACTTTTATTGTGCATTACGTATGCTCTGACTTTCAAAATTTTATTTTACAAGGAGGAGAACATTCGTTTCTTCTTTTAAAGTTGGAGTTGGGCAGCTCTTTATTGATCTTACTGTGCTGGTCTTAGCTTCTGAGGGGGGTGATGGTGGGCCAGGAGACCAGCAGTGCTCTCTGGCCTTGCCTTGTTCTTTTGGGATGTTTTTTGTCCTCTCCCCTCTGTGAGGCTCAGTAGTCTTCTCAGAGGAGAGACACAGAAGCACATGCCTCTGAGTCAGCAGTGGTGCTGGATCACACTGTGCCTGATACCTTCCTTTCTCGGTGATTCACTACATATTAGCTCATAGTCAAGGTTAAGGTGTTTTACGACTGGTTTGATTGTTCTCCCTTGATTACTTCCTGTTTATTTTAGGAGTGCATTTTATGGTCCCTTTCCCCCTCAATTAAATAAACTTTCAAAATGTTTTTCTTCTACTGAAATTATTTGTTAAATACACTTTGCTGCTAATTCAGGAGGCCAGGCTTCAATTAGTTACACAGAGGCCCCTGTGTAGGCAGGTCCTGTCAGGTTGGGAGTCTGGTGCCCACTGCTGCAGGAACAACCAGCCACTACCCCCAGGCAGAGACAGCAAAGGAGGTGGAAGGACCCCCATGACCCAAGCCACATGATGGGTAAGATGAATGTGGGTTTTGGAGTCACACAGACCCGGTTTGTGTCCAGTTGGATGAGAATTTTGACTTCTCTGTGTCTTAGTTTCCGCATCTCTAAAATAGTTACCTTAAAAGGTGGTTGTAGAATTAAACATTACATGATGGATATACTTAAAGGACCTTGCACGGAGTCTGCCACACAGCAGGCACTCAGCATTATTATTCGGTTGGACCATACGTAATTGCCAATATTCTAACATTCTTGACTTACAAAAATGATTACATGTGGTTCAACCATTATTAATAACCAGTGGCTTTTTGGATGAGAGCAAAAATAGACTGCAGATTGGAGATGAAGTGTCCTTCTATTATTGTGTTGTTAGTGCCAGAGCAGGAGAATAACAGCTGTTTCTGCATGCTTCTGGGTTGTAGATAGAGAAATGCCCCACACATCCATGGTACTTTGGCCCAGAGCCTGAGTCCGTGCCCCTGCGATGCTTTTCAGTGGGGCTGGGCTCTGTCTTCTGCCAGGATGCATGCAGGGGCCTGCCCAGACCAGCTGCCCTCAGGCCTCGGCAGTGAAAGCCATTTATAAAGCAATTCGTGCTCCTGTTAAGCCAACAAGCCACCCACCTCTCTGGGTCTTAGATGATGTTGGCTCGTGAGCACCCTTGGGGGTATGAGGCCGTCATGTCAAACACTGCCAGGCCTTCAAGTGCCTGCACTTGGCGTCTCCACACTTCCTGGAGGTGGAGCGTCCTCCCTTGGGTTTCTTTTCTCTTTTTTTAAAAAATTAATTTATTTTAATTTTGGCTGTGTTGTGTCTTTGTTACTGCATGCGGGCTTTCTCTGGTTGCGGCGAGCGGGGGCTACTCTTCGTTGCAGTGTGTGGGCTTCTCATTGTGGTGGCTTCTCTTGTTGCAGAGCACGGGCTCTAGGAGCACGGGCTTCAGTAGTTGTAGCATGAGGGCTCAGTAGTTGTGGCTCTTGAGCTCTAGAGTGCAGACTCAGTAGTTGTGGCGCACGGGCTTAGTTGCTCCGCGGCATGTGGGATCTTCCCGGACGAGGGCTTGAACCCATGTCCCCTGCATTGGCAGGCGGATTCTTAACCACTGTGCCACCAGGAAAGCCCTTCCCTTGGGTTTCTTTATGCTGGTCTCTTCCACAAATACTTTCTTTCTGGGCTCTTGCGACTTCTTGCTTTGACTGAGAGGTTACCCCTTCCCATGTAGCTACCAGGGGTCTTGGCTGTGAGATAGGGCCACACAGAGCCTGCAGGGCTTTGCAAAATACACTCAGAAAACAGCGATAATGAGGTGCAGGCCGGAGGCAGGGCTGTTTCTGTGGTGGCTTCTGAGGATTAACTGGGGAAGAGCAGAGCTGCCCCAGGTTGTTGGTCCTGCAATGTCCTAATATCTAGGGTTGCCAGACTTAGCAAATAAAAATATTAGATTTCCAGTTAAAGCTGAATTTTCAGGTAAACAACAAATCAATTTCTTTTTTAGTATAAGTATGTCCTAAATAGTGCATTTACTTATCCTAAAAGAATTTTTAAAAAATTTATTTGTCGTTTATCTGAAATTCACATTTAGCTGGGCATCCAGTTGGAAGGGTCACCCTGACCGATATCCTTCCATCCCACAAGCGGCACTTCTCCCATCAATCAAAACACTGCTGACAAGGAGAGACATTGGATGGGGGTCAGAAGAATTTGGAGGATGAAGGCAGGGCTCAGAAGCAGAGAGCAAGCACACACCGTTATGGGATTATTTGGGTCATTTTAGGGAGGAGCAAGAGAGCAGGGCTTCAGCAGGGCTTCTTGGACCTAGAAAAATTTGGATATAGTTATTGCTTGGCCATTTTCTCATGCAAGGAGACCGGGGTGGTGGGATCCATCAGGAAGTCACAAGCCTCTGATGCCTTTATGGTTCAGGAGACGCTCAAGGTGGATGATAATTTATAGTTGTGTGGGAAGTTTTTTTCTACCAGGCATTGTCTGTGTCATAGCAGAGGACCCTGGGGACTGGCAGAGGGAGCCAGTGAAGGTGAATGCTAATGGGCCGGCTGGCTGTTCGCGATGTGGCCCAGCTGGCCTGGCCTGTGGTTTCTCCAGTTGTGGGAAAACAGCTGTGAAGGCAGTGGCCCTTGTGTGGCCGAGGCAGACGGCAATGCTGCGGGCCTGGAGTGGCAGCCTGGCCACCTCCTGGAGTGGGGCTGGGGGCTGGGAGCTGCTCCTCAGGGCGGCAGGGCGTGAGAGCACAGCGCAGCCTTCTCGATGGGGCTGGCGCTGGGCCTTATAGACAGTGAAGGAAGAGAGAGAAAAGCGTTCTCGCTTATCACACGCCATATGGCATGCAGGCAGGGAGGCAGGCGCTAGGCGCTGGGTGTGTTTTGTTTAGGCTATCTTCAGGTATTTTTTTCCTTTTTTTCTTTAAGCCCATTCCAATCTTTTTTTGCCTTCTTCCTTTTCCCCTGAAGTTTTCATTCCATATATGGTGGTAAGTATCTCTATCATAGAAGACTGCTCTGGCTGACACCTGCCTTCCAGGCTGGCTGTGTTGTCCCATCTTGTTCCTTTCACAGCCCTGGTGGGGCCTCCAAGGTGTACCTAATTTTGTGATACACTGCATCCTCCTGGGGGTGTGGGTCCACTCTCAAGGCCTCACTTGGTCAGCAGAGCTGAGGCAGTTTTCGCTGCTTCCTTGGCCTCTCTCCCTCAGAGTACACAAGCCCCAGTTTGGGGGATGGGCCCCCTTCTACTAGTGAAGCGGCCTAGAAACCTCTGTGGGTCCCCACGGTCACAGGTGAAAGCCCACACACCTCCCCTCAGCCTCAGGGCTCTCCACAACTTGGCCTCAGTTTACCTGTCCAGCCGCATTTCTGCATCACATCGCATGTGCCCTGGGCTCTTGTCAAGGTGGACTGACCCCTTTACTCCTGGAACGTGTCCCTCGTGCTTCCCAGTCTTAGTTCTTGTGCTCACCCAGCACCTCTGGCACTTGAGTTACCAGAGGCCCAGGTTTTGTCATATCCTTGTGCAACCACGTACCACCTGCATGGTTTTTGCATTTTTTGGTCTCAAACGTGCACCATCTGCGGTATTTTATTTCCTATTTTTTTCTTTCAATCGTCCTTTTGCCTGAAAATAATTTAAAGCAGAAACTTTGTACACTCGTGTAAGTGGAACACCAATTATCGCCTGCCAAAAGAGAAAGTAACTGTAAACAAAAATACACTGAAGACACAACAGTGTTGTTGAATTCTAACTGGGCTTCATTTTTTGCTGAAGTCCCTGAAGAAGCAGCCCGCTCTTCCTGTGTGTTAGAAGGGGAAGTTACAGAGTGCTGGGGAAGTATTAAAGACATGCTGGCACCACACTGAACTTTTTCTGATGCAATCAGAAGGACTAAATGGGTATTGACTGCGGAGTAACTGTCCAACTGTATGGATCCTTTTATAGAACCCTGCCCACGTGCCGTGGGAATCCATGCCATGAACCCCGTCTGGAAAGCCCTAGGGCCTGGACACATTCTGCTTTGATTGGCTGTGCCTTCCCCCTCTTGCCTGCTGAAGGGTTATCTGTGTTTCAAGGCTCAGTCAGTCACCAGGTCTTAAACATCCTCAGCCAGCCGATGTCCTTGTCCCTGGGGAGGCTGCCATCAGCTTCCTGCCTGCTCAGAGCTTGTTCCATGCTGCCTGACTCCCGCTTTCAGAATGATAGGCATGAAACAAATGCTTGCAAGACCCAACTGCGCTGAAGTGACTCATTGGGTTGGCTGGAGTGTGGGGTCACCAGGAGCGTCTGATCAGGGACCTCTAACCACTCTTGGACCTCCGGCTGGGAGGTCATGGAGTGGAGGGAGGGTTTTGGATGCATGGCCGTGTTCCCTCATCAGTCCATCGTTTTCTGGTCTCTGTATTTACCTGGATGGTAACTGTGCTCCATCTTCAAGTCCTGCACAGCCCCTTGAGAGAGCCAGCCCTTTGTGAGGTCAGGTGCTTATGTCTGACGGCCAAGCGAGAGCCTCTTCAGGAGTGGGGAAAGCGGGCGACAGCTTTGAGCCTATACAGGGACAGTGCAGAAGCCCAGGCGAGGCTGAGCCACGGGGTCAGCTGCCTCACTCCCAACTGTGAGGATCCACGATCCCCTGCAGAGGCCTCCGGAAAACCTCTGGTGAGCGAAATCACGTGTCAGACATTGTCAAGGGAGCCAACGACAGGATTAATGTAAAAAGGAAAAAAAAAAAAACCTACTCCACACTAGACGAGGGTATATAAAAGCACCGTTGGCTTCTCTGAGTAGCTGCAGATGTTCAGGAGGCTGTTCTCTTATGTTGCTGGAGGATTCTTCAAGGGAATTGGAACCTTAAGCTACTGCAGGGCCTGGCCTGGCAAAGGGAGGGCAGCACACTGGCCACCGCGCGGTCTTGGAGGTTACGCCGTGGGCTCTGCCCAGATGTTGTAGGTTTTTTTTCCATTTTCACATCCGAAAAAATGCCTTAGGGCCAGCTTCAGTCACATGATAGACTGTGAGTTTGCAAAGTGTTTGGATCCATCGAATGCCAATTTTCAGAGGTGCTGGAGGCTTTTATTTTCTTGTTTAAGAAACAGTTAAGGAAGGAAGATTAAGTTGGAGTAAAGAAGACCTCTGTGTGAGGAAGAGAAGAAAGGAAAACGGCAAAGTTTTCTTCTTTATCTCGAAAGTAAAATGCTAAATCTCTTGATAAAATCTCTTAATCATCCTGATAAATCAAATAAATAGCCAAAAAAAAAAGTTGTAAGGTTTGGATACAAAAGGGGATACAGACCTTAGATGTAGGAGGTCATCTTAAAACATTTTTTAAAAATTGGTAATATATGCACATAGTTAAATATTTTTTTAAAACTGTACTAAAAGTTATAGAAAGAAAGAACATCTCTCAGCACCCCATTTCTCTCCCAAAGGCATCTGTGGTTCCAGTTTCTTGTGTGTCTTCCAAGAGCTTGTCGATGAATACACAAAGCTGTGTTTTACACAAACAGCAGCATGCTGTGGCTCACTGCTGTGCAGCTTCCTTTTTCCTTTTAAAATGCCCAATAGCAGAATAGGTAAGCAGATTTTGGAAAGGTTGTGCAATGGAATACTACTCAGCAATAACAAAGAATGAACTGCAGATATGCACAATAACGTGGGCGAATCTCTAAAGCATTATGCTAAGTGAAGAAAGCCAGACTCAAAAGGCTGCTACTATGATTCTATGGAAAAGACCAGCTCAAAAGACAGAAAGCAGATCAGAGGTTTCCAGAGGCCAGGGGTGGGGTTGGGTGGTGGCGTCCATGATTGGCTGCAAAGAGTCATGAGGGAAGTTTTGGGGGTGATGAAAATATTCTAGCAAGATTGCGCTGGTGGTTATATGACTGAATACTTTTATTAAAGCTCAACAAAAAGTTTGCAGGTAGACCAGGCTTTAAGAGGAAGATCTGGAGTTCAGTTTTAGACACACTGAGTTTGAGGGGCCTATTAGATGGTGAAGTGGAGATGTGTATATATGAGTCTGCAGTTTGAGTAGTGGTCTGGGTTATAAGTATACATTTGGGAGTCATGAGAAGATAGTGTTTAAAGCCATGAGATTTGATGAGATCACCAAGGTAGTGAAAGAGAGAGAGAGAAGGGAAGGAAAGGGGACCGTGGGTACCCAGCACCAGGAGTACCTTTCCTCTTGGTCCCAAGATGGCTGTTGAGTTCCAACCACTGTGTCTTCTTTCCATGCAGGAAGAAGGGGGAAGGGCGAAATGCTCTTGCCATCTGATCTGAGGCCCTTTTAAAGAGTCTCCAATGACTTCTACTAACAACTCATTGACCATCCATATTTTAAGGGAGGTTGGGAAATGTCAGTTTCATCTGGACACTACAAACCCCAACAGTGTAGAGCTTTGCTCTCCAGTAGAATGTTCTGTGATGTTGGACATGTGCCATATCTGCATTGTCCAGTATGGTGGCCACTAACCACATATGACTATTGAGAACTTGAAATGTAATGAGTGCCACTGAGGAATTTTTACTTTAATTTTAATTAAAGTTTAAATGTAAACAACCGCATGTGGCTAGTGGCTACCATATTGAACAGTGCAGATTTCTGCTACAATAGAACACAGAGTCTTCATAGGACATTGGTCACACAAATCAAATGTCACAAGCCAAGTGGAAACAAATAACTGGGGTGAAGTCAAACTGACTGTTTCATTTTGCACTTACATTGATTAAAACCTGAGTTTCAAGAATGCCATAGAACATGGTCTCTCTCTCCAGGGTTCTTTTGGAGCATTCACACACACGCACACACACTTGCACACACATATCTGCATGCACATACATGTTTCCATAGGCCATAACAGTGGGGGGAGTGGAGCGGTATTAGAATTGAGAAAGTTGGATGGCTCACCCTGAGTTGATCATTTCAGGAGTGTTACAAACTTGCATCTGATGTTTTCTATTTTCTTCTCTGTGGCTTGAAACTATGTAAAAGGTGGCAGTATAGAAGATGGAGATACAATTGCTGGGTCAGGAGGGAGGACATTTTAAGGTTTGAGACATATCACAGAATTGCCTTTTAGAATGTAAAGCCCCCCCCCCAACCCCGATGCTCTTGCTAGTACTGGGTGGAGAGATTCCTTTTCAACTCATATTTGTGACCCACGTGAAGTATACACTTCCCGCTTGGGTAGTGAGGGCTGGGCTGGGCTGATCTGATCTGTGGTCAGCCACGGGGTCTCAGGCAAGTGCTTCACCTGGGTCTCTGAGCTTCCTCAGATGACAATGGGAAGAATACCAACTTCCTAGTAGGGATCTGATGAGCACTGGGCCCCTTTTCCCTTCTCCTTAACCCGGAAATCTGTTATTCTCCCTGGCTGCCTCTGTGTTAGAATGGATCAAGACTCATTTCATAGGTGTTCGGGGAATTTTTAAAAAAATGATTAGAAGCAGATGGTGAAAAGAAAATAGAAAGTATGGAGAAAACAAGAATTAAATGTGGGAAGAGAACAACTCTCTCAGCCAACATCCTCCTTCTCCACCTGGAACAGAGCAAGTCAGAGCCGCTGAGTCAGTTTACAAGGGCTCCTCCAACTTTAATGTGTACACCAGTTACCCGGGGACCTCGTTAAAAGCAGATCTTAGGCAGCAGGTCTGGAGTGAATTTCTGACGAGCTCCCCGGTGATGCCAATGATGCTGGTCCATGGACCACACTTTGAGAAGCAAGGAGCTAGAAGAAGTAGGTACCAAGAGTTCCAGGTAAAGAGTCAAAGGATGAAGACCATGGTCTGGCAGTTTTCCAGGTGATGTGGAACCATGGTTCTGATGATCATGCTCTGGCTTCCTTGTGACCTTGTGTAACCCTGGGGCTCACACTGATGCTTGTGAACAGAGGGCATGCCCCTCGTAGAAGGGCTGGTGCGGGCTGTGATTTCTTCCATGTTCCCTCACTGCCTGTTGCTTGAAGGACTGTGTTGTCAGCAGTCAGCTTACTGAGCACGATTTTTTCAGCATTTCTGTTTAACTTCATTGGAGTGTTTTGGGCATGACCCAAGCAAAAAAGTCAGAAATCTTTTTCTTCCCCAAAGGCTAGGAGCTTCTTGAAGTACAAGCTCTTATTAAGCAGAATAATTATGAATTTTTTTGCCCCATCCATTGGGGCAAACAGAGAATGAGAAACCAACTTAGAGACTGCATAGGTTCTTTCTGCATTTATGAGCAGATGCTGGTCATGTGCATTATTTTCCCGGGCAGGTTATAGTGGGGCACCAGCCTCCTGAGTGATCTGTATTTTTGAGGACGGGGAATTTGCTAGTTGTAGTGAGTGTGGACGGCAGAAAGGGTTCTCTTACTCATAGATAGCCAGGGAAGCCTCTGCACCAAAGAAACCCATTCCTTCCAAGCGGCTGCCTGCAGGTGGCTTTTGGGGTTTTCTCACAAGACAGACCTGGCCTCGTGACATTAGAATTGGAATAATGGTGGGTCCAAGGACAGATCTATCCATATGCATCCCAGAAGTTTTGTGTGAAGAGGGTGACAGAAAATTGCTTCTTTTTCTAAATGCATTAGGACTGTGTAAGTAAAATACTATAGGCAATAACAACAACAGTGATAATAGCTATCTTTTATTAAACATTTACTATGTGCTCAGTGTTTTACGTGCACATTTAGTTCTTATAAGAACCCCAAAAAATATAATTATGAATACTATATACATAAAATTATATGTATTATAATGATATGTAATGGATATAAGTAAAATAAATCCCCATTTTAGAGTTGACGAATATGAGACTTAAAACATTTAATTTACTCAAGATCTCACAACTGGTCAGCAGCAAAGTCTTGGGTTTGAATCCTATCTGGCAGTAAATAGTTCTCCGACCTTGAGCAAATTATGTCATCTTAGCACCGTGGCCCACCAGAATTGATGGTTACTGTAGTTGTTATTAAAAAGGCGATCTGAGGAAGAGAAAGCCCTGGCTCTGGGAGACCTGTCTCCGGGTGAATGGGTGCTTGGTTTCCCATGTTGGTTGGAGAACTTGACTCACAGCTGCTCCTGCACACATGCGTCCACATTGCCTGTGCTCTCTGGCCAGAGGAAAGCTCAGGTGTGGGCCAGTGAGCCTAGAGCAGGCAGGGGGCCTGGGGTGATGGAGGTTCTCTTTCCTGCTCTTTGGTCTTCCCAGTCTCTTTGGCGTCAACTATTTAAAAAACTAAATGTCATTTATCCTCTTTTTTAGGATCTTGAAGTCTGGTTCATGCATTCAGCCTCCCAGCATGTGTTGGGTGCAGGCTTTGCTGGGTGCAGGGTAACGAAGATGAAAACACCCAGGCTGGCCTTTGAGAATGGTTTCACCCCTGCCTTTGGGGCACTGTCTCAGTGCTCAGCTTTGCCCCTCACCCCATGTGTCACTATTTTCAGTTCACTTCTGCACGCGTCACTGCTATGGTGACCTCTGCCCAGGTGTGCCTGGGGCAGTCCTGGGGTGCACCTGTTGTCCCAGTCACAGTCATTAATAGTTACCCTTTCCCTTGCAAAGCCTTCCAGTTTGGATGGGAAATTGTGTATGCCACTGCATTTATGGAGCACCCACTCTGTGCCAGACACCGTGCTGAGCCCTGGGGAGATGGAGAACGGTGGACCCTGCCCTGCCTCCAAGGAAGTCTTGATCTGTTGGGGCATCTGTTCTGAAAGCCATGACTTGGCAAGTCAGGCAGCCCCAGGCCTTCCAGGCTTCTTGCTTTTGCTCTTGTTGGCCCCCTCCCACCACCTCCACCTGTGCAGACCTTCCCTCCTCTTCAGGTCCAGCTTAGTAAGGCTCCTTCTGCAGAATGGCTGCCCACCACCTGATCCTCCTCTGCCCGCCCTCCTCCCTCCCCGTCCCCCAGGTCAGCTGTGGGCCTTTTCCCCACTGGTGTGACTTCTTGGTGTCTTAGTCTTCTCAGACCGTCATAACAAAGGACCACAGAGTAGGTGGTTTGAACAACAACGTTTACTTCTCACAGTTCTGGAGGCTGGAAGTATGAGATCAAGGTGGGTTTCAAGGTCAGCAGGGTTGGTTTCTCCTGAGGCCCCTCTCCTGGGCTTGTTTGTAGGTGGCCACCCTCTCTTGGTGTCCGCCCACTGATTTCTCTCAGTACTTGTCTGTGTCCTAATCTCCTCTTCTTATGAGGACTCCAGTCTTATTGGATTAGGCCCACCCCAAAGACCCCGTTTTAGCTTAATGACCCTCTCTACAAACCTGGTCCCATTCTGCGGTATGGGGGTCAGAGATTCAACATACGAACTTTGGGAGGACACACGTCAGCCCACAATGCTCTCACACTTGCTTTTAGCCTCCTCTGTTAATTACTGGCTGCTTGGGGCCGGGAGCGCATGACACTTGGCATAGTCACCCCGGCCACACCTCATGGGACCACCCCCCATGCTTGTCAAATGACTGATTAGGCTCTTTTTTTGTTTCCAACTTGAAGACTTTTTTTACATTGAGGTATACTTAATTTACAATGTTACGTGATTAGGTTCTTAGTGTCATTTCTTATTGTCCATTTCAAGGGCTGAGTAGAGTTAATGGATTGAACTTCAAAGGAGAGATTTTTTTTTTTTCTGATGTAATGAATCAAACTTTTCTGATCCTGGAAAGAATTTGGTGGATGAGACTTTATGAACACACACACACACACACACACACACACACACACCCCATAACCATTTTGGGGTCGTTTGTTTAAAAATAAACAAACAAGGAATTCTTTCTGGACAATCTCTGTCCTTGGGTGTAAATGTAGTACAGGGCGAAGACAGGGCCCAGATGTTTACCCCACAGTGTTGGTGTGAGGCTAAAACGAGACCTTGCTTATAAAGTACTAAGCTCCGCACAATGGAAAATATGCAAACACAGACGTAAGAGTCTTCTGTAAATGGACTGAGTTGGAATTCCCAGGCAGGTGTTCTCCCTGCCTCTTTTTAGTCCTTTGTGATTTAGCTTTTTATTTATCACCAAAGACCCAGCATATGGTGATTGTGGAGCCGCATGTATGCTCTTCCCAGATCAATGGACCTGCCTCAGAGGGAGAGAGGGAGGGACCCAGACAGTTTCAGGAAATGGTTCAAGGCTATATCATCTCTAAGAAAACAACACAGAGCAGTCGCCCTATGTAGAAAGTCAGCCCTGTCGCTCTCTGGGATGCCTGCTGGCCTGGGTGCAAGAAGCCGATTAGGTGGAGGGGCGCCCAGGCCCTGAGGCAGTGGTGCCTCCTCTACTTCTATCAAGAAAGGGGAGTTGTCCCAGAGTGGAAACTCTAGAGCAGCTCTGTCCAATAGAAAGGGACTGCAGGCCACATGTGGAATTGTACATTTTCTAGTTGCTGTGTTGAACAAGTGAAAACAAGTAAGATTAATTTTAATAACACTGAACCCAGTATATCCAAAATATTATCCACATGTAATCAATGTAGGTATTATTAGTGAGTTATTTACGTTCTTTCTGGTGCTCGGTCTTTGAAATCCACTATGTATCTTAGCCACATTTTATGTGCTCATTAGGGAAGTGTGCACAGTGGTTAGAGTCAAACCTGATCACTTTGGGGACGCTGGGATGGCTGCAGGGGCCTGAGTATATGAGTACGTGAACGCATGTCCTTCATCAACTGGTAGTAAAAGGACACGGTCTATTACCTGTGGTTCTGAGAAACAGTATTATAAAGGATGTTTTCATACTTGGACTGGGAAGCCTGCTTCTGCATTTCCTAAACCAGAGTTCCTGGGGCCCATATGTCCATAGCACGGTGAGGAGGGTCTGCAGAATCTTTCCAGCATTTCAGAAAGCCTTGTGGGAGGCACAGAGATCACCACCCAGCAATGGCATCATTGCTCTCGGCTGGGGTGTTAGTGCTGGTGAGCCCGTGCTGATCAGACCTTCTCCTTGGCTTCTGATGACACTTAGGGGTTCCTGGGGTTGTCCTGGAGGTGGGGGGTTAATTGAGTGGGTGAAGAAATCCTAGGGGCTGCAGAGACCCACGTTTCTTGTGTCTGTGCTTCTCACCCACGGACGCAAGCACAAACCTCCAGGGACTCACTTGTCAGGCCCGTTAACCCCGAGAGGCTTTGGAGGGGACAAAAGGTTCCTGAAGTCAGCGAGCACTGTTACTGGTTCAGTGCTTCCCGGGTTGCAGTCAGGAGATAGGCATTTCCTGTGAGCCGTGAATTCTGCTCTCCACCTGTATGGAGTGCCTGGGAAAGGCAGCTTTGGCCTTCCTTCAGCTCCTCTGCAGTTGCTCTGCTGGTGGGGTGCCCCCTATTCTCAGAGCGGGGAGCCATGAAGAGGGCACTGGGGGCTGCTTCAGGTGTCCTGTGGCTCTGGCCACCCTGGTTGTGGGAGGATTCCACTGTGCTTGGCAGCCCACTCAGCGCTGGGAGGCATGGATCACCCCAAAGTCCTTCCGTGTGCTGAGCCAGAGCCCCTGCCCCTAGTTCTGCCCTGAGCAGCCATAGGCATCTGTCGGTCTGTCCCTGCAACCCCCACTTCCTGTTTCCTCCAGGGCTCAGCATCCTCAGTTCCTTTGGGTCTCCAGTTTGTTATTCCATCAGTGAAATATCCATCCTTTGTTTTTATTCCTTTCTTCCTCTGTGTCTGACTTTTTAGCCATCCCCCAACCAGGGGTCAGGGAAAATAGAGGAGAAGAAATTCAAGCCAGCCAGTTTTACTCCTTCCCAACAGCGGTGTAGGGAAGATGCCTGTAACAAGGAGGTCCAATGGATGTGATAATTCCTTCCTGTTAGCCAGGCCCTCAAATTGGCTGATCTAATCCTCTCACCTGGCACTGCAGCTGGCTTGATTATTCTTCCAAAAGGCAGTGCATGTTGGTCTGGTTTGCACAGTGACATTTATCCGTGCGGATCTCCTGAATCTGACATTTGTTCCTCTTTCATCCTGTACTTTCTTGGGCTTGATGTTCCTCTTCCCATCCACTTGGTAAGAAACATGTTAGCTTATAGCACAGGGTATCCTTACCTATCAATTAATGAGCCAAAAGGGTACATAAACTTAGGTCACAACCAAGGTAGTCATGGTTGGAAAGAGACATGGATTCAAAGAGGTTTGGGATAATTTTATTAATGACAAAGCCGTAAAGAGCTCCTAAAAGCTTGTAAGATTTGGCATCAGGGACTGTCTCGTTTCTCACCATATCGTCATCACCAAGCAGGGAAACCGACATTGACTAATTGTTCAATAAATGTTCCCAGAATGTTAGAAGAAGCTGGACTAGGTCCAAGGTGAACATATGCCCAAGATACTCAACTGTAAATTTACCATGTTAGCTTTTACGTTGAAGTCAGTGATCCGTTTTGAGTTGATTTCTGTGTGTTGTCCAAGATATTGTGGAACAGATGTGAATAAAAATATTCTTTTTGATTGTAATGAAAAGTAGATGAATACCTGTCAGACCATGTGGCCTGATCTCTTGAAAAGCCGTCACGTGAGAGCTTCTCCATTTGCCTTCAGAGAGGGTAGCCAGAACTCCCTGCCTCCCCTGCCGAATTTAGGGTTGTTGTAACCAAATCTTGGGCTGATGCAGTGTACTTTCAACCAGCCCTTCCCGGGGACTGTGGTACAGGTGGTGCTCAGCCCACACGGCTTACCTCAGGGCGGGACGTCTGTGGGTAGAGAATCCCACTTCCCCATTCCGGATGTGCTGGCACTTTTCCTGCTCATCTCCTGCCATTGAATCTTAAAGTTCTTGCTCATTTCCCCTGTTGCTGTCATGCTGCAGTGAACGTCTTTCGGCACCTGACCGTCAGGTTCAGGAGGACGAATTCCTATCTGTGGCTTTGCTGGGTCAATGTGACAGCCGCTTGTGTTCCCCCCCGATGTCAGCTTTGGTCACAAGTCCCCCACAGCCATCTGAAAGTCCTGCTTTCTGTGCCCAGGACACTGGGCTTGGCTTGGCCTCTCACACGTTTTCTGACAGTTCCTGGTGTTTTTTTGTCATCCTGCGTGTCAGCAGCAATACACAGACTGATCATTTTTATGGAACAGTCTTTGATGACACCTAAGTGCCTATTTAAATCACACCAACAACCTAAAGAATATTAATCCTTTATGAGAACATTTCTCAAAGCATTTTTTACAGGATGGTAACAGGTTTTATGTTCAAGAACAAAACAAAGGCCTATATTCAACTAAGTTTCGGAAAATACTGTATTTAACATTGGATATGTTTCTTTATTGGAGGACCTCCCAGAATTTTTTAAGCCAGGGTACACAAGGGGATACATTTTCCCCCTTTTGCATCTCCAGCGTTTCCCAAATGTACTTGACCACACTTTTTTTTCTCTCGAAGATTAGGAGATATTGCTACAACATAGGTGAGTTTTCTCTCAATAATTTGGCTTTACACTTTCCTATTCCTTTTTTCCCTACTCACACAAATACTCTTCTTTAGCTTCATGTTTTAGTGATAGAAGAACTTAGTGATATTTGACATCTAGAGATTTTTCTCTAGGTTTTTTTTTCATCAATAAGACCACTTTAAAGGTATGGCAGGCCTGTACCAATCTCTAGGGTCCCCACCATTTATAGACCTCCCTCCATCCTGTGGTGACTTCATTGTTTTGTTATATTTTTAGTGGCCGCCCACAATGTGGAGGGCTTTCTGAAAGCCCCTATCTCATGCTAAATTTAGCTGGACTGTTAGCAGGCTTGATTGATTGCTGGTCTTAATGGGAGAAAATGTGATCCTCACTTCTCCACCCCATCATTAAATTATTACTGATTTATGACAAAAGGAAGCAGCCACTGAATAAGTGGGTATCTTTTTAAAAATTGTGATGCTTCACCAAGATGGATACACTTTCCTGTTTACTTCAACAGGCATCTGTTGAATGTCGACCATGCAAACATCTTGCTGGCCTGGGGCCCTGGTGCTTTCACTGAAGGGCCTTGGAGCCCAAAACAAAATTCCAGGGCCTGGCTCTCCAGCCACACCCATCCCTACCCATCCCCACCTAGATTTAATGAGGAGAAAGGGGCTAAAAGAAGCCTATGGGATTAACAAATATTCCAAAACACCACCTCTAGAAAGGGGTAGAAATGGGTGTTGGGATTCAAGGCATCTGTGAAGTTAAAGGGTTGGCACAAAGCAGGCTGGATCTTGGGTTTCTGAAAACCTGACTGGTGCCATTGCTGACTCTCAGTGAGTGGTTCTCTTGCCGTGAGCCAGCGCTGAGCGCGGACCCAGCTGGGGTCTGACTTCTGTCTCTGCACTTGCCGGCCTGGTGACCTGAGGCACGTTTCCTCCCTCCTGGGTCCCTCAGTTTTCCTATCCTGTGGAATGGTTTCAGCATGGGATTGTAGTGAGGATTAAGGGAGCGAACTGGTGCAGAGCACCCCAGAGGGGGCTTAGCACATGGTTGGTGCTTCTTGTGCCTTTATTGACTTCCTACTTCCTGGTTTCCTAGGGAGCCTGGAGTGTTACCTTGGCTGCTGGTTAAAGGCTGGGTTGGTTAAAAGGAGCGGGGACCTGCATCATACTGTGTCTGGGGTGTGGATGTGGGGTAGGGTTAGGGGATTGGCAGATGAACTGGTCAGACTGCTCTGGTCTCGAGATGTATAAAAGAGTGGGTGAGAGGACAAGGCCATGGAGGTAATGGCATCTGTCACATCTTTTAGTGGTTCTTATAGATGATAAGGACCTCAAACAAATCTCGATGTGTCCATGCCCAGAGTGGTCCATTATGGGCACATACCCGCAGGGCAGTGACCCCGGCTCCCATCTCTCTCTCTCTTTCTGTATGTCTGCCTGTCTGTCTGTCTCTCTCTATACACACATATATATATAATTATTAAAGATAAATTAGGGACTTCCCTGGTGGCTCAGTGGTTAAGAATCCACCTGCCAGTGCAGGGGACAGAGATTCGAGCCCTGGTCTGGGAAGATCCCACACGCCACGGAGCAACTAAGCCCATGTGCCATAACTACTGAGCCCGTGAGCCACAACTACTGAGCCCACGCGCCACAACTACTGAAGCCCGTGTGCCTAGAGCCCGTGGTCCGAAACGAGAAGCCACTGCAATGAGAAGCCCGCACAGCACAATGAAGAGCAGACCCCACTAGCCGCAACTAGAGAAAGCCCGCGTGCAGCAACGAAGACCCAATGCAGCCAAAAATAAAAATAAATAAATTTTTTAAAAATTAAAATAAATAAATAATATAAATACATGCATATATGTATGTATATACACATATGTATATATATACAATCTGTTTTTCATAATTTTTTATTTTGAAATAGTTTGACTCGTAAGTCGCAAAAGTGGTATAGAAAGTACTCATGTAGCCTTTACCCAATGATGACATCTTATATATCTGTAGTACACAATCAAAATTAGGAAATTGACATTGGTATAATGCCATACATTCTTTTAAAGAGTGCTCAGCTCAAGCCTAGGAATCTATTTTTAGCACAATTTTTTGAGTTGCCTACTTTAGCTCCACTTTGGTGAGATAAGCACTGGGGATTTTGAGATGGATTAGCCCTGGTCCTCAGCAAAGTTTGGTCACAGAGGAGAGAGATCCAGACCGGATGGGATTCATGCGTTTCAAGTCACCTGTGGTTTACAGTGATCCAGCATGTTCTTTGGAATTGATTGCCTTATGAGGTAGTGATTTTCTCATCACCAGACATATTCAAGCATGAGTCTTAGGATCCCTGGCCCCAGCACCAAGAGGGAGCTTGGACCAGATGCTCCCTGAGTGAAAATCCTGTGATTCTCTCAATTGCTTTGGCAGAGTTTGCAGCTAACATTGATTATGCTATGAGTCAGGTGATACTCCACATTGATGTATTATAGTTGCCAAGTCACTTTCCCGGGCTCTGGTTTAACTAGTTCATGTGAGTTAAATCCTGGTACTGTGTATTGCAGGCATTGTTCTAGGCCTTGGAGTACAGAGATGAATAAGACGTCGTGAGTACAAGCCAACATCTAGTGGGGAAGATGATACAAACACACAACTATGATATAAATAAGTGCCATAATACACGTAGGTGTGGGGTGCTGAGAGACTCAGGGGGAAGTGGTTAGTTTTGTAAATAGCCACAAGGCTGGGAGGCCAGGAGGGTGCAAGTTTGAGAGAGGAGCTGGATCACCGGAGATGGGTTGGAGTTTCCTGGATTGATAAAGAGTTGGGTGGTAGAATCAAGGGAAGCAAAGACATTCTGGTGGGGAGGAAACAGCACAAGTAAAGGCCCTGTAGCATGGTGTTTATATGCATGGGAGAAAGCTTGATGTGACAGATTGTGGGCTCCAGGGGACAAAGTACTTGCTGAACATGAAGCCAGATTAGATTTGGCCTCCACCTTATGCTAATGACAAAGTGTTGGTACTACTGAGAGCTGCTTGGAAAATGTGTATCTTTGAGTCATGCCAGTGAGAGGTTTTCAACTATCTGAGGATCATGCAGTTGTGAGGAACCAGATCCCCCAAAGTGGGGTTGGTCAGTGATTTGGCAGGTCCTGAAGCATCTGCCTTGATCCGCCAGAGTCTCAGCATGTCCTCCCTGGGCTTGGCTACTCTTGGCCACCACCTCTTCAAGGGTACAGCAAAGACCCAACAGGATGCACCTCTCAAGTGCTTGGCAGCTTTTGCTGGACAGCCTTGGGGTCCTGTGGCCTCTTCTGGCTGTTGCTGTTCTTACATATTGAGTGTACAGAAGATTCACACACTGGATCTCTTGCTGGGTGTGACCCTTTGGGTCAGGAGTGGCAGAATGATGCTGCTGTGAATTGCAACGAGCAGTTTGGGGACCCGATTGTTTTGCAGGTTTCTTTGGAACCACATAGAGACTTTGTATGTTTGGAATTGGATAGATCTGGGTGCTGATGTCTAGCAGGTGGCTCCCTTCCCCTTTCTGTCACCCTTTGGTATCATCTGTCAGACTCACTTCGGGATATTTCATTATAGTCCAATCCAGGAACATGGGAGATTCCCAGAGGAAGAAGATCTACCTCTGTCATTGACCTGGGCGAGGACCACTGGGAACATCTGACCTTTTCACCAAGGCAAACTTTGACCTTTGAGAGCTTCCTTCGGTTTCTGAAAGTAGAGATTCTTATTTTTCGTCCTTTCTCTTTTTAATTGCAGGAGGGAACTAAGAATGGAATGGAATACCTGTGGAGAGTAGAGAGATGAGAAGACATTAGGAAAAAATATCCCAGAAGTAGTGCTGGATGAGAATCAAGTTATGAGAATCCCACTGATGAGAGGTGGATAGAAACAGAAGGCCCTAGTTCAGTGATTCAAATAAGGGCTCAGCTGTTTGCATTGGATGCTGAGAATGTATGCAGCAGCAGTGGGCCTCTTGTGTAGTAGGTCCATCACTCTCCAATTTCCTAAGAAACTGGGGTTCTCCTGGCCAGAACCATGGCCTACTTTTTCTGAGAAGGGAAATGTCAATTTGGGGGTGATAATTTTTTTTTAAGTTTTTTATTTTATATTACCTACAAAGTAAAAGTGTTTTCCTTAACTTAAAAGTTGAACCACCGTAGACAGTGATCACTTTCATCAGACTTGATTTATAAATAATAATGATGGTAAGAATTTACTGAACCTTTGTCAAACAAATTAACTATTCATAGAGATGTGATAATTTAAAACAGAAGAGCAAGCCCAGTGGGTGGACCCTGGGAGGGCTGACGGATGGGAAGCCTCTCATCAAAGGCACTTGCTGAGGCCTGAAGGGGATGTACAGCAGTACCGAGTGTCCAGAGCGGCTGCTCCCTAGCCAAGGCTCAGCTCTGGGCAGGGCAGTCAGCTGGACACAGCACATCACAGCATGAGTTGTCTAAGAGGTTGAGAGAACATGCAAGATCTGAGCTGTGCTTGTGGGTCTCACAAGACCACAGCTCTGTTGCCCGTGGTTTTGGTTCGATGAATGAAATGATGATTGAACAAGATGATTGGACAAGAAGGCTGAGCCCATCCCATCAGCCCACCTAGCAAACTCAGAGGGGTCCTGGGGTGTGTTCTGATTCAAGTGGCTGGAGCGCTGCGTAGACATTAGCCAGAGAGAGGGCTGGGACTCGGACAAGATGCACTAGAGCCCTTGTGTGTGGTCCTGTAATTCACGTCTGTGGCTCTCACTTGAAAGGAGTGGTTCTTGGATTTTGGCAGGTGTCAGAACCACCTGGAGGACTTGTTAAACACGGATTTCTGGGCCCTGCCCTAGGGTTTCTGTTTCAGTGGGTTTGGGGTAGGAGCTGGGAAGGTGCATTTCTAACCGCTTCTTGGGATGATGATGCCACTGGCCCATTGATCTAGACTGCAAAGGAGGTCCGGATCCTGTGGAGGGGATCTGCTTTCTGCTTCCGTAGACACTAGGCAGCCAAGCAGATACCTGGGCTGGAAGGTGACAGGGAAGCATCCTGTCCCACTCACGGCTCACCATCCGAGGACCCATCATTCTTTATTTCATTCTGTTCTTCCGCTTGTCCTTCAGACTCAGAAATTCAAAAAGGGGCTTCCCTGGTGGCGCAGTGGTTAAGAATCCACCTGCCAATGCAGGGGACACGGGTTCGAGCCCTGGGCCAGGAAGATCCCACATGCCGCGGAGCAACTAAGCCCGTGCGCCACAACTACTGAGCTTGCGCTCTAGAGCCCGCAAGCCACAACTAGAGGAAGCCCGCGCGCAGCAACAAACACCCAACTCAGCCATCAATCAATCAATCAATCAATCAATCAAAAAAAAAATTCAAAAGGGTGGCTCATGACACAGAATTTTTAGTTAAAGAAAGAAGAGAACCAAATTGCCTGCCACGTGGTGTCTGGGCCAGAGAGACTCCTGGGGTTTTATAAATTATTTGGGTAGCCTGTTGAGTGCTGCCTCAGAATTTCGCCAGGATCTGAGCTGTACAAGGTGGCCCATTAATGTCCAGCGGGAAGCTGCTGGGTCCTGGTGTGTGAACACATCCAGGGACTCTGAACACCTGTACTCCAGGTACTGAGTCAGTTAGAGGTGGAAGAGAAAACGTGTCTTTGCTGTGTTTATTGAAAGTCCTTTTTATCATTCCCTCATGTTTCTTTAAGGGAACTTGAGTGGCAGAATATTATTTAGAGCACTTTGTAAGTTCCCAGTGATTAGATAGGAAACGAACTGAACGTGAGTTCACATTTTACTCTCAAGAAGACTGCCTTGGGGAAGCCTTGCAGTGCAGTGGTCAAAAGCAGGACCCTGTTCAGAATGCCTGGTGTTTGAATTCTGGCTTTGTCACCTCATCTCTGTGTGATGTGACTCGCCTGCACCTGTTCCCTCACCTATAAAACTGGGATAATATCCATACTAGCACCTATTTAATAGAATTGCTAGGAATAACTAAGGTAATTCATGTCATGCAATTAGAATTGCACTTATAGAAAAAAGTCAACATGTTTTAGTTATCACTGCTAACCTTGAGCCATGAAAAGACCTGTAATGTATGCCATTTGTGTGTGTACACTTTTAGGAATGGAATTCTTAGTTTTCCTACCTACCCAAGATTATGTTTTATATAGGCTCTCAATGTGCTGGAGAAAATTAGCTGGAGGGAGGAAAAATTCGTTAGAAAATTCGTTAAGCCTCATCTGAGCTTTTACCTGCTGCTGCTTTCATCACCACCTCTCGTTCTTCTATTTCAACAGACCTTTACAGGTTTTGTGGAGTCATGGAATTCATGTGTCTAAAAGGAAGATGTATGCGATATTGAAAGG